>NC_132993.1:57435000-58050833 GCF_048564905.1 Vicugna pacos
CCAATATTTCATTGAGGAGTTTTCCATCTATATTCAAAGATACTGGCCTGTAATTTTATGCTTTTGTGGTGTCTTTGGGGTTTTTTTTCTGGTATCAGGTAATGGTGGCCTGGTGGCCTCAAAGAATGAATTTGGGAGTGTTCTATCTTTAATTTTTTGCAGTAGTTTGAGGCACTGGTGCAAAAAGAGACAAAGACATCAATGGAACAGAATAGAGAGCCCAGAAATAAACCCATGTACCTATGGTCAATTAATCTATGACATAGGAGGCAAGAATATATAATGGAGAAAAGATGGTCTCTTCAATAAGCAGTTTTGGGAAGACTGGACAGCTACATGTAGAAGAACAAAATCAGAATATTCTCTAACACCATATACAAAAATAAACTCAAAATGTTATTAAAGACCTAAATGTAAGACTGTAAACCCATAAAATTCCTCAAAGAGACTATAGACAGAGCACTCTGAAGTAAAATGTAACGATATTTTTTTGTATCTGTCACCTAAAACAAAGGAAATAAAAGCAACAATAAACAATTGGGACCTAATTAAACTTAAAAGCTTTTGCACAGCAAAGGACACCATAAACAACCTAAAAAGACAACCTACTTGATGGGAGAAAATATTTTCAAATGATATGATCAACAAGGGGTTAATATCCAAAATACATAAACAGCTCACATAACTCAATACCAAAAAAAAAAAACACCCAAATAAAAAAGGGGACACTTTTTTCTACAGAAGACATACAGATGGCTAACAGACACATGAAAAAATATGCTCATCATCACTAATTATTAAAATACAAAACACCCATGAGTATTACCTCACATCTGTCAGAATGGCTATCATTATAAAGGTCACATATAACAAGTGTTGGTGAGTATGTGGAGAAAAGGGAACCTTTGTACACTGTTGGTGGGAATATAAATTGGTGTAGCCACTATAGAAAACATGAGGTTATTCAAAAAAACTAAACATAGTACCACCATATAACCTAGCAATTCCACACCTGGGTATATACATTCAAAAAAAAAAAAAACCCAAAATGTTAATTCAAAATGTGCCCCAGTGTTCGTAACAGCACTATTTTTAACAGACAAGATATGGAAACAACCCAAGCATCTATCAACAGACAAATGGATAAAGAAGATGTGACAGACATACACAATGGAGTATAATTCAGCCATAAAAAAGAATGAAATTCTGCCATTTGCAACATAAACGGACCTAGAGTATTATACTTACTGAAGTAATTCAGAGGAAGACAAATATTACAGGTTATTATCCCATATATGTGGAATATAATAAATAAAACGAATGTACACAGCAAAACAGAAACATACTCACAGATCTAGGAAACAAACTAGTGTGCATCAGTCAAGAGGGGGATGGAGGGGCAAGACAAGTATGGGGATACGGGATTAAGAGATACAAACTACTATGTATAAAGTAGATAAACAGTAAGAATATATTGTTCACAGAATTACAGCCATTATCTTTGTAATAACTAAGTGGAGTATAACGTATAAAAATACCCTATGTGTACACCTGAATCTAATATAATGTGAATCAACTATACTTTAATAAAAAAAAAAACTTAAAATTTAGATAGTAAGAGATGGACGAAGTTCAATCTCTGATGTCCGAGCGCATGGTCTTACCTGCTTCTCTGAGCATTTCTGGCTAAAAAGAAATGGGCATCTTTACAAACCTAAGTTAGAAACAAGGAGTAGGGAGTGACAGCATTAGAGAGATTCAGGTTCATTAATTTCTATCCCCATTCTCCCCAAATTGCCGTAATTAGACCTTTACCCATGCTGTGTGAGTGAACAGTTTCTCCAGGATGTCAGGCAAGGCAGTAGTAGGCAGCCTGTGGTAGGAATTCCTTTTCGAATGAAAAGTAACCAAATATACGAGAACATTCTTTTTTGTTTCAAGTCCACTTTTTTTCTCTCACTAGCAATATTGAAAAACACTAAGTAGCCCGTGAGTGCACAGATGAAAAAATCTCCATTCTACTTTGTCGCTTTATTTTATCCTCCTCTTTGAGTTATAATGCATTGCAATTTCATCTACAATTTGCATTCCCGTTTTTATAGCAGATCAATTAAAGATAACTGGACAAATGCTTGATTATATTCTGAAAGCCAATTTTAATGTTACTTCCTGATGAGACTCTGATCTTATCAAAGATGCAATCTCTCTCATTTTCCTTTTACTTGGGAGTTTCAAGTGTTGTAAATCAACCAAGAGGTATTTATAACATACATGGAATTCCTTTATCAGTTCTCTATCATGCAAGCTAAATAAATAAGATAATGAAGAACAAACCTGGACAAAATGAGTCACAGAAGTAGAATTCTAGTAACTCCCTGACATTAAATCAAATATGAATTTAATATTAGAAAAAAGCAAGCAAATTTAGTAAATTGCTTTGGCTAACTTAAACATAAAAAATTATATTTCAAAGTTTCCAGAAATATCTCTAAAGTGGGAAGAATATCAACTATTCTAATTAAGAACAGCTTGGCACCTTTTGATACCCTTGTGCTGATAACTCAACTTTCTGTTGTTTTGTGAAATAAGAGAAGATTAAGATAAGAAAGCTAGGCATAGCTGTACGTAGTCAAAAAAGATATGATTTAAAATACCACTTTTGCATTGTTAAAACTCCAAGTACATCGTGGAGCTATGAACAAATCAATATATCCATTTTGAAAGACAATTTTACAAAGTACTTTAAAACTGTGCACACCTTTTGATTCAGATTTTCACATTTAGGGATTTCTCCTGAGAAAAAGTCCCAGCCTCACAGAGATAAAATTCAAAGATGATCATCTTGATTCTGTTCTTAATATACTGATGTCCAACACTTGTTGGACATCAATTAATTGATGATTATAATTTGTTCTCTCCCATTTAGGTATAGGAAACTGTATATGGATTTTTGGCCTAACTCACTCAGGCTCTATGTCCCACTTTTCAATGTTACAAAAATCTTACCATAATGACAAGTTAAACCTATTCACGCTGTGGTGGCTGGCAGGCTGTTTTTGAAAGATTTTCTTTAGAATGTGCCTAAAAGTAGAATTACTGGACCACATAGTATCTGCATCCTCAATTATATTAGATATTGCCAAACTGCTTTCCAGGGGGTTATATAAACTTATATTAACATCATGTATGACAGCTATGACCCTCTCAGGCTTTTTTACTGGAGTTAAAAAGTATCTCATCAATGTCTTATTTTTCATTTTCCTGTTTACCATTAAAAACACACACTTCTTCATATGTTCATTGGACATACAGGTTTCCTTTTCTTTGGACTTTCTCTGTATCTCATGCTTATTTTTCTTTGGGGTTCTCTCCAACTGAATCTAAGAATCTTTATATATCCTGGGTCTTGGTGTTTTGAGGGTGTCATGCATTGCAAACTTCTTTTCCAGTCTCTGGCTTATCTTTTAAATTTTTGTATGTGCCCTTTTCTTGGCTTGAATGTAAACTATTCAATTTGTAACTAAACAACTTATCAGTGCTTTTGGTTTTTGTTAGTTACCTTGTGTTTACTGAGGTTGGAAAATCTGAGGAACTAATCCTCCAAATGTGGGTGTAGAGGTTGAGTTGTACTGGCATCAAAAAGGTACTAAAAATGATTTTTGCAGTATAACAAATACAATAAAATATTTTCTCAGTTTTTATAATCTAAATGCACCTATGTTTTATTTTTTCTTTCTGAATGTTACATGATCTTTGAATATTAGTTTTTTTCTGGGACAAGAAGGGGATTTGGTTTTATTAATGGTAATCTAATTGTAATCAAGGGACTTCTTTTTCCTATAGAACCTAATAAATCTGCTTAGTGTGACTCAACTCTAGAGGTCATGGAGTCAAATAGCAAAACTGGATCTAAAGATAGATGAATAATTTCTTGCTACACAACAATATTTTTAATTATAGAGCTAAGATAATAGTCCGACCTTGTGTGTCAAGCAAGACCTGGGCTGACCAGCAGCAACAACATCTTGATGGAATTCCCTCTTTCATGGTATGGTACTCTGATGCCTGAGCTCAATGGGAAAAAGGGAAAGAAGGGTCCTCCTCTCAAAGTACCTAGCATTGCCCCCAAAAGTAGCAAGCAAGGGCAAATAAAATTTTAAAAGAGGAAACAAAATATGTAAAAATAAAAGTTCTACTTTCCCATCCAAATTATATGAACATCTTTAACAGCAAAATCTAAATGAAAATTATGTGTAACAGTCTTAAAATGTTCATGTACTTATTTCTACTAGAAAGATATTCCATGGGAAAGTATAATGCCTTTGGTATAGAGTTTAACATATAGTAGATTATAGATACTTATCAAAATGATAATTTGCATTTACTCTTACAATGGTTACATATATGACCTAACTTTGATGGGGACTTTGAGATAATTCATGTGAATGTAAGGTTCCACACCCACATTTGGACATCAGTCCTTTGCTCCTCTGTGTTGAGCTTCCAGTTTTTTATATTATGATTTTTCTAGTGCAAATGAACAGATGATATAGATCAAAATAGCCCAAGAATTCACAAGAAAATTAGCAACTCAGCAACCCATGGACAAAAATTTCAACTGAAGAAATGATACAACCTAATGACTATTTCGTGATACTGGTTCTTATGATAAGGAGAGGCAACAGCTAGAATTAGAGATTATACTATGTGGAAAAAAACTTTTACAAGTTGCACTTATATTTCTCAAAAATGTATTAAAACACCCACCACATGCTAGGCACTACCTTCATATTCCGGGTTCTTAAAGTCTATTGAGGAGATAGACAATAAATATTAAAAGTAAGTAATTATGTAATAAGTCAGGTAGTAATAATGTGTGTTATGGGAGGAAGGAGAAGCAGAATAAGAGAGATGGGTTAGCTCTGAAATGAGAGTCTTACATAGAAAAGGGATCTCTCAACAACAAAATATGAACAGAGATATTTGAAATAGACTTAAGGCACTGAATTACTTGATTCTCTGATGCCAGCTGGTGAAGTTTCCCAAGAGACTTATGAGCCAAGCTATGATTACTGTGGGTAGACCCACATCATCAATTTATAAAATTTAACTAGAAGGATTTATAAATGTGTCACTTAAAATAAGCAAACCAGAGTATCTCAAAGTATCCTATAATCATCAAAATATTATAGTAGAATACTTAATGATACTGAAAAATTCAGACTCTAGTGGGAAAGAGAGTTCACTAAGTGATATGAACAGTGTTGATCTACATTTATATAGTCCTATACATAAGCAAAATCGTACGGAAAGATATACCAGACTTTTAATAGCGATATCTTTTAGGGAAAAATGGTGAGTGTTATCGTTTTTATTTTCTTCTGATTTCTGATTCACTGTATTATATTTTAGAATAAAATGGCATAAATAACAAAACCAAATCTATAAAACACTGTATTATAAGAACACATGATAGATCTAGTATTTTGGCACTAAAACTGACTCAAATTTTGTTCCCCATACTAAGAGAAGAATCCCATAGGTCAAATAATGCCAGGTAGCCATAGATTGTGACTGGTTTTAGATCACCAACCTAGGTTTATTTTTTCCTGTTGTTTAATTTTCAAACTGCTTTCACTTATTTGAGTTTGAATGAAATTTACATGATCTAGGTTTATACACTCATATATGAACTGTATGTAAGTTTACATACTTATGTAGAAGCTATAATTATTCACTTTGAAACTCTTAAGACATCCTGATTAGCAAAGCCTGACATTAATAGATTACAACATGCAAAAACAATTCAATAGAGAAGTGGTATTTACCAGTGTTTTTCTTAGCATGTATTCTCCCAGAAGTAGACTGTTGAAGAGTTTAGTGCAAGTAGTTTATTTTGGAGATGATTCCAAGAAATGAATTGAGGAAAATGTGAGAGGGAAGAAAAGAGAACCAATAAAGGATACAATTATCTGGCAGGTTACCACTGTGAGTTACAAGATCTTAACTATGAGGAACACCTCATATAAACCCCAACTTAGAGGGCAAAGAAACTGGTGCACTTATACATCAGCTTTCCTCATAGTAGATTCAGGGCTACTCCCAGAGTTTTACTAATTCTCTGAATTTTTGGTATCCATGGGAAAGGTAAAAAGGAGGGGATATGGGTGGGTTATTGACCTGTACTCCTCTTCATTACAAATTCTTTGAAGGCTCTGTTTACAAATATAGTAGAAATAAAGAAGTGAGAAACTGACATGGAGGGGGTTCAAAATAGAAATGGTTTTATAATTTTCTTAGGATAAGGTTTATGCTTACAATGCACTTTGACATCTCGCCCTCCTATTGAGAAAAAAATGTTCAAATGTTCTTCTTGAATGATGAACGAAAATTTAGTAAGTGGTGTGGGGGAC
The DNA here is from genome assembly GCF_048564905.1 of Vicugna pacos. NCBI lineage: Eukaryota > Metazoa > Chordata > Mammalia > Artiodactyla > Camelidae > Vicugna > Vicugna pacos. The sequence continues at coordinate 57,441,414 of NC_132993.1, forward strand.
AGAGAAAGTCTTGGGAGAAAACTGAATATTCAGAGGCAAGCCTACAAACACATTAGGAAATGTTTGAAGAGCAGCAAATTGTCCAGTATTAACTGGAGCACTAGATGCCACAGGGAAGATGACGCTGAGAAATAGCCGGGAAAGAGACCTCACAGGACGACTTATACTATGCTAAGGTATTAGCACCTTTTCTAAAGGCAATGGGAGACTATTGAAAGACTTAAGTCAAAATGCAAGCAATTTTAAAGATGCTTATGCTAGGAAATTTGAAGACAAATGGGAGGGAAGAAAGAGAAGCAGCAAATTGGGATGCCAGAAATAATGGTGCTTTGTGCAGATAGTGACAAAAAGAAGAAAATATATGAGTATATTATTTCAAAGATATTTAAGACACAGAAAAATGAAGAAGACGAAAATTTTCTTAAGAAAATAAAACTAGATTTGCCTCCATATACTAAATGAATTAAAAGCAAATGGCAGGCAATAAAACTTCTCTGGTGTAAAATAGACAATTCCTTACAGTTAAGGTTATATATTATGGTATTTTGTACACAAAATATTTTAAATTATTATTTCTTTAACTGAATTGAGGCATGTAATTCAATTTTATAATTGAATTAAAAGGAATAAAATATTCATTAGGAAGCATTTCCCATCAACCACTTGTTCATGCTTAGATCAAACAGATCTAATAATTTATTGTTAAATTCATCAGTTTTCATTAGAAGAGTAATTGTAGTTGGTAAAAGGTAATGGTTACAGCATGTTACACAATTAACACAGTGTGAAATGAACTAAAATGTGTTCTCTTTAGATCATTTTCTGCAAACACCAGATACTGCATTTAGGATATATAAATGTAAGATTTTTCTATACACCATCACTGTGTTAAATCAAATCAAGGCTTATTTCTGTTTCAACAGAAAATTAATGCTGTCATTTAGACATTACAAAAATTGGTAATTTTTAAACAGATTTTTCTGGGCAAATGGAACAAAGCTTGATTTTTGTAAATGATCATGATGTCTGTATAAAAGACCAGAGGAAACAGCCTGGATTCATGTTGACAAACCTGTCTAATACACCAAAACCTAATGTGTGTATTCCAACCCTGAAATCCCAACTCTTTTTTCTATTTTACTATTCTATTTATAAAGTCAACATATGTTTACTTGAAGTATATATGAAATGAAGAATATTAAAAAAACATAATTATTAAAAAGTATATATTTGTCAAAGATTTATTGATAAAATATTGTTATCCAAAATGTACAAAAAACTTAAAACACGACAGTATGAAAACAAATCCGATTTTTAAAATAAGTCAAAGACCTTAACAGATACCTCACCAGAGAAGACATACAGAAGGCAAATAAGCATCTGAAAAGATGCTCTCCATTGTATGTCATCAGGGAAATGCAAATTAAAACAATGAGATGCCATTACACACCTATTAGTATGGCCAAAATCTGGAACAATGACAACACAAAATACTAAGAAGGATGTGGAGCAACAAGAACTCCCATTCATTTCTGGTGGGAATGGAAAATCACACACTCCAGAGGATAGGTTGGTTGTTTCTTACAGATATAAACATACTCTTGCTAAATGATCTACCAATTGCTCTACATGGTATTTACCCCAAGGAGTTAAAAACAGAAGACTTTTTTCATCAAGTTTGGAATGTCATAGGCCTTTATTTGTTCAAATGTTTGTTTGGGGGTTTTTTTGGCTACTCTTTCTGTGAGTCCAATTTCACATATGTAACATGATAGTATCCCAAGGATCACTGAGGCTCTGTTATTTTTTTCTCAGCCTTTCTATTCTCTGTGTTTCATCTTGGATGATGTCTAATGATATGTCTTAATGTTCAGTGGTCATTTATCCTGAAGTTTGTAATCTTCTGTTTAACACCATCCAGTGAAATTTAATTGTACATGGTATTTTTCATTTCTAGAAGCTCCAACTTAATTCTTCTTTACATTTTCATTTTTTAAAAATCTTTTGTGCATAGCTTTTTAAAGGTTTTTCTGACAAGTTTCATCACGTTAGTCATTTCTTCAACTGTTTCTATTGACCAATTTTTTTCTTTTGATTATGGATCACATTTCTTGAAATACATCTAATTTTTGACTGGGCAACTCCTTGTCTCCTTAAATTAGCAAGATTTACAGACTCTGAACGGATTCTCCTTTGTTGCCCTGCCATACAGAAATCACCTCCCGGCAGTAAGCCTGGTCAAAAGCAGGGCCTAACCATTTTCTCTTCTCTCAGGGATCTCAGTTCTGTACTGTCTGGTGTCCAGTATCTGAAAGCAGTGGTTCTATTTTGTTTCCATTTTTCTCCTTTGGTGAAAAAAGTAATACAGTAACAGTTAATCCTCCCTGGCCAGAAGCAAACGTTTACATTTCCTTTCTTAAATTTAGCATTATACAGTAAATATTTTGTCTGTTACATGCGTTAGAACTTGAACCTGACTACAAATAACAGAAAATCTGAACTATAGTGGCTTAACCAAAAAGGAATACTTTTTCACACAAGAAGATCAGAGACAAGTAATGCAATTTTGCATGGAAGGCCCATGATGCCAACACAAACATAGTCTCTTTAGAAGTGATATTACCCTTATTATTGTTGCCTTGTGAAGGAGAAATGGTTGTTGTACCTTTATCTTTGTTTCTGTGTTCCAGGAAATAGAGGGAAAAAGACAGATGGTGATTGTTAGCTGAATCTGCTCCCACATGAAAACTTCTTCTCACATCTAACTGACTAAAATCATTTTACATATCTGCCACTTTGGATAGGGAAAGCATGGAGATGTAGATTTGTTGAAATCTGGAAGACTCTAACATTCCCATATCAAAAGGAAGATCCAGAATCCACACTTTATTAAATATTCTCCAACATTTGTAATATGTGAGTTGTATTTCATAGTATGGAAATACTGTAATTTTAATAATTGATTCCTTGCTATTAAACATTTAGATGCCACTTTAGCTCTAGAGTCTTTTTGTTTAAGAGAGCAACAAGGTAGTTTATATCAACTCACCAAGTATCAGGAAATAAGAAGCCATAGTGGAAGTGCAAAAAAAAAGACCCAGATTTTCCAGGGTTTTTCTTTTCTCACTCTGTTGTTTCCTTATATGCATGATAGAAAATTTCTGTCTTTTATAATAATTTCATTTTGAAAAAATATGATAACCATAAGAATAAACAGTCAATATACTTAATTCTTATCAGGTGAATGCAGATTTTTAAAATCACATCAGTTAAAAAGTCCCAAGCAATTTACAAATACAATAGAGTATATTTTCTACATATGCGCCAAATTGCACAAATATAAATCATAGAGTCAGTGAACCACTGAAGCCAGTAGTTGATATGTAAGTGGCTTACCAATGTAAGCAATTAGTGATCATCCAGAGACGACAAACTCACTGGTATACGTCAGATCTTTAAAGGTTCCGTGAACTGTCTTGTTGACTACGTTTCATTTGTAATGAAAAACTTCAGTGGTGTACAAGTGCATAAAAATCCAGAGACTACAATTCTTCAATGAGAATGAAAGTCCCAAAATCAGGGGGAAAAATAGAATGGGAATTAAATAATTGAATCAATTACAAACACGTATTTTCAGATCTGAGGCTCATCAATCAAAACTAGTTTATTTAGTAATTACTACAAATTCTTCTCTATCCTATAGAGATTTCCTACAGAAGTCAGAGAAAATTGTAGTATTACTTTTCAGTGACTGGTAGAGTACATTTCCTGGCAGCTAAAATAAAATTAGTCAAAGCTTGATGAAGGGACCCTCTAGAGGCTGCAGACATGCTATTTGTAATACTCAAAAAATGCTTAAATACAAATGGAGCACACTGAATTCCATTACACTTGCTCTTGCACATTCAGACTCAGCATTAACACTTGTTGTGGGTCCAATGTCATTTGTGTCTATCTTAATGTGTGCTTAGAACCACAACTTTGTCTCTCACAAACCTCCTTCACTTAAAATTGCTAACCATACACTGAGTATATTTTCAGTCCCTGGCCACCCATAGCAGCCTAATTTAGCTATCACCCCTGACTTAATATAGCCTATCTTTTTACTTGTTTTTCTTATATTTATTGTGATTCTTTAAAATAATCAGAGTGCTGGTTTCAAGGTGAAAGGGTCTGTATTGGAATTGATTGTCACCTAGTGTATATATTCACGGTTAGAACCTGTTGTTCTAAAAATGTGGTAGTTATTTATCAACGTCTAGACTTAAAGGTTACATTTTCGTTGAGATGAAGCCAAAAACTGCCTTTTCTTGTGTTTACCATATAAAGGAGATACTCATGAAACATACTGTTACATGCTAACATTGCTAAGATTGTCAGCATTTATGTGAAACAATGACTGTGTAGTATTTAAGAAGCAATTCCCATATACACTTGTTTAAACTGACTAGTTAGATGAAACCTGTTTTCTACAGTATAGGAAACTTAAGATTTGATGTAGTAAATACCTAAGTTACTTGACTGCACAGAGTTAGGTATTTTTCTATCACTAATACCTGCTTTGTAATCCCTTTGGTAACTATCCTTAGCATGACACATCATGCACACTCTGCTATGGCTCCTCATTTCTCCAGCTTATTTCTTAATGCAACTTCCTCTTATAAAGCTGTTGTCAGTATCATGGTTCTCTTATATGTTTGAGTTTTTCATCACATTGTATCTTCTTCCTGAAATACTCTTCCTTCTCTTGCCTTCCCAAGCCTCATAAAGACCCATTTATCTTTCAATATTCAGGTAAAACTTTACTTTTGTGATGAAGCCTTTTTCGGTTAGCCTATGGCCCATCTTAACAGAATGATTATGTCCTTCTTTGTGTTTTATTAACAACTGAATAAATGTCCCTTGAGTGAATGAATAAATATATAAATAAATCATATTTGGGAGATAGCAGAAACTTAAAATAAGTCTACAGTCCAAATAAATTGAAATTTTTTAATGTAAATGCCTGCTTCCAGGAAGACAGTGGACCTCAAAATTCATTCATGAATTTAGCTATCTTTATATGATAGAACTACGATTTGCGCTGTGTAGATTCAAAATAAATATAGCGTATGACTGCTTTTCCCTAAAAAATTCCAGATGTAATTGGGGAGACTAGATTATGAAGCAGCTATTGTTCATTGTTCCAAAATATCAGCATTATAATGGTTTTTTAAAATATTTTCCTATAAAGGACTGGAACAATATATTCCAAAATTAAGGAATTTTCTGACCCACAGTATTAGTCATTTTGGGGTTTTTTTTTCCTCTGCAATTTCTTATTTTTATAGGATTTCTTCATTAAGTGTGAATTATTTTGTAATATTAAAAATGTAAAAATACATTCTTTATGAAAAAACATAAAGGGAGTTAAAAACACAACTCTAGCAATGCAAATTTTGAACTGGAAACCACAAATTTATAAATAGTATTTGGAAAGGAACTTTGACAATATACCAAGGCACACAAGAACTCGATCACATGTTCTAACCACATTAATTCCCCCTCAAAATAATAAAAGTTATAAAAAGAGAAGAATGTCCATCAGAATGTTACTGACAGTAATTTAATAAATAGATGCAGAACAAATGTCCTAAAATATGTGAAAGATTTAGCAAATAGTAGACTGTAATATTTCATTCTGGTGAACCAACCTGCATTCATTAAAGTAATGAAAACTACAGAAACAGAAAAACATTAAACACAGTGCTAGATCAAAAACAGTATTTATTATAAGCTATAACTACAATATAAAATATGTTAAGATGAAAATATACAAAGTTAAATATCTACAAAGTCACAGAAAGGTGTTGTGTATTCTTCCTTTTTAAAACTTTTAATGTCATAGTTTTGTTATTGTTTTCTCATTTAAACAATGATTTTACATAGAAAGTGAAGGCAAATATATGATGCAAGTAAATTATTTTGTGTGCTGTGTTTTGAACATCATTTTAAAATTCCTTACATATGAGCTATGTTCATGTTCCTTAATGCATAAATCAATGTCACATATCCACTTAATACTAGGTTTAATATTCTATATTGTAATATTGCCTTGTACATGGTGTTAGATTATTTACAGGGTTCCACTTAACTTATGTTTATTCCAAGACTACCTATCAGATATTATATGAGTATATTTCATTTAATTGACACAGTTGACTTCAAGTATAACCACCACCAAATTTCCCTAGGGTATATTTCCTGTCCCCCTTTAAAATATTACTCCATTATCTCCTTTAACTTCACTTTATATCCTGGTTTACTGAATCTTAATCCATTTTCAAATATGAGAGACACTCCACCCCATTGTTAAAAATTCACTCCTTCCTTATATTGTCTGGCTCTTGTTCTTGTTATCTGATAGGAAAGGTAATTTACAGAAATAAAGGGTTGACTATTTTTGAACAAAGTGAGAAAAATCAGAGAAACAATTCCAGGGAAGCAGGATAGCCCTAGAAACATAAGAGACTGAGACTAAGAATATGAGTCTCTCAAAATGTCTCTTGTGGAGCATGTTCCTGTCTAACACCAGATGGATAAAACTGGACAGGATGGCAGGTGAAGGGGGAATTTCCCATTGGGAGAACTGCCTCCCCACTCTCAGAGCAGGTGTACTGAAGCAGAAGAGATCAGAATTTGTTAATAGGACAAGCCAAAAAAGTCAGGAATTTGCAAATTGAACAGGTGAAAATGTAACTGGTGATAATTGAAAGCTAATTATCGTCAGCTAGCAAGTGGCAACCAGGTGTTCTGAGTCACCTAAAAGGCAAAGCAGGGAGGATTGTGAAGCTATTTGCTTTGGCACAGATGAGACAAGCCAGTTTCCTGACTGAGTCTTCAGTATAGGAAAGTGATTAGTGTGTTTACTGATATTATGATTTAGCATGTCTAGGAGCTAGCCGTGAAAGAGCACAGGTTGCAAACTAAAGTAGTTACAGCTTGTGTGTAAGAAGTGCCTTTTATTTTTCTAAACTGGCTTTTTCCAAATGAGTTAAAACCAGAGATATAATAACCACCAAAGCCACATTTATTGGCTGTTGGCCACCCTGGGAGTACAGTGGCTTTACTTTTGAAGCAGTGCTAAACACAAAAAGTTCTAGGGAAAAAAAAGACTTCAGGTCTATTGATATGTTAAGATAAGGAGTATTCCTTCAAGTCATTTTTTGGAAGCTAAAGATTAGATAAATTATGTAAATAAAGAATTTACAACTACCTAGTCCCAAAGCCCATGCTCTTTTATGGTATCATCTTGCTTTTTTCAGTCTTCCTTCCTCAAAACAGTATCAGGGTTCTTTTTCCTCTGCAACTACCTGTAACCATAAGTATTCAAAATTATATAGGCATTTCCAAAATTTTAATATTTATATTCAAGTATAACATTTATATAGAAAAGCACACACATCAAAAAGGTGCTACTCAATGAATGTACACAGGATGAACAGAATATATCCATCTAACTCTAGCCCGCCAACAGACAGAACACTACTAGCAAATCAAACTCCCCTCAGACACTACCTCTTTCCTGTTCAGTAACCAGTGTCCTGATTCCTAACACAAGAGATTTATCCTACCAGGGTTTGAATTTTATATAAACAGAATAGTATGGTTTGTACACTTTTTTTCACCTTCTTTCACTAAATATTATGTTTGAGAGATTTGTCCTTGCTGTTGGATACAGAAATATTTCATTCACATCTACTGTTATACAGTATTCCATTATATTAATAAATCATAATGTCCTTACCTTTGGTAAACACTGGGGTAGGTTCCAGTTTTTGTCTATTACTATCAATGCTGTGAACGTTTTTTTAAAATTTTAACGAACTTACGTATGCATTTCTGATGGTTATGTACCCAGATATGTTACTATTGAGTCATAGGGTTTGGCTAGGTTCAGCTTTATCAGATACTATCAAATGGTTGTCCAAGAGGTATCAACTTGTACCCCCACCAGCAACGCATGAGAGTTTCTATTACTCCACAACCCTGCCAATCCCAAGTAGTATCAGTCATTAAGTTTTAGCCATTCATGGAGATGTGCAGTTGGAGTTTACAGGTTTAATTTACATTTATTTCAGGACTAATGAAACTGAGTGTCTTTTCATGTTATTTTGACCACTTGGAATCCCTTTCGTAATGTACCTGTTCAAGTATTTTGCCCAACTTTGTTTTCTTTTTCTTCTTGATTTATAAGAGACCATTATATATTCTAGATAAGACCTCATTTTTTCAATTGTAATAGTGTAATGACCTTCTTGAATTATCTGGATTCTTTTTTACCACATAATGGTGATGCTTGGTGAAAAAAGTTTTAGTTTTGGAGAAGTGTAATATAGCCTTCCTTTTCTTAGTGTTTACTGCATATGTTTTTGTCCTAAGAAATCTTTGTATATCCAAAAGCCATGAACATGCTCTCTTGTGATTATTTTTAGAAAATTTTTATAGGATTTTTAACTATCTCAGCAGCACTGATGGAAAAGCCTGTCCTTTGCCTGCGGCCTTGGAATTTTGCCTTTCTCATAATCAAGTGTTTACATATGTTTGGTCTGTATTTCTCTCCTTGCCTAAGTAAAATACTTTTGGATTAATATAGCTTATATGTCTTGTAGTATAGACATTTAAATTTTGTGGAAAAATACATATTATGCTAGTTTCTCTAGAACTTTTTAAAGTTTTAACTTTAAAACACGTTTGTATTTTCCCCTGCCTCCATGAAAAATGTGTTGTACTTTCATTTTAAAATTTCAATTGCTTATAGACATGACTCTTTAGTCTTAGACATACACCTTCATATGGTATGCATCAAACTCTGTTGTTAATGTGTGTTTACTTGTCAGTCTTCCCTACTAGACAGTAATTCCATTAGAACAGAGAGCAAGAACTTTGCTATACATTCTATACCTCTAACACTTAGTAAAGGATGACCTTCATAAATATTTATTCAGTGGTTTTAAAACTTTATGCAAAGATATTTTGAGAAAGATTATGTTGCTAAATTATCAAATAGTTTCAAATTATTTATTCAGAAGTACTCATTGAGCCAACTGAATCTAACAATATGTTCAAAGGATCATACACCCTGATCAAGTGGGATTTATTCCAGGGATGCAAGGATTTTTCAGTATGTGCAATTGATGTAACACCATCACACTAGCAAACTGAATACATAAAAACCATAATTATCTCAATAGATGCAGAAAAAGCTTTTGATAAAATTCCACATCAATTTATGATAAAAACTCTTCAGAAAGTGGGCACAGAGTGAACATACGTCAACATAACAAAGGTCACATATGACAAACCTACACCTAAAGTCATACTCAATGGTGAAAAGCTAAAAGCATTTCCTCTAACATCAGGAACAAGAAAACGATGCCCACTCTCGTCACTTTTTTCACATAGTTTTGGAAGGCCTGGCCACAGCAATATGAGAATAAAGAAAAATGAAAGCAATCCAAATCTGAAAAGAAGAAGTAAAACTGTCACTGTCTGCAGATGACAATACTATACATAGAAAATTCTAAAGATGCTACCAGAAAACTACTAGAGCTCATCAGTGAATTTGGTAAAGTTGCTGGATACAAAATTAATATACAGAAATCTGCTGCATTTTTTTACACTAAGAACAAAATATTAGAAAGAACTTAAGGAAACAATTCCATTTACCATCACATCAAAAAGGATAAAATACATAAGAATAAACATACCTAAGGAAGCAAAAGACTTGTACTCTGAAAACTGTAAGATGCTGATGAAAGAAACTGAAGGTGACATAGATGAAAAGATATACCATGTTCTTGGATTGGTAGAGTCAATATTGTTAAAATGATCATACAGATTCAACGCAATCAAATTAACAAATTACCAGTGGCATCTTTCACAGAACTAGGACAAAAAAATTTGCTACACACACACAGGAATATTACTCCCCCATAACAAAGAAATAATGCCATTTGCAGAAACATGGATGGACCTAGAGATTATCATATGAAGTGAAGTAAGTCAGAGAAAGACAACTATCATAATATTACATATATGAGATATGAAAAAATGGTTCAGATGGACCTAGAGATTATCATATGAAGTGAAGTAAGTCAGAGAAAGACAACTATCATAATATTACATATATGAGATATGAAAAAATGGTTCAAATGAACTTACTTATAAAACAGAAATAGACAAAGACATACAAAACAAACTTACAGTTACCAAAGGAGAAGAGGAAGAGTAGAATAAATTAGGATTTGGGGATTAACATATACACACTACTATATACAAAATAGATAAACAACAAGGACCTACTGAATAGCACAAGGAACTATATTCAGTATCTTGTAATAACCTATAATAGAAAAGAATAGATACATAACTGAATCTCTATACTGTATACCTGAAACTAACACAACATTGTAAATCAACCATACTTAAATAAAAAAATAACAAAAAATTAATTACAATGAGATATTCTTTATCCTTTTAGTCCACCTGGGGGAAAAAACAGTACTCTTTGAGGATTGGGCAGTGAGTATGGATAATTTCTTTGAGAAGATGTGCTACAAAAGTGTATTTGTTGTGCTTTTGTTATTTAATGTAACTGGGAATAATCCAGAAGAGAGAAGGAAATTGAAAGCAATTTTTCAAAAAGAGTAAGGAAATAAGCAATAGCATACAATTTCTGAGAAGTCAGATAGTTACTTTGGTCTTAGCTAGGAGGATTTGGCAGGCCAGCTCTTTCATTGTAATATGAGAGTATAATGGGTAGAAGTACAACTAAGTTTGTGAATGAAATCTCTTTTTTCTATCCTTATCCCTTTTTGTCTCTATAAATAGAAAGTAAGATAATATGCGAACACTGAGAGAGTCAAAATGGGAGTGGGACAGCGTACATCACAGATTTCAGAAGAGTGGAGAAATCCTAAACTATCAATATGAAGGGTATGAGAGTTGGCAAGAGACATGTACCAAGATTGCTAAATGATACTAAGAATCAATCTGAAGTTGAAAGTCATGAATTTATAGAAGCAGCCATCTGTTTTATTATAACACTTTCTCCAGGACATTTGTGCTACTTGGGCACAGGTAAAAATAAAACAGACAGTTGGGTTTATCCAGGAATGGGATTCTGTCAGAGAGGTGTAACGAAAGGGAAAAGAAAATTATAATTGAGAGGGGTTTCTTTGATGTGATAGACCTTGTAATTTAAACTGAGTATGAGGGTGGTGAAGAAAGGAGAGAGTTTATGAATTGGGAAATGAGTCAGGGGACCTGTCAAGATCTAAGAACAGGCATCTTGAAAGTTATTAACAAGTAATCTGGAAAGAAAATCTGGGTCAAAAAGTGTATTCTTGAATTAGCAAGTATAGGGTGGAGCACTTGTGGGGCAAAATGTGACTACAGAAGTAAGTTCTTAAGGTGAAGGAAAAGTAGGTAACTGGAAATAAAGAGGTCAACGAATTGACAAGTGAAAGACAGTGGTCAGCTTTCCACACAGATCACAAAACACTCAAATCTGTAGCTCTTTTAGTTCAAGGGGATTGGCCAGTCAGCCTCACTGTTTCTGTAACACTTCAGATGTACCTCTGTAGCACCAAGGGTTTGAAAAAACACTGGTTTAGTGAATGGTCTTATTTTTTAAAACAATAAATTATTTCCCTTATTTTTCTGCCAATGTCAGAGCAGACAATTGTTCAATGGAGAGGGTATCATCTAGGGAATAGCTCCTGAAATAAGACTATATGTCAAACCACAATTACGTAAATCCATTAAAAACTTGTTTGCATATTTTCATTGTTGAGCCACTACTTCAGCCTCAAAATGGTAGTACCTGCCCAGAAGCTCCACTGCTGCTTCACCCAAAGCTAAGTCATGTGAATAGAAGACCATTATCCTTTACCCCTCATTATAATCTTGGATTATCCACAGGGAAAAGAAAATATGCCTGTACCTATAAATCCTCATTCTTTCACACATACTAAAGGGAGTAAAGAAACTCCAGAAAGCTTTTGTTCACATGAAAAGGCACAAAGAGTTAAATTTTACATGATTTGCTTCTAAGGACATTTATATTACTTAAGAAAGCAAAAGCAATATGCTCAAGGTGCAGTTTGTGAAAAGAGTAACACAGCACAAATAGAAACAAGAAAAATAAGCACTTCTGAATTGCTAGCAGAGGGTGAGGAGAGGTTAAGTATCAAGCAGTTTCCAGGAAAGATTCATAGAACTAATTCAGCTTGTTCTGCTTCGGCAGGGGAAAATTCAGGTCCCTGTAACCATACCAATAGTTTGAGAAGAAGAGTGAGTCCTCTTGCCCTGCAGACAGTAGGTCACAGATACGCCAGGTAATGCTGGATTATTTAAGGGTTCATTATCTTCTTCATGAGTTTCCCCTTAGACCTTTGTTCTCTACCTTTTCCTTATTCATGTCCATGTTTTGGTCATTCCACTGCTCATTAGCATCTAAATTAAAGAGTTGGAACTTAGATTAAGTTGAGATTTGTTAGATGCTCTGAGGAAGAAAGGATGGGAGAGTAACAGCAGGTTTAGGAATAAGACTCAGCTAGGGATTCAGAGATGCCCATTATTTTCTTCCTGCCCGCATATGTCCTCCTTGGAGAGCTTTTCCATTCTGAGACCCTCTGCTCTATATCCCCAGTAAGTGGCTCCTGGACCATGTGACCCAGTTCCCTGGCATTAAATTATGGGAGTGGGCTAGTAGTTGACTCAAGATGAATTAATTAGTATGTCTTTCTTTTAATTTTGAAATTGAGTTACAGACAGTTATTTTTATTGGGGTCATGATTAGAAAAACTACACAGAGATGTGATTGGGATCTCTAGTTCACACATAAACAGAGCCACTCTTTGGAGACAGAAGAATTGAAACAGGTACATAGAGAAAAGCAGAGCTAAGAGACCATGCAGGCCTGGAGAAAGATACAGCACAACAACTGACTCTAATTTCTGGTTCTTGTACTTAGCTTGGCTCCCATGCCTGCCAATAATCCCTGACTCCTGAACCTTTCCCAAAACTCGCCTCACTTTATATCTCTTTTCTTTTTAACTAAGTTGAGTTCTGTTCCTCATATCTAAAAAACCCTTTGTATCCAAAAGATTATGACTATAGCACTAAGAAAGCCTGGGCCTCAAACAGTTTTAATGACTTGTTTAAAACAAACTATTTCCATGTTCCAGGAAATGACATTGCATCATATGTGAATTAAAGGGTCACTGAAGATTTTATTCTATGTATATGGAAGGTTGAAAAAGTGTTTTAAGAGGAAAGAATCTGACAGCTCTGTGAGGAATGAATGGGGGAAATGGTCTGAACATTTGATTAATAAAGTTGATCTACTCACAGCACAAAGCAGCTTTAGTTTTGATTTCATAATCAGCTGCACATTTCATTTGGGGAAAAATTTTAATTACTTCATGGAAACAAAAAAAATTAAAGATATACAAGAGATACATGACTGAAGAAGTAAAACTAGTCTACAGAAGCACTAGTGTCATGACCAAAAAATGTAGTCATGTTAACCACCTAGACCAAGACTTGGATCCCAAAAGTGTCCACTTCCTTGCCTCACCACAAGCAGAATCACTATTTCCTTGAACAAGGAGAAAAAGAATCTCTGACCTTTGGTTCCGAATGGTGAATTACGAATGTCATCTACTAGCACTCTAGTATGCCTGTCATACTCCAACATCCACTCTCCACCAGCACCACTGCTCAACTGCCAGTCTCCACAAATCCCTCCATCATTGAGTTCTGCTATCTCTCTCCCTCTCCCTCTTCCTTCCTCTTTCTCACATAGCCACACACTTTGAAGCTAATTTCTTTTATTGGATTATTTTTAGAGATAACAAAGTATATTATCAATACTAATTTTCTTCATGATTCAGTCATTCATCTTAACTTTAGAACAAGGGCCTCTCTACACAAAGGAAATAGAAATAGTTTTTAAATGTTAATGATATTTTTATAAGGAAAAGATAAAGGACAAAAAATCTACTCTTAAGCTTTATAATTCTAACAGTTTAATTAGCAGCAAAAGTAAAAACGCATATCCTGTTTTATTTTGCCCATAGGATGCTGTTATTCTCTCAGAGAGGCAGTTCTGATTGTATTAGCATATCCTGTCAGGTGTCTAAAACCCAAGTCATTACAGAGTTTTCCTAATCTTGGGAAATGCTGCTGCTCATCTTTAATAAGAAGTGCTCTCCCAGGAAATCGACTCCCAGGTGGAGAAATCCAACACTAGATGCAAAGCAGTAATTCTGCTCAAGATGGCCTTGAGATGGAACCCATTCATGGATTTTAGCATCCATGAAATTGGAGGAATAAGCATAATTTGAAAATGGTTTTATTTTCTTTTAGCAAGCAGAATGGTACTTTCTTGCTTTGTTGCTTCTTGAAAGTTTTTGGATCTTCAAGGGGCATTAAAAGCTAGAGAACGGAAAACAAAAACTGCAAGGAATTGCCCAGCTAATGTGTGCCTCAGATGCAAAGTCGAGAAAAAGTAGAACATCTTCAAAGAGTGTAATCAGCTTGAAATGAGTGATAAAAATTCGATTATCTACCAGTGCAAATTTGTGCAACAAATTGCCATCAGCCATGTATGGCTTAGGAACCTATTTGCTACTTTCCAATCACTTTGACTTTAAATATTTTGACCTCAAGAATATTTTTTCAGGTTTGTCTGTGCCTACCAAATATAGTTTTATGCACTATTTATGAACTTCAAGTAAATTCTCTTCCTAACATAATTACCCTTTTAGTATTAAACTTAAATCATTTTAAAGTAATTTTCAAGGTATATTTGTGGGATGATAATTGATGTTTCTTGAAACAAGAAAACATGAAAATAAATAAATGAAATTTCATAGTCAAAAATTTCAGAAAACTGGGTAAGCAAAGGTAAAGAGGTTTCTTTACTGATGGATATCTTAGACTTTATTGGACCAATATGTCTTGTGAGCCTCCATGGTTTTTCAAAGTCATCTGACCATTGAATCTTTTTTCCAGGAGTATTACAAGAGGATACTTTTCTACATTTCCCTAATAAAAGTTGTATTAAGTATGTGTGGCCAAACAGTAATAGTAACACACAACCTCTATTATACTTCACTGGATTTTGCTTCTGTGTTTGTGTTGTTTCACTTCCGTTGCTATTCGAGTATGTTGCAGTAACTTAGGTAGAGCCAATTCTCAACATTATGTCAAGAGACTTCTAACCATATGGTCCAATTATTCAGCCTGGAATTAATAAAGTCAGTAATATTTGAGGGAAATACTAACTTATCATGAGGTCCATTATGACCAGTATTTCCACAGTTCAGCTCCATAGCTTATCTTTAACCCAAATCCACTTTCAAGTTTTTCCAACCAGAATGTGGAGTAAATTCTTTCTAAATAATTATTCTCAATCCAGCCACTCTGTGTATTACCTAGGTTAGAATAATTGATAGGGCTACATTTTGTCCCTAAACCTCTAGAACTTTCAATCTTAAGTCACTCAGTTAGTAGCAAAAACACAACGTAATTCAAAACCACATGAAGTTAATGTTCTCATCTTTCCAGACCTGGTAAAGTCCCTGTAATATCACTACAAAATAACCACTATTTTCTTTCAAAATGTAACAAAATGCAGTTAACTTTTCTGTATTTCACTGGTTTTGTTACTGATTTTTTTCCATTATGGTTTTAACTTTAGAATAGATGGAAACCATAAGAGGCTAGGGCTTTTTATATGTTGTGTTAATCGATGTATCTGAAGTGCCTGTAACAGTTTCTGGCATTTATTAGACAGTATAAAATATTGTTGGGTGAATGAATTAATTTTAGAAAATAAACTCCCTTATCTCTGTGATGTGAGAACCCTCTTCTAACTATTAGAAGTAAAAAAAAAAAAAATCAACAGAGGTAAGGGAGATTGGCTATTCTGATTTTACTCAACATCAGGTAGCTCATTGAGATCCCAGGCTTCTATAATAAATTCTGTCCTTCACAACTATAAATGATATGCCAAGTGGTATCATCTTGCTATTTGAAATACAAATAAAATTGTCTTTTGCCAACCAAATGTGAAGTATCTCAATGTATCTTGGAATTTTGGGAGGTTTACATCCCTCCTAGTAATCACTGCCTTCAAGTTTTCCCATCAATTAGTTCAGCTTGTCTTGCTATCCCATTTATACTGTCCCTTTCCTTCACTAAATCATTCCAACCTGGAAAGCATCTTGATTCCTTTATTTCTCAAAACAGCCCCTGATATAAGGTTATGTCCGCAATTGACTTACTGGAGAGCAGAGTCAATGGATTAAATTTACATCACAGTAGAACATACAAGGATCACTCTGCATTTTAGCTCTTAAAATTCCTTTGGCTACCCAACTACTAGAATGTGCGACTGGACACTCTCTTAGCAAATTCCTGTGCTGTCTTACAAAAGGACACTCAGAAAATAAAATTAAAATATAAAGAAAATTAAATTTAAAAATTACCCTATTGGCCTACCATTCTTTTTGTATATAGGGATCCTTATGCAAAGTCGTTAAACTCTTTAGATGCATTGACAGA
The DNA here is from genome assembly GCF_048564905.1 of Vicugna pacos. Classification (NCBI taxonomy): domain Eukaryota; kingdom Metazoa; phylum Chordata; class Mammalia; order Artiodactyla; family Camelidae; genus Vicugna; species Vicugna pacos. The sequence goes on from NC_132993.1 coordinate 57,458,031, forward strand.
TAGTACTTTTTCACTTAAAATGTCTTAAACATTTTCAAAATTGTTATATTTTAGTATTTGCACAATAGTCCATTGGTAAATATACTATGATTAATAATTCTCCCATAGATATTTAGCTCCCATCTAATATTCTTCCACTGAAAGTAACACTTTCCTGAGTATGTTTTTAAATTAAATTTGTTCAACATTTAAGACTGTTTCTTTAGGATTCATCTTCAGAATTGAAGTTAACAAGTGCAAAAATATGAACCTTTTTATAGCTCATATTTATTGCCAATTGCTTCTTAAACAGTTGTATTTTTTCACATTATGATGTTTAAAACTTTACTACATCAGCTTTTTTTTATTGTTTGATCTGAACCAAATATTTGCTGCTACCAAGGCTACTGAACTTGAGAATAACAGCTGACACAAAGCCTTTGAGTTTGGCATGAGATCAGTGGAGGCCTCCGAATATGTTTTATCTTCCTCTCTTTGACTGAGATGATCTGCTCTCTCAGAGAGCAGTCACCTTGCAGACTATGTTCCCCAGTTACTAACAAAACATTGTTCTTTAGAATGATGGTCTTTGCTCACTGACATCTTTGCCAAGCTATATGGACTGACACGGTTTTCTTTTGTAAAATATTTCTATCAGCAAAATTATACATATTTAATGTAAAAATCAAAAAGAAAATTCTAAGAAAATTCTTAATTACTTTTAGTGTTCCCAGCTAGCAATAATCTCTTAACATTCAGTACATTTCCTTCTTAAAGTATTAAAACATAAATGTAACTCACACACTGTTGCCACTACCACAACAACCAGGACCATATCTACAAAGAGCCTACAATCCTGAGTTTTTCAGGTAACATCATACAATGAGACTTTCTCATGCCACTAAATACCTTTTGAAAATACAAATTGAAAGAGCATAACATCCAACAGCATGGATTACACCGTAATTTAACAGTTCTGTTATTAGACATTTAACCTTTTTTTTTCATTTTGCATGGTCTTCTTGCCTGATAAAAGTATATGAACATTAATCTTTGTACAGAATTTTGATTATCACCTAAGGATAAACTTAGATGAATTTCTGAGCCAAAATGTATCAGCATTTTTAAAGGATTTCAGTACAGACTTCCTAACAGTCCTTCAAAAGACTTATACCAATATACTCTCCTTGTTCTAAGAGAGACAACTGATGGCAAAGATGGAAAGAGTAAGTAAAAGATTATAAGAAGTTGGGAAGTACTTTATACTAAAAAAAAAAAATACTCACATTAAGTCAATGTTTGCTGACTGCTCATGAAGTAATTTGCAATAATTTTTAAAAAGCATTAAGACTGTCTTTAATTTTTAAAAACTAAAAATAGGCTTAGCATATCATCCAGAAATCCCACTCCTGTGCATATATCCAGAGAGAACTCTAATTTGAAAAGATACATGCACCCCAGTGTTCACAGCAGCACTATATTCAATAGCCTAGACATGGAAGCAACCTAAATGTCCATCAACAGATGACTGGATAAAGAAGCTGTGGTATATTTACAAAACGGAATACTACTCAGTGATCAGACATAGGAAATAATTTTATGGTTACCAGAAAAAAGGAGGTGGGAAGGGATAAATTAGTGAGTTTGAGATTTGCAAATGTTAACCACTATATATAAAAATAGATTAAAAGAACAAATCTAGACCAAAAGATGCTTCTTATAAATTTTTTGTTTCATTTTGAAATTCATTAAAGAGTAAAGCCGCAGCGTGTACTATTTTCTTCCAAGTTGTACCTAATATTATTTCGTAGAATTATTCAGCAAAAGTTTACATAATAAAGATAAGTATCTTGACCTTCATGGACAAAATTACACAATCCATTACAATAAGCAAAGTGAGTATATCTTCAAAATGTGTGAAATACTTCTAACATCTCTAGGATACAATTATATATAAAAACACATGTTTTAGTAAGAAAGCAGTTTTTCTTTTTAAAGAAATTAATAGCAAGGGAACTACTTTTTACCCAGAGCAATACTGAATGGTATAATCAATTCATACAAACTCACTAAGCACATAAGCTATATTCTAAATATTGTACTTACTAAGTTATAGTAAGCGATCAGACGAGTATGCAGTCTGGTGAGACAAGACTACACCAACAACTAAAGGTTCAACAATATAGACCTGTATGTCAAAAGAAATGACTCAGATATAAAAAAAAAAAAACAGGGAAAGAAGAAATCAGGTAGTTTGCATATTTGTTAGTTCAAGTCAATCCTAAATGTCCAAGAATGGAGTGTTTTTAATATTGTGTTTTATAATTTTGAAAAACATTTTCATGTGTATGCCTATCATTCTTATAGCAGTCTGTCTACTATCCCAGATGATGCCACATTCGTCCTTTAGGTATTAACACCTTCATTTCTCACTGAACAAAATATTATGTATTAAAATAATTAATTGTTGCATAAGTTGCAAAAAAGGAAATAGGTGTAGTTTGCTTACTCAGCTTATAGATAATTTATAGCATAATGCATCTTTACTAGTATCATGACCAATGTAGCGTCTTTGCAGAAGGAATAAGAAGGTGAAATGATATACATCAACTATAGCTTTATATTTTTTAAAAAGAGATGCATATTATCAGCACATACCATCTAGATATGTCTGCACATTCACTATTGTAACTATGTACCTACAAAGAGAAATGTGTTATTCCAGTCATCAAGAAAATACGAGTTTTATATAAAATGACAGCTATCTGAATCACATGAGAATAAAAAATCACTTATTACCCACATTTAAATTACTGTCACCAATTCTATGCATGTATGTCCATATCTACCATTCCAATATGGCAGTAGAGACTGATGCCCTAAATGAACACTACTGCTGACTGACTGGGGAATATTAATACGATCTAGGATCATAAACACTGATTAAATCAGAGTCAAGGCAAACTTTGGCTACATCAACCAAGTTGGGCACCTCATCAACTCAAAATTGATCTGATAATGCAACATGCTTCTTCCTTTTCATACTCTGGTTAAGTAGACTAAACCCCAAATCAGCATCCAGGCAGATGATTTATAACAAAACAAAGTAGCTGGTCATATAAAAGCCTCAGGTCTTATTCATTCTCACCTGTTAGATTTTTTTGAGATCAGCTTTAGCTAAGAGTTAATCATATTTTATTTTAATTCAAATAATGTTAAAACAGAGGGCTTTTTAGTAATCAATAACCTATCGTTTTCAGTGTTACTCCAATTAAAAATTTCCGTGTCTACTTACAGTTTTTACACTTCGCAACAAACTCTAAAGCAGATTCTTCTAAACTTGCTTTTATTCCAAGTTTCTAAGCTTGCTCATAATCCAGGCAGTAAAGGTTTAGGAAGTGTGATTAGGCATTACATTCTAAAATGCCACTCACAGTCTTAACCTAAATTGACTGTCTTATTGCAGACGATTTACAGATTTATACATCAATCTTGAAGCCAGACAGTTTCATCTCTGGCTGCAATCCACTTGAGGAGCCTTTAAAAACTACTGATGCATGGGCTCCACCCTCCAGATTTAAGTGGTGTGAGGTGGGGGGTCTCAGTATCTGTGTGTGTGTGTTTTTTTTAAAGCTCCCCAGCTCCACTGTCAAATCTACTATGCAGGTGGTTGAGAACTACTGGTTTAGACTAAAGGTGCATTTCTGGACAAATATGGGCAGTCATTTATGAATGAGTTTGGCTCAAAAGTCTTAAAAGACTATTTGCTTGCTTTTGTGGTAAAGTTAAAATAAACAATACTTTGTTGTCGTTAACATTTTATTTATATTCTCAGGTTAAAAGATATCCTGTGCTACAATCAATAGCACTTAGCATTCATGGACTGTCTACTATGTGTAAAGCACCATACTGGGTTACTTTATAAACTTTAATTTATTTAATCCTTATAACCCTTGGAGGTAAGTATTATCACATCTATTTCACAGATTAGGAATCTGAAACTCGAGAGGTAAAATGATTTACATTAAGTGAAACCGTAACAGCTTAAAAAGCAAATCCATAAAGAACATCTTTCCCAACCTCCCCCTACTTTTCAATTCGACTTCCAATTTCTTGCAAGTGATTCTGGCCTTGTATCTATCTACTAATTGTGGAATCAAGTCCACACATTTCAGAGTGTGTGAACTGTACTCCTCAATTAATTAATATCAAGAATTGAATACTGACCCAATTGTCTGTATTTTGACTTCAAAAAGATTTTAATAATGGGAGAAAACTTTAGGTAAACATCCTCAAAAATTCCTATTAACTAATTTCTTCCCCTCTTGGAGGACTTGAATCCAAAATGAGATGCTTCCTGCCTGATGAAGAACAGTGGAAACAGAGCTATTTGAAGCCATAAATATGCTTTGGAGTGATGGTTTACAGGATTTATTTGTACATAAATCATCTCAGAAACAGTTAAATCCTATGCATTTCCATACACTTTCTCAGCTACCAGTAAATAGCAACGCTGAGCAAAAACACTCATTAAAAAAAAAAAAAGGACCCAAAGTAGTAAAATTCTCTACTATCAACTGATACACAAAATTTGTTCAAAAATAAAAATCTTCCCTCCAGGCTAAATGTTCCACCAGCCTAGCTTCAGCTAAGGGGGGTTGTTTGACCCATAAAATGTCATGCAAATGAAAAGATGAAGCTCTTTTGAGTAAAGCCCTTATCGCTGAAGTTATGAAAATCATGTTCAGAGAGGTTGTATCATCAACTTATTCCCTTCCTGTTTCACAAGAAATAGCTTTTCAGAAATCAGCAGCAGGTTTATGTCTATTTCCTTCACAATCTCCAATAAAGAACCTCTCACATAGTAGTTTTTAATCTACTGGTTAGTGAAAAATACATCAAGCTACATTTTCATCTTCAAATATCAAGTGAAAGAGAACATTTTTAGTATCTGTAAGAGAGAGTGGTATTCTTCTATTCATATCATGTCAGAATTTTTCTAGAAAATTGATGCCACATCAGCACTTTATCACAAAGTTAAAGAAATGAACTGGATTCAGGTTCAAGGAAACCACCTGGCACAAAACATTGTAATGCAATCCTTTTGTATGACTCCAAACTAATTCATCAATCCAGTAAGAGAAAATATATCTCAGTTATTTTGAATAATGTAAGTTTCTTCATATTATTAACATGCTTAAGTTGTTTTTCTTTTCACTTTTCAATTGACTATATTGACCTGTGTACATGGACTTTGCATTGTACTTAATAAGAAATAACACCACAGTGGAAAGGTTAATGGAGCCGGAGTCAGAACACTCAAGTTCAACTTCCAGGTTTTGCTAGAACTGTGCCTTGATCCAATGACATACCCTAACACCTCAATTTCTTCTTCTGTCATATTCTGTTATTAGGGCCAACCTAATATCAGTTGAGAAGACAGCCCTGATAATAAATCACATATAAAGAGTTACAAAATTGAAAGACGCTATTTCCCATAGCATGATCCAAAGAAATTTGGTCCCATGAAGTAGTCTGTGAAAGAAAGGACAGCAGTCAAGTAAGTTTTGAAAATCGTATTTTTATATTTGAATGTTCAATATTTTAAGAAATCTCATGGTCATAGTGAGGAAACCTGTAAAACTTAATTTTTAGCTCAGTATTTCCCAAACTTATTTGACCATGCTACTTTTTGACTGTGAGAACATCACACATCACAATCAGCTCGTCAGTCAAACCTAGGCTCTGCCTTTGGAAAATATCCAGGATCTGATGATTTCTCATTGCCGAAATTGCTATCACTATGGTCTAAATTTGAGCTATCATCATTTCCCATCTACATTAATACAGTAGCTTCACACCTGGCCTCCCTACTGCCACCCTTCCCCCTTCTATTCCATTCTTCACAGTGTAGACAGAGTGGTCCTTTTAAAACGTAAATCACATCACATCAGTCACCTGCTCTAAACCCTCCGCAGTTGCCTTCTGCTTTCATAGGTAAAGTCCAACTCCTGTTTTCTTAGCTCATTTTCTAAGGTTTTTCCAGTGTTCACTCTGTTTCAGCCGCTCAAGTCATTCTGCCTTTCCCTAAATAAGTGCACCAAGCGAGCCCTTGACTCGGGCATTTACAATTGCTTTTCCCTGTCCATGGAATGCTCTTCACCTAGATATCCATGTGACTACCTCCCTCACGTTCTTCAGAGGTCACCAGAGAAGACCCACTTTTCCAAACCACAACCATATAATCATCATCATCATCCTCTATACCTTCTCTCTGCTTCATTTGTCATGGCATTTATTACTACTGGACATACTGTTTTGGTAAGTGCTCTCTTTTTCCACTAGATTCTAAGCCACATGTGGGCAGAGATCTGTTCTGTATTGTTCACTGCTGTATCCTTAGGACCTATATCAGCACATGACACATAGCAGGCATTCCATAAATTTGTGACAAATGAGTAAGTTAATACTTAAGTGAAAAGTTAGGCAGATAGCTCAGTACAACCCCTCCTCGGGCTCCATGTCTCACTCCAAAGGCCCAGAAGGCCTACCTTTGGAAATTTAGGGATTCTTAGAATATACTTGCCAACCATGACACAAATCTCGAAATACTATTTTTTTTTAACAAATATACAACAAGGAGCTCCCAAGAAGAGTGGGGAAAGTATAATTAGAGTGTAAGTGAAAGAGTTTTAAACTTGAAGCCTGATGAGTTAGGTTAAGTTCTACTCCCACAGCGGGGCATTTCCTCTGACAGTGGCCCTATAAGATATCCTAGACATTCTATTCCTTTCAGTGTGTCACTGCTTGGAAATAAGTTCTATATTTATCCATAAACTGTAAAAACATGACTGAAAAGAGAGGAAAAAAGAAATGACTCAAGTTGTGAGCTGAAAACATTACTTATCCTTAACCCTCTTTCCATCTCCTTCATATCTCTATAATTATCCCTCTAATCCAAAACCATTATTCATAAAGGTTATTTAAGCCAACATAAAATTAAAGATTTATATTAGATGGAAACCGTCATAAAGGTCACAGAATCCTCCCTGCATTTTAATAAATTACTTTGTCCTTCAGTATAGGTATCTCTATATTAAAACTTGTCTGTTTCCGAATCAGTGTGCTAGGACTGTACCTTCCACAAAACAGATACCAACACATTCTATCAAATGAATGAAATAATATCTAGTGGATGTTAATTTCAAGTCACATAATCAACTGTGGAACAAATGTAATTTTACCTTTCTATAACTTAATTTTTATTGTAAGCCCAAAGTCTACCATATGGAGAATACTAAAATCTCAGCCAACTGGAACCAATTTCACTCTATCTAGGGGTTTTTCCAGCCTGTTCCCAAGGTTGCATAAAAGTTTCAGCTGGTGTTGGGAAGAGATGTCACCTGATTCTCATTCATCATCAGCCCACACTGGCCTTCCAGACACACATATCTTATCTGGGCTCCAACAGTCAGGTCTGGTTGATTGCTCCTGCAAATTCCTATCCCAACCTCAAGTCCTCATGGGTACATTGGGCTCGTCACTCTTGGATACAAAAGAAAACATTCTGCTGTTTTCGGGACACTTGTTATACCCCATTCCCAGGAACCTTCATACTCCACACAGCTATCTCAACTTAACTGCAAGGCTTGCTGCTTCCCTAGATTCCATCCCAAAGTAGGTGCATTCTATTCTCAGATCCCCGAGCTGGAGAGCACAAGGCTCATTCTCAGAATCACATGGGGACCCATAATCTTGCCTTCCAATACTGAATTCCTTTTCTTCATAGTGCAAAGTAAGGGGCACCTATTCTGAAAGAGAGGAATCAGTGGGGAGGGACTGCTCTGTATAATCTTAAGTTTTTCTGTTATATATGATGTACAGTTTGTGCTCTAATGCTCCAAGGCCTCCCTTTTTAATATATTTAAACTAAAAGACAACAAAACAACAAACAAACTTTTTTGGTCAAACCCACTAGCTCTGCTAAATTTTTAAAACTCAATTTGCAGATGCAGCCGAGTACTAAATGTGGAAAGCTGTAGTTGCCTAAGGAAACCCCAAGTGGTCCAAACAAGTAGATGTGTGTATTGGGGGGGGGGGTAGGGGGGTAGAAACAGCATTTAATTCAAAAGTTCCTGCATAAGTAATATCTGACAAATATTGAATGAATGAAGGAAAAACTTGTGAACTAAGGAAAATTAAGAACTGCATTTGTAAACTCAACTAATCCCTTAGTTTTCATAACTTATACAAAGTTAAATATTATAAATATTATAGTCTTAAACCCGTGTAATTTTAACGATATTTTAGATTTTCCCTAAAATCTGTGGAAAAATGAAAAGGCAGAGCTCAGGCTCAGTTAACAATGGTGAGTTCATAAATTATTCATAAGATGACAGAATTTCAGCATGATCCTACTTAAACCAATGGAGTACAACTTGCCTTCACACATACAGGTTCTCTTAAAGAATATTAATTTTGAACATGAGCAAAAACATGAATAAGAGAAAAAAATAAAACAAGTATCACCAGTATAATCAAAAAGGGCAGGGTACAAGAGACAAAATTATTACGAATTTTTTAATCCCTGTTTTTATGTTTAGAGCCAGGTCCTTAAAAAACGTGGGGAAGTAAAGCAAGAAAGTGGTTTCCAATTTTTTTGTCAGTTTTAAGAACAAGACACGGCAAAAGAAAAACGAAGTACGTCAGAAAAGAGGACTGAGCAATCCTTTCCAATCTCCCCACCCTCTTAAGCTTTATGCATAAAATACCATATATTTTCATATCCCCTCCGGTGGAAAAAAAAAACAATTTAAAGCCTGTAATAGAAGGGCAAAAAAACATATTAAGAAATGACTTAAACAGCTGACCAAAGACCAGATTAAAATTACTCGACTCATTTTTGAGGAAAAACTGAAGCCATGTCCTGAAAGTTCAGGAAAGTTTCAGGATTTCCCTGAACAGAGATTCCGACGCAGGTAATGGGTAATTCAAATTGACATTACAGCTCTATTCCTCCCAGACCTACAACTTTCCTAGTCATCCAGCTCAAAGACCGCTCTGGCCTCACATCAAACTAACTTCACAAAACAAGTGAAAGTTGAGGAACCACACCGGCTGCCATAGCCGGTTGACTTGCCCGCGGAGCAGACTCGGAGGGATCCTGAATTACCCAGAGAAACAGCACACAGGTGCAGAAAAACACAAGGATTCAAGGAACTTTTCACCTCTTTTTCATATAATCATAGTATGTCTCTGTTCATATTAATTGTGCTTATTCTGTATCTAAGTTTTTTCAATGCAATTTGAAAAATTTAAGTATCAGGGAAATAGAGGTAACAGCTGAAAAAGCCAGACTCTCAAGTCATGGAGAAGGGATTTGATGTATTGCCCAGGAGCCGCATTACTTGGGACAAGTTACTTGTCTCCAAGCCTCAGACTCCTCGTTGCCACAGGAGCCCAAAAGACTGTCTACAACCTCCTGGGACACGGACACATGGAAAAGGCTTAGCATACTCAATGGCTCGTCCTTAAGTGTTCACTTATCAGAAACTTGCACCCCTTCCTCTTTTGGGTGAGAAAAGTAGTTACAGTAACAGTTGCTTACCTCTCTTAAAAACGTAGGACAGTCGGTCCCTGACGGCAGCGGATAAAGATCCTGAACTCAGCTCCTCTCGCGGACAAACCGAGTCTACAGCTACATGTGGAACAGTTTTCTCAGGGAAAAATCCAGAATTTGACGGAGCGGAGCCGCTCCTTCAGGTCGGTCAGCTCCTCTCTCCGACAAACCGAGTCTACAGCTACGCGAGGAACAGTTTTCTCAGGGAAAAATCCAGAATCTGACGGAGCGGAGCCGCTCCTTCCGGTCGGGCAAACCAGAGGGAAAGCACATCAAGGCGGGCAGAAAAGCCTGAGACAGTCTCTCCATGGCGACTCAAACTGTGAGGGAACTCAAAACCGGGAGCTCCTCCTCCACGTCCAGCGCACTAACTTCTAAGACCTGCACCTGAGAGACAAGCTCTTAAAAAGCCTCGCTGGGGGGAGGGGGGAGCCTGGCTTGAAAAATCCACGGAGATCCCGCCCACAGCCCACCAGACCCACGGACATTGGCGAACTGAAGAACAGCTTTTAAAGGGCCCGCGCACAGACGACCTGCCACCCAGGTGCCCGCACAGAAGCGGCCCCTTGAAAAGCGGCAGACTTTTGTGAAGAAAGCTCATTTGCTAAATATAAAGCAACTGGACTGAGGACAGAGGCCTGCTGGGATCCTCTCGGGCGCCAAATTCAGTAAAGTAGGAAGGCGCCATGTTTTTGGTTTTGTTTTTTTCCTCATTAAAATCATCAGTAAAACGTATACTGTTTACCCAAACTGATATGAGGTAACCACTAACCAATTCCCTGTAAGTGAAGAAAATTCAAATATAATCAGTCACTGTGAAGAATAAACAGTCCTTGCCTTCTCACTACATACGCTGCTCTATAACAATATACTCCTGAGCCTCATTCCGTGTTTTGGTTTGAGTGCTGCCAGTTTGCAAAGTGTCTCTTTGGTGTGTGCCCAATAAACTTGTATTAATTACTACTTCAGGGATTTATCGGTTCTACTTCTGTTATTTCTTAACTTTTGGCAGGTCATAACATTAAGAGTGGGATCCAAAGAAGAGCTCCAGTGACTGAGACTGGTGAGCAAGCAGGTGCTGGTACCCACAGAATCCGCTGTGGTCACGGCTTTTTTCTAACCCTGGAGTTTGAGGGCAATTCTCTCGTGGGCCCAGGCTTCACTATCTTTGCGTTTTGGTTTTTTGGTGAGGTTTTTTTGTTTGTGTGTTTGTTTTGAGCTCTCTAACCTTATTGTGCCTGCCTTTATTTTCTCTGTTAAAGCTTCTTCATAAGTCCCCCTATTCTGTTTGAAAAGAACATGTGATTCCTTGTGTTTCGAAGCAACTATTAACAGTACCCCTCTTAGTTATAACCTCTCATGGAATCCATAGGTTCCACCTGGTATAAAACTCTTTCTCCTCTTCCCTCAAAAAACTCCTGCTCTCTCTCTGTATATATACCCCTGTGGACCAAGCTCTTGTGCCTTTTTGGAAAATGGGTGCATTTTCTGATAATATGAAATTGTAGTGGCCACTGAGAGGAAACTTTAATTTAGTTTAAAGTTTAACTGAACTTTAATTTATCAAATTTTAACTTGAGGGGCATTCTTGACTAGAGAGAATCTCAAACCTCTCAGAGACAATAGAATGCTGTCTTTGGTATGCAGAAGCTTCTAAAAGACAAAGTGACTTCAAAAATAGTTCTAAAAGCATGAAAAAAATCGTTAGAAAAAAAACTTTCAATAAATGATGCTGGGAAAAGTGGACCACCAAGTTACACCATACATGAAAACTAACTCAAAATAGATTAAAGATTTGAATGTAAAACCCGAAATCGTAAAACTCCTGGTAGAAAACATACGTAGTAAGCTCCTGGACATCAGTCTTGGCGATGATTGTTTGGATCTGACATCCAAAAAGCAAAGCCAAGAAAAACAAAAATAAACAGATGGGACTACATCAGCAAAAAATCTCCCGCACAGCAAAGGAAACCATTTACAAAATGTACTAAATGAGAGAAAATTTTGTAAATTATATATCTGATAAGGGTTTAATATCCAAAATAAGTAAAGAACTCCTACAACTCAGCACAAAAACAATGTTCTGATTTTAAAATGGATAGAAGATCTAAGTAAACATTTTTTTGAAAGAAGACATACAAATACCAACAGGCACATGAAAGATGCTCAGTATCACTAATCATCAGGGAAATGCAAATCCAAATCACAATGAGCTATCCCCTTATACCTGTTTAATGACTATTATCAAAAAGACAAGAAATAACAAGTATTGGCAAGGATGTGGAGAAAAGGGAATCCTTGTGCACTGTTGTGAGGAATGTAAGTTGGTGTAGCCATTATGGAAAACAGCATGGAGGTTCCCCCAAAAGTTAAAAATACAACTACCATATGATCCAGCAATTTCACTTTTGGATATTCATCCAAAGAAACCAAGATACCAACTCAAAAAGATATATGCACCCCATGTTCATTGCAGCATTATTTATAATAGCCAAGATATGGAAACAAGTGTACATCAATGAATGAATGGCTAAAGAAATTGTTTTATATATTTATATTATATACACACAATTGGCTATTATTCAGCTATAAACATATGAAATCTTGCCATTTGTGACAACAAGGATGACCTTGAGGGCATTATACTAAGTGAAATGTCAGATAAAGACAAATACCATATAATCTCTCTTATATGTGGAATCTTAAAAAAAAGGGGGGGGGGAAGCAACAATAAACCAAGCTCATAGATAAAAAGAACAGATTGGTGGTTGCCAGAGGCAGTGTGTTGGGGGGTGGGGGTGCAAAATGAGTGAAGGGGTGAAAAAGATGCAAACTTCCAGAAATGAACAAATCATGGGGATGCAATGTACAGCATGGCAATTATAGCTAATAATACTGTATTGCATATTTGAAAGTTGCTGAGAGAGTAAATCTTAAAAGCTCTCATCACAAGAAAAAATTTTGTGACTATCTGTGGTGAAGGATGTTATCTAGAATTATTGCAGTGATCATTTTGCAGTATATACAAATATCAAATCATTATATTGCACACTTAAAACTAATATGTTACATGTCAGTTCCACCTCAATTAAAAAAAGTCCATGAAATATTTTCAGCTTGCTTAGGAAACTGGATTTCAGAAGACTAATAAAGTGAATTTTGGCAGTAACAGAAACAATGTAGATTTTTTTTAATACTTACTTGACAGAAGAAGCATTCTAGAACTTTGTAATATTATTTCTTTAGTCACTATCTCAATGACCAAATTTACTCCTGTGTTTGAGTTAAGGAATTAGAACGTAAGAAATCAGTAACATTCTAGTTGTCTATTTAGAGCCCTTTCATAGAATTAAGAAATGAAAATCCAGCACCTGTCAGGTGAGGATAATGTGAACAGAGCTCTGGCTGTATGTCTAATCCACTGGTGAGAATTTGGGAGAATGTACACTTGGCACCTCCAGCAGTAAGAGCCACTACAGCCAATGAAAGAAAGTCTCTAAGCCATCCATTACTTTTGGGACCTTTAGAGTCATCCTACAATCTAGCAGTAATAAAGGGCACATTATAAATGCAGAATTATTAATATTAAACTACTCTTCATCAAATGTGGGACAGTTGGCCTGCTGATTGGCACTAGTAGTCTCCTAATTTTAGGCAATTTCTCTAGACTTTGTTCAAACAAACAAACTGAAAGTAAAACCCTCTTGAGATTTCTGTTCTTTGCCATTCTAGTAAAAATATGTACATGTATTACTTGAAAGTATTTCTGATAGTATTGGATATAAAACTCAATTATACACCACAATTTTAAATTTAAGAAGATTGTTTTCCTTTTGCTCCTGACCCTGAAATCATTCTTTGATGTGCATGGGACTCCTGAGAAAAGCGTGACCTATCACTCAGTTTTTCAGGATTCAATTCTGGCTGGTAAGGTACTCAATTTTTGTCACCTACAAACTAGGTAAAGATTAATCATTCTTATGTAAATTAATCTTTTTACATTTTTATTTTTGAATGCATCTACAGATTTTACTTTTATTTAAATAAAAATGTAAAGATAAAAAACAAATATAAAATAGACTGATAATTGAATAAATAACCAATAAATGTTTGAAACTAGTATATCGGCCAAGTCTTTCAAAAATTAGTAAACACAGCCATTTGAATTTGCTTCATGCTAAAGCTTGGCATTCAGAGTTGATGGTGAAGATGCAAACTGTTTTTCCAAAATGCTGTTTACATTGGTTAAACTGCTTCTTATCTTATGTAAAGCAGTGGGGAATAGGGGAAAGACAAACACTTTCTCAGGCTTCTCATGATTTTTTTTAATCTATTCTGTGCAAAAATATGGCTTACAATTTATTGCCAAAATGTAGGAACCTGAAGATTTCCAGTCCACAGTTTTGAATATACCAAGTATTTCAACTACTTGCAGAATAATCACTTCCAGAACTTTAGTAGTGTACTATTAACAGTTAGACCCCTTCTACTCATGCAGAGAAAACCTCACAAGAGCTAATGGACTCAAAACTGTCCAACTGAAACCATACCATAACAATTCATTGGTTTTTAAATCATAAATAGATAAACCAATAACTTGTATCATTTTTCTTCCATGAGGAAAGAAGCTACAATAATCATTTCATTATAATAATCTCAATTTAACTGAAATGTTTCTGAAAATAACAATAGGTGATGACAAACCAATGCTTGCATCAGATGCTATTTCCACCTTGAAGTTCTTCTTCTGTGTCTCAGCAAAAGTGTGAAAGAATATTTAAGATTCTAGAAAAAGTGATTTCCTTAGTGCAGCTTGAAGTTTATTTCCCCCAAATAACAAGTAATTTTTTAGTATAATTAAAACTTACCTAACCAGTTTGCTGAACAAGTTGGCCTAGTAAAGTTTTTAATCTGGACCTTTGAACCTTCATCTTCCTTCACTCACTTTCTTATCTAAAACAGAAGTATATTGGATACAAATAAATGATCTTTTGAATCAAAGTTCTATATTATCATGACTTTTCTATATTACAGTTGGAGGTGTTGATGATGTAGGAGTTTGGGATAAGTGTGTGCAGTACCAGAGAAAGAGTTCTAAAAGTTTCAACTTTAAAAAATTGAAATCTTTGTTGAGAAATTGCTACATTTTTTGTTTTGTTTTTCTTCTAAAGAAAAACTGCAGGAAAATAATTCAATTTATTGAATATTAGTTAGCTACATCCTGTAAGTTTATAAAAACATAAAAGCCACGTTTCATGAGGAGGTTGGAGAATAAGATAGATAGGTGAAGACTGAAGCATATTTTCATCTCATCTTGAATGTTGGTATACAGAAAGACAGGTCAGACCACACAACGAAAGGCCACTGATCCAATGATCAAAAAAAATTTTTTCCCCTTCTCACTTATTCCTCTTTTTCAAAGAGACAACTAACTCTGAAGTGATCACTTTGATAAATAAACCTCAGAATAACAAGATCTATCTGTGGAAAATATGTTCTGCAGCTAGGACTCAAGACACTCTTACTGTCTGTGCCAGAGAAGTCTCTTCTAACATTAGCTCTAAATTCCATAGCAAATTAATTAATACATTGATATAAATGGTTGTCTAGCTATATTGGAGGATTCTGAGAGATGGACATTTAACAGAATGATGTCTTTGATTGGCAATGGAAGGCTCTCTTTAGTTAAAACAGTCATTGAGTTCTTACTTTAGAACCCTGTGGTATTGGGTTCCCTGTAGTACTTGTATTATTTTCTATATGAAAACATACTTATCTGTATGCAGTATGGACGGGAAATGAGAACAGGTGAGTGTTCTTAATTTGACTTCTTTAGTTCACTTTTGAGACTTTTCATACTCCAATCCCCAATTTAAACATGTGTTATTACCTCACATATTTCTTCTGTTTATTTTGCAGGGATTGTACACAGTAATTATTTTTAAAAATAAAGTTTAATGTCCAAACACAATGCTGTATAGATATGTTGATCCCTTTTGAGATACATAAATTGAATACTGAAGCCTTCCAGTGCTAATGTAATTTTCTCAGTTGAATTGTCATTATGGTAGAATCAAGGAAAGTCAACCACAGTCTTCAGAGAGCTTAGCTTTCTTGTAAGGAAAAAATTACCTTTTTCTCTACCTGCTAAATAAAGATGCTGTACAGGAGGAAAAAAATGTAGTTATAATTAATTTAGAAGACCTCAATTATCTCCTTATGTTCACTGATTTTTGTTATTCTTGAACTAGCATGACAGTAAACCAAAATGTGTGCAATGCTGAATGCCACAACTGTTTCCCAGGCTTGAGACTGAAACTCCTAAGTTGTTTTGACTAGGCAACTAATAGCAATTTAGATAGTTCTGTACAAATTTAGAGACATGAGATGCAAAACCATGACTGTATTTCAGCACATTCTTCTTGTCAGAACCATTTAAATCACCATCTTACACAAGTACATATTGAAACTCAACTTTACGCATTTTATTTTTATGTACATTTCATTTTGTCCAGAAATAAAATATCTAAATACAGACAGACTTTAATGTTGTATATGTATAGCTTTCAACAATACTTGAGCTGAATAAATGCTTTGTACATTAAGTTTGTCTTTTTAATGGAGTTCACAGCTACATTGATAGAATGGATTCCTCATATCCTTTTTTTCTTTTTTTAACCAATAACAAGCAGAGAGACGAGTACAAGTTAATATTAATAAGCAGCTCAAATAACACTTGGTTAAACTATGTACAATACAAACCATTCATACAAATGAAGACTAGAATATTGAATTTGTTACAATATGTGTAGTAAAGATAAGACAGACACTTATAACTTACATGGTGTCTGTCAGGCATTTCCCTTCTTATGTAATGATCAGAACTTATTTTAAGCAGCCTTGGCTGGTCTCGGCTTTGCAAAAGTCCACTGATTGGTGATGAAAGCTGTAATCCAATGTCTGCCCACATGTAAATTCCAAATGTTTGCTCATCTTTACTGAGAACAGGCTCCCTCCAAAGAAAAAAGAGCCATCATGTATCACCTTGAATGTGCCTACCCTATGCTGGAAAAAAGTTACTACACTTGTTTTTTGTGTTAATAAAATAAAGAATACTGAGCTCTAAAGACACATTTTTTTTTCCATTGTAACAAGCATATAATCCTACAGTAGTATTTACCAGTACAGCTACTCCAAGCAGTAGGAATGCATGAGTGGGGATTATTGATTAGCATGTACTCAAGACTTTAAAGGAGATTTCCATAACAGCAAGTGCTAAAAACCATTCACTGTCTAGTTAATCCTTTTGCTTGATGATCGTTTATCCTGAACCATTATGAGTCAGACAATGAAAGCCCTCTCGACAGGAATCATGACAGATGCCAGCTGAAATGTGTATGAGAGTGTTTGTGTACAGCTATGTGTGAGAGCATGTCTTCAGGTGTGGCTTTAGAATCTGTGGTGATTTACAACTATACTGAGAGATGAAGCTGACTGGGTAGAAATTACATCAGATTGTTTTCCACTAGCATATTTGCAGCCAGTTGACGAGAGCAGCAGTGTAGACACATTCCAGGCAACAGATGTGACCTTCTTCTTGAGGTAACAGCCCTGTCATATGACCTTTAATTCCTCAGGCTTCAGTCTCACCCCCACGTTCATCCTCATCCGGAGGGGAAGTAAGGTGTGTCGCTGTGGTAGTTGTAGTCAGGGCACACTTTCTGTACTAGTTTATAATCTGTACTATAAAAGGAAATGTAAATACAGATCACCTTAAAGGGCTTGGAGCAGAGCCAGGATACATGACTTTGGGTCTGCTCCTGGTAACAGGTTTTTGAAGGGTCATAGTTGCAGAGTGTGTTCTTGGTAGCCTTGTCAACTTTTTCATATTCAATGCGACAGTTAAAGGACTTGGAATCTTTGGCATCAATCACGGTTTGTTGTGCCAAGTCGAATTCCACTATTTTCGTGGGGGGAACCAAGCTGACAGATACATTCCCTTGACCGGTGGAATTATGCCTGAAATAAACACTAAATGTCCCATTGCCATGATCTACGATTTTCCCAGTTATCAACAGGTTTAGCTTCACTGTTTTGATATTGGAATGAAAATCACCCCATCCAAACATTTTCTTAAACTTGCCCGTCTTAACAATGGGCCTTCGCTTGGCCCTGGGCCGAGGCTCTTGAAGGTCTGTGGAGTTCCTCAGCCAGTCCCAGAGGTCTTGCTCAGAATAAGGTTCTGGGGTGTCATATCGCAGGTCTAAATCTGTATCATTTTCTTTGCCACGAAAAGTCTGTGACAGGAGTCGGCTGATAGATAAGTCTTTGCTGCTTTCTGTCCATATGTGCTTTAGTGTGGATTTGCTGCTTCCTGATTTTAGAAGTTCTGACTTTCCACCATTTGTTAAATTGGCGCATGTGACCTGAAAATAGAACAGAAAGAAAAGAGCTTACAACTCTGTATCTGAGAACACTCAACACAAAGATCCAAGCCCTTTCCCAGAAGCTGGGAATTATAGTACCTTCAACACCTGGCCAATATTTATTAAGACAAGATAAAATGCCCCTTCTATTTTTATATAATGATGAGAGAGAGAAGGTGTCGACAGATAAAAACCACTAAACATGACTGAAAGACTATGTGGAAACATTGACTCTGATGAGAAAAACACCATCTAACATGAATAAAGCAAAATGAATTCAAACATAGATCAAAATAAAGTAATTATTTCTCAGCCCAAAATCCACACTTTTAAGGTAAAATTTTATACATCATTACGTTACTTTTCTACTTCAAAATTACCATGAACTTTAAAACTATATGGTTCTCAGAAATATGCCTACTGACATTCTATAGACTCTTGGTAGTCCATGCCACAGTCACATAAGAAAAGTTAGTTTTGCAAGGAGACTCTGGGGTATTTTATCTGTAACATATACTATCTTATCTATATTTTATAATATGTTTATTATCACCTATTATTAGCAAGAAACATTGTATAAGATACAATATTTTTCCATTAAGAGACTTAAAATGTGGCCTAGGAAAAGGGACACAAATGAAAACATCTAATACACAATTACTTATAGATACTTATCAATCTAGAGAAGGAAATAACACATGGTCAGTGACAAAGAGGTCATTTCAGGTTGGATTGTGAGAGTCACACTTGAAGACTGTTCTCCTGGGACTCCAGTCTTCCCTCCTTAGGAAGAATTAGATCCTCAAGTAGATCAGGGATTCAGAGGAACCCTAAATTCAACTGATCGGTCAAACATCCAGATCTGTACTTGCCTAATTATATAAGCGTTGTCCCTATCACAGCCCCTATATTTATACCTTAGTACAGAAGAAATGAAAGAAAGAAACATGTATCCACAATGGCCTCATTAACCTAAAGTTAAAGTTGTGATTTCCGATCCTGACATAGAGAGTTCAAGGACAGGCAGGAACACAGCCAAGGACCCCCAGGAACCAAACCAGCCAATGCAGATAAACCCTTAAAGATGTGGACTGAATGTTCTAGCATAAGGCTGCTAAAGGGAGTCACCCACTGCCCATTAAAAAGCCAAATTTCACAATAAACCTCTCTCACTGGGTCTCTCCTCTACAAGTTCTGAGTCCTGTCTGACTACCACTTAGAAGTCACTGTGTTAGGGCAGGCAGATAGGTAGATATGAACAGAGAAAGTAGGGCATAGGGGCCAAATAGCAGGAAAGCATACATCTTATAAACAACTGGGGTCCTTGAGCAGATAAAGGAAAGCAGGAATCTCTGAACTGACAGGAAACCACACACTGTGTGGTGATAATGGTCCTGGAGGCAGATAAAGAAAGGTGGGAAAAGGTGGGAATATCTGGTGTCTGAATATAACCTTTTGCTCATTATGCCCTAATTATGAGAAAATTAGCCTTGCAGATAAGAAGTACCCATCATGCACTGATGCCAGGATACTTTGGATCAAGACTAAATAAGAACAAAAATCTCTCCTCCCCTCAGGAAGGAGAAGCTGGGATGAAAATCAGGGAATAAGAGCCCCAAACCCTGTCCTCTCCAACGAATATTCTGCCCATTCATTTTTACACCCCATACAACCAGCCTGCCAAAGAAATTCAGGAAAGCCACTCAACTGAGTCTGCCCACTCACCCCTAGAGAGCATCCTATCACTTAATAAATCCTCACCTTACTTTCTTGACCTCCATGTCTGGTCTCTGAATTCTTTCTGCTATGAGACAAGAATCTACTCTCCAGTAACAGTTGGACCTTCTAGTCTCCTTCCAAACTGTTCTCAAAATGAAAGGTCATAACTGCAGAGCTTTTAAAATTCAGAACCACCAGAAATCAGAGGTGCGGTTCAGGGACCTCTCTGTAGACTCAGTCATGCAGGCTTCTTGCTTGGATATAACCCTGGCCTTAGAATAACTTTTCACTCAGCTACTTGTGCTAGGAGGACTCCATTTCAACCCCTAAGGAGTAAGAGTACGAACTTCAGAGCTAATTTCCCTGGAATCTACTCTCAGCTCTGCCACTTCCAAGCTGCATTCTCTTGGTCAACACATTTAACCTACCCCTGCCTCAGTTTCCTTTATCTATAAAGCAGGAGTAATAGTGGTGACTACCTCACAGGGCTGCTGGTAAGGACTGAGTGACCTAAGACATGTTAAATCTTTAAAACAGTGGCTGGTACCTGGGCAGAGCTCAATTAAATTTACCTATTATTATGAATCTCAAGCTGATATGTGAAGTTGATAGGTTTCATGATGGGTTTATGTACCATGACTGCCCTCTGAAAAACTAGGACTGAAAAACATTGGGTAGGCTAACACAAAAGCTCCGTTAACTATTTTTGGCTGCTAGTATGGGTCCAGTTGCATCTTCTGTGATCCCCCCAAAATCCTAGGGATGGGATAAGGCCCAGAAACAATGGGCAGATTAAGTCTTACAGAGATGAAATTGAGAAGAAAATATTGTTTGGGGAGGAGGATGATGCATAGAAAGTTTTCTCAAGGGAAAAAATGAAGTTTCCCACTTATTGTCTCTGATAATAAAGCCAGTCTTATCTGGGCAATTTTTCTCTAATATCAAAAGTGTAATCCCAAGTAGTCCCATAGTTAACACTGTATCATTATAATTACAAAACTAGTAGAAACAACTAAATTTTTCCTACTAATTCACCGAAGGAAGTGCATTTCAAAATGTACTAGTTTACTCTAACAGAGTAGCTATAATATAAAATTAAAAACAAACATTAATTGATAACAGTGGTACAGATCTTTTGATTTTGGAGTTTTTGTCTGTGTATTTGTTTGTTTTGTTTCAATGAATTCTAATTGATCAAACATCCAAATCTGTACTTACCTAATTATATAAGCATTGTTCTTATTTGCAGACTCTATATTTATCCTTAATAGAAAAGAAATAAACACATATTCTACTCTCTGGAACTACACAGATAGTTCCTCATTCTTTGGGGGGCAAAAAGAATAAATACAAGCATGCATTTAGCTTTGGCTTTGCACTTGTATCTCAGCATCAGCACAGTTGATCAAGGAGAGGGGCTATAATGAGATGCATCCACGGTGCACTGGCTCATGAAGCGGTAATGAAATTGTCCATAAAAAGAAGTGGAAAGGGACTTAGAGTGCATTTACCAGTGGCACATAGGGAATAAAAGGGGAAAAAATGTGGAAGTCCAGAGATTTTTGAGGAGAAAGAACAAATCTATTCAAAAGTACGCTAAGATTCTGACAGCAGACCAACTCTGATGTTCATGTAGAATAGAAATTTACTTCTAAATTATACTCTCTACAGTTGTAGTGATTACGAGTGTAAGCTCTGGGGTCAGACATCCTGAATCCCAATCCAGGCTGTGATTTTTAACAGCTGTATGTTGTGGACAAGTTGCTTAACTTGTTTACATTACATCTCTGTTTTTTCTTCTAGAGAGAAGAAGAATAATACCCCTTTCCCTCACAGGGCCATTGTGAGAATTAAATAGGACATTCCATTTAAAGCATAAAAGGACGGTACCTGGACACGAGTGTTCAACATTGGTATTTCTAGCTATTATCATCCTCAAATATTTTACCTCTGAATTCCACTGGGTAATATTATATGTAAATGAATAACTTACAATGGGATTTGAGAGAAAATGGTACGTCTATAAGAAAATCTCCCTTTTCCTAACCAGAAACCTAAAACAAACTATAAATATATATATATATATAGTTTGTGTATAAATATATGTATTTATGTGTATATATATGTGTGTGTGTGTATACACTTTTGAAAATGCTCAGGTTAACAAAAGATGAGCTGTTAATGGTTCAACTACCAAATGCAATGAATTTATTTACCTTCAGTGGTGTGATATGAAAGGCTTCCAGTAGTGCCAACAGTCAAGAAAATTCTCTGAAACATCTCAGTTTGGTTACAGAGTCAAAGCAGGTTTTAGCATTAACCATCAATACTGCCTAGAATATTCTTATTCTCTCTTCCTTTCCCTTTCACTTAGGTTAGGAGAGGCGCATGGCAATGTCTAAAAGAGAATATCAATCACAAAAAAAACAGGAAGCCCCGTAGGAAAGTCCCTAGATCTGTTCAGTATAAACAACCCTGATTCATCTTATTTTATTAATTCCATACCTATATAATGAGATTCGGCTAATATTAAGTTAAATAATAGGAATACAAAGGCAAATGAGATGTGTTTCCTGCCTTCAAGATGTTTACAGCCTAACAAGTTAGACTGAAATCTGTTAAGCAAGTAGCAGTGTGTTGTGACTAACACTATGCACAACATCCCTGGAGTCATAGTCAAAGTTAAAAGATAGAGAAGATGTAACAGAAAAGATGATCTTCAGATCTGGGAGATCAAAAAAGAGGTTTAGGATGTCAACAAATAGCAAAGTGGCCAGAGGAGTTCTGAGCAAAAGGAACATACTATGCAAAAGTCAAAAGCTGAGCAGGAACACATTAAATGTAAGAATGGAAAACAGTTTCTTACCACTGAATTTTGGGGAGCAGTGACAGGAGGAAAAAGAGAAGTTGCAAGAGGTCAGTAGAACCTGAAGAAGGTAGGCTAGGGTCAAATTGTGAAGGTTCTAGGGTCAAATTGTGAAGGCATTTAAACTTAACCTTATAGATAATAGGAAATTACTAAATGTTGTCTTGTTTTGCTTTTAAGTAGATCACCCTGGCTCTAAAAGAATTACTGATTGGACGTTGAAAGGTAGGGATAGACCTTGAGGGAACAATTAGTTAAATAACTAATTGCAGTACTTCATTTGAGAAAGTAAGTGAGCCTGAACCAAGGCAGTGGCAGAGAAAAAGAGAAAAAATGGATATAAAAGATATTTCAGAGGTAAGATTAACTCAACTTGATGATTTATTGGCTAAGCAGAAACATGAAAAAGTTGAGAATTAATGAGTTTGCTTGCATCTGTAAGGAATACAAAAGTAATAAGTTAGCTGGAAAATAAAATTAAATCTCAGAGGGGCTTCAGAGGTGGAAGTGCCTCCAAGTCATTCTGATGATGTTATCGAAACAAAGTTGGTAATATCGATCTGAATGTCTGGAGAAATGAGGGAGATGGTGATTTTGATTTTGTAGAATGAGTAGATAATATTATTGAGATAGAGCATGGTGATACAGAAGAAGGCTGGTGATAATAGCTAAGAAATTTCAATGCTGTGAGGACAGGCAGAAGAGAAGCCAGATTTATTAGAGACAGAAGAGGATATTAGGGGAAAAAAACAATATTGTAGAAGCCAAGGAAAGTGGGCAAGAGGGAAGGGGGCACGGGTTAAGATTCAAATTCCATGTAAAAGTATTTTTTAAAAAGTACAAACAATTGAAAAGAAGCCCCTTGACTTTTGAATTCACTTCTAAGGACTTTCTCAAAGCTAGTTTCAGTGGTGGTGAAGAGATGATGCAAGATGAGAAAGAAGAACTGCATCTACTCCTAGATGCAGTCAGGAGTCCTTGGCTTTCTCATTCTATTACATTGCTTTACATCTTAAGAACTTTCACTTTTGAACCACACAAAAGTACACATAAAATTGAAATAGATCTTGAGCCGTACTGAATAAACAATATCATTAAAAAAAGAAACTCTCGCACTCAGAACCCCCTCTACCACTGATTTTACAAATATAATGAAGATAGTTTCCTTTCAAAAGTTACCTAAAGATCCTTGGATTGTCACTGTACTGAGTAATAAAAGAAGTGGTGAAGACTATGGCATAAGATGAGTCCAAAAGAAAAAACTGACAACTTCTAATTAACTCAATTCCAAAAAGGCAAAGCATCAACTTTTTTCTACAAAAAGTAATTTTTCCTGTAACAATAAAAACTACCAAAGATACTTCCTAACTGAATGTAATTTTCCATGTCAAAAGTGGCCAGTGTCCACTACAAAAGAGTTGACTCACTAGTCCAATGATACCACTTCCACAAATTATATGTGCTGTTTATCTAGTGGTTTTAGAAATAGTGAGAATCATAGAGTCAACATTATTAGGTATATGCAGTTTAAAATGTATGCTTCTTTTGAGAACATTCAAAAATAGGTGCAAAGGGACGGGTCATTTTCTTCAGCTGTAAACAAAGACAGGGCTTGGCTCTAAGATGAAAGGAGCCTGTCTGGAGCAGGGGCTGTGTGGGGGGATCAGGGGAAAAGACTCCCACTGGCTGGTGGGAGTGTAAACATAGCAAGAGTTGCTCCACCCTGATTTGCTCTCCTTTCTCAGGGCCATGCTTTCACATTGCTTTCTCCAATATCTTTTCATTACAGGCTTCAATCATAATGCCAATATTACAGGGGAAGGTATATCTGAGTGGAAGACATATGCTTAGCATGCATGAGGTCCTGGGTTCAATCCCCAGTATCTCCATGAAAAAAAAAAAGTAATCCTAATTACCTCCTCCTGCAAAAACAAACAAACAAACAAGTCAATACACTAGCCTTTAAAATCTTGTTGAAAGACATCATTTTTGGAAAATAAACTACTCCTCAACTTCACTGCCACATCAGCTATGCTGCTGGCCTTAAGAGACTTTTTTATAAACATTTTACTCCTTTACATGTACATCTCTAATTAGAGGTGTCTCCAGATGTTTGTGTACCTCTTTTAACAAAAGAGCAATAAGATGCCTTTTAATTTCTACCAACCTGCACATTTACTGTTGATCTATTACTGTTCAATACAAATAATCTCAAGATTACTTTGAAAATCATATATTTATTTCATCAACTGTATGAATATTTTAAGCCAAACGAAAATTTTAGATAACCTGATGCTTAAGCAATATCTCTCATCAGTGAATAACTAATCAACAAAATGGCCTTGCTCTGTGATTACAATTTCATTTTGGCAGTTTTATGATTTGCTATGTTGAATATATATTGCACACAATTAACTGCTATTGGCTAAGGGCTTACTATATTCCAGACATTGTAATTAGCATTTACATATGGCCTCGCATTTCATTTAAACTACACACACACACTCATCCACTCACTCACACACAAACTTTAAGGTCAAATTTGTTATTTCCAACTTGCAGATAGAGATATGGAAGCTCAAAAAAGAACTTGTCCAAGATTATTGCTGATAAGTGAAAGCGCTACTGCTCGGTTACTCAACAGTTCCTTTATTTTTCAAAATCATTTAAATCATGCAATTGTACATTAATATATGCTTATCAAAACATTTGAACATTATAGGCTTTATGAAGTAAAGAATAAAAGCCTATTTTCATCACCAACCTTTGCTCCCTTATAACCCTACCTCTCTCCAAATGTAAAAACTCAAATTTTTGATGTATAGTGTTCCTAAATATTTTCAGCATTTTTTCATGTATAAATATTTTACATAAACAGTGTCATAGTTTATGAATCACATTTTATATTTCTCCAAACCAAGTACATCCAGGTGTATCATCTTTATTAAATGGGAAACAGATTTCTATAATATGAATGTATCATACTCCTGTTTTTTTGTGTACTTTTTGTGATAGATCCGTAATCACTACACTGTTTCACAGCCAGGTTACCTAGAGTTATTTTTTTTAGCCTTAATTCCATTGGTTTTTTCCACTCATTTTTTTTCAGATACCTCACTCCCTCCTCTCTTGAGTTGCATTTTCATTTCTATTGTTGTATAGATCTGTATGATTCTTTTGAGAGTTCATAAGGGATAAACTACCTGAGTTGTCCATGACTAAAAATGCCTTTCCTGGCACTAGGCCTGGCCACTGGGTAGAATAGTTAGTCATCTGTTAATTCATTTCATTCTGTTTATTTTTCTCTCTCCAAAAATTTTAGGATTTTTTTTTTCTATTTCAGGTATTGCAAAATCTCACAAAGTGGGCTACATGTGTTCATGCTTTCTCCAGCCCCTTTCTTGATGAGTTTAAAGAAAAGCATGCAGCTATTTCTAGAAATGTCAGGCTCTTGTTCATAAAGTTCCCCCTAAACGCCTATAACCTCTTTGAGGGATGTTCTTTCTGTATTATGCCATTTTGTAAGTTGGGGGAGGAAGTACTTAGCATAGAGTAAGTACTCAATAAATTACATACATGGTTTATATTCTTACTTACATCTAATTCAATAGTGAAGTTTCATTGATTCTTTAGACACAACCAAGAAAGATTTTGGTGGGACACGCGGCCCACAGAGGTTTTTCTCTTACAAGTTTAGAGCCTGCACTTCATTGACAATCCTTGGAGTGCCTGTATTACATATGATAAGCCAGAGGAAATGGGTTAGTATTTTAATACATCAAAAATACATCATTTCCTTCTGCTACAAAGCAGTGCTCCAGGAACAGCAGTGCTGCATTAACAATGGAAAAGCAGAAAAGGAACTCCATGCCTCTCCCTTAACCTAGTAGTTGCTGGAGGCTGTGTCGCATAGAAACTAAGAAAATGGGCTTTGCAGTCAGAGATCACAGGGCTAAATCCAAATCTGCTACTTCATCACCAATGACCTTAGGGCCACGTTTTCTCCAATTAGAAAATGGAGATGAAAACCCACCTCACTCACTGGGCTTTCGTGAAGATAAAATAAAAATTGTTATATGTAGCACAAATAAAAATATGGAAAATAGTGTGAGTTCATACTTGAGAGCTATTGTGCTTAGCTAGGTTATGAAACCCTGAAGAAAAGGCAAACAAGGCTTTCAGAATGCACAATGCTATTCTAAACCTGTCTTCTTATGGAGACATTACTCCTCTCAAGTGGTCCAAACAGACGGAGATGGAAATCAGAATTAACTGTAACAATTCTGTGGTCATCTTTAGCCAGAGGTGGTGTGGTAGGAGACCACACTGACTATGTTACAATTTAGTGTTGGCAAATGGAGGCAGTAATTGATCTTTAATATGATAACTTTAAGAGAAGACATTCTAATCAGTCATCTTTAGGAACCAGAAACATGGTGCATTTCTCTATCAGTTCGAAGAAATGGCGAAGAATTTTAGGTATATTCCTCCATGAGCTCTCATGATCCCACGCAGGATGGATCACTTCTAACATTAGGGCACCAATTATCCCCTATGTTATTATATTGGAGACTGGTTCTGAGTCATGGGTAATTGAGCTCCTTGCAAGTTTGTGTAAATATACTAACTAGCTTTCCTTTTGATTCTTCCTCCTGTAAGTCCTCTTATGAAAATTATCTTGAAAATGCGTTTGGTTCTTTAACTGCCAGGGGAAAAAAACATGCTTTGTGAAGAGCCATGAACTACTGTTTCTGGCACTGGGAAATAGAATTTTTTATTGTACAAAAATATTATCTCTTCCTTCATGCTCACTTTATAAACATAAAGATATATATATATAAAACATATATATATAATATATATATATATATATAAGTTTTGACATGTAGACACATGAACATTGATGAGAAATTAAAAATTATATTCTACATAGCCCCACTTAACCCACTCTCTCAAAACCCAATTACAGATTACCCTACCCAGGTTTACATTGCAAAAGTTGCTCCTTTTGTAAGTATTTTATATTACTTCCATTTAAAATGTATAACAGCTATCTCATGTGAGGACCTCTGGATGCTTGGTTATAATAATGAACAAAACATTTAAAATAACATTGAAAAACTATTTCTTGGCTGAAACAAAGCCACTTCAGCATTATTTTTCATTATCCATAAAGAGATTTTAATTTGTCAGTAAATCCAAATATCTTTAAGGAAAAGACAAATACTGCATATGTATTAATACCTGGGTTAGACTGAGGGTCTTTCTTTCTGAATTGGAGGCCAATATGAGTGATTGTCCATAATAAGTCTTGCTATGTGGAGGCTTTTAGGAATTTATAGCTTCTTAAAGTCGAAGTTCACATCTATCTAGAATGGACCAAATGAGGAAGGACTGACTCGCCTTCCAGTCCTATTTTCAGCAACCTATGTGTACATATGTTCTTAAATACAGCAGTTGTATATGAGAAACTGAGTAGTAACAATAATTTACTTTATCCAATATAAGCTCCAATTCCTGAGGAAATAATGGCTTTGATTTTTTTTTGAGCCAATATGCCTTCTTAACACACTCTGATTATCCAGATGTTGATCTGGAAAATTTCCAATAGACAGAAGAACTCATTACATAAATGAAGTGATAGAGACCAGCTGAAGGGGAGCACCATCTCTATGCCATTTAGCTCCTGGATTCATTCAAAAATTCCTCTAGGACCTCTTCCTTATCAGGCTACAACTTGTGGACACTACTCAGAGTTTCCCAGATAGACAACAAGCCAGACAGTCAACCCAGAAATACAGAAGAGGGTGCAGATCCTAGAAATACAGTCCCTTCATCCTCCTGTAAAAGTCTCATAAACTGGGAATCTCCAACTACCTAAAGCAGAACAAATCTAATACTCTGAGAAGAGACAAAATCAACAGAGAGAATGGACCCTTCACCCTTTCATCCAAGCTTGTGATGCTGGAGTTTGAGTTCTGTCAAACCTTTTGACATTAAGGAAATACATGTCTTTGGATCATGTCTTGGCCAAAACAACACATGGTCAAGCACATCCAGCCTAGAGCACCAGCCCAACAATGTCTCTTAAGCATAGTTCAAGGAAGAAACAACTCATCCACTGAGGGAACTTCAAAGGCCAGGAGGAAACAATTCCCTGGAAAGCTCTTAAACCAAGCTGTTCTTTTCTAAAGCTCCTCCATTCTTTGAAATTTTTTCCCTCCTTGCAAGATTCCTAGCACTGAGTAAACACACTCTGCCCTCCACAGATCTCTTATCTAGTTATTGTTCGCTTTGGAACCAGCTGTACCTGTTCCTTGAGTCCAGGCCACATTTCTCTTTGGTCTTGCCCCATTCTTTTCCTTTATTCCCAGTTTCTTAAAGCATGGCTGTGGAACCTCCTGCCAAAAGCTAAGTGCTGAGGTAAAAGTATGCTTAGGCAGAGAGGTATCATAAACAAGGGAAAAGATGGCCTCTGGATTTAGGTGCCATGGCTTTAAGTTCATCAGATGTAAAACTAAGTGGTATGACTACATTCAAAAAAAGAAGAAAAAAAGAAAGAAAGACTTGGCACTCTTTGTTGCCAAGGGAATTAAGGGGACAGTTTCACTAAATCAAAGAAGGATGTTCACCCAAAGATTATGGTATAGGAGGAGACGTGTCATGGAGAGAATAGAGCAAACAGAGCCCTAAAGAGACTGAGGATGCTGTTAGAGAAGTCACAATAGAAAGGTTGGATGAAAATATGTGTGCAAGCAGAGCTCTGAGATCCCCTTGATCTCTGATGCACTTTAAAATGACTTATCACAGCATTAGTCTGAACTGCCGTGAACACTGTGGATAGAAGTTATCATAGGAGAACTGAAAGAAAGACAGGCTGTTAGAGTAGAATTCCCTTCCCTGGTGTGTCCCCACACTCACTTATTACCAAACTCTGAGAAGGAGTTTACCCTTTTCAAAAGAGCTGGGTAACACTCTAGCTGCCACTAGAGGGCACAGCTAGGACACCTGACAGCTGTCTATTCCTGGTGCTGAAGTCAGACAGAATTGTGTTACTTAGGGTCCCAGAGCTCTTTGAAAAAAGTAGATGGACCAGGAAGCTTTGTGGTACCTGCTGACTGATGCAGCCCTTGGGATCCACATCTTCTATGAACTGCAGAAACAAAAAGGGAGTTACTGTTGCTCAAGGGACAACTATAGAAACCATTACCAACTAAAGAAGCTGTTGTGAGCCTTTGATTCCTCATAAAGGGTATGTTCAGGGTTTAGGTTCATTTGGAAAATAGTCTAGGTCAGTGCAACACACATCCACACCTCCAGCTACATTATGGCTATTCTTCCCTTTGGCCTCAGAATTCAGATCACATCAGACTTTTTTCTGAGTTCTCTTTCTTCTAACTTCAGGACCTTTGTACCATCTGCTTCCCCATCCTGGAATCCTTCCTACCCATGCTCATTTCCTTAGCCACTACTAATTCTCTAGCTCAGCATAAACGTATTTCCACAGGAATGGTTGTCTCTCTCACAGCACCTTTTACTGTTTGTTCATAAAAGTAATACTATTATCTGTATCTATCCATATCTGTTTATCTATCTTCTTTCCCTGGACTGTTATTTCCATGGTGGGGGGAAGGTCATTCAATGCCTTGGTCACTATTACTACACTTTATAAAATACCAGGTTCCAAGGAGATGCCCTACAAGTATTGGCTGAATGAATAACTGCATGTTTGAATGGAGTGCCTACCCACGCATAATGATATTCCTACACAAATGAGCTTGCTCCAGAAGCAGATAAACAGTTCATTTTCTGGTGTAGATAAACGTGTATATATTGCAAGCCTTCATGGAGACTTTGTGTAATTCTGTACACAAAGGGATGCAAGAGGAAAGGTGGTATTTCTCTAGGAAAGTATGAGTGAGTGGATGCTACAAGTTATTATAACCAGTCAGGAATGTAACATCAAAAATCTCTAAATAAATGTGAGTATTTGCACTGAAATCAAAGTGAAAAGTAAATAAGAGCAAAAATGTCTAGATGTTCATAACTACATTTTGGAGATTCGACAAACATCAGAAAAGCTTAATAAAACAATGAGTATGGTCTCTTGGGTGGCAGGAAAGTTAGCTCCATTGTCTGGATTTTCTTTCCTGAATTTCCAGAAATTTGATGCTAAGACAGTAATGAAAGAAAATGCTGATGGGATTCTAAGAGCAGAGTTTCTTTCAACAAGAGTCTGCCAAACTTTCTAGAGACATTTTTTTTGTACTATTCAAGTGGACACTTGTATTGACAAATAATAATTGCTTTGAAACAGGGAGCTTAGGCATGTGTCAGGATATTTCCTTGCCCATTTGCTTGGAAAATGCAGTAGGGTTTTATAAACGTGGAGCAATATAACGAGTTTTATGGATATGTTTGCAAGGCTCAAAACTGAGCTCTAAAAATGTCCAACAGTACAAATTAAATTGTGATTAAAAAAGTATGAGTCTTAAAGGAATTTTTGGCTTTACTCTAGATTTGATAGAGTATAAATAAACGCAGTAGGACTGTAACATTTTTGCTTTGAATCTATATCACTAAATCCATGACTGTTGAAACTTAGAAGCACAAAACATCTGAAGCTGAAAGGGACCTGGAAAATTATTTCATAACTTAGGAAGCTGAGTCCCACAGAGCTGAAGTAACTCCCCTAAATTTCCCATGGTGGTTAGAGGCTAAGTTAAAAACTGTAGTGAAGGTTTCCTAGTATCCAATCCACTCTTCTTGAGTTCCAAAGTTTCCTTTTATTGAGAGCTGGTACCTTATGTCTCCTTCAGAGTTTACTGAAGCTGAAAATCAGGGCGCCAACTTCAAAATAAGGAACTGGCTTATCTTTGCTAAAGAGTCTCTTGATTTTGTGAAGGCAAGGGATACTATGGAAATTTGCATCATTTGCTAACCCTAAAACAAAGAGGCACTAACCCACGGCACCTCAATTTCAGTTTGGGGTCCCCAGGATTGACGGCATGCCCAAACTTATGTTCAGACCTTCTGAGACTTAAGTCTGAATAGTGACTGCTCTGAAGGAAGAGAGGATCAAAGTGAGGGAACCACTGCCATGAATTTTCCCTTAAGAAAATGATAATATAGATAATATAGATAATATAGATAATTATTCTTTAGTCTCTAAATGAGAAAGTACTTTATACTTGTTTTCAAAAATCTTGTTAATCCTTATTTTCAGAAAATTTATTTTTTAAAAAAGCCAAGTTAAAGCAAAGGTTTGTCAGATTCCTCCTTCAATAAGTCCATCAGTAAGTGTTTGTTAAATAAATACACTTTAAAATTTTTTTAAAGTTAACCTCAGGGAAATCACTGCACTCACTTTAAATCCACCTATGTCTGCTCATTCTAGATAACCTACCTCAGTACTTTATACTCTCTAAAAGATAAAGGCCCTACTATTTTGGAGCCTCCCTCCTGCTATGAGCCTTGAACGTCAGTAATCTGCAAAAGAGAGTACTACAGTAAAGCCAGGGTAACATGCGCTGAAATATACACTGAGGATCATGGCAGAATTGGCAGTGGGGGTGCTGGAATGTGTCCAGTCTTACAAAGCTTATTCCAAGTGTATCACTGATTTGCTTCTAGTCAAAATATTTGTTTCATAATTTGACATAATGTTAAAGGAATGTGCGAGATATTGTTTTTTTTTTCCTTAAAGCAGAGGTTAGTTTTAAACAATCAAGAAATGCATTTATAAGTGAAATTAACTTTTGCTAAGTAACCTTGGTTCTTTAGATAGACTGCAAGCAGGATCAATCTTAATTGGAATCTGCACAGAAAATAGTATTTATATTTATGTATTTTTGTAATTTTAAAATTTTGATATAATTTCCAAATTACAGAAACGTATAAGAAACTTACATATACTCTTTACCCAGATTCACCAATTAATTCCATTTGATCCCATGTTGCTTTATTGCTCTTTTTCATTTATATATATGTATATTTATATATACATGTATATATGTATAGGTTTTTGTATATACATGTGTGTATATATATGTGTGTGTGTTTGAACCATTTTAAGAGTAGGTTGGAGACATCATGCCCATTTACTCTTAAGTTCTAAAGTAATTCTTTAAAATATTGTATTTTCTTACACGAACATAATATAGCTATCAAAATCAAGAAGTTAACTCTAATACTTTACTATAATTTAATCTATAGTCAATATCAAATTGTCCCAACAATACCCTTTATACTTACTAATCTGTCTGGTCCAAAATCTAGTCCAGTGTCATGCATTGCAATTAGTTGTCATGACCCTTCAGCAGCCTTTCTTTCTGTTTCTGTCCTTTACATTTTTGTAAAATACAAAAATTGTAGGCTACTTAATTTGTAAAATGTTCCCCAGTTTGGGTTTGTGTACTGCAAATCACTTTATCATATAGCTGGAGAGTTTTTGACTGACAAAGATGATAGTGGGGAAAGAGTGTTCCTTGATCTGAAAGTAAAGGAAGCAATGCTTTAAGTAGTTGAAGAGAGAATAATATTATTGTACTATGCTAAGTCATAGCCTTGTAAGTCATTTAGACTATTTAATATAATTTTACAGATAATTAATTTGCATTATATATAATTGTTTTACTACTTTTGATAATAAACTCATTTAATTTTGTCATTTTATGGCTCTTTCATTTACATTTTGTTTAAATGAAGCTAATGTTTCAAAAAAAATCTGTTTCTTGAATTAAATAATCAATCTGAGGCTGACATTCCATTGTTTAAATCAGAAGGATTTTCAAAGTAATATTTGCATGGTATTTATTTTTCCATCATATATTGATATGTTATGTGAGTAGACTGAACTCTGCCACCTTCCCAGGGTTTAAGTACCAAAAACCCAATGATAAGATTGCAGAAAACTAAGACCCACTGCCAAAAAGACTTCATTGGAATCACACATCTAGGAAGCAACATTCAGGTTCTGAATGAAAATCCCCGATTGTTCTGCTGTTACCACAACTGTACTATCTAGTGGTATTTAACAAGAGTTTGCATGGTGACTCAGTTCCTTGAATGGGCATGAGCCAACTGACCTTGACCAAATAGTGATATCCTCATGTTTCAACCCTGGACATGGAACTTCAAGTGTAACCTAAATCATCATTCGCCAAAACAGCATACTAGCATATCAATGTTCATTACACACCAGGTGCTCAGATATACAGACACTCAACTATACGTACGAGCAGGTGCTTCATGGTCAAATAACAATTAACTTCAAAGCCATAATCTCTTAAACTTCAATTTCCTCGTGATAAATTAAAGATATAAATACCTTGCCCCAGCATTATTTTGAGAATTAGAGACAATGTGTGTGAATGTTTCTTCTCAATAAATGGAAGATGTTAATAATACTTGCTCTAATTTGGGTTTAAAAAAAATCATCAAGATGGCTATATTGATCCACATGGTTAATTTTGTATAAAAGAATTTAATTTCTATAATTTAAACTCATGTAGAAAAATTGCACATTTTAGGTATCTTGGCTCAGTGGTAGAAACAGGGACTCTGGAGCCAGGCCACAGGCTCACATCCCAGCTCTTAAGGCAGATGCCCTTGTCCATGGGAACTGCCTAAATGGTGACTTTCCAAGTCATTCTGGCAACCAGCATGCTGTTATCTTTTTGAAGTGGTAATACTTGAAACACAATATGATTTTTCACTAATAATCCTAGTTTTAGAATGTGAAATTATGACTTTAAGAGAAACCTGATTTAAATCATAGATTTAAATTTTTTCCCTTTCTTTCTTTCTTTCTTTCTTTGTTTTCTTTTCTTTTCTTTTTCTCTCTTTCCTTCTTTCTTTCTCTCTTTCTTTCTTTCTTTCTTTCTTTCATTTCTTTCTCTTCCTTCCTTCCTCCCTTCCTTTCCTCCTTCCTTTCCTTCCTTCCTTTCCTTCCTTCCTTCCTTCCTTCCTTTCTTCCATCCTTTTCTATGACACAGTTTAGAGAAATAGCACCCAATGTCCCCATCAGAGTTGTACTGTCTAAGCCATGGTATTTTTGATCTGTTCTTTACAGAGCATCCCATTAGAGTTCCAGAGAAACCCTTACTTTCTATTATGTCAATGACACCTTCCTTGGCCTGGAGCCATCATCAGCTCTCATGCAGTGAATCATGAAGCAATATCTCTGTAACTAGGCCAAATAGGCCATGACCTGACAGGCTATAAAGCGGTCATTATCTCCTATTAAATCTGAAATCTGTGCTTTGCATATTTTAAAACAACTATCCAGTTGCGCTATAAAGGTATAACTGCCAAATGAATAATTAGATTTTTAGGAGACTATAAAGAAGACCAAAATGCTTCCCACTGTGCCAAAAACAAAAATCAATTCGGATTTTATTTTCTCTCCTCCCCTGTTTTTAATCCTCACTCTCTGGCAGTCAGACCACAAATATTTCAATAACCAATAAACAGACTTCTGCTGTACAATTTACTGTATAAAACAACGTCTGGGTTGATGTTATACAGTGCCAAAGCATTCTGTGTTGTGCACTGTGGGCCGTTTTCTTGTACAGTTGGGTAGAACACTGTGGATTGTTGGTGCCTAACATTTGCTCTGTTTGGTTGATATAATTACAAAGAGAGTTTTATAAAATGTAAAATGACTGAATGAGCCACTTAAACGTCAAAGCTCAGAAGAGATTTGCTTTTCTGGTTTAAAATTTAAGTGTTTTTTTTTTTTCCTTCTTCTCTCCTCCGTGGAGATGTCTAAGTAACTCATTTCATACAGCTTTAATGGTAGAGATGCAAGGGACTTTAGAAAGATTTGGAGAAGGATTGAAATATAACTATATAAAATATCCTATTAACTCTTGCCCCCTGCTTTACATTTTGAAGAAGATTTTTAACTAAATTCTTGAAGCTCAGTACCTATGATGTCATTAAACATTTTTCACTTCAGTGGATTGTGACTCTGGAAAATTTGCAACTACTCTTTTCATCAGGGGATTAAACTTTCAGGGAATAAATTAAATTGGGTTAAAGTGTCTAACACAGTTTTCAGATGAGTGCTTTATTCAAGCAGCACAGAGACATGTTAACTTTGAAATGAAACTCCAGTTAGGTAAATAACTTTTGTCAAGAACCTATTGCTCAGGTGCTGCACTGCTTTAAGCCGACTTTATTAATATTGGTTTGCAATCTTCAGTTCAGGTGCAGAAAGGAATTTTAAATGCAATTAAAGTTGAGCTAGAAGGCTACGCAACTACGTTTTAATCAAAAGCTGAGTTCAAGCCTGCTTTACATATAATACGTGCAAAGAAAGATCCCCTTTTCACATTAAGTATGACTGCATAAATACTCTGTTTTGAGAGAGCGCAAATGCATTTCAAGGAGAAATGCAAAGGAATAACAGTGCCACATTATAAGAAATGTTATAAGCACGTCAAGAAATATTGTATCAAGAATACATCAATATATTATTAAGTATTAATAGTTATGACTTTTAAAATAAATCCTGAACCGTCAAGTCAAAATGAGTATGTATATGTGTGCATATATGTATATACACACATTTAACATGAGTTTTTTTGTATGTATACAAACATGTATACATACACATGATACAATTTTTAATTTTATGGTTTAACATTTATTAAGAAAATCTAGAATCCATTACTCTAGAAGCCATTTAAAACTAGACATAAATGCTGTAGAAAGCAAACTATTTGTCATTATTCAGTCACATTCACAAGTGGTAGCATAAAACAGAGCAAGAAGTTAGGAAATGAGTATACCCGGTGGCATCCTTAATTCAAGAGAAAGAATGTATCACCCCCAAAGTCATACTTTTATGCTCCTTTAGGAGCCAATGAATGGAAGAAAAGTAGAGGGATAAGATGTAGGAACAGGACAACTTGAGTAAGAGAAGAAATGGCTGCCTTTCCAATCACATTCAAGCAACCACTTTGGCATGTTAAGTGGTTAACAACTATACAACACAAGGATGGTTGCCGGCATTGTCCTGAAGCTCTTTCACTATGCTAGTCAACTCTTTAGGTGCTGGACACTAGAGAGGTGGAGAAATTATCTGGGAGGAAGGGCTAGAGGCTACAGCGGCCACAGTGCCTAGCACAAAAGGAAGGTGTATGGTGGGGGGCCACTCAAATGGCACAGGGTAGTGGCTATTTACCAACTAGTATATAAGTATTTACATATTTAACACTGGTGCATATTAGCTGAATATCCACCTTCTGTTTTTCATCAGTTACCCTTCACCATTCATCAGCCTACAACACAAATACACTTGGTCCTTGAACACCATGGGGGTTGCGGGTGGATCATCAGTGTAACCAAAAATCTCTGTAGAACTTACAGTAGGTCCTCTATGTTTGCAGTTCCTCTGCACCCGTGGCGTCAACTAACCACAGATCAAGTGGTACTGCGGTATTTACTACTGAAAAAAATCTGCATGTACATGGACCTGCAAAGTTCAGACTCATGTTCAAGGGTCAACTGTATATCTCAGTAATATCCATTTAACTCCAAAAGCCAAGGAATTCAGAATGGCTAAAAGGCAATGGAAACACAGAGACACACTTTCTTTACTAGTTACACTTCTGTAATGCATTGGTAGAATTCTTTTGAATTATTGCTATCTGATACAATAAACTGGATCAAAATCTACTCTACTTAATTATAAATTTAATTATAAATTTTCTAAGTAAATATTTTTGTTCAACTGACCTTTTCATGAGATTATATTCGTGCTTTGTTTTTTGTTTTCCATCTTTGTTTTTTTATCCACTAGTCCTAATCCCAGATTTTAGGGTTTAGAAAAATTATATTAGCTAAATTCCCTTCCTTGGTACTTTTACATAGGTAATTATAGATTAAAGTTATATTCAGAGCCTTCTTGAAGGAGAAATGACATGAGAGGGCTTCCTGATATTTTGGGGTGTGTGATGTGGAAACGAGGAAGCAGAAGCCACCTGATGTTCACATAGCTTTGCTACTATGAGGAAAGTTTTAAAGAGTGATCTGAGCTTTTTTAACACCTCCCTGTCTGCTTTTCCCTCTTTGTTGTCTTCACCACATGAACTCCCATCAGTGCTCAGCTCCGTAAGTCACCAGCATCTCAATATGCATATGTCAGTCACATTATATGTGCCCAGCACGAAACATTCTAATCAGATCTCAAGCCCTAGTAATGCTTCTAATTTGGGGACACCTGCTCCCTCACCTCTCACCTCCATTAATTACTCCTATTTCCTCCCCGCACTTGTAGCCTGCTGTATTCTGATTACAAGTCTGCCATTTTTCTGATCTGGAATGTTCTCCTGAAGACACTTACCTAATCTGTGTTACTTTCTTTCTCACGATTTTGAATCATGACTCTATATAACCTTCCCAGATCAATTTATTTGGAATTAAAAACAATAAATTTGGCATTTTTCTTCTTTTCATAACTGATTATAGCAGTCTGAAAAGAAACCTGGCTCAAAAGTTAGAGAGACACAAATTCAAATTCTGGCTCTGCTGCTGTGGGACTGTGAGCATGGCAGCTAACCTCTCTGGGCTTCAGATTCCTCATCTGACAGAATTAGGGACACTTGAGACTATAATCCATAGGGCTGGTACAAGAAGTAAATGTGATGTTTGTGAAGTGTCTGGTACAGGGTAATTATTCAATTCAGAGCTGTTAGTTTTTTAGGGGTCTTTTTAGGTTTTAGTTTAATTTTTAATTTGTGCTTTTCCTCTTTCCCTCATTCTGTTACAGTCTTACCAAAAGGCAGACTACTCATTTAATTCTTTTAACTTCCCAAGGCACAGAGGGAAGAATTCTTCATTCAGTGGGCACTCTACCAATATTGACAGACTTTTCAAAGGAGTTTGGACTGCTCATTTGTCTGAGCAGTTGATTTACTTTGCTATCTTAAAGTGTTATGAAAATGTAGCAGTGTGAAATCTGGTGATATTACAATAGTTACTGACTCAAAGATTTATTATCTAGATGAGATATTTAATGTATGCTTAATTCAGAAAAACAGCCATGAAAAAATGTTGGACATTTTGCTGGGAAAAAAAAATAAAAAGAAGAGAGAGAATCAGTCCTGAAATTAAGCATAGTGAGTTCAACATTACTTTAGGGACACATACTTAATTGTGTTCACTGTTGGTCTAAACATAAAGATACTTGAATCCAGTACCTAACAGGCAATACCAGTGCTATGGCTGCATTAGCACACTTTCAGTAAATCAAACCCCACTTCTCTTTTGTCAAAGAACAACCTTGAGCTTCCAGAAAAAGAAAAATAAAACAAACAAGCAAGCAAGCAAACAAAAAATATGATCAAGTAGAATTTCTGATTGTGAAACCTGAAAGTGAATGGCAGATAATATAAACATAACTACCTCAGGACTGAATGGCACTCAAACCAGTATCCCTGACTTCAGTCCCTCTCTGCTCACATTCACTTTCTATACTGTAACCATACTATTCTTCCCAAAATATACTTTCAACATACCAATTATTTATTCAAAAAAGTCAATGGTTCCCTAATCTCTATCGGACACTACTTAGCTTGGCATTCAGGTTTCTAAAGGATCAGAATCCTCTATCTACCTAAATGTGTCCCCTATTCATTAAAACATACCCCACTCCTTCCCAATTCATTCTCAGCTCCTTCTTGAATTTAAGCTTTTGTTCATTCTGCAAAATATGCACCCCCTACGTGTGCATGCCCCCACACATGTACATACACACACACATCCACACACACTCTCATGCACATACACAATACCCCTTTTCCCACATCCCTACAAAACACGCATACTCCTCAGGCCCAGCAGCAGCCTTGCTCCCTCTCATGAATCATGCCATCCCATGGCGAGCTCCCTTTTCCTGAACATACATAGGCCTCACTGACACTTCACGTGACTCTTTAATAAGGTGACTTAACCATATTTAGTGGGTTTGTCTCAACTGGATTGTGAGCATCTAAAGGGAAAACCCACTGCCTCCATTTCAACTTCTATGCCTGCCTCAATGTCAGGCTCACAGGAAGGATACAGTACATCTTTTGATGGAAAATCATACCACTTTGCATAAGTAAATATATAAGTAAAGTATATACACTGCTGGACTAGCCACACAACAATATTTGACTGATTTCAAGTGAAGACCAAGAAAAGGTGAAGAAAATTAAATATACAAACATCTGGAAGGCTACTGAAGCCAATAAAAAGGAATATCAATAAAGTTTTTGTTTTCATCTCTAGGAATATTGAGTATTGGGGTCACTCGTGTGCAGTCATTATTTGGAAGTGATTCATTCTTCAGTTTTCCTTTTAATGGGAATACTCCTGAGATATGACTTGGAAGTTATTTTGCTTTATCTAAATTTAAAACCGCTGAATACGGGGATATAGCAGAAGGATATAGGAAATAAAATTTATTTTCCATGAAACACAGTAACCCTGCATTATCACAAACCACGTTTGACATGCTTTGTTTAATAACCATGTAGGCAAACATGAAAAGATGTATGTGTTTGGCAGTTGATCACACTTGGCCTTCAATGCCATTTGATTAACAGGTTTCCCCTTGAGCCTGTTTTACTGGGGAAAAAAAATCCTCAAGGTTTAATCTTCAAGTCCTAGAGAAATGTGTCTTTTTAAAATGTAAAATGAGAATTGTAGAAGAAAGAGAATGAACCTCACACGTTAGTAAACCACTCCACCGCCCCCCTCCCCCCACCTTACAAGGAGACTTGATTAACAGATGAAAATCCACCTCAAGATTCCCAGATAGGCAAGGAGGCCCATTTGCCCCAGCTGCCTTGAGACATTTTAACAGCAGGCACTTTGAGCTTTTAATGAAAATCAAGTTGAACAGTGTGGTATCAGGAAGCCGACCAACCTGTTTGTCTGCCAGAATGAACTGCTCAACTTGTGGCACCCTCCTCTTCTAATCAAGAGCTCCAACACCCCCACGAAGTCAGAAAGTCTCAGAATTGTTCTGAAAACCAACACTGATCCTTAAGAGGAAGGCTTTAAAAATATCAATACAGCTACTGCCTAATTATTCAATTCTGTTCAGAGGGCAAAGGAGATTCTCTTTTGACCCCTGCAGTGATTAATTTATGCCCCAAAGCATAAGATTTGATTACCCTTCTCTTAGCATGTGTAACATGTGAGCCTTATTACTGGCCATAAAATTATTCAGCCACCGTCGTCAGTTCAATGGCTTCCTCAGGCAGTAAGTTCAACTGTTTGGCTGCCTGCTGGTAAAGATAGATAGCCTGACATTAGCTCAGAATTTACCTGCTATGTGTTTTATCAACACATGTTTAATGTAAATGACTTCTAAATTCCTAGAAAATTATTGCACCCAGTTTAATAAAAAGAGGAATAGAAAAACAATGCACCCATAAAAGACTTAAAGACTGACAATCACCAGGGTGTTTGCGAAATGGGATGTTTTAATTGAAGTGAATGTTCTGATTTAGTTAGAAATCTTTTGTGTTTCCACTCTTGTCTAAAATCTTTATAAAACACATTAGTCTATGTTTCTGGCTCAGTAAGTACAGTATAGTGTGCTGAGTATAATTACTACTTCTCTGATAACTGTAACCCCCAGAGTATCTCAAGATCTTCATACTGAACATTAATTATGATACTCAGAGGGGTAGGTGGTGAAGAGTGAAGGGTCTAGGTTTGCAATGTGTAAATCGTATAACAAATCCTGGAAATATTCAGGTGTTTGTGTTGATTTTATTTATTTATACCTTACCCCATTCTGCAAAGGATCTGAAGCATTCAATACAATACATAACAATTTTTTAGTTGAAAATATTGGGGCAAAGGGAAAATGTGGATGACATACAAATGAACAAGAGCAAAAGGATAAGGAAGGGACTTTCAAAGAGGCCACCATGCAGTACTCAACAGATACAACATGGGCTACGAGATGTGGCCACTGAAGCAGAGAGGAAAATGGGATCAACCACAAAATTCACAGAGTTCGAAAGATTAAAAAACTATACAAAAATCTGTTATTCTGGAGAAGCACAGGCTTTTTCCTTGATTATGTGTACTCATAATAATCATTGTATTATTATTTATGATAAATAAATTTTACTGTAAAATAATTTTATGAGGAATCTCATAAAAAAGACAACACTGGGTGATGTCTGTGCTTCTCACACTTTAATGTGCATATGGCTCATCAG
Organism: Vicugna pacos; assembly: GCF_048564905.1. Lineage (NCBI taxonomy): Eukaryota > Metazoa > Chordata > Mammalia > Artiodactyla > Camelidae > Vicugna > Vicugna pacos. Next base: position 57,499,872 of record NC_132993.1, read on the forward strand.
GGAATCTGGTTAAAAGGCAGATTCTGACTCAGAACATCTACAGTTGGGGTCTGTGATTCTGAATTTCTAATAAGCTCTTGGATAAGGCCAAGGCTGCTGGTCCAGGAACATCATGTTGAATAGCAAGATATAGAGAATATCAACGATATTTTTGTTAGCAGCCCATCGATAATGGGCCTAATTTCCTATAGCATTCTTTATGGGATGCTGATGCTCTATCAATTCAGTAAGTGCAATTCTATGGAAGTAATTTTATGAGCAGAACATAAAAACGTGTTTCCAGGCACACATATCTCTTAATGTCTACTTTGGCCCAAGGCAAAATTTAAAACATCTATACAAGCAAAGAGTGAACAACATATCTTTCTTTATGTCAGCTGAATGAATTAGCTAATGGACATTAAGTTCCTCATATGTGCTGACTTTTCTGAGTGAAGAAAAAAATTAAGAATTCTTGATAGACTGATTTGGTTCTTTGTCACTATAGTGATTCAAAATGTAGGACAAATCCTTTGTAATAGCATGTTCTAAATATTTCCAGTTTCAAATTAATCCAATATAAAATTTGCATATTCATATATACAAATGAATATTAAATTATTTAAAGATTTATGTTTTCTATCCAAGCAAAGTTTCAAGCACTGATCACCTTCAAAAGAAAAGAAAAGCTTTTATCTGCAATATTTAAGCAATTATTCTAATCTATGTAAAAATAAAGTATAAGGAAAGAAAAATTTTAAAGTTAATTATTTCTATAATACAATTTAGTCCTATTTTGAAGCAAATCATGAAACAGTAGAATTATAATGTTAAAAGAAGTCTCCTTTTAGAAAACAAGGAATTGAGGCTCAAGGAGGTTAAGTGACTTTCTCAAGGTCACACAGCTAACAAACCCCAGAGTTAGGTTTTTCACTAAGTCTTTCACACGTCACACTGCTTTACTATCATTATTCAAATTGACCTATAGACCTCCAACATTATGATGATTCAGTATAGTGGGAAAAAAAAAGAAAAAGTAGAAAGAGGGGCATATTACGTTCACTCACTGGATATGTATTGAGAACCACTGACGTGACAGTCATTGATTTGGGAGCCAAGCGGTAGTGTGCAATAATGGATAGCACTTAAAAATCCTCCTGGGATGCACAGTTTAGTAGGAGTAAACGTGCACTTATGTCCTTATAATACAGCCTGGGGAGGACTATGCTACAAATGCATACAAAGTGTTGTCAGGAATTAAAGGAAGTGATACCGTACTTGAGATGGGTTTTGAATGTCGGGTATGTTTTGGCTTGGTAGAATAGAGAAGCTAGGTCAGCCAAAAGCAGAAGCAATTAGAAAAGCACAATGCGATGAGTAATACCAAATAAGTTTAACCATGGGAAATATGGGATGGGAGAGAGTTAAGAGCTAGAGAGAAAGAAATGAAATCAAGGGTACACACAAGTTTCTAGCTTAAATAGTAACAGTCAACCTAACAGAGTAAGTCACAAAAATATCTTAATACTCAACTTTAAGATAATTAAAAGCAATCTGTCTAATATAATCAAACTGCCTCCAGGTGAGTTTCCTCCCACCCCAAATGGGTATGGTGCCATATTGAGGAATATTACTGGCCTTTGCGGTTTTATGTTTGTCACTCAGGACTGGCAGCAATCAGACCCATCTTGGTAAGGGGATGGCCATGTTGTTGAGCCCAGGAATAGCCTCTATTCCTGGGTCCATGGGCCCATTGAGCAAGAAAAAGAGTGGCTGAGGAAAGAAGCAAACTGACAATTAGGACAGGGTCATCTCATTCACATGATTACTCAGAGCCGGTTTTCTGGTAGATGTCCTTTGTTGACCATTCACGTGGAACATCCTCACATTTCTGAATGTTCCAAGAAGATCATGAATTTACTTCAACCAAGCCGAGTACTCTTCACCACTCAATTAGTCATAAGAAGTTCCCCCATGAGGCCTTAGTTATGCATGGTGGTAAGAGTGGTAACACAGTAGGAACGTGTGCAGTAAAAGTCTGGGAGACCTGCTTATGCCTTTTGGATCTGGCTAAGCCTGGCCTCAAACATACTATTCCAACAGTGATAAATTGCTGCTGCACATGCCTATTGAATATCCATTTCATGATGACAGCCAAATTTTCATGGTCACTGGATGGCCCATGGTCAGGTATTCCAACTCTACCAAGGCCTGATAGCCTTCCAGGAACTGTTTTTCAAAAAGATATCTAGAGAAATGGTCATAGCTTTGCTCCAAACCCTAGAGATCATAACTGTGATTCTTCTACAGGGGTTTTTCAGAAGTTTTACAAGCATCTCTATTTCCAGATACATCAAATATTATTGGAAATGATAGGTCATTAGGCTCAAGCGAAAGAGAAGTCTGCACTGCTGTGTTACTAGCTGCAGAGCATTTTCTTGCTATGCCTTGAGTTAGTCAATAAATATGGTGGAGCAGCACACTCAGATGTGGTACATGCTGTCTCTCAAATCCAAATTACCCGACCAAGCTTTGTGTCACCATAATCTTTGAGGACTAAATTAAGGCAGAGAGAAGGAGTATTGATATAACCCTCAAGCAAGACTGTGAAGATGCACTGTCGATCCTGTTAGGTAAAATGCTGATGGTGATCTTTGCAAATTGTTATAGACACAAAAGCATTTTCCAGAGTAACAGCTGTGCACCACATCTAAGGGGCCATGTTGATTTGCTTCAGTAAAGGAACCACATCTGGAACCACAGCTGCAATTGGAATCACTGCCTGATTATATTTAAATAAGCCACAGTAATTCTCTAAGATACTTCCATCTTCTTCAAAGTCCAACCAAATGAATTCACCGATGATATAATGGAAATCACCACCCCTGCATATCTCAAGTTTTTGATAGCGGCATTAGTGTAGTTTTCCTAGGACTGCAGTACCACATAAGGTTTGCCATCCTGGCAGAGATAGACAGTTACAGAAGCTTGCACATGCCCTTCCTGCCAGAATAGCCCTAACTTTGTGAGTCAGAAACCAATGTATGAACTTAGCAGTTGCCCTATAAGTGTGTTCCAAATACGCATACAGATATCAGGGTAATAATCACAGGGTGGCTCCATGAACCCACTGAGGGGATAAGCTTTGTCCACAAGTCCACTTTTTAATCAGGATTGAGACCTCAGGTGGCTTGGTACTTGAACAAACCTGTGAGTACTTCGTAAAGTCCTGTGCTCTAAGTTCCTCATTTGCTTCACCTTAGACCCAGTTCTGTGTCACAAGACCTCCAGTATATCTCCACTTCTACTAATGGATTGTAATATTATTTTGGGTCCCCATGAATTAGCATAAATTTAGAGACAATGTTTTGTAATCCCTAAAAATTCTGAGTGTTTCACTCTCTCAAGTACACAGACGCCCTAGATAGTGGTTGTAGGCCCCCTTGGGGGAAATTTGGAAGAAGATTAAGCATATACTTGTGACAGTGTTTCAGAGTTCATCTTCAGGAGGATTTGGTTGCTAGGTCTGCAAACTGGCTTAATATGAAAACTTGGTGACAGACCAGGACCTGCCATTGTAGTGACTCAAGTCAGGTTTCTGGCTGCCAGACCTCCAGGTTTGTCTTCTTACAGTTTAAATGATATTTTAGTAATGTGCCTATATCTTTTGCTCCTATTAATACCATGACAATTATCTACAACAAAATCCATGCAGACGAATAAATACTCTATGCTACTTTGCCCCAGCTATCTTCCACTAATGCTCTTAACTCTAAAGGTATTGCCACTTGGACCCTGCCCCTTCATAATTCCAACATTAAATTGAGGGAGCCTATTTCAACATCATCATCTCCCATGATCATCTCTGGACAATGATCTCAGGAGTGTTCTACTCTTTAATGTATCTCCAATGTCTAAATTAAAGGAATGTCCTTTGACCTCTCTCTGAAAATATAATATACAGGTGTGGTGGTGGTGGTGGTGGTGATACGGGGAAGACTGATAGTGACAGTCACACAGGATAATCTGTAAAATACCTACCTCTGTATACCTTTTGATTCCTTCTTCATTATTATGCCACAGCTGTTCTGGAATTTCAATCTCACCAAATGTATGCTACCATCAAGTCAAAAATTCAGTGAACTAGCCGAGAAAATTTTTAGAATCACTTCCAACCACACAAACTTAAGACACTAAATCAAGAATTTCTACCAAGTTTATCACATTAACAAGTGCAGTCTTTTCCCGTTATACATTTTACCTTTCAGTTTAAAACTTTAAGGAACTATTCAATATAAATTGGCAAAAACTTACAATTATTCTGGAATATATCTTATACTGGGTAAGATTTTATACTTGCACCTCGCTAGAGTAGTCTGAGATCTGATTCTAGTTATGGTTCTGGAGGCAAGAGGAGGTATTTAGGATGGGTCTTTGGGAGAATGGATATTCCCTTAACAAGGCAAGTGTCTCAGGGTAATTAATTACAGGGACATCAAACAAATGGAGCCTCATGTAACTTTGTATCTGTTTTCAGTGAGGTTCACTCTAAAGCAGAAAAAGAAAAAAGAGAATCTTTTAGGTTTACTACAAATGCTCTCTGGTTCTTCAACAGTGCTTTGAAACAAGGGTTTAAAGCCATGAGTTTGTGCTTTGTTTTCTTTACACTTTCCAGTGTAGTCATAAAAAGCCATTCTACTCCATCGTTTTTGTAGTCATTATCATTACTACACAAGTCAAGTTCAGCATCCATTTGATACCCGCCAACACTTTGCTTCAGCAGACACTGCATTTCAATCAATCACAGGCCCTAATGGTTTAATTAATCTTGTGCCACTGCATACCATAAGCAAGGAGGTCAGCACTACTTTCAAGACAAGTATATAACCAAACCAATGACAGCATATCATCTTTGAGAGTGTTTCTTAGGACCACTCCTGATACTAAGTATACTGTCTATCATGCAGCATTTTGGGAGAAAAACCAAAACCAAACCAAGAATTTCAATAGCGAGCACCTAGCATGGGGAATTGGTTTCACAGATATTGAAGGATTGAAAAAGCACAAAGGGAACACTAAACATAGACAAATAATTATAAAAAGCAGTTACCACCCCTAAGGTTAGAGAAATAGAGGGCAGAGGTTGTGGGTATCAGAATTTAGAAGCTGATAGGAGAGGCTGGGGCCTCAGAGATCTGAATAGAGGCACTGCCCTACTGGTGCTAGTAGTTCTTGAAAGTATGATGAGGCTCGTTCTGGGAGAGCCAAAAGAAGCTTCTATACAACTTCTATTGCTAGGTATATGCTGACAGGAACAGTAAGCAGAATATGGCCCTCCTAATATCCAGCCTCCTCCATTTATCCCCCGTCGGCAGAACCCAACAAGAAGCCACCTGATAAAGAGCAGAACTCTGCAGAGTCCTAGCCCCAGTACAAACCAGAGCATGAAAGGGTAGCTTTAGAGCCAAGAGACAATACCTTGATAACAAGGAGGTATTTACATGCAGAAAACAAAAATCACAGAAAAATTTCATGGGGTCAGGAACTAGGTTTTGGTCTCAGCCATATCACAAACAAATTATAAGAATTCTAGCAGGTAATTTCAACTTTCTGAGCATCAGTTTCGCTTGAAAAAAGTTACTATAACAATACCACCCATGCTTTCCTCCCAGGAGGCCTAATGTAGGTGAAAGCACTTTGAATAAGTACAGAGTGCTATATAATCATAAGCTTGTCTCACTATTATTACCCATACTAAATGGAGCCAGGAAAATAATAGATGAACGAAACTCAAAGATAATCTTAAAATCTCCTTTTAGATGGTTTTATATTCTTTCCCATCTAACCAGTCTTTACCAAGGCACATGCAAAATAGCTCAGTTAGCCCCATGTCTAGCCTTCCATGAAGATGCTAACAAGCAGTAATGTGAATCCAAAGCCAGTACCAGCAGAGAATGACAGGATATGAGGAGCTTAGCTAACTCTCCAAGTGAATGGCCAGTATGAATAACCAAAACATAGGCAAAAATCATTTATATGTAACCTAATTCTCCTGAAAGCTGAATTTGAGGTTTTAACTGCCGCCTACAGAAATAGGGGAAAAAATAAGTAAATAGTAGGTCAACATAAAACAATAAAATTTGGAAGAGAAAGGACTTTCTTTTTACGTTAAGGTCATAAATAATTAATTTGGGAAGGAAATAGTTAATGGGTACATTGGTGCATTTGATTCAATAACTTTGCAAGTTAGGAAACCACAAAATGAAATAATGAAGATTATAGCAGTTGAAGATGCCTATCCAAGACTTTTGGGTAATCACCCACAAGATTTCAGAGTTTCATTCCAGACCAGATAGAATTAACAGACTCGATTGTTATTATTTTAGAATTTTAGCTCTGCTGAATTAAACCGAAGAATCTCTCTAAAAGTATATGAGCACTTATTTATTCAGCCAGCAAATATTTACTATCTTCTTTATAACAATTGCTAGGTTCTAGGATACAAAAGTGAGGAATTGCTCTGATATCTATGCAGATGATGACACACAGACAGTGGTGAGATGTGGGAAAACAATTAACTTTACCTGTAGGCTCTAGAAAAGGATTCTTAAATGTGACATTTAAGCTGAATCTCAAATATTTAAATCAAGTTTGCTATTTAGAAAGTAGTAAAAGGGTAGTAAAGAAAAAGGCAGCTGCATTGCAAAGGCAGAAAGTCATGAAAGGCAGCAACATATCAGGGGACAATAAGAAGCACTGTGTTGTGGGAATTTAGGATGCAAGGGTGGGAGTGGAGGGTACAGGAGCCAACGGAGATGAAACTGGAGAAGAAGTCAGGGCCAATGAATGAGGGGATTTGTTACAATGCTAAGGAGCTTGGACTTAGTTCTATGGGAGCAGGGTCCTAATGCCACCTTTAATAGGGGCGTGAAATGATTTAATATACTGATTTTCACATGATAGCTTCAATACTAGTATCGAATTTGAATTTTATTGCAGAGAAACTGGGTTAAAGAGAATATTGCAGTTGTCTAGGCAACAGACAGGCAGGACCTATGTGCTAAAGCTGTAGGAGCAAGATTGAAGAAGAGGAGTATGGTCTGGAGATATTCCTTATATACACCAATAGGACATGCATCTGAACAAGAAACAAAAGGCTGGAAGACAATTCAGAGATTTTGATATTGGGAGACTAAGAGTTGAGAGAGTGGTGAAATTTTCCTCTCAAATAGGGCAAGAGTCAGCAAACTTTTTCTGTTAAGGGCCAGATAGTTTAGGCTATTTTAAGCCTTTGAAAGCCAGACAGTCTTCATCACAACTACTCATTTCTACTATTATAGCACAAAAGCAGCCACAGGCAATACAGAAACAAATAAGTGTGGCTGTGTCCCAATAAGACATTTTAATGGACATTGAAATTTGAATTTCATCTAGTTTTCACCCATGATGAAATACTATTTTCATTTTCTTTTAAAGGTGTAAAAACTATCCCCACCTTTCTGAAAGGCCATGTAGAAACAGTGGGACAGATCTGGCCTAGGGACCATAAATTGCCAACCTCTACAATAGAGAAAACAAAGGAAGGAACAGCATTCAGGTTAAGTTTAAGGTGTTGTGGGACATCCAGGTGAGGGTGAACAGAAGGCAGGTTTTCAGGGCTGGACCTCAGTAAAGGGAGGTGTCCCAAATGCTATAGAAACACTGCTCTTCATGGTCATAAAGAACCAAAACTACGTAAGAAGGCAAACACAACAGAGAAATGAAAGACGATTATCATACCCTAATGCTGCTCTTAAAGTAACTTTTAATTTCAGGTAAGGCAATATTTGAGGATTTTATATGATCAAACTCAGATACTTATCTCTATAATAGGCAGTTAGAAGCCAAGGCCAAAGAGCTAAAGCATTTATGACAGAACTTATAAAAGTAATGAAAGATGAAAGAGTACAGGAACTGTCCAAGAAGCAAATAATGTTTTATCCTTTATGGGTGAAAGACAGAAATGAGTCTGGATTTAATTTGAGAAAAGGAATTTCATTTGTTACCTGTCAAACACTGATGCAAAAGATAAATAGAAGTCGTAGAAACCTTCTCAGACAATATGGGACACTACTCTACAACATTACTTACGCTTTTTAAGTAACATTCAAACCACTCATAAACAGTCCTAAGGAGGAATAGTTTACAATTCAATTTGGTAAAGAAAGGATGACAGTTTCTCAGGTGCTTCACTCAAGAGCTTTTGGGCACGTGCTGCCCTGCCTTTCACAGGCACAATAATGGAAAGTGAATTTACCTTGAGGTTTTTCTATTTATTTGGTTGAGACTCAGTATCTCTCATCCACATTGGATTTTTAACAGATGAAATATTTCCTAAACCAGGCAATTTGATTCTGTGCAGATAGTAACCACAGGCGGTGTAATTAATTTCTTTTATATCTTTGACACAGTAAGTAAGTGGATCTTTTCTTTCTATCCATAAGACAAAGCCAGACACAAATCACCATGAAGAGCAAGGTGCAGTATGAAGATTAAGAAATCTCCTATGATGTTGTGGATCAAGCTATTCCTTGCCTCACAATAAAAGTGAAATGTTAAAAATCAATTTTTAATACCATGTCAATTTCCAATGCAAAGTGGTCCAAATAGAAGACAGATTTAGTTTTTTAACTTACATTTTCCCCATTGTTAAAACCCTATCAAAAATCCTTTGAAAGAGTAACAAAATATTGTGGATATATTCTCTTGCAACTATCTTTCTTAAATATTGCGAGTTCTTAAAGCATTAAAATTAAAATGCTTTAGTGATAGTCCCTAGAACTATTGCTCACAAAACTGTCATATCTGTTCAAAATTTCTTTTTTATATAAGAATTACTGCCAAGTTAATTCTTTCTCAGTTATCCTTCTACAGAATAACAATATTGTTGGTACTTCATTAAACATTGATACTAAATAGAACATTTTGCTAGGTGGATTTCTATAAAGGGAAAATCAGAGATAAAAACAATAGCTTTTCTAGTAAATAAGGATTAGTTTTAAAATCTCAGAGTAAAAATCTATATGTGTTTTCCATTTGTAATAGTCATGAAGAATTTACCTAACCAAAATGAGAGAAACTTGTGATAAGAGGGAGGTAATTAAAAAAAAAGAAACATATTTTAAAGTTTAAATTAGAAACCATGATAAAACCTAGCCTCTTCTACAAAATGTCCCAACAACTAGAAGTGAAAAAAGCCGCAATCAGGATTTATTCTTCATGTGATGGACCAAACAATTATTATATCTCTTCTTACCCTCCAAATTTAATTATTTTAATCACTAAATTGGTTGAATTAACAAGTTTATTTTATTACCAGCAGAGATGCAGCTTTAAAACACTTTCATTGGGCCAAGAATTTAAGCAGGGCACTACAATGAGTAAACATCTAAAAATAAATCTTTATACTAATGGGTATTATATAATCAACATGGGCTTTGGAGACATTCTGAGCTGGGTTCAAAACCAGCATCCCTGGTTAATTAGCTATGTGTTCTTGGGCAAATTGCATCAATCCAAGAGAACATCAGGTCTAACTCCATCTAGTCTACTATCAGTCAACAGCAGAAACCTAAGCTTCCCAGGTCATCCATCATTACATAGATCTGTGGTTCTCCATTTATCAGACTTAGGGCTTCTTTTAAATAACAATAGTTTATCACTCTGAAATAAAACTCATCAATATGCTAACCTATATATTTTTCAAAAAATCAGTACTATGTCTCATAAGATGTATTTCAATACGTAAATGTATGGGTACTACTATTCTACAAAACACACTGGTATCAGATGCTTGAACTTACGCAAGGGTCATCAATAGGCTGACAATTACAAATGCACATATATACAGACATGAGGTACCAGCCACTTAAATTCTGCAGGTGACACTGCCATCAATGACTTGATTTTCCAAATGTGAACATCTATTAGAAGTACAGTATTTCCTACAATATACAGAATACTTACATTCCTAGAAAATTTAGTGTAGACTAAAACTATGTACAATGATTTGTGTTTATATATAATACATAATTGTAAATAGGTTTTTCACCTCTATGACTTTCCAGTTGGGTGTTCAAAGGTCATGTAAAATGTCAGTGGGAAACTGTGTGATTGTGCAAAGCTCATCCACACATTGTAAGATACCTAGTATCACTGGCTCCAATAGCCTTCTAATGAATTCCTTTTCCCTCCTCTTCTACTCTTGCTCCCTGCAGCACCCTCTCCCCATCAATTCTTCACATAACAGTAAGAGTGATCCTTTAAAAAGTGTTTATCAGACTTTGTTAATTGGGCCAAACCCACCAATGATTTCCTGTCACACTTAAAATGCAATCCAAACTCTTGCACAATCTTCAGGCCCTGAATGATCTGCCTGTAGCCTCTGTGACCTCATTTACCAGACTTATTCATACTTGGTCTTTGTATTTGCAGTTCCTGCTCTATGCAGCACACTCACCTGAGTCTTTCTCTGGCTCCTATACCCTACAAGACTTTTTCACCTGGATGGTGAATTTCCCAAAATGGAAATTTTTTCACCTGCTCCTCAAATCATTATCCTCCCCCTCTTACCAAATGGCACAGCCAGCTGCTCAGGCTAAAATCTTTGATAGTTTTCTCCATTTCGCATTGCCTTTGTCACCTAATCAATGAGTAAGTCCTTTTCTCTTTACCTCTAAAACATATCCTAAATTTATCATAACGACTGCTACTATTTCTGTCTGAGCCACTGGCATCTCTCACCTGTACCATTTCACAGATTGCCTAGTTGGTCATGGTGCTTCTATTCTTATCTCTGTAATCCTTTCTCCAAACAGCAACCAAAGTGATCTTTAAAAAGGATAAAGCAAATCATGTCACTCCCCCATTTCAACCAATCCACCGATACCTTTCACACAAAATAGAACCCAAACTCGGCACTACAGTCCACAAAGGCTTTAATGATCTGGTCCGTTGCCTCATCATTCACTTTTCTTCCACTCACTTTCTACACAGCTGGCCTTCTTTCTGATAAAAGAATAAGTCACACTCATCCTGACCTTAGGACTTTTGCTGCATCCTGGAACTATATGTCTGTAAATTACTGTAACATATATTTGCATGACTGACTTCTTCCTGTTAGTCGGGTGTCAGTTTACAATGTCACATCCCCAGAAAGGCCTTTCCCAACCTACCATGTCTGAAGAACTCCCCCCTTACTTTCTCTCATAATACTTTCCTTTATTTTCACCATATAATTGATTAATATTGGTTTTTTGCATACTTAGTTATTTATTAATGCCTATCCACTGAATGTAAGATCCACGGAAGCAAGAACCTTGAAGAAATCAGCACTAAGTCTATATCCAAAGCCTGAATAGTCATTGCTTAGAGTGAACACTGAAAAAATATTTGTTGAATAACTAAGTGAATGACAAACTACTATGCACAGAATAAACAACAAGGTCCTTCTGTATAGCACAGGGAACTATACCCAATGGCTTGTAGTAACCTATAATGAAAAATAATATATAAATATATATATATGTAAAACTGAATCACTATGCTGCACACCAGAAACTAATACAACATTGTAAATCAACTATACTTCAATAAAAATTAATAAAGAAAGGAGTGGCTCAGTATTCTAACAAGATCTTCCTGGAGAAAATTCTTTAACTTGACGGTTTTCAAACTAGAACATATGCATCACCAGAAAACATGAGTTAGTCTGTCAAAGAGTTCAAGCCCCAGGAAAATGTCATTTCTTCCTAAAATATCAGTTTTATGTTGAAGTATTTAAAACAATATATATTAAAAAGATAAGAATGCATAATGAATTAGAATATAATATTTATGAGTTTTTAATGTAAAACAAGATTTCTGTGAAATTTCATAATGTTACCAGTTGCTTCAGACTATGCTTTCAAATATCCCAATATAAGGTGTCATTCTCCTCAGTTTTAATGAGTATTTAAGTCTACATATTAAAAAAAAAGAGAAACAAAGGAATGACTTCATGTACATTAATTAAGGAAAATAGTTGGGAAGCCCATGTTTAATATTCCATTAAAAATACTCCCAGAGCCTTAAGCAAAGTTTCTCATCGTTCGGTAATTTCCAATATTGAATCATACCATTTGCAAGGTTTTTTTTTTCTTTATGGAAAAGCTTTGAGTGATGCTAGTTCCTGTCAGTGGCAGTAAATGTTAACTACGGCACCAAATACTTAGCGTTTTAGAGGTCAAGCTGTAGGCCAGAACCAAGAAACATCCAAAATCTCTTAACAAGGAAAGCCAGAGTGGTCGCATAGCTCCCTAACTCTCAGGAAACTAAGAGGGAGGGGTGACAGAAATAGCAGTACAGTGAAGTCTGACGATGACAATCTAAGTAAGTGATAAAAAGATGTTTGAGAAGTATTTAGGTCAGCAGTAAATTGTGACTTCCACTAAAGTAATCATGACATCTAGGAAGAAAATATAATCATAATGATCCTAGTTAAAAAAAAAAACTGTATTCTGTAAAATAGTGGGTAATAGCACTTGGCACTGAAAACTGTCTCTGTCAATAACTGTGTGACTTTGACCAAGTTACTAACCTCATCTGTGATATGAACAAAATAATACCTAACTCTTAAGAAGATTGGGGAGATTACATGAGACAGTATATACCACAGAACTAGCACCCACCAAGCACTTAAATTACAGCTACTATTGTTGCAGGATAATGTACCTACCATTATGAAAATTAAAAGTACTCTATTCTAATTCCAGATTTAATATAAAAGGAAGTTTGGTTTAATACTAGCTATGAATATTTCATGGTTTTTTCCTAAAAGAAATGTTTTAATAAAAGTCGATACCCTAGTTCTGCCAGACACCTAAAATGATAGACAATGCTTTTATAAGTCTAAATTGTCCAATATTTGCATCTAAAGTAATAATATATACAGAGATTTTCTTTGCTGGATGAACTGAATAATCAAAATCCTATACTGAAGTATTCACTTTAAACTTAATTTAGCACTTTTTAAAACCAAATTCTCATTTTCTTCAACTTTCTTTCATGGGTATACCTCTAAAAAGTTAGCAAGCTACCTGAAGGCAGACACTATTTTGTGTGACTGTTTTATATGAATTTCTAGTTACATTGTGGTGGAAAATGAGTTGGTATAGGGAGGGGAGTGATATAAATGTTAAAAGTGCCTGACATTTATTACTTATAACATGAAAAAGTCCTCTACTCTTTTCCTGACAGAATGTACAGTAATCAATCATCACTCTACGAAGAAAATAGGTAAATATTATAATGTATTTAAGCAGAAATAAAATATTCAGGATTCAAAGTTTCATGGTTTCTCCAACATGACATGATGCTAGGGGCTAGGTCAAGACTAGATGTTTAAAAGAGCTTTTTTTGCACCATATGGACAGGTTGAGAAATGAAATAACCATGCCAGAAAAATATCATACCAGTGGTTCCTCCAGCACAACTCTGCCGTATTTTCTTTTGGGATATAGAAAGCTCATTTCCCAAAGGAAGCTGTAGTTCTTTGACAAGCACACATGACATGGGTGGCAAGAAACAATTCAACCTCTCCCCACGTGCTCAAAAGGACACTTGAATCATAGCGATAACCTTGCACCTGCACTTGGGAGAGAGAGGAGTCATGAATGTTTTCGAACATCACAAGCACTTTTGTAACATGCAGCTTGAGGATACTCCCACAGGAGTGTATCTGGTTTGCCCCAGAATGCTCCAGGAGTGACAGGTTATCATCAGTGCTCCCATCCATCAGGGCTTACTGGTGGATTCACTGCCAATTTGGTAAACAAGACACTGCTTTTTTTTTCAGAAAATCATTTTTTACAAATGTAATCTTGACATGAACCTTCCATCACAGGGCACTACATTCTCCAAAGATATGTATTTCCAGCTCCATATTGAACTATTACATGAGTAATAAGAACCATGAGTAGAATGACTACCTTATTTGCTGTCCAAACCATAACACTTGAGAGCAAAAAGGGAAACTATTAATAATTATGCCAAACACTAAAGAAGAAATCACACAGGATTCATAGAAAAAAGTTTAAAGCAAATATACCCTTATTTAGGCAAACTTGGAGACTAAAACTTGAACATTGTGCAGAGGAAAAAAAAGATTTTCCACAATGGAGGAGGAGTGGTAATGTGATATAAGAGTTGAAGGAAAGAAAATAGCAGAAAGAAAAAAATATTATTAATTGCCTGCTTTAGGGCAAGCTTTTAAAAAATAAAAACTCCAACAATTACAGTATATATAGTATTGATAACATTTTAGACAACAATCTGTGACATAGATATTAGTCCCATTTTACAGATTAAAAAAAAAACAACCCAAAGTTCCAGAAGGTGAAGTCTCTTGCCAAAGATACATAGATTAAAAAGATGGAACCTGGGTTCAAACATGATGCCAGCTCATTAAATTTTTTCTAAACTCACTACAATTTTATAAATCTCTAATTTATAAACAGCATTACAGCTCCACTTTATAAATGAGGAAACTGAGGCTCAGAGGCTGTGTCCTGTTCAAAGATTCACATATACTATGGAATATGGATTCTTCAAATTCAGGCCTGCCCGAGTCAAGTCAGTGTTCTTAGTACCAACATATTGATTGGGTTTTATTCAGAGATGACGTTTTGTTAGTTTGGTTGGTTGGTTAGTTTTATGTGGATTCCTTTTTTTTTTTTTTTTTTTGGAGGGGAATGGGGGATGGGTCTTTCCCTCTTTTTGTGTAATCTCTGCTTGAGCTCCATTTCCACTCTCATCTTTCCCCCTCTTTGCCCCTCACTTGCCTCTTTTTTTCTCTTTTCCTCAGAGCTTCTTCTAAATGTTCAATTAAGATGTCAGAACTGGGCTTGTCAGAAACCTTAGCTTACAAATTTGTTTCTGTAATATATCCCTCGTATCACTTACAGTCTGTGTTCCTTCTAATTTGTATTTGTCCACATCCTCTTCTTTCTTATGAAATTCATTCAGGATGGGTCATTTCATCCTTCAGATCAACTTATCCACAGCATCCCTTCCTGCCAAACTGGTCTTACTTTCAACTTGTATTGAGAAACTATCTTCTCTAAATAGTATGAAAATCTACAAACCACGTTGTGTACACAAAGATGCAGGGAGGTAGCTAACACAAAGCACTCTCTCACTATGAGCAGATTGAAAGGAATTTTCCCACAGTATCATATGAGACAGTTGAAGTAACACATTCTAGAAAAAAGCATAAGAAAACTAATGAAAGAAGAGGTAGTATAGCAAGGGCACATATAAATCCCATTTGAATTCTTACTTAGGAAGTCCTTTTCTACTAATAAGAAACATACTATGCTCTGATGGTAGTCATTGAGGATTATATTCATGAAGGCTGTATTCTAAAGTCAAATATCCACAAAGCAAGACTTTCCCCATTGTGCTTACTCCTCTCTATTCCAATCACCTGCATCCTAGTGCAAGCTACCACCAGCACTCACTGGTGGTGCAACAGCTTTTCCTTTTTTTTGTATATATGTATATATATTTATTGAAGTATAGTCAGTTTACAATGTTGTGTCAATTTCTGGTGTACAGCATAAGGCTTCAGTCATACATGAACATACGTATATTTGTTTTCATATTCTTTTTCATATAGGTTACTACCAGATATTGACTATAGTTCCCTGTGCTATACAGTATGAACTTACTGTTTATCTATTTTTTATATATTAGTATCTGCAAATCTCAAACTCCCAATTTACCTCTTTCCACTACCTTCCCCCACTGGTAACCAGAAGTTTGTTTTTCATGTCTGTGAGTCTGTTTCTGTTTTGTAAATAAGTTCATTTGTGTCTTTTTGTGTTTTTGGTTTGTTTTTTTTTTTAGATTCCACACATGATGATATCATATAGTATTTTTCTTTCTCTTTCTGCCTTACTTAACTTAGAATGACAATCTCCAGGTCTATCCATGTTGCTGCAAATGGCATTATTTTATTATTTTTATGGCTGAGTAATATTCCATTGTGTGTGTGTGTGTGTGTGTGTGTGTGTATTTTATATATATATACACATATATGTATATATTATATATATATATACACACCACAACTTCTTTATCTAGTCATCTGTCGATGGACAGATTTAGGTTATTTCCATGTCTTGGCTATTATAAATAGTGCTGCTATGTACATTGGGATGCATGTATCTTTTTGAATTAAGATTCCCTCTGGATAATGCCCAGGAGTGGGACTGCTGGATTATATGGTAAATCTTAGTTTTTTGAGGAATCTCCATACTGTTTACATAATGGCTGCACCAAATTACACTCCCACCAACAATGTAGAAGGGTTCCCTTTTCTCTACACCCTCTCCAGCATTTATCATTTGTGGACTTTATAATAATGGCCATTCTGACTGGTGTGAGGTGATACCTCATTGTAGTTTTGATTTGCATTCTCTGGTAATTAGCGATATTGAGCATTAGAATGGTCTCCAGGCTTCCACTCTTGCTCCATAAAGGACCAACATAACCATAAAGGTTAATTCTCCACTCAGCAGCCAGAGTATCTTTTAAAGCTGTTCATTAGATCATGTTACTACTCCCTTAAGCAATACTCTCCCATTATATCCCATAGTATTTAGAATAAAACCTGAATTTCTTATCATGGCTTACAAACCCCAAGAGGACCTTGCAGGCCTTTCCTACCAACTTACCATACTCTCCTCCAGGCCCACTTCAGTCTCTCTGACCTTCTTCCAGTTCCTGGAATGTGCCAGGCTGGTTCTAGCCCTGGGCCCTTTGTACATACTATTCCTGTTAACTGAAATGATGCCTCCCAGACTGTTGTTTGGTCGGTGCCCCTTGTCACTTGAAAGTCACCTCCTCTAAGGAATAACTCTCCCAGACTTCAGACAATACTATAGAGCTACAGTCATCAAGACAGCATGGTATTGGTACCAAAACAGACATATAGACCAATGGAACAGAATAGAGAGCCCAGAAATGAACCCACAAACTTTTGGTCAACTCATCTTCGACAAAGGAGGCAAGAATATACAATGGAATAAAGACAGTCTCTTCAGCAAATGGTGTTGGGAAAACAGGACAGCAGCATGTAAAACAATGAAGCTAGAACACACCCTTACACCATATACAAAAATCAACTCAAAATGGATTAAAGACTTAAACATAAGACAAGATACAATAAACCTCCTAGAGGAAAACATAGGCAAAACATTATCTGACATACATTTCAAAAATTTTCTCCTAGAAGAAATAAAAGCAAGAATAAACAAATGGGACCTAATGAAACTTACAAGTTTCTGCAGAGCAAAGGAAACCAGAAATAAAACAAGAAGAAAACCTACGGAATGGGAGAAAATTTTTGCAAATGAAACCGACAAAGGCTTGATCTCCAAAATATATAAGCAGCTCATACGACTCAATAAGAAAAAAATAAACAACCCAATCCAAAAATGGGCAGAAGACCTTAACAAGCAACTCTCCAAGGAAGACATACAAATGATCAAAAAGCACATGAAAAAATGCTCAATTTCACTAATTATCAGAGAAATGCAAATCAAAACTACAATGAGGTATCACCTCACACCAGTCAGAATGGCCGTCATTCAAAAATCCAAAAATGACAAATGCTGGAGAGGCTGTGGAGAAAGGGGAACCCTCCTACACTGCTGGTGGGAATGCAGTTTGGTGCAGCCACTATGGAAAACAGTATGGAGATTCCTCAGAAGACTAGGAATAGACTTAACATATGACCCAGGAATCCCACTCCTGGGCTTGTACCCAGAAGGAAATCTACTTCAGGACGACACCTGCACCCCAATGTTCATAGCAGCACTATTTACAATAGCCAAAACATGGAAACAACCTAAATCTCCATCAACAGATGACTGGATAAAGAAGATGTGGTATATTTATACAATGGAATACTACTCAGCCATAAAAACCAACAACATAATGCCATTTGCAGCAACATGGATGCTCCTAGAGAATGTCATTCTAAGTGAAGTAAGCCAGAAAGAGAAAGAAAAATACCATATGAGATCGCTCATATGTGGAATCTAAAAAACAAAAACAAACAAACAAACAAAAACAAAGCATAAATACAGGACAGAAATAGACTCACGGACAGAGAATACAGACTTGTGGTTACCGGGGAGGGGGGCGGGGTAGAGGGTGGGAAGGGATAGACTGGGGTTTCAAAATTGTAGAACAGATAAACAAGATTACACTGTATAGCACAGGGAAATATACACAAAATGTTATGATAAATCACAGAGAAAAAAATGTGACAATGAGTGTGTATATGTCCATGAATGACTGAAAAATTGTGCTGAACACTGGAATTTGACACAACACTGTAAAATGATTATGAATCAATAAAAAATGTTAAAAAAAAAAAAAGAAAGTCACCTCCTCTAAAAGACCTTCCTTAATCTAAAGGGCAGCCACTCCATTATTCCCTGACATAAGCCCTTGACACTTTGTGACAGTTTATTTTTTATTTACTTGTTTTGTAGTTGTTTATTGCCTGTATCCCCTACTGACAACATAAATGCCATCAGACTAGAGAACATGTTCATCTTATTCAACACTGTATCCCCAATGCCTAGAGGAACATCTGCTGCATAGCAGGACTCAGAAAGCATTAGTGAACAAAAAACACATTAGTCAGCCAATTTATTTATGAATGTTTGCTTTACCTTTATATGATAATAACAGTAAATAACTTTTTTTGATTTCCACTTTTCAATTTAAAAACATACTTGGTAGCAAATCATAATTACATATGAATTTTTTGAAGTGTGTTTACCAATGTCAAATTGTATAAATTGCTTGATTCTTTTTTGTAGGTGTGATCTCAGAAAACTCTAGAAAGAATTTGCTCAAACTAAAAACTCTTATACATACAAAAAACTAGTGAAGTCTTTAACCTGTACTTTTAGGAGGGCATGACCCTTAATTGGGGCTATGACCAACCTTGGTTAAAGAGGGTTTCTGATAGCATGACACATTTCATGTCCAATTAAAAGACATGAAATCTTGCCTCTAGAAGGTTGTATCCACTCCAAGCTGGGCAATTTTGTATGTTGTATGGTTAGCGCACCATAACTCGAGAGAGTTAAGACTTTGTTGAATGCACAGAACAGGTTGAGTGACCACATTAAATGCTTTCTTATCAATAAAACTTGTTAAAAATTTCACTGGAAAGTTAGTAAGCATTTTTGTTAAAAAATATACCCTATCTTTGAATAAGGCTGGAAATTACTAGGGCTGAGTGAGCCATATGTCACCCCAACCAATTAGAGTTACAGTCAAGTGATTCTCCTAATTGTTAACTAAAAAGAAGTCTCTGGAGGAAAAGAGTAAGTCACTCCTTGAGGAGACCTTATTCAAATCTGGATGGATGGCAAAGGAGCAGTGCAAGAATCTATGAGCACAGAGGTAATGTTTTCAAGAAAGTCGATAAGCTAGGAGCAAGAGGTCAGAGGTGGGTTCAAGCCCACACTGCCCTTGATCGCAGGGAAACTCAAAGTAAAGTATCAGGTCACTGATGTTGACAGGGCTGTCACAGACAGGGCAGTAAAAACATCAATATAAAAGCTAAAATATTGAGAAGCATAAATAACCAAAGTTATTTATTTCCCAAGTATGTAGTTCAAAATTCCAGCCAAGAATGTGTAGCAGGGGAACCACACACAATTTTCATAACCAGAGCTTCCTTGTTCCAAATCCACTCCATCACATTTGATCACATTGATGATTCTTGGCTTAACTAAAACTAATTTTGCCTTTGAACTTCTATGTACCATCAGCATATTCTGTAATGCTTGTTGATCTCTTTAATTCTCTGCACTCATTAGTATTCCCTCTTTCCTTGTTCTGTGTTATATATAATGACATTGAAAACCATTCCTGGTCAATCACCAATATTCACCCAGACTAAAAATATTATTCACAGGTGTCTTCCAAATCAAAGCAACCAAAGTGTGTAGTAATTGGTTTTAAGATGTAAATAAGATGGTGGCAAATGTTAGCCAATATATATAAAAATAGATTTTAAAATGTTCTTCTGTATAGCACAGGAAACTATTTTTAATATCTTGTAATAACCTTCAATGACAAAGAATATGAAAAGAAATATATGTATGTAGACACATGACTGGGGCATTGTGCTATACACCAGAAATTGACACATTGTAACTGACTATACTTCAATTTAAAAATATATATATAAATAAGACAGAAAGGCCATGGCCAGAGAAGAATCAATAGCTCACCAAATTCCCCCGTGCACAGTAGATACATTCCGTTCATTGAATAACAGACTCTCTTTTGCCTCTACTGTCTCCAGTGTTCAAACGAGGTTTCTAAGCAGAGGGAGCCTACTAAACAAGATAATCAGGTCTTAGGTTTAAAGAATAATCTAAATCCTTCACATTCTTCCGGCAGACATTAGCAAGGGACTCAGTTATAATTACCAACTTTGGAAAGCCTGCCACTGGGGGATGAGTATAAACTGCTTTATTAAAATAACCCAATCTTCTTTCTCAAAATACCCACATTATTCTATTGCAAGAGGAAAGAATCTGAGAAAGTGGTGAAGGAAGGGAGAGAAATTCACACTTACCTACTGTTATCAAGCTCTGTTAGTGAGGTGACAATAAGCCCTGATGCATCTGGCACAGTTCTATTTTCTGCCTGTTGTCCCAGTACAATTACTAATCGTAGAATCCCCTTTCACTCAAAAATGTTGCACGTTAGACAATAAATTATATGGTTATCCCATGTGTTAAGCAGCAAGCAGTAAGCTGATGATGGATCCACAGATCAACAGAGAGAGAGAGAGAGAGAGAGAAAGAAAGAGAGTTTTCTCCCTATTCCACCCTTCTCTGTTCCTCAGAGGCTGACCTGTATGAATTGTATTATTATGTTCCTTCTGAGTGAATTTGGCCAATCAAAGGCACTAGCAAGAAATGGGAGGGTGGGACTAAAGAGAAGTCAGGATATTTATTTCCTCATCTCACTCCCTGCCTGCCTATGGTCTAGCTGGTGTGGTCCCTCTACGAAAGCCACAGCTCCAGATGGCTCTCTCCTACAAGCACAGCACTATTTCTGGCATCTGTGAACTCTTCACTCCCACTGCTTCTTCAGATCTAGCCATAGCAATGACTCCCCACTATTGCTAGCCCTAGGATGCTTCATAATACCTTGTAGATGTCCTTTAACCTTGTCTATACCTTTGTAAAATAGTTTCTCCCCTTCATTTCCCATTTGAGTGTTCCCTATGTTTCCTGTCTGGAAGCTGACTGAAAGAATTTTTTTTCTTACTTCATCTATTCAGAAACCCCACATAGTAGAAAGCATGCCCATTCTACTTGTGAAAAAGTTGACTTTCAGGAAAGCTACTTTGTTTTTCCAGCTAGTACATGATAGAAGAGATTCAAATCTGGGTGCCCCTGACTCTGAAACCTATGGGTTATACCCCTGTATTAAATTAGTTAATCTACAGACTCCCTTTCTATATTAGGTAATGAAGGACACAATAAACTCTTTAAAATACCAGTGACTTATGAACATATATTCACTCAACAAATACTTTTGGTCAAGTGACCAGTATGAATTAGGTAATGTGCTAATTAGGAAAAGCACTAGAAGAGGAGGTCAAAACAAAGTCCTCCTTGAATTATCAGGTTTAAATGTGACAATACAGAGCAGTTAAGAGCATCTTTAGAGGGATGTGCTTGAAAGCAATGACCCGATTCTGTAACATTTATTGATTACCTTACAATAAATGAAAATCCTGATTCTTAACTGTGTCCTAACGAGGAAAATTTATCTGCAATCTCAAAGTCAGTTTCTCCATAAGACCATCACATGATAAACTGGATGAGAACAGGACCTATGTTTCTCCTTTTCTAGCATGAGCCTCCCCTCTGTTTTAAGGATGACTATGTCTTCATGACTATAACTTCATAAAGTTAAAAGAAAATAAATCCATTTATCTAATTTTACCTGTGACCTCTTCTTTCCTTAGCTATAATTCCCAGTTCTGTTGAGAAACTTTGGATGTGAGAAACCTGCAGTTAGTTTGGACTAAGGAAAGAAGGACATACAAAATGAGAGCAGAAGCAGCAATGAGTAATATGCAAAGGAATTTATGGCGTATAATGAATCAGTTCCATGACTTACATTAGTGTTATTTTAAAAGTTTACATTTCTATTTATCAAGTTTCTGAATAATGAGTTTTACCCACATTGAGAGCATCAGATCGCAGAGCATCCATCAGCTCATTTTGAAGATACCCTTTTACACACA
Organism: Vicugna pacos; assembly: GCF_048564905.1. Lineage (NCBI taxonomy): Eukaryota > Metazoa > Chordata > Mammalia > Artiodactyla > Camelidae > Vicugna > Vicugna pacos. The sequence continues at coordinate 57,522,232 of NC_132993.1, forward strand.
GATCTCTGCCAGTGTAAGCAGGAGTCCCTGTCCAAGATGCCAGGGAAAAGCAGGTCATAATGCACATTTCATAATGAGTACATTTATTCAAAGAGCCACATCCATTTTCAATCATAAAATATTTATATTTCTTGACATGAAAAGATTTGACTGAGATTCTCTTTACTTACTTTTTTGACATCACATTAACTATGCAGACATTTGTACCATTTGAGAAGAAAAGAATGACACAGCCAAATCGTTCTGATTTCAAAGATGAAGAGAAATGAAATTACATTTATTTGTGTGGAGTCTGACCAATAGACTTGGTTCCAGAAAGAAATATTTTTCAGAATGTGTCAGAAGAGAGGTAGCTATATTAATAATGATGACCCTAGTTGATATTGAACATTTACAGGTAGCAGCACTCAGCCAGATCATGTGCAAATATCATTATATTCCTCCTCAAAAATCTCATCAAGGTTATTATATCAGTTTCACAAATGAAAAAAATGGATGCTCAGTGCAGTTATTTCACTTGCCCATGCTCACTTTACTCCTAAGTAGCAATGCCAGTATTTAAACCCATTTCGCTCTGATTCTGTGTCTGTGTGTTTTGAGGGAAAGAAACACCCAGAGACATACATTTGACAGAAAGAAGAACCATGTTTCTATGCTTAGAAAAATGGGGCTAAAATAATGTTCCACTATAACATGTTTCCCCACCCAAACGTCATGATGACTTTCTACAAGTTTAAATACCAAGGGGGAAAAATAAATTACATTAGATGTAAAATTAGCCTTCCTTGATATTAAAAGATTTGATGAAATTTCAACCCCTGTCTTCACATTTTAGTACTCCTCCTCCACGTAGTCCTCTATCTCCTTGTTTTTCCTTTAGCTACACAAATGCCTCACTCACCTCTATTAGCTCACTGTGGCAGTCCCCTTTCCTATAAAATCCAGAGCTAGCCTTAACATCCTTGAACACCACCACCGAGCCCCGCCTCATCATGGTTTCCCTGCATGGTATCCTCAGAACCTGAGCACTGATGTATCACATAATATGAAATCTACCTAAAGGAGTAGGATGGTGAGGGATAACATGACACAAAGCATAGTTTTAAGTCAAAGAAGGGGGCTTTTTTGAGACTGAGAGTCTTTTATTTAGAACTTCCCAAACTATTCCATCTTGGTAGTGATTTACTTTGTCTTTACGGAAAACTTGGCAACTTCTTGCCCCCGTTTTTTCTTTAAAACAACTTATGGGCAGTAAAATTAGCATAATCTGTTCACCGTAACATGTAAACCAGAATAAAATGCAGCATTCTCAGCCACAAATACAACAGGGGCATTAATAACGTCAGTTCAAGTTTATCATAAAATTAAGCTGATTTGAAGGAATCCAGATTTGAGTTGCATTCTCCTAACACAGCATTTTTTAACATTATTCTCTTCCCTAATTTAAAAAGATTAGCATTAAAAGCACGTGAAAACGCCACTTGTTCCTTTGTCTTTAGATTATTCATGGTGCTAATCATCTTTGGTTTTTCACTTAACAGAGCAGAAAACAATTCTCATATGCACAGTTGCATAAGGAAACTATAGCTTTTCTGTGTGCAGATGACCTTCTCTTCTGTCAGACCTCTCCACTGGTCGGTCCTACAACACAGTCAGGCACTTTCCAATATTATTTTCCCAAAGGTCATACTCAAGTGTAACAAATACACCTGACATTTTCTACATTATTTGCATGTAATTTTCTTATGCCTAAACATACTATGATTTTGAAGAGTACAAATCTAATTTAAATTTTCCTGAACTACCACAGTGAAATGATAACTGTGCTTTTTGAATTTTGACAGCAGTACAGAATTTTCATTAGATGTAAGTAGAAAACACTAAACACATAAGAAATGGAATATATTCTAAATGTAAACTAGAGGCAGGAAGTAGGTATAAAATATCAGGCACATTTGTTAAACTTAAGGTCATACCTAACAAGGAGCTTTAGAAATAGCAAAAAATTACTCTTTTTGATTGGGTTAGAGAGGGTAAACAGCATATTATTTTAAGAAGTCAGGAATGCCCCTCTGCCTCAAACATACCAAATTAGAAAATAACCCCTTTGGGCGTTACAAGCTGTTAAAAGCAAATAAGAATTTTTAAAGGAAACCCACTGAGTTATCAGTTTATTAAACCTTTGTGTGAATGAGTTCAAGAGAATATTATCTGAGAGTGAGTTTTGAAGGGAACAGGCAGAAACTGCTCCTGAGAGAAGAGTCAGGGATCCAGGCAAGAAAGGGAAGAGCAAGGAGTGAGAAGACAGAGTTCTTCCACTTCCAGTTCTGCCCAGAATACACCCAACGCGGGTAGACAAAGCAACACAGTAAATTGGAGTCTTTCAAAACTCGCCTTTCAGATTACCCACACTCCAAATCAAACCCACATGTTATTTTTGATGGAAGATGTTTAAACAATTAACATAGCAAATACATCCCATGGAATATTCTAAATGTCACCAAAGGAGCAAAATTAATAGATTTAAAAGAGGTAGGCTAAGTGGTTGCCAGGGGAATAGGATAAATAACATAGGAAACATTGGACAGTGGAGAAAATGATTTGGAATTTTCTTCATTTGGTGACAAAAGCTGGGTTAGAATTAATGATTAGGTCTGGTCTGTTCTTTAAATACATGCAGCCTCTTCTCGCCATTACAGACCTGTTAGGTCTGCTATGTTGTTAGGAAGGCAATAATGAAGCTCTAAACATCTAGACTCTCTATACTTAGTACCAGGAGGCCTAGATTGTCTCTTTTATTCCAAGAAACAGACTTCTCTTCCAACACACGTACCATCTTGAAACAGACTGAAAGGGTAAGATTAAGAATTAATAAAATCTAAGTATAGCCTGAGGGAAAACAGTCAAGAAAGCAGAGAGACTAAATCTAACCTTTAGCATCCCAGTGTCGCATCTCAAAGGCCAAGTTTTTTCAAAGCCAGGATACCAGTCAAATGTCTTCCTGAAAATAAGCCCTGGTGTGAGGAAACATATACACACGATTGCGGTGATCACAGCTAAAGGCAAAGGTGCCTCGAAGGCAGAAGTAAGAGATTAAAAAGCCCAGAAATGGCCTAATCTGTAGAAAATTGCTACCTGTTAGCCTCATGACAGGTACTATGCATTACAAATTAAACCCAACTTTTCAGCTTATTTCCCAGGGATCTCCTTCACATGTCCTGCACACTAAGCTAAATTATTTACTGTTCTCTAAATATGATCCTGTTCCTTCATCTCTTTGTGTCTGAAATGCTGTTCCCCACAAAATTTATAATTCCAAATCCTACCTGAACTTCAGGATGCAACTCACACGTCATCTTTATAAATATGAGTCACGCCACAAATAAGGTCTCCTAGTCTGAATTCTATGATAATCATTATTTTCTAACATGTTTGTGCTTTTTTGGACATTGTATTTTTCTTATCATTTCTACTAATTTCTAAATTCCTTGGGAGTAAATTTTCACAAATATGTAAATATCACAGGGTCTTGAACATAAATTATGTTAATAAATATTTGTTAAATGAATGAATGACTAGTTAGGATGGTCTATAAGATGAAAATAGATTAGAGACCCAAGAAAAAATGAGTTTTTTTTTATATATGTAACTAAAAGTGCTTTAAGGATTTAGGGGCTATAAATGGTAAACCCCAAAATGATCTTGTCAGTTGTAGCCTCTGACTGGAAGAATGAAAACCCAATTGGTGCACTTATTTCTGCCAATCACTGTATTATTGCAGTCATCTGGCCCATGTGTGTCTGCAAATTCTAAGTTACAATGACAAATATTATACGATGTAGCCCTGTTCTTTTCTATATTAGTAGCTGAGTGAGGAGTATTGCCCAGATTTCTTGAATTGAAATCAAGGGCTCTTTTTGCTCGAACAGGCAGCTTCATGGTAAATCCATCTTGTCTGATGTCTGAAAATATTCAACATCACATTCTAATGACTTGAACTATAAAAAGGTTAATAGTGTGTGCATTCCCTTAAATGGCATATTTTGTGTTACATTCCTGAAGAGGCATCACTCATGCTTTATAAAATGCTACAGTGATTTCTTCTGACTAGTGGTCAATATTTCTGTTTATTCATGCCCAGAGTCTTCTCAGTGAGTACTCATTCCCACTGAGCACTGAAGACATGAAATTATTTTCAATTTTGTATTTGTATGGTGATCTCACTTCTGCTTATATCAAGCGGTAGTTTTGTTTGTTTGTTTCTGATGGTTTAAGAGTGGGAGAGGAAAATCTTGCTTCTTATTTTTATGACATTTATATAGACCAAAGAAATTTGGTAAAGTGAAAGTAATCTCTTGTAATCATTCCAGAGACTTCATTAAATACTAAAATACAATCATTCCAGAGACTTTATTAAACATTAAAATATAATCATTGGGTAATTTTGTTAGTAATGTAAAGAATTTCTAGAGGAGTGTACCCCAAATCCAGTTGTGTATCAGAATCTTTTAGGATGCCTTTTGAAAACACAGATTTCTAATCGGGACCAAAGACCTACAAAGTCAGAATGTATCTCCTAACCACCACACTGGGAATCTGGTCCCAAGGAGCTCCTGATACATAACTCAAAACTTGCACCTCTAATAGATGTCTGAATTAAAAGTGCCACTCCAGTAAACACATGAATAATAAGAAAGCAAAACAGCCTTATTGCTGATATGGAGAAGGTCTTAGTGGTTTGCTTCAAAGATCAAATCAGCCACAGCTTTCCATCAAGGTAAAGTCTAATCCAAAGAAAGGCCCTAACTCTCTTCAATTCTATAAAGGCTGAGAGAGGTGAGGATGCTGCAGAAGAAAAGCCTGAAGCTAGCAGAGGTTAGTTCATGAGGTTTAAGGAAAGAAACCATCTTCATAAAATCAAAGTGCAAGGTGAAGTAGCAAGTGCTGATGTAGAAGCTGCGGCAAGTTATCCAGAAGATCTAGCTGAGATCATTAATGAAGGTGGCTACACTAAACAACAGATTTTCAATAAAGATGAAATAGCCTTATATTGGAAGAAGATATCACCTAGGATTTTCATAGCTAGAGAGGAAAAGTCAATGCCTGCCTTCAAATCTTCAAAGGTCAGGCTGACTCTCTTGTTAGGGTTTAATGCAGCTGGTGATGTTAAGTTGAAGCCAATGAGCATTTATCATTCCAAAAATTCTAGGGCTGTTCAAAATTACGCTAACTCTACTCTTTTTGGTGCTCTATAAATGGACCAAGAAAGCCTGGATAACAGCACATCTGTTTACAACATGGTATACTGAATATATTAAGCCCACAGTTGAGACCTACTGCTCAGAAAAAATTCTTTCAAAATATTACTGCTCACTGACAATGCACCTGGTTACCCAAGAGCTCTGATGGAGGTGGACAATGAGATTAATGTTTTTCATGTCTGCTAACATAATATCCATTCTGCAGCTCATGGATCAAAGAGTAAATTTGACTTTCAAGTCTTATTATTTAAGAAGTATATTCCATAAGGCTATAGCTGACATTGATACTGATCCCCCTGGTGGATCTGGGCAAAGTAAATTAAAAACCTTCTGGAAAGAGAAAAAAAAAAACTTCTGGAAAGGATTCAGCATTCTAGATGCCATTAAGAACATTCCCAATTTATGGAAAGAGGTCAAAATACTACCACTAAAAGGAGTTTAGAAGATGATGACTCCAATCCTCATGGATGACTCTGAGAGATCCAAGACTCCAGTGGAGGAAATAAGTGCAGATGTGGTGGAATTAGCAAGAGAACTTGAATTAGAAGCAAAGCCTGGTATGTGACAAAACTGCTGCAATTTCATGATAAAACTCAAATGGATGAGGAATTGCATCTTATGGATGAGCAAAGAGATGGGTGTTTGAAAAGGAAACTACTCCTGGTGCAGATGGTATGAAAATTATTGAAATGATAACAACAGATTTAGAATATTACATTAACTTTGTTGACAAAGCAGGACTGACTCCAATTTTGAGAGAAGTTCTACTGTGGGTAAAAGACTATCAAATAGTAATGCATGCTACAGAGAAACTGTTTAATGAAAGGAAGAGTCAATCAATGCAGCAAACTTCATTATTGTCTCATTTTAAGAAACTGTCACAGCCACCCCAACCTTCAGTGACCACCATCCTGATCAGTCAGCAGCCATCAACACTGAGGCAAGATCAGAAGCAAAAAGAATACTGCTCTCTGAAGGCTCAGGTGACGGTTACACTTTTTTAGCACTTAGGTATTTTTTAATTAAAGTATCCATTTTTTAAGATATAATGCTATTGCAAACTTAATACACGACAGTGTAATCTAAACTTAACTTTTAAATGCAGTAGGAGACCAAACATTTTATGTAACTTATTTTATTGTGATACTCTCTTTATTGTGGCAGTCTGGAACCAAACCTGGAATATCTCCAAGGTACACATACACCTATTTACGAAAGGTGGTATGATATGGTAGAAATATCTCAAATCTGAAAGTAAAGGGGCTGCTTTTTATTATTACTATAGGTCTGAAACTAATTGACTTGAAAAGGCCACTTAATCCTCTCACAAATATCTATTTAACTACCTAATATATGATATAATAAGAAATATACAGTGTCTTTTGGTATTCAAGGGGACTGGTTCCAGGACCCATCAAAGATAGGAAAATCTGAGGATGTTCAAGTCCCACAGTCAGCCTGCCCTGCACCTCCTCAAGTTGTGCGTCTGCAGATTCAACACCACTCATCATAGCCACAGTACATGATGCCTGGATATGAAGTCCGCAGATACAGAGGGATGACTGTATTTGTTCTTCACCTCTGGTTCCTGGTACAGAGCTCCTAATGTAATACAAAAATTAATATTTGGTTTTTGTTCAGATTACTGGCACAAAGTTTCTAGGACCCTTGGAATTTCCTGGGTGACAGAGGTATTATAGGTTTCTTCTGTTATTTATAGCAAGTCCTTTCCAATTATACCCGAGTTTATGTCAAGGGAGTGACTCCTGGAGGATGGGCATTAGTTACCAGAAGAACCAACCATGTGCATGTGATTCCAGGATTAGAACTTTCACCTCCACCTACCAGACCTCCCAGGAGGGAAAAGGGGTTGGAGATCGAATTCAATCACCAATGGTCAATGATTTAATCAATTGTTCTTACATAACACAACCTCTATAAAAACTCTAAAGGAAGGGGTTCAGAGAGCTACCAGGTTGGTAAATACATGGAAGTGCTGGGAGAGGACAAAGAAGCTCTGCATCCTTGTCCTACCCCTTCTGCAGTCCTTGCCCTATGCTTCTCTTCCATTTGGCACTTCCTGAGTTGTATTCTTTTTAGTAAACCAGTAATAATAAGCCAAGCAGTCTCCTAATTTCTGTGAATCATTCTAGCAAATTATTTAATCTAAGGAAGGGGTTGTGCAAACTCCCAATTTATATTCTGGTGATCAGAAGTCCAGGTGACAACCTGGTGGTTGTGGCTGGCATCTGAAGTGGGGGTCAGTCTTGAAGGACTGAGCCCTTAACCTGTGGAGTCTCCACTAACTCCAAACAGTTAGTGTCAGAGTTGCAATGCATGAAACACCTACACATTTGGTGTCAGAAGTGTTGAGTTCAGAAAAAGAGTTTTTCTTTCACTGATATAAAGGGACTAGACTAGGGCAGCAAAACCTATGAGAAGAACACAGTACTGGACGTTAATAGTACCAGCTCTGTTACTAACCAGCTGTCTGACTTTGAGCAATTCGCTTTACCTTTCAGAACCTCAGTTTGCTCATCTGTAAAATAAGGGATTAAGGCTGTCCCAGTTGAAGTATTCAGAAGGCTGCTGATAGCTTCAGATCATGATAATACTTCTCTAGTACTAACATTCTGTTAAAAATTTCCCTCGTGGATTATGTGGGAGCTGTTTTAGCACTTCTTTACTTATAAAAGATGCTGATAGCAGGTATTTTCAACTGAAGCTACCTCATTAGCAGTGGCAGCTCCAGGTGTTACCTTCATATCAATAACTCTTACAATGATCTCTTGTATTATGTGAATTCTCTCTTTGATTATTGCATGATGATTCTACAATTTTCCTCAGTCACAACTAAATCTCTTGACAAAGTACTTCATTTTTTGAAACATTATCTGTGCCATCTTCCTAATTCTACCAGGAATATATTTTGGTTTTGTTTTGTTTGCAAATACTTTCCTGCCATCAAATGCATTTTACCTAAGTATGTGAGTATGCTACCTACATTTACTCTTGAATCACTTGGGGAAATAATCTATAAGACATGAGATTTGTTTTCCTCACTGAAATCCACAATCTTAGATTATGTGGTTTGGAGGAACAGACTCCCTATCTTTGTAACTTAAGCTGTGGCTGACTATTCATCTGATGTCACAAAGCCCATGTGTTTTCCACACTCCATGCTTTCTGCACATGCTATTCCTTCCATCTGAGACAAATGATCTCTCTCCCCTCTTCACCATGAGCACACCCTTACTGCCTTTAATGCATCTCCATAATCTCCAGTGCCTTTTGAAATGAATTTAACTTCCTTTGGACAGTTACCAACATAGGCAAACCCACAAAAGGCACTGAATGAATGATTTCTGATCTTGGTGATAGTAACCACACCAGGAATGAATACAACTCCATGTATGAGGAAATAATAGATTTTAAATAGCTGATTTGTTTAAATCTTAATGAAGAGATTGCAACAAAAAGAACTGGAAGATTATGTCCACCAAGACAATCCTTCACCCAATTCAGACACATCCGATCAAATACATACTAATCTTAGCCAAAAGACTTTCAACTTACACCAAAAATAATAACAAAAATTAATTTACAACAAATACAAAATAAGACAGAAAATTAAAAACAAGATTTTAACTAATAACAGTTCTTTTATGACTTGAGTATACCTTACTTTACTTTACCTGATAAGTGTTTATTAATTAAACATATTAAATTGATTAAGATAAAATTCTGGTCAATATGTAAGATACACATAAATAAGATGCAGGTCTATTTCATAGAGATTTCTAGTACCTCAGTATCTTGAGAATATATTTGCCTAGTTCATAAAGCTGAAAATTGCAGTGAATTACATTTAAATGTAAATATTTCTTGAACTGTTAGGGGACATTGAGATATCATGGTAAATTAAGTAAAGCAAAGATAAATCTAGAAAGGTGAATAAAAATGAAGGGAGGAGAGTGTTACGAGAATAAAATAGATATAATACTAGAGGCCCAAGCAATTCTGCTATGGGACCACTTTAAGTAAACAAAATGACGACAAAAAGAGAAAATTATTTACTTATTATGAGTAGTTCACGTGCAGACCGCAAACCTAGAGGGAGTGGTGACTGCCTGGAGCTGTAAATGGCAGAAGCAGAAATCAGCACAAAGTGATCCATACCCAGCAGGAGGCCCCATGGAATTGGTGGGAGTCTGCAATTTGGCTGAGAACAGTGGAGTGAGAACAACAAGAGAGGTGGATCCAGGGGAAGCGGCTGTTCCTGGACACGAGCAGTGCTGCCCAGTGGTGCAGGCAGCTCCAACGCAGGCTTCAGTAGACAACAATCAGAGGAAGGTACGATGCTACTGGGGAAAACTACACTGCAGATGCATTGACTCTATATGAGAAACTCCCACAGACTCTCAGAAACACTCAGGAATTGAGAAGGGTCTGTCAGAGAGGCAAAAGGGCAAAGTCCAGGTCCTAAGCAGAAAAAAAGAAAACGAAAAATTTTCCTACTCTGGGGAGAGATGTCATCTTACATATTGGCAATTAGACCAACACCCAGTGGTGGGGTGCATGGAGCCTTTGGGCTGACTGCCAGCATAACCTTCTTTTGTACCTGTAACCTGATGAGTCCTGTTGACCTTTGGGCTACTAAACAATAGTACTAGGAATGTAAGAAACTTAGGAAATCACCTTCTTTAGAAAGTGCTTGAAATAAGGATGCATTTCTTTTTTGGGGGAGGGGGGATTAGGTTTATTTATTTAATCAGTGGAGGTACAGGGAATTGAACCTAGGACCTCATGCTCACTAGGCACACACTCTACCACTGAGCTATACCCTCCTCAAGGATGCATTTCTTCCTCTTCTTCGACAGGTTATCTCTGAAGTTTCCTCCAGCTCCATCACACTAACTCATTCTCTGTGATTATTTTTCACTAGTACCGTATACGACTGAGATGTTTATATTTTCTGACACTAAAGATTATTTTTTATAACAATATAACCTATATCTATTATGCACTAATTCTTTGGGCAACTGTTTGGTACTACGATCTAATTACATTGATTACATAATATGTCGAATTGAGAGTATATTTTACCAATTCATTTTATAAGTTTCAAGTAAACCTTAATTAATTTATAGCCTGGAAAAATGCATGGTTTTGATATTAGTAAAAATGTCTTGTTTTCATAGCTAAATTTATCTTTGGTTTTCTTGCTCTAAATTAAATATATCTGAGTTTCCTTTAAATGTGAAATCTTGTTTCTTTGGGAATCAGAGGTGGAGAGAAAGGTTTATCTCTTCCCTTTTCCGTTTCACAGTTCTGAGATGGGCTATATATGGCCTGGAGCTTTTGTCAGACTTCACATTCTAATACCTTGATCATCTGGTTTTGCGCTATCATAGTTCTTTTCCTCTCTAGGGAATTTCATGTCTGTTGCTGGCATCTGTCCCCTGTGTTTCCCTATAAATGTCTTAGCAAATAATTTATTTAATATCTACTGTTTCTATTAACAAACTAGCACTTTTTCTTTGGTCTGTCATTTTTAAAATGAACTTCTAAGTATCTTTCCATTTAAAAACCTATATAGTTTTTACATTCACACTCTGATAACTTTCTACTCACATGGAACCCAACTAACATGTTTACATGCTAAAGAATCAAGAATTCTAAGGTAATAACTTTAGGAAGTTCTGCCATTATCAATCTGGTTAAATGTAGCATTGGGGATTTCTGCAAAAATTGCCCTCCATAATCATTATCTTAGTTTCTTTAGGTCTCAACACTAGACTGGGAAAAATAAAGTACATTTACAAACCTACTGCTCTCTGATGTCAAGAGAATTCTGATCTGTCAGACAGGACACCACAGATGGCTCTGTTTTAACCTACAGCACTTGTTTAGAGACTGAAAGTTAAATGAGATCCTTAAAATAAATAAAGTATAGACAGCCAATATTTGCTCAAGAACATAAATTTATACTAGGGTTAGTTTTTCTGCATTGGCCCATATACTTTAGAATAACAAGTAAACTTCTATTTGGTTCAGTCTTTTTTCCTTCTTAATCACTTTCATTGTTTTTTTTCTACTCTTGAAAATAATGAGATTTGAAACAACAGAGTATAAAACTACAGATCTCACCACCATATTTTCTTCTGGCCTTAAAGTCCCATATCAAGGAATATCAGATTTATTTAAATAAATCTTTTACCTGTTTAAGCAATTATCCAACACGTGAGAAGCATTGGAACTGTAAAGACACAACCAAGCTCTATATAAATAATTTTTAAAGCACCTCTTGAAATATTGTCACCAGACGCTACTTCTTTTCTTTTTTAGTGATGTAAATGTATATATTCAGAATTTTCTCTATATATTCATGTATTTCCCTGTACCTAGACTTTGCCAGGCAAAGCAATGTTTTAAAAAACCTGTATTTCAATAATATACAAACAAAAGGACTTTATTGTCTAAAAGGTCTTTTCTAACATTTTTTTCCAACCTAAAATAATAATCATAATTTTATAGATGAGGACTGATTTGGGGGGGGGGTCTCAAGTGGATCATTACACAAATGACTTCATTTTTTTTTTGCTACTTACTTTAGCTCACACAACGCAGTTGAGGGACAGAGCTCCAGAACTCTATCCTTTGCTTTGACAGAATATTTTGAACAAGACTTAACGTTTTTAAGCTAGGTCCCTTACAGCACACAATAGACACTCACTAACACACATCTTAAGAATAGGGAGGCATAATTCCTTTTGGTTATTCAATCTGAAAAACTCTTTTTAAAGGCTGTATTTAAAGTACAGAAGCAACTGTTTTGAAATGTTAATACCCAACAGAACTTTACACATATTTTTAACGAAGGCACCTGTGACACTGACCACAGTGGTTAAATTGTTAAATTATTTAGAAAAACATTGAAGACTGTCTCCACAATTCTAGATCTTAGCTCTAGAGCTTGGTTTGTTTACACAGTCAAGCAACATAGAAAACTTTTGAGAATTAGAGGTAGATGGAGACACGAGTGGGAGGCAGTGAGTGACAGAAGAGAGACTAAATGGAAATGTATGTCCTTGACTAACTCACTGGAAGTTAATTTAAAACTTAAAACTGGCCTTTAAAGTACCTGAAAGAGATTCATGGTTATCTACATAAGACCTTCATATCTTTGAATATGTTACTTTTTTCAGGGGATACACCATTACCCTGACACTCATTTACCTGGATAACCCATACTCACATTGTAGAAGGCTCCACAGATGACCAATACCCTACCTGTCCTAGGTGCTCCCTCAGCATCCTGTACTCATCACAACGTACTGAAGTTATCCACTAATTCTGCAATGATCGGTGAGCAACGTGGAAGCAGAGGCTGTGTCCTCTATCTTTATAATCCCAGAACCTTGCCCAGTTCCTGGCACACTATAAATACTCAATATTTGAGTGCTGAATAAATGAATCTTAAGCTTTAGGAAAGGAGAAAGAATGCAAGGAAATTATAATCAGGAGAAGACAGAGAGCACACTGCATATCAATTCATGTTGCTAAATAGAAGGGGACAACTAGAACCATTGTTTATTAAATAGGTGTTGTAGGCCAGGGTATTACATATGTTATCTTAGGCATTTGGAAGTATTCTTAGTCCCATTTTAGAGATGAAAAAACTTACTAAGACAGTAAGTAACTTATTCAATTTTATAGCAAATAAATGGAAGAGTTGGAATTTGAATCTAGGTCTCTCTGACCCCAGAGTTTCTACTCTCTCCTACGTCTGAGACTGGGAAGATTTAGCCTATCCTTGCTTTACTCTATTTTAGGACTTATCCATGCACACTGTGTCCAAAAAACCCTGTCAGTAGTGGCAGAAAAAAGTCAGGACTTCTCTGCCACTAACCTGGCTTAGAAAAATCACATTATTTCATTGGGAGTTGCCTACACTGGTAGGGTTTGGCTATAAGATACCCCTTGAAATACTGGCCTTAGTTTCTAGGTCAATTGTTCCTGATGAGCGTTCGTTCATACCTCATCAGAGTGATGCATGGAATCTCATTAGTTGCCTCCCTTGTGTGACAGGCCTCCAGAGAGCATGATTTATTCTTTGGTGCATGCTGTTGGCTGTCAGCATGATTCACCCAAAATTGAAAAGAACCTGCTTCATTAACGCGGCTACAATCCCACCTCGCTGTCTCTATGGTCACATTTCACCAGTTTGTCGGCTGATCAGCTTCTCCCGGGCTTCTCATCTCTAGCCTTCTGCTCTTGAGAAGCCCAGAGCCCTGGATTCCTTTAGAGTGAGTTTACTTCCCTTTTTGCCTCCAAGCCTCAGACCTTCAGCAGCTCTGCATTTGAAAGCACCCTTGTCTCTTAATAGAGATTGATTTACAAGAATGAAGTTTCTCTTAAAATATGATACATTTTCTGAACACAACAAAATATAACAAAAGTCCACAGAGCAGTAAAACAGCAATAGTCTCAGGAAATGAATATACTTTCAGAGAGACAAAGTGACCCAATAAAGAGTCAAGAATACTCAGTGTGTGTCTTAGGCAAGCCACAAAATCCTTCTAATCTCTAGTTTTCCCATCTGTACAATAGAAATATTAATAACTGCCTTGCAGATTTGCAGCAAGGATTGAATCGAGTATGTGTGCATGTACCAGAAAATTAGATTAGAGTTGCATCCTATGATAAAATAAAAGTGTAATTCATGTTTTCATCATAGATTTATACCTCCTTGAAACAAATCTTTTTTTAGATTTAGGTACAACCCCAATACTGCATCTTGTTTGCAAATGTAAATAGATGATAGATCCTTCCTGTGTCACATGAAGTAGCTTCCCAAACTACAGCTCTTTAACTTCTTTATCAGTGAATAAAGTACTAATACTATTGATCTCCTTATTTTAGCCTCAAATAGTGGACTTTTCCTGTCTCTGAAGATGTTCAGTGTTTAAAACAGCATTAGCCATAAAATAATTCTGGGCAGATTACCAAACACAATCATTTCCAAGGAGCACTATCTCCCTGTACCTAACTATTAGTACTACTGATAATAATAATAGCTCTTAACAAATATAGAGCACTTATGTTTACTAAGCACTGTTGTAATTCCTTTACATGTATTTGTTAAGTTAATTATCACACATGCACACACACACACACGCACACACACAAACTGTATCGCACCGAACTCCTATTATCCTTACACATGAAAGCATGAAGCACGAAGCAGTTAGGTATCCTGCCCAAGGTAACAGCGCTACTAACTGATGGACGTGGACCCTGGTACTCAGCTCTGGAACCCACACTTACTTTGTGGTTGTTTGCCTGATGATATATTTTAAATTTTTTATTTTACTTACTTTTTATTGAGGTATAGTTGATTTATAATATTATTTTAGTTCCAGGTGTACAACATTCAATGTTTATACAGATTATGCTCCATTTAAAGTTATTAAAAACAGAACATAAACTCAGCTTCCATGCTGTACAGCTTCTCTAACTTGGAAAATAGCACATGCAAAACTGACACATGGCTTTCCCAAATAAACGTACATCCTCGATCTACACTTACATTTTCAAGAATATATCCGAAATATTATCTCCATAGGGGCCTCCGGTTTAGGATAATTACTGGAGGATCCATGATCAAATTATATTTGAGAACTCACTGCTATTGTCAGTATTTTTTTGATTTAAAAGCCTGCATCTTAATTGAAACTCTTTGTGTTAATAATACTTGCTTCTTTTTATTTTGAGCTATCCCTTCCAAATATCTTTTGCTTTTATTTATCATGTATTCCTTTTTTAGAGCCAATTCATTTCTCTCTTATCAGGCTTAAAATAATTATATTCAAATTGGCAGTGGGATTTCAACAGGACATATGAAAATAGAACAATGATGCCTAATAATTATTCATTTTGTGTCAGCAACTGTGCTCAGATGTTTTTTAGATACCATCTCATTTTGTACCAACTTTGAGAGGCAGAGATTATTTCACTGTTTCCACATGAAGACATATAACTTGACAAAGTCAATCCTGATCCTAAGCGACAAAGATGTAAACCCAGGTCTGACTGATACAAAATTCATGTGCTTTTCACTCTACCACCTTGTCTTTTCCCTTAACAGCATACAGAGGAAAGAATAGATACTGGGGCTGGAAAAAATAATGTGGAAAGAGATGGCAGAAGAGACCACAGGACAAGAACGGTACAAAATCCTCAAAGCTGAAAAGGGAAAAAAGATCCCTCAAATAACGCACTGAAGTTAGCATGTAATGTTGAAACTACTTGGGTCATCTCTATGAAATAATGTGGAATCTTGGCTTTGAGCCTCATTTTTTATTTCTTCAAAATACAAACTTCTTTTACTAATTGCCTCAACCATCACAGTAGCTGAGCTGTAGAGAGATTAGAAAGCAACTGGACAAGACGATTTAGAATTTCTCTTTGAAGTTCCTTTCTAAAGAGGCAACAGAATGTTTACATTTATTATTTCTTTTATCCTTAAACAATCTCTTCAGGAATGGTGAAAGAATTATGATTTACTCAATAACTTTATGATAGAGCTGGTAACAGACCCAAGTTTTCTAAACAGAAGTGTTTTTTTGAACCAAAGACATCAGAACTATTCAAAACAAGACCTAGAATGACCTCAGAAATCATCACAGAATTGCTCCTTCACTGCAGAAAAGAGCTTAATTAAGGACTTCAGGAATATAAATAGCCATTCTGTTTTTAAAGGCCTTAATGGGAGGTAATTATACAACCTTCCACAGTCCCTCATTCCAGTGCTCTGAAATGTTTCTCTCACTGAAACTGAGGGAAAGCATCAGTATTTTCATTCTTTCTGGCAAATATATGAGAGAGAGTCCCTGAAGCCAAACTCTATTGGCAATCAGAAAAGTGCTTTTAGAATGCACAGGCACAGATCTGTCCAAGAAAGCTTCAGTGGCCAAAGACAGCTGGGTGCTTAATAGGATAAAATCCTTAGTCAAACATATGGTCTTCTCCACACGATAGTACTTTCCTATAATAACTTTCCAAATTTTTTTTCTGTTTCACATAGAAATCAAACTGTTTATTTAAGCAATACAGTACACAAAAATACCATGTGTTATTTATTTAACATATTTGTACAGAAATATTTTGCCACTGTAATACGGCATTTAAAATATGCACATCATTTATTAGAGTGGAATGACATGTATCTGGAATGCCTGGCTTGACTTTGTCCACAGACCAAGGTAGGGCAATTTTTGAGGTATTTCTTGTTAAAGAGCATGATGATGATTCAGGGAGATGGGAACATCAGAGACAGGTCAGAGGTGCTATCAGCTTGGGTGCATCTAACACACTGTATATTGATCTCAAGATTACAAAGCAATCCCAGAGGGGTATGCATACTGAAAGATGTTACAGGACAGAAATCCTTGGAGAAACAGGAACAAAGACACCCTGTCCCCATCCCCTTATACTGAACAATAAAACTCTTCTGTGATGCAGGTACTTCAAGTATCAAAGAGTTGCTCAAATTGCTTTTATATTGTTATATATTATGCATTAGACCCTGTTTTACCACTGACTTCCATTTCGAAGATGACTTTTTTTAACGATACTATCAGGCAGCCTAAAAGTAAGCCGAACAGAATTAATGTTCAAGTGAAACAGTGAATAATGAATTTAAGTGAGATTAAATGGAAGGGAGAGGAATGAAAAGTCAGACAGACCAAAGGAAAGAGGATCAAAGGCAGAGGGACACGCATCCCAGACGCAGCAGCAGTTACTCCAAATGCCAGGAGATGTCATGGGACGGTCATTGCTAACTTTGAAAAGAGCAATTCCAGTACTTATTTATAATAGAAAACGTCCTAAATGCTTAACAACTGGAGATTAAGTTCTGAAATTATGGTACAAAACAAAATACTAAACAATCATTAAAAATCATTGTTCTCAAATAATACACCTGGTTTTCAAATAATACAGACTAGTTTTGTGGACTATCATGTGATCTATCCATGAGAATATTCCATGTACACTTGAAATGAATGTGTATACTGCTGTTTTCAATGAGCTGAGAAAGCTTTCATGGTGTAGAGATGTGCAAAAAGAGTAATAATATCTATTGCTATTAAAATACAATTTCACAACAGTATATATATATGATTATATATACTTACATATATGAAGGTGTATATATCATTTATATTATACACACACACACATATATATATATATATGTCATAGTTTACAAGTATAACCCTCTTCTAAAAGGAAATCAGGATTGGGATGAGGGACTTCAAAAGAGGAGAGCTACCTCCATGAATCAAGACATCAGACACTGGAAGCCTGATTCTTTCTTTGTCTCACAGGGTTAGACTCCCTTCAGCTCAGTTACGTTTGAGAAAGCTAACTTTGGCTCCCCTGGTTAATGAGGCCAGTAACCAATGCACTTTTCATTGGTCTGTAACAGAAGCAGACCTTAGCTATTATTTGTGTGTAATTACATAATAATCAACCTATTGTACATGAAAAAGCCACAGAAGTTTTGAGCAAGAAGGGACTTTGGAATTCATCTACTTTGGGGCCAGAGAAGTAATAATCCTGTGAATTAGACAGATTGTTAAGACTAGAGAGTGTGATGGGACCCAGGGTGTAATGTCAAGTGCTTATTCCCCATAGAAGATTTAAAAAGGAAGATTGTGTATCTTATACCTGCCAAAGGAAAGAGGAGGAAGAATCAGCCAGCAGTCACTATGAGGAACCCTTTACCTCATTTTTACAAGTAAGAAGAATATCTTATATTCCTATACATAAGTGACTTAGTCATTTAATATCTGATTCCCAAGGGCCAAGTTTCTAGCTCTCTGTGCAATCACACCTTGATGCCCTCTGGCCTTGTTGTCAATCTTTTGTAAGCAGCCATTCCATCTCCCAGCACACCAAAATACTGCACCAGTATCAAATCAGAGTATCTCACCCATTCCGTCCATTCTTTAGCATACACTGTACTATAACCACTGAGCATCTTAAATGAGATAAAAACAGTTAACATGGGTGATCTTATTTAGACATTCTTTCACTTGTTTAAAAATGCATAACCTGTACAAAGAGCCCTCAAAATATTAAAAATAAAACTGCCACATGGTCAAGCTATCCCACTACTGGGCATATATCCAAAGGAAATGGAATCAGTATCTTGAAGAAATATCTGTACTCTCACATTTCAGCATTGCTCACAATAGCCAAAACACAGAAACAACCTAAGTGTCTGTCAGCTGATGAATGGATAAAGAAATGTTGCACAAATATACAATGTAATATAATTCAGCCATAAAAAGAAGAAAATCCTGCCATTTGCAACATGGATGAACCTTGAGGGCATTATGCTAAGTTAAATAAGCCAGACAAAGAAGACAAACGCTGTATGATCTCACTTATGCATGAAATCTGAAAAAGAACTCATAGAACTGGAGAGTATATTGGTGGTTACCAGGGACAGAGGATGGGGAAATGGGGAGATGTTGGTCAAAGGGTACAAACTTTCAGTTATAAGATGAATAAGTTCTGAGGATCTAATGTATAACATGGTGATCATAGTCAATAATACTGTATTTTTATGTTAAAATTCATTAAGAGAGTAGATCTTGAGTCCTTACCCCACCAAAAAAGGAAAAGATAACTACTTGAGGTGATGGATGTGTTAATGACCTTGCTTACAGTAATCATTTCACAACAGATAAATATATCAAACTATCACATTGACAGCTTAAATATATACAATTTTAATTTTTCAATCATACCCCTAATAAAGCTGGAAAAAAATGCACGAATTTTTTTGCACCTTCCAAATATTTAATAATTATACACTTATATAAATATTTAGGTAACAGCACTGGCAGCAGCACTAATATTGCAATTGATGGCTTCTGGATACCACTGCAATACTGAATAGCTTTAAAACATTAGTTGTGGGTTAGTGGGAAAAGTATTGAACCTGAAGTCAGACAGCAATGACAAAACCTGTTCTGACAGTTGTAAATTGAATTAAATGACAGGCAACTGCCTGCCTTTCTTTATGGAAATCACAAGGCATTAACAGCATTTAACGCCAGTTACAAGTTTATACAGCAATGTGGACTCAAACGTGGAAACAAATAAAGACTAAGCAGCTTCTCTTGATACGTATATATATATATATATATATATATATATATATATATATATGTAATATCTCAAAAATACACAATAATCATTTAACCTAGAAATACGAGACAAGATGTAAAGCACTTACGAAGTCGTTTTCAAGTTACTGAGCAAGTTCGTAGTTTGAAGCTACCTGAAAAGTCTTATATTTTTATTGATTTAACATGTGTTATTTAATTTACAACTTTAAGTTACGTGTTTACTTTTTTGTACTTGGTCATTAATTCATTAATTCCATTTATATTTTGTTTTTCCTTTGGAGTGCATTTTTAATGCCCTCCTATTTATCTATTAATTATTGCTCAAAGCAGGTGTTAAATCCAACTAGATTGAATTCTTTTGATAAGTCAGGATTTGATGAGCCAAATTGCTATTTAAAAATCAGTAGATGCAGGAGATGCTCACTTGGATATAGGTGTTACTCAGGATGAAAAAAATGACTTTTTATAACCCATCCTCAGTCCTAGCTGTTCTCCATCAATATCATTTGTGTGTTGTAACTTTAAGAGAAATAAAAGTTTCAAATCCATATTGTGAGGATAAAAAAAACTGATGAAATGATCGGAGGTTACAAAATGAAGACACCTCCCTATTCAAAGGTATTCTCAAGTTAACTACTTACTATTCAGACGTGATTTGGAGAGGAAGTAATCACTCTGCTGTCCTTTTCTATGCCACTGAGCACCTTCTTAATCAAAAGAGATTACTCGAGGAAAAAAATCATTCCATCTAAGGTTATGTTCTGTATAATGGTATTGGCCACTTTATTTAAAAAAATATAAGAAACTGATATATAAATTATGCCCTCTAATTTTCATGAAATTGGTATTTCTCTTCATTTGTAAAATTAAGCATTTTTAAGCTGGAAATTTTTGACACACAGAAGATAAACAGGAAAACCAAAAATCAAATGTTTGAGCTTCAAAACTACACTTAAACTGGTTCCTACACTGCATTAAAAAGACATTTGTCTACTTCCAAACTAGTTACTGGAAGGGTTGTGTATCTTTTCCTTGTGTGGTACTGCTGCTTCAACCATACATAAATATTTCACAATTATTCTTGTGCCAAAGAAGCCTTCAATTGTTATTATTGGAAAGGATTTCTATTCTAGTGAGTGGCTTCACTGCTGTTCAATTCATTTTAAATTTACATTTCCTATCCTTGGATGCCAAAAAGTGAGTTTTACATTTGAACTTTATTGATCTAAAAAGTTCAACAAGTTTACCACTGTAATTTTTTTAAATTAAAGCTACTTGCATGTAGGAGAAGTTGTTCTTAATTTTGAGCAGTAGTTGTGTTTCTGCTTAGTGTCTTTCAGAAATTTCACATGTGTTTATGAAATATGTGCCCATCTCTACTCCTGACTAGTTCTGCGACCATTAGACAAATACTCAGCTTTTAAAATCTCATTTTCCTTATCTGTAAAATAGTAACAACAGCAAAACAAATTAGTGCCTATCGAAAGGGTAGTTTTGAGAATTAAAATGAGATAATGCATGTAAAACATTTTCCCAGGACTGACACAACAAATATGGAAACTCAATACTTATTCCGCCATACAAAACTGGAAAGAGAACCAAAATTTAAAAATCCATTAATAGATTTATAAAGAAGAACTGTAAGTTCACTGAAGAATATAAACTCATGGACATATAGAGGGCTTAAGAATATAGTGAGAAAGTGAATAAGACAGACCTCAGTCAAATACTGGCTCTACTGCTTGCAAGCTATCTGATGTTAGTAAATTTAGTTAATTTATTTGAGTCTATTTCCTCATATCTACAATGAGGATTATAATACTTCAATCCATGGAGTAATCAAAGAGAAATGAAATAATGTAAATAAAGCAATTTACTCAGTGTCTATAGCACATGACAAGTATTTTAAATCAACTTTGTATTGATTATTCACTTATTCTACATATATTACTAAGGACATACTGTGTGTTTTCACAATACAAAAGCAAATCATATTTATATATTCATTATCAATTACCCCTACTATTCAAATTATCAGGAATGAGCTAGAAGAGTCCACCTTAGCAACATTTCCTGCATATATATCTACTTTGTACAAACAACCAAGACATAAACTTAAGCTGAAGCCAATTTGTATATATATCATTTAAATTAAGAGCATTCATTCAATAAAAATTTGTCTTACATCTAATTTGTGCCAGCAAATTGCTATGCACTGGAGATACTAGAGATCAAATGCTAGCATCCCCTATGTTTTTTTCCTTATTAGATCCGGTCATCCACTACTAACACACTATAATAGGGAGAATCTGTCAAAATCATTCAGCTGATATTGCTCCAAGCCACTTCTTTCCTATTCACACCCTGAATATCCAAGTCTCCAGCTCAGAGAGACAGAATGAACCACCATGGATGTCTGGAAATGACAAAGCTAACAGAAGTATCTCATCTACATCACCTCTCCTCGAACTCAGTCTTTGGCTAAGCAAAGAGGTGACTTGAGTAGGAATGAAAAGATTGGCAGAGATGAGACCACCATTGCTGTGGCCATTGCCTCATGCTTCACAGACCGTTTTATGGGCCACACAAATCCTTCTATCAACAGCTGGCGGTAGGCTAATTTTCAAAGGAGTGAATTTTTCCTTTGCACCTGAATCTCTCAATGTGACACTATGTGGTAATAAATTTGTATTATATGTTCTTTCAGTATAATATGGTTTCAATGGTGTAAATTCAGATTAAGAATAATAAGATAATCATATTCATTTTGTAACCTTTAAAAAATCAGATCCGTTTCAGAACAGTTGAGCTATAATAAGTTTTTGTCCCTCCTCTCTTTGTCTTTAACTTCAGCTAAAAATCCTTCCTGAATGTCAATTAAAAATGTAAATACTAGTTGGAATCAGACCTTATGAAACCTGTAGTAAGTGACTAACTTGAAAAAAATGAATAGAGTTTGTTTTTGCCAAAAAGAAAACAAAATTCTTGAACACTAATTTTGAATTCTCCCAAAGAGAAATGGACAGTATCCAAAAGCAACCTGAAGAGTTTGCCAAGAGTTAAAGGTAGAGAAACCTTTGATTTCTACTGTCCTACTGGCATTCTAACATCTGAAGGTAGATTTATAGACAAAGAGATGCGAAAAAAAGCAAAGCTATAAAGAAAGCCACCTCTGAACCTCCACTCATCAAATCTAAATAAGGTTAACTAACTGTTGTATTGATATTGCCACTTATAATCTGCATTTTCCTAATGATAATAGTTGACCCTGGCCAGGCAAAAGTATATAGAGGGGAAATAGTCACCTGTATATTATAAGAAATGAAAACAAGAAAACATCCAATGGTACTTCATCTTCCTGATAAAATAAAAAATCTTCTGAAAAGTTCTCCTATCAGTTTATGGGCCTGCTTGACAGTTAAGAAAATTCCCTGAGGAGGTAGACAGGCTGCCCTTCTGCATTTGCAAGGGCAAATGTTCCCCAGAATTGAGAGGAAAGAAATCAAAGTTAAGTATAGATTGTTAGTATAGACTGTACTTAACTGAAAATCCTGCCATCTCTATGATTTAGAAAAACAGTATAACATATTTAAGGGAAATCAGAACCAGGAGCTGAGAGACTGCATGGATGTACATATACCAAAAATGTTTGAAGTCATTTGAGCCAAAGTCTTAAGACCTACTTTACCATAGTGCAAAGCCTCCCACTCCAGAGCTGGCAAGCACTGTAGAAATTGCCCAGTCAAACTCTGTTTTATGGTTGAGGATACAGAGTGACACCACACAGAGCAGCACTGGAGTACAAAGTGGCTTTTTAAATTCTACCACCAAAACAAATATTAAAACGTGTATAGCCTATGAGAATCAGATAAAACTATACTGTAATTCATGTGTACTAAAATGCGTTCAATTAGGAGCATTTATTTTTTCATGAGTGATATTAAAAGATGACTCTAAAGTCAATACCTACTAATATTTTCAGCTAGGCTTTTAGATTTTTACAAGAACACTAATTCTTCTTTGCAATCATAGTCTCCAAACAAAACACTGAAACCTAACAGTTACTTGTATAATTAAGGGGTAGATGGGCAGAGAAGTACATCTAAGCACGTTTTCCCTTAAGTTGTATAAAAAGGATCATTTGTAGACAACAAACTTAGGTACCTATGTGATCATGGGAGAGTAGCTCACTCAAAGTAGAGAGACTATTTGAATGCTGTTCTCTAAACGCAAGCTCCATATGAGCAAAAGTTTGTTCTTCTACTGCTAAACTCTGGTACCTAGAATAAGGCCTGGTACATGGTAGATATTCAAAACATGTCTTAATAAATTAATGTTCTTAGAAACCTCTTGAATTTCTAATAATTGAGGATTAGTATAGTAAATCTTGACATATCCGTGTAACTGAATTTGGACATATACAAAATGTAAATTTTACAGATATACTACTTATTGATATGGAAAGATGTCCATGATGTAGGTTGCTGTCTATGATGTAGACTGAATGAATAAAAAGAGAGGATAAAATCATAGGTTAAGTATGATTCTAGTCATTTCTATACGTAAGATAAATAACGTAAGTAAAGGCTATATTCACATATAAATAACTTGAGGGGGATATATCAAATTGTAACATCAGTTATTTCTGGGTAATGGAGATATAGGTGATTTCTATAGCTTTTTATTATTTTTTATGTTCTATAATACTAATTTATTGCTTTTGGAATTTTTAAATCATTTTTAAATGGAAGCTTAGACCAAAGTATGCTTACATGGAAGGCTCATTTGGTCAAGGAAAGATTGAGACCAAAGCTAGGAGCTCCAGAAAGTGAAAAAGTCCTTCAGAAATAGGTGAAAACTTAAAAAGGGATAAAAGAATTAAAAATCCTCTGGGATTAAACATAAGAAAAAGAGCAGGGAATAGAGTGGGGTGTGAGGATAAATGTTCCTATATTGTTCTGTGTGCCAAAAAAAAAATGCAAAACAAAGTAGGAAAGAGTCTCCAAAAGAAGATTGTACTCATTTTCAGTAAATGAGACTCTAAAAAAGAGGACAAGCTAAATATTTGGACAATAAATTATCCATTACAACCACTTAACAAAAATATATTGAAAAATACTTCTAGTATGCTGTTAGTGATCAAAGAGTTGATGTCACTCTGATTTGGAAGTGTTTTAAAACATTTTCCTTCAAGTATCACAATATATGATAAAGATATTCAGATATGATTTTGAAATGATGAACCAAAGTTAAATGTTCTGAAGTCAGTCATCCAACAGGTTTGCAGGACTAGCAGATAGAAACTACTATATATAAAATAGATTAAAAAAATAAGATCCTACTGTGTAGCACAAGGAGCTATATTCAATAACTTATAATAACCTATAATGAAAAATAACATGAAAAAGCATATATATGTATATATACACATATATACATATAACTGAATCAGTATGCTGTACACCAGAAACTAACACAACTTTGTAAATCAACTATACTTCAATTTAAAAAAAAGGTTTGCAGGCATAAAGGAATTCTATCTGATAACTTAAAATTACAGCACCCCAAAGTAAATCTCATCTTTTGGATAAATCTTCAGTGATTTTTTTCCCCAATGTTTATCCATGTAGTTTAATTTTGTTCATTTTCTTCACAATTGAACTCATAATCAGAACAATGACTGTCTAATTAAAATTAAATATTTGCTGCTTTGGTTTGTCTTAATGGCCTCCACCTCTGTTGCAACAGCACTGTCATTTCTCTTTTTCTAATCATTGCCTATATACTAATGAATAATGACAAGCATATTGTCAAAACTGAACTCATGGATGGAAGAGAATATTGTCATGTGGCAACTAGAAATATTTATTAAATGGCAAAGAGAGCCTACTGTTTTGTAATGTATAGACAGGCAAGTATTTTTAAAGCTAAGTATTAAAAAAGAGGCTGCTATATTCTCATACCTCTGGGAGTAAGTTTAGGTAGCTATTATAGAAACAAAGCTGAAGCATAGAAACTGGCTTGCATCAATGATGAAGGCATTATTAAAGCTCAGACTTCCTATCTTCCTGATTAGCGCTCATTGAAAGAGACTGAGTCTTCAGATCACAAGACAGTCTTTTAAATTTCATAGAAATCTCTTGTGGTAGAGGCTTCTGTAATCGAATCTGCTCTTTCTATGTAGATGAAAATCATCCAGTAAACCTTAATATTTCATTAAGAAATCTTTTAATTTGTCATATTTTCAGCTGATAATTTCATTAGGAAAAGAAGAATAAAAGCAGACTTAGAAGTTTTCAATTAATTTTAATCTCAAGTCTTCAGATAAAGCACTAAGAACAAAAGTCACTGGATAAATTTTTCCTATGTCACTCAAAGACTGTATCTTTTTATTTTTTAAATAAAAAGAAATTAAAATAAAAATTACTCACTGCTTCCTATTTGTATAGCTGTCTAAAAATACCAGCAACATAGCTCCTGAGTGATGAATAGAGTTCACCAGGTAAATGGGTTTCACTAAATGTTACTGTCCAATATCCAGTTCACTCACCACACATCAAAGCTTCTTAGTCCCTCCTTAATTTAAACCCTGCTTACCTGTACAGAGAATAGCAAAGAAAAGGGAAGGAGAGTAAAAGAGCTTCTTTGGAGCTTCTGTTTCTGGAAAGATGGTGGATTAGATATCCCCTACACATCCCTACTACTAAACACCAAAAAAGTTTAAAAGTACAGCTGATTCTGCAAAGAAGTAAGGAAAATACTCATAAGAGAATAATAAAATAAGAGCAAAGTAGAAAATTGTAAGCAATAACAAGCCTTTGGCTACAATAAGGATTTCTGTTAGCCTCAGAAATCTATTTCTAATAACAGCCAATAAGGACAAAAAACAAGGCCTTGGCTCACTTGTAGTAGACTTAGAACCTGGACACATAAAGCTGAAAAAGAGTCTCTCTAAACAGCAACACAATCAGTGAAAAAGTAAATAATAAAATTCACCCTCCAGAAGGCTCTTGGCTGGAGGACTGGACTCCATGCTGCTGAGAGCTGTTCCAGACAGATGCTGCTAGAGGCCCTATTGGAGCAGAGGGTGACTTCCCACTCTTGTCTGTTGGAGACTTGCTGCCAGATCAGAAACCGCGTCTCCTGCTGAGACTTCTCCTTGGAATGGGTCATTACCCTCTTTCCCGAATTTGACTAACCTGTGTTGTATGCTAATTGTGTCCAATAAACTGAATAATTTGTGATTAAAAAAAATCTACTCTCCAAAGGGAGATGGTAAGAAAATATTTTTCCCGGCCTTTTTTTCTGTAAAACTCTGTATGTGTGTGTGTGTAACTATGTGTGTACATGTACAAGCTTGGAGAGGCATGGTGGTTTTTGTCTGTATTAAATAGATGAGTTGAGTGTAAATTTTAAAATAAAAGGGAAAAATAGAATAAGATAAACATTGAATACTAAAAAAGGAAGTAAATGTTTTCAATGTAAAAATCATATGACAAGTAGGAAACACAAAAAAGATAGCAAAAATAAATTTAAGTATATTGGTAATCACATAGAATGTAAACAGACTAAATTCTCTAGTTAAGAGAAAAAGATAATCAGAGAGAATTTTAATTTTTTAAAATCCAGCTTCAGATTGTTTTAAAGAGATTTATATAAAGGTTGAATGAAAAGGACTAGAATATGTATCAATTAAATATCATAAAAAGCAGAGAGTATAAATATATCACAAAGACAGATATTTAAGTCAGAAAAAGCACTGTAGTGAAAAGGGTCCTCATAATAATAATGTTTTAATGCAAGACAAGGATATACCATTTTGAAGCTTGTATGTATTTATCAACATAGCTTTAATTACTTATAAAGGAAAAATTAAGTGAAGTTGACAAATCCACCATCATGGCATTGGCTTTCTGGGTAGGTCCCTCTCAGTAACTGATAGACTAAGTAAACAAAAGAAAAATGAATTAGGTTCAGGTGTTTCCAAGGCAATTTATACATTTGATCTAATAAACATATCTAGAAGTCAAGAAGATAACTACATTTCCACATATTGAAAAATTTAAGCATATTTATAGGTAACTAACGGGTCGGGATAAATTAAGTAAAATGGTCAAATTACTTTAACAAATGTAATTTCCCAAAACTGATGCAAGAACAAAGAGACTTGAGTAATTAAGGAAATTAAATCATTGGTTAAAAATCCTCACATAAGAAAAACACCAGCACTATAGGATATTTCTACTAAAGCTGAAGGAACACATAATTCCAACACCATACAAATGTCACTAGAGACGAAAAAGTAGGGAACACTCACCAAATCATTTAGAGATAACCAAATCAAAATATCTCAAGAAAATAAAATTACAAATTAACTCACTCGTGAATATAGACACAAAACCCCAAACTAAATCCAATAATTATATATACACATATATTCCAGGTATGAAGATTAATTTACCATTATAAAATTTATTAATGCATTTCATCATATTAACACATCTAACAAGAAAAATCATATGATCACCTTAATAGATTAGGAAAAGCATATGGAAAAATTAAATTAATTTATTTGAAACTCATAAATTAGGAATAGAAGAGGATGTCTTGAACTTGATAAAAAATATAATAACAAACTACAATAAAACTTACATTCATATTTTCCTAAAAGCAAGAAAAGAATTTCCCTATTATCATAGCTAAGAAAATGGAAAAAGAAAATGAAATAAGATAGGTTAAATAGGAAAAGAAGAAAGAATATTGTCATTATTCACAGCCTGTAAACAGAGAATGCCTGAAATAATATACAGACATACTGTAAGAATTCTAAGAGTTTAATAAGGTGGCTGGATATGAAATAAATGTAAGAAAAATCAATTGGACTTAAATGTAACAATTGTAAAGAGTTAAAATTGTCTCTAATAAGTTCATTTACAATAAGAAATAAAATAAATAATAATTACCCACTAACATCTAAAAAAATAGCGATCTTCATGAACAAAAAATCTTTGCTGAAAGACATTGAAGATCTTTTTAAAAATAAAGGAACTGACCACATTCATGGACAAGATAATTATATTTAAAAGACGTCAGTTTTTCAAAATTAATTGATTTAATGCATCTCAAAATCATAATACCTGCAGGGTTTTCAAAGTGCTTAACAAGATGATACTAAGGTGCACACAGAAAAGATAAGGCACACTTTCCCTGTAGACATTAGCAATTATTATAAAAATATTATTCATACAACATGGGACAAGCAAAAAGATGACAAGAGACAAACAGAACATAAAGAATTGGACCTGTAAATACTACAGGTAAACAAGATAAATAACCAGTGAAATTGTTGATCAGTAGGAGAATAATGGTGCTGAGAATTCCATACGGAAAAAAAAAAATCCATAAAATCATGTAACTACTTGGTAACATACCCCAGAACTCAATCCACTTGGGTTAACTCAATCCACTTGGGTTAAACATTCAAATATAAGAAATAAAAAATTTTTAACTTTTAGAAGAAAATACAGAAGAATAACTTTAAGGTCTCAAGATAGAGAAAGATTTCTATAAAAAAGACACAAAAGGCACAAACCCTGAAGAAAATAATTTGAAGAAATTCAAAGATGAACCAAAAAGTCAGAAGGAATGTATCAGTTGTATATGCAGTGTTCCTTATATATCATCAAGGAAGGATTGTTATCTAAAATTTATTTTAGTAAATTCCTAGAAATAAATTAAAAAGACAAAAAAAGTTAAAATGTGCAAATAATATCAAGAAGCACATAATAGAAGAAGGAATTTGAATATCCATAATAAATGAAAAGATGCATAAGTTTATTAATAATCAAGAAATTACAAATTAAAAACACAGAAATATAATCTTATATACAACATATTTGCAGAAATTTAAAATTAGCTTCAAAATGTTGCTGAAAGTGTAGAGACTTGCAAACCTTTACAGAGGACTTGTGGGATCTAATAGGTACACACTTTTGGAAAAAAAATAATTTATCTTACAAAATTAAATATATGTATCTCATTCCCCACTCATTCTAATTCTATTCATATAAACTGTAAGAATTCTCTCACATATATATTAGGAGAAAAGCAAGAGATTCATAGTAGTATTGTTTCTAATTTTAAAAGATCTAGAAACCATTCAGATGCTCACCAACAAGATAATAAGCACTATCTTTAATCAGTGGAATACTTTACATCTACAAAAATAACAAATAAATTAGAAGTGCATTTATCAACAGGGATGAATCTCACAAAGAATATATTAAACAAAAGGGTAAGCTGCTAAAGAAGACATTCCACTTATGTCAAGTATAAAAGTATGAAAAATTAGATACAGTGTTTTGAGATATAAATATCTAGGGCAAAATTGTTACTAAAAAAAAGCAAGGGAAAAATTT
Source organism: Vicugna pacos (assembly GCF_048564905.1). Classification (NCBI taxonomy): domain Eukaryota; kingdom Metazoa; phylum Chordata; class Mammalia; order Artiodactyla; family Camelidae; genus Vicugna; species Vicugna pacos. Next base: position 57,552,118 of record NC_132993.1, read on the forward strand.
GCACAAAATTGAAGTTAGAGGTTATCACTTGGAAAGGAGATAGGTATACTGGGCAGTAATATATAGTAAGAACCAATCGTCATTGTACTCTTCTAATTCTTTAACTGGGTAACAATTATTTTATTTCTTATAGTTACATATTCTAGATATTTATGTTTTTTAAAAAGCTTATCTTTTTATTTTTAGTTTTTAAAATTTTTATTGAGTTATAGTCATTTTACAATATTGTGTCAAATCCAGTGTAGAGCACAATTTTTCAGTTATACATGAACATACGTATATCCATTGTTACATTTTTTTTCTGCTATGAGCTACCACAAGATCTTGTATATATTTCCCTGTGCTATACAGTATAATCTTGTTTATCTATTCTATATATGCCTGTTTAAATTGAAGTACGGTCATTTTACAATGTTGTGTCAATTTCTGGTGTGCAGCATAAGGTTTCAGTCACACATATACACTCATCTATTCCTTCTCATAGTCTTTTTCATTATAGGTTACTACAAGATATTTAATATAGTTCCCTGTGATATACAGTAGAAACTTGTTGTTTATCTATTTTATATATAGTAGTATCTATAAATCTCGAACTCCCAATTTATCCCTTCCCACCCCCTTTCCCCACCTGGTAACCCTAAGTTTGTTTTCTATGTTTGTGAGTCTGTTTCTGCTAAAAACCTTATATTTTTAAGAGTGTGACCAGATCAACTCAAGGCAGATTCAGCACAAATAATCTTACAAATTTCAATATTCCTGAGAAAATAGATCCTAAAAAATAATTCATCAATAATGGTGTTCATCAGGAAGAAAGGATGCCATGAATAAGCCAAAAATATAGAAGAATTTCTAGAAGAGAGAATAAAGATGGCTCAAACTAACAGAAACCACCCTGAGGAAACATCAACCCAAAAAGCCTGAGAGAAGGCCATTGCCAAGGTGAGAACCTTTCTTCCCAAAAGAGCTCCAGAGAAATTCCAAGCTCAGAGTCAGCAAATTTAAAGAGCAGGACAGTCGTCAGGACAATTAATTAAAAGACCAACAGTCAAACAGTAGCTGCTGTGCCAATATTGGTCCTCGTTCTCTGAGACAAAAAAAACAAAGTAGCTGGAAACACTAGAATTTGTTTTCCAGAATAAAGGCTTAAGAATTACTTTCCAAACAAAGGAGAATCTTCCCTGAGAGGGATTTTAGCCTAGATATCCAGGCCACAGAGAAAAGAAAACCAAACTTCCACAAAGGGCAGGGAGAAAACCAAATAGTATTGAGGCCCAGAAGCAAACACACCAAATTTCTCTACCCCTAGAGCAAAGACTTCCAGGCTTTTGTTGCCCAGAAACCCCAAAGAAGGCCTTCTATGAGCATACACTATTACTACCAAATATAATGTAATACCAACACAAGACCAAAAGCATTAATGGGATAATATGGATATTTATATTGATAAGAGACATAATCCACAAAGAGTCATAAATATTATAGATCAAACAACATAGTATTCAAAGTTAAAATTCTTAGATATATAAGAAGATATTGTCAAAACTTATAACCAGAGTGAGGAACATTAATAAATTGCTATGCAAAAATAATATAGTAATAAAGTACCCAAAAGTAAAATTTTAGTTATTTTAATAATTAATGGGTTTACATTAACTGTTTGTATAGAGAAATTTTGTATATGGAAGAAACTACACATTATATCAAATGCCCTTTGCAACAATTATAATAAAATCTGGATATGTATTTGGCTAATAAAAAATCTCAGTACATTCACATAAGTGATATTTAAGTAAACTATCCAAATTTTCAGATTTACAAACAAACGCCAGCCAGAAATTTTCTAAAGGCTAACATATAATTTGATAACAAAACAGAAAGAGGAAAACATGAAAAAGACAGCCTCAGTACATCTATTTTGAGAATATTTATGTAAAAATTCAAAAAAATCTACCATCTATCAGTTTCTTTATAAAACAATGCAATATAGCTTCAAATGAATTATCCAAGAATGCAAAACTATACATATATGCATACATATTATTGAAAATTGATGCCAAAGTAGATAAGCAAGAATTTAAAACTTATTACTGATGTTAATCATACTACGCTAGAAAAGAAAGAAAGCTTTCATCACTTGAAAAGTATATGCCCAGACATTCATAGCATAATACTAGGAATATTCCCATTTAAGTCAATAAAAAGAAAAGGATCTCTGGTACTACAGTTACTATTCTCCATTGGTCTAGCCAATGAAATAAAACAAGAAAGAATGAGACTTTAAAACAAAGGCCATAAAGAAAAATAAAGAAGGACATTATATAATGATCAAATGAGCAATAGAAGATGAGGATATTACACGTGTTAACATATATACACCCAATATAGGAGCACCTAAATATATAAAGCAAATACCAACAGACATAAAGGGAGAAATTGATGGGAATACAATAATAGTAGGAGATGTTAGCACCCCACTAACATAATTCAACAGGTCTTCCATACAGAAAATCAGTAAGGCAATGGAGATACTAAAAGACACAATAAAACAGTTGGGTTTGGTTGATATTTTTAGGATATTACAACCCCTCAAAACAGAATATACATTCTTTTCAAGTGCTTCTCTATTCTAGGAACATTCTCTAGGATAGACCACAAAATTGGGCACAAAAGAAGCCTCAATAAATTTAAGATGATAGAAATTATTTCAAGAATCTTTTCTGAACACAATGGCATGAAACTAGAAATCAACCACAGAAAACAAATGACAAAAAATGACAGCATGGAGACTAAACAACATGCTACTAAAAAGCCAATGGGTCAACAATGAAATCAAAGAAATTAAAAAATACTTTAAGACAAACAACAATGAAAACACAACCACACAAAATTTATGGGATGCAGTAAAAGCAATACTAAGAGGAAAGTTCATAGTGATACAGGTCTTCTTCAAAAAACAAGAACAATCTCAAATAAACAACCTAACCAACCACCTAAAAGAATTGGAAAAAGAAGAACAAAACATAAAGTCACCAGAAGGAAAGAAATAATAGCAATCAGGGAAGAAATAAATAATGTAGAGATTATAAAAACAATTAAAAATCAATCAAGAGGTGGTTTTTTGAAAGAGTAACAAAATTGACAAATCTCTGGCCAGGCTCACCAAGAAGAAAAGAGAGAGCACACAAATAAACAAAATAAGAAAGGAGAATGGAGAAATTACAACCAACATCACAACAATACAGAAAATTGTAAGAGAATACTATGAACAACTATATGGCAATAAATTGGACAGCCTAGAAGAAATGGACAAGTTTCTGGAAACATACAGTCTACCAAAACTGAATCAAAAAGAAACGGATTGTTTGAACAGATCAATCACTAGAAGTGAAATAGAATCAGCAATAAAAATCTCCCTGCAAACAAAAGTCCAGGACCAGATGGCTTCCCTGGGGAATTCTATCACACATAAAAAGAAGAGCTCACATATCAATCCTTCTCAAACTCTTCCAAAAGATTAAAGAGGAAGGAATATTCCCAAACTTATTCTAGGAAGCCATCACCACCCTGATACCAAAGCCAGACAAATACACTACCAAAAAAGAAAACATATTATTGATAAACATCTGTGCAAAAACTCTCAACAAAATAATTAGCAAACAGAATTCAACACACAAAAAAGGTTACACACCATGATCAAGTTGGGTTAACCCAGAGACACAAGGATGGTTCAACATATGCAGATCAATCAATGTTATGCACCACATCAACAAAAGAAAGGACAAAAATCACATGATCATCTCAATAGATGCAGAAAAAGCATTTGATAAAATTTAACACCCATTTATGACAAAAAAAAACTCTAACCAAAATGGGTACAGAGGGAACATATCTCAACATAATAAAAACTATTTATGACAAACCTAGAGCCAGCATAATACTCAATGGTGAAAAGTTGAAAGCCTTCCCACTAAATCTGGAACAGGACAAGGACGCCCACTCTCACCACTTCTATTCAACATAGTATTGGAAGTCCTAGACGTAACAATTAGACAAAAAAAAAAAAAAAAAAAAAGAAAAAGAAAAAAAGAAAAGAAATAAAAGGGATCCAAAAATAGAAAATAAAAAATTAAAATTAAAATTAAAAAAGGGATCCAAATGGGAAGAAAAGAGGTAAAACTGTCACTATATGTGGATGACATGATACTTTATATAGAAAACTCTAAAAGCTCCACATAAAAACTACTAGAGCTGATAAAAGAATCTGGCAAGGTAACAGGATATAAGATTAACATATGGAAATCAGTTGCACTTCTTTACACTAACAATGAAATACCAGAAAAGGAAAGCAAAGAAACAATCCCTTTTAAAATCGCATCCAAAAAATAAAATACTTAGGAATAAATCTGAAAGATTTATGTATGGAGAACTACAAAATGCTGACTAAGGAAATTAAAGGTGACTTAAAGAAATGGAAAGATATCCCATGTTCTTGGATTGGAAGAAATAATATTGTTAAAATGGCCATACTACCCAGAGCAATCTACATATTTAATTCCATACCTGTCAAATTACCAAGGACACTTTTCACAGAACTAGAAAAAATAATCCTAAAATTTATATAGAATCACAAAAGACCCAGAATTGCCAAAGCAATACTGAAGAAAAAGAAAGAAGCTGGAAGAATAAATCTTCCAGATTTTAGATAATACTACAGAACTACAGTAATCAAAACAGCATGGTATTGGTACAAAAACATACATATATCAACAGAACAGAATAGAGAACCCAGAAATAAACCCACAGACTTTTGGTCAATTAATCTTTGACAAAGAAGGCAAAAATATATAATGGAATAAAGACAGTCTCTTCAGCAAATGTTGGGAAAGCTAAACAATGAATGAAGTTAGAATATGCCCTCACACTACACACAAAAATAAACTCAAAATTGATTAAAGACCTAAATGTAAGACTGCATACTATAAAATCCTAGAGAAAAACACAGGCAGAACACTCTTTGACATACATTACAGCAATATTTTTTTGGATCTATCTCCTAGAGTAATAGAAATAAAAACAAAATTAAAAAATGGGACCTAATTAAACTTGAAAACTTTGCACAGCAAAGGTACCCATAAATAAAATGAAAGGACAAGATACCCTATGGAATGGGAGAAAACATTTGCTAATGATGTGACCCACAAGGGACTAATCCCAAAATATACAAACAGCTCACACAGCTCAATTTCATAAAAATAAACAACCCAATCAAAAATTGGGCAGAAGATCTTAACAGACATTTCTTCAAAGAAGACATACAGATGGCCAACAAATACATGAAAAGATGCTCAACATCACTAGTTATCCAAGTAATGCAAATTAAAACTACAATGAGATATAATCTCACACCAGGTCAAAGTGGCCATCATTAAAAAGTCTACAAATAATACATGCTGGAGAGTGTGTGGAAAAAAAGGAACCCTCCTACACTGTTGATGGGAGTGCAAATTTGTGCAGCCACTATGGATAAAAGTATGGAGTTTCCTTAAAATCTAAAAATAGAGTTACTGTAGGTCCTAGCAATCCCATTCCTGGGCATATACCCAGAGAAAATTCTAATTCAAAAAGATACAAGCACCCAAATGTTCATAGCAGCACTATTTACATAGCCAAGATATGGCTAAGCAACCTAAATGTCCATCGATAAATGAATGGATAAAGGAAATGTGACATATATCTATATTTATGTCTATATCTACATCTACATACATAGATTTATATATGTACATATATATGCATGTAAATATATATACACATATATATGCATGTAGATATATATACACACACATAAACACAATGGAATACTACTCAGCCATAAAAAATAGTAAAACAATGTCACTGCCTGCAACATGGATGGACCTAGGAATTATCATACTAGGTGAAGTAAGTCAGTCAGTGAAAAACAATTATCATATGATATCACTTACATGTGGAATCTCAAAAAAATGACACAAACAAACTTATTTTAAAAACAGAAAGAGATTCACAGACATAGAAAACAAACTTATGGTTACTTGCGGGGAGGAAGAGGAAGGGATAAATTGGGAGTTTGGGATTTGCAGATATAAACTACTATGTACAGAATAGATAAACAACAAGGTCCTACTGTATAGCACAGGGAACTATATTCAATGGCTTGTAGTAACCTGTAATGAATAAGAATGTAAATATATATATATATATATTCAATTATATATATGTATAAATATATATATATATATAAAAATCTCTATGCTGTACACCAGAAATGAATACAACATTGTAAATCAACTATACTTCAATAAAAAAGGGAATAGAAGAACCCCAAAAGTGTTCATTTATCCAAAAACGTAACTATTTATGAACAATATAATACCACAATCAATCCCTAAATAAGACATCCATTCATTCTACCAATTTTCCTTCTTTAAAGGTTCCTGCTGTAGATTACAACTTCTTAATATCTTATATAATCCCTTGGCTTGCTGATTTATTTAAATAACAATAACACCAGCAATGGCTAATATGCAAACCTCAAGAGTCTTCCTAGCATTAGGCGGACTCTAATTCTCTCCAGAGATTGCTGGTGCACAGTGAATGTGAGCATCTACAGATAGGTGGTCCCTGAGCCTTTTTAAAAAATTTTTACACCCAAGACAAAGAGCTGAGTAGTGCCAATTCAACTTTCTAGCTGTCTGACACGGTTGCCGAGGTGTTTGTTCGCTTTTATTAGTCCATTGTAGATGCTGGCTCTTCTCCCAGATTTTCTGCTTTGTTTTCCCAGAGCCTGTTTGTTTGGACCATCTGCTTCACTAGATCAGCATTCTCCTCTCCAGGTTCTTCATCTCCATCACCACAAGTTGGAGTATTTTCTTTTCATTGTAATGGCCACCTGCACCTTACCCATTTTTATATTCAATTCTCCAATTTTATTCAGCAGACGTTTCATTTTTTGAAAGTTTGTCTTGTTTAATTTGATAATCTAAAATGGGATTTCTAGTCCAGGTATGGTCTGAGCTTGTTCAACTCATTTTTTGAAACCTAGTACCACATTTAAAATAAATTCCTTTGATTTGCTTTATATCATGTCTAGAGGCCCCCTATTAATATATTTACCCAGTCAGATAACTTATTTCTTTTCTGTCTTAAACCACATACCTAACAGTAATACCAATCTCTGTTTCAGCAATAAATTCAATAAAGCTGAAAAGCATGTGCAGCACTGTAGTTGATTCCACAAATTAATAAAGGCTAGAGTAGCACAGAGCCTAAAAGAAGACAGGCACAACACTTAAAGGACAAGGAGCTGTTAGAGCAACAGATCAGTCTGTGGTGAGAGCAGGGTAAGGAGAGACAGTCCAGCCTCACTGGCTGGTACAGGAAATGCATCAATCCCAGCAACAGGCAAGAGGAGGCACATGGGATGTAAGAGGACACGGTTTTAAGGAATTGTAGCTGCACAAAAGACAGAGATTCTGGACATTCCTTGGTTTATGTGTAAAATATGACCACACGTCTATGGTCTGTGCCAGGGCTCTATTCCCTAGAAGGGAAGGGTAGACCAAAGTAGTGCACGAAAGCATTGGAGTACAACACGCAGGGTTGCCAGGGAGAGGAAGCCAGGCTGTTCAACTAGAACTATGAACACAAACTAAAGTTACAGTCATAACATCAAAGTCACACTCCTAATTCTGGAACTTGAAAACCCAGTTGGCAAAGCTGGCCTATTCTTGAAACTTCAATTATTACTCAGATTCTAACATTTCACCTATTGTATGGATCCAATGGCAGAGTCTGATGAATTGAGTCTTCAGTTGGGCCTATGCAGCCCAAATTAAGAGAAGATGAATGATGTAGCTCAGAAAATCAAACAGGTCACTTTAACTGCAGACCTTTTCAAACCTGATGTTGAGGATATAAGCTAGAGGTGGAATGTGTCAACATTAGAACATATGCTCAAATATAAGACTTGCTCTCCATGCCCATGGTAGACATTAGAAATCAATCACAGCATACTTTCCCACTGAATGTATATACATTCTCATCCTCTCCCTTAGCCTGTATTGATGCCACATACTAATTGATTGGAATTGCCATTCAATTGGAAGTGAAATCAATTTGCTATCCTTGATTTGCCCTTTCCTTTTTAATCCTTTGCTGTTAGGTTTTCATGGAAAATTTTAAAGGAATGTCATTATCTCCTATAGGCAGATATAGTTCCTTTACCTATTAATATGGGGACAAAGTGGTTTGAAAACATCAGAGGCACTACTGGAAATTCTGCTGACTGATGAACACTTCTGCAGTCCAAAAAGTATTTTTCAGATCTTATCTGGAAGACAGGTCTACAGATAAATTTCTTTAAATATTCCCATAGTGTCCTGAGTTAAACTTTTGTTTAAAAGGAACACAGAGACAAACACAGGGAGGTTTCACTTACATTTACCCAAATATCCCAAAGGGCTGTGGCTGGAGTTTGGCTATTGAGTGAAAGAGTCTCCTGAGTCTATAAGCTCAAACACAATTCTTTTCAGGGTGTAAATGAAGCTGGGCACAATTAGGCGGAAAACGATATCCTTAAAGGAAAAAGAAAGCCTATGCAGGCTGCAATCCAACTTCAATAAGAAATAAAAAGGAGAAAGAAAAGCCTTACCCTTGGATAAATAAAGTGACCTTCAGTGGGTCTAAGTAAGAAGAATTACTTTTAAGCATAATATTCCTTAGATTCTCTCTCTCAAAGAATAACGCTCTTTAATAAATAAAATATATGATTAATACACATTTTAAAGCTCACTTAATTCAAATAATTGGGCAACCTGTTCAACTGCAATTGCATATATTCTAAACATGACTGAAGCCATTTTTTTAATTGTTAAAAAATCATTTTATCTTTCCATTGGTTAAAGACTTAAGATAAATGTGTTCAAAACACAATTGAGTAGAATGAAATACGATGTCCACAGGGTGTTGATTTCTTTTAATATTTTTCATTTTCTTCTTTAAATACTACAAATATATTTAGACCTAATGTTGCCACAGTCACTCTCCAACATTCTGGCAGATAATTGAGCAATGATTCCTCATCCAAATTATATATCTTGATACGTCTTCATTTTCTTTTTTTATGGCCATGAATTGCTTCTAAGATTTAACAGTGGTCTTGATAATGAGGGAAGTCCCAGAAACCAATTACTAAGATCTTGTAGAATTTAATAGAATAATTCAAATGATGCCCAAGAGATTCAATATATACCAAAAGAAGAAAGGTAGAAAAAGAAACCTGAAAGAAACTCTAAAGTTCTCTTGAGTTCAATAGCTGTCTAACTAAATGGAATGTGATGTGAGATTTTAGGGCAAAAGGCAGCAAAGACTGCTGTGTATTAGTTCTTAAAGAACTGTACCTTCAGCCTGCTAATAGTTGTCATTCCCATAACCTTTGAAGAAATGTGTATAGCACTCAGGCTTCAAATTTCTCTCTACCTCAGTGACAAAGCATTCTTACTATTTGCAGGTCTTACACAGCATTTTAGGTTGTCTCGTAAAAAACTGCCTACTGGTTGACTGGTTCAGACAGATGAGACTTCTAGACTGCTTTTGACAAAAATGGTTACTCTTTTTACAAATTCTCAATATTATAACTATATCCTCAATATATTGTTTGTGCTCCAGTAATATGATGATGAAAGGAAGCAAAAGAGTCATTTCTACACACAGCAGAAAGTTACATAGAAATTAATCACTGTTCAAGTACTTCAAAAGTACCTGGTGAAGGAGTTGGAACTTCTGAATTCTGGAGTTCTCAATACTTATTCTTGGGGAAATTATCAGAGATTTGGACCAAAGATGAATTCTTTGTGTCCACTTGCTTTCCTGTTAGGTAAGCAACTAAATATAAACCCTATCAGTTCCTAGGCCAGTTCCATTTCAAAGAAAATCCCTTAGTGAAGGATAGGCAGATCTCTTTGGAAAGAAATCTTCTGGACAACCTCTAATGCAAATAACTGCAGAAGAAAGATTTCACTCAGAAGAATTTCGTCCCTACTTCTTCGTAAATTAATGCAGATGTGGTTGTATCATGGGCCTGAAACATGCAAGTCTGATAACAAGACAAAACAAACTTTATCATCCAGGAAAAAATAAAGTTATCATAAGGCAGATTTCAGCCAACCATCAGACTCAACTTTCAATCAGAATTGCCCTGTAATAGAATAAACAGCTCTATTATGAAGAGAAATCCCAATTTACAGATACTTTTAAGCAAAGGCTTTTCAATAAATAAGAAAACTGGGCATAGTATATAACTTAGGAGCTTGTATTCATAAGTAAATACTTCACACACAAATATATATATATATATAATATATTGATATATATTTATCTTTAGTACAATTTGACAATTCACTTCTACCTATAGACCAGTTTTTCATTTGCAAAAAGAGGATTCAACTGAAATGGTGATTGTCAAATATGTACATTGTTGTCAGCTCACACAGGCCAGTCTGATGAGTCATAGACGATACAGAAATTACTTTTCCTCAGTTCTTATGGCTAATTGCCTAGAAACTTCTCTTTACAAATTATTGAAGACTATTAAATATTCTTTTGAATGGTTTATTAAATGTTTCTAGTATCTCTGAAGTCCCCAGTTCATAAACAAATGTTGGCTCATTATAGAGCACCCAGAGGATGAAATTAAGTCTTCTATTAAGAAATATGGTTGTCACACAACACTGGGGTACCATGTGTATCTGCTTTCACAGTCACACAATTTTAGGAAAGGAAGATTTGTCCAAAAATCAACAGGAATGACTTGAGTTGACTGCAGCTCGCATTTGCTGTTACTCTTATTTTAATCATATGTTATGACTATATTAACTTCATCATTATTAGCTGAGTCATGTGAGTAGTTTGGCTGCATGAGTAAGGGCATGGATTCATCATTGGTAATGTCTATATAAGTTTATTAATTAGTCTTCCACACACTAGATACATGAATGCATAGCATTTTGAAAAAGAATCATCCCCACATCTATGATCAAGGTGATGTAATATCGCACAGGGTAGTAAAGAATCTTCCCCAAAATATATCTGCCTTGTTTTCTTTTCATCACTATGTACTCAAATCTACTAGAATGCTCATTTAAATAGAGTATGCCTCAAAAATATTCCATATTAAAAAACTTCTAACAAACTGGAAGAATTCTAGAAGCCTTCAGAACCCTACTTTATAATTCCAACTCTACACCATAGAAATGCTCATGCTGGGAAGGAAGATCTGAGGGTGAGCTGAGATAATAAAATGTCAACATATAAGAAGAAAGCTAGTCACACAGCTGCCATCTTTGTGGAGAGTGCATTCTAGTTCAGAAGAAACATGAGGAGTCAAAAACAGATTTCACGCCCCAGTCACTGTTCCAGCTGCTATGTCTGGGAAACAAGGAAGGTCAACACTAGGCCCGTAAGTGATAAAAAATCAAAGCCTGGCACCTAAAGTTACTGATATCCTACTCACCTCAGATAAGCCTCAGAGTAGCCGGAAGTAAGCCTTTCAGAGAAAAAGACCTGAAGACAGAGTTATTGATAGACTGACATATACACAGGTAAACAACAGGATCAGGAACAGTGATATAGAAATAAACAGAAGTAAATTCTAGAAAAAATACTGAGAGAAAATACTATTGGACGAGCTGTGCGGTGTTTTATCACTTAAGTAGTCCTCAAACTAAAATTATTTACATAGTCATCATAAAGAGATTTTCCTAGTTCAATGTATTTATTTTAAATAAAGAGATTAATTAGAAGACAGAAAATTTCAACTATGAATAAATCCCTGATCCCCAGCCACCAGTCCCCACAGAGGAAAAGAAAGGCAAGGCAATTTTCTAGTTTGCCACAGCCATCTGACAGCAGCTCCCCAAATGGCAAATATAAGGTCTCAGAGTTTATGTGACTCTCTAGCTCTTCATCAATGTTGTAGATATCTCACGGTGCACTAAAGAACAGCCTGTAACTTATGCGTGTATAATATAAGAGTGTTCCCTGTCAGACCAGGAGGACATTTGTACTATGAAAGATACAGTACCCATCTTGATCGAGTGCATTTGAAATAATGTAAAGGCATTAAAATTAGAATTATGATTTTCATGTCCTGACAACAGTTGTAAGGTATACCTTGCTTCTAATAAGAGAACACTGGGAAAGAATGGAACTGAATTAAAATGAGTTAATACTTGGAATAGCTAATAATTCACAGCCCTATAAATGTTGACCGTAGAACTTGTGAGTAACTTAACATTGGGGTGACTGCAAACTGTTAAAGTGCTTCTGAGTGGTAATTTCATGTACACACTACTAACAAAACAACAGTTCAAAGCAGAGCAAAGTAATTAAAAGTGAAAAGTTGAAATAGCACTAATTCTATTAATAATAACATGCTGGAAAAAAATCCCTGCATTTGTACTTTCAAACAATAAAATGAAGTCAAATTATGCATAATCTTCAATAGTTTGATTTTGTTTGGCTCATTAACATCTACAGGGAAAAAGACAACTGAAAAACTCAAGACTCATACAAATCAGCTCAATATTTTAAAAGAGATTTGGCATGTTTCTTCGCTGGTAAAAATGACAACTTACTGAGATCATTAATGAATTCTATTACTTATGCTAATAAAATTTTTATAAGTAACATGTCAAACTGTCTAGTTCTACTTGCACTACTTTCTCAAAATATTTGTTTGTTGTTTTTTACTTTGGTCAAATCTTAGAGCACTCATAAGGATGCACCACATTTGGAGCAACATTCAGTACTAGGCACAAAATGCAGCATTTAATGTCCTGAGAACAGTAAGTAACTAAAAAACATTGGACAATTTTAATGCTTCAATTGGCTTTTCATTCAGTATTGGATTGAGTTTAACTCAACTCCTACAATTTTAGAAAATTTCTTAGTAGGACTGACTTGTTATGTGAAGTCTCTTAATGAACACAGGACCTAGCACCACGATGCTACTCCATAATTGAATCTATTATAATAATAGTATGTCAATGTGATGTTACTGAACTACTATCAATAATCCTTACAACGTGAGTTGTTCTGGCAAAGTTAATAATATATTTTTTCCAAGACTGAGGGGTGAAATGTCAGGGAGGGAACTATTCACCAATCCACCCATCTTGGCTTTTTTAGAAGAGTACAACCAAATCAGGCAAAGAGATACATAAATTTAAAGCTATTACATAGGATATTCAGGCCAAGAATATCTAATTCTCTGAGAGGAGAAGTGTTGCAGGACTTAAATTATCCACAGTGACTGCCTAAGCTGATAAATGTACCAGATAATTTCTCAAATCTCTACTGCGTAGCTACAACTGTGTTTAGAGAGTTCCACACACTGCTTTAAATTGACTCATTTGTAATATACTGCAGATGGTACTTCCATTTATTACTGAGTGTTGCTCTGCACTGTATCATAACTTCAGCCTTTGGACAGCAATTTGAACATTTGTCACCAGTGGCCCCTACTTTGTAGACAATACTATGTAGTTATTACCTACCTATATAAAGAGCAGTTTCAGTAATTTCAATGAATTATCCACATAACAGCTTGTAATATTATTTAACACAGCAAAGTTAAAATGAGTTTGCATTATTTTTAAATAGCTCCGAAAGCCCATCCAAAGATTTTAAATGAAATGGTATCTCCCTCAGTTGCACATAAGTCATTATAAACCTTATGTCAAAAAGCATTCATTATGGCTCCTACCAATCCAACTTTTTTTTTAGCACTTATAATTTGGCTACAATTTCCAGAAGTTGTTCTCAGTTCAAGAATAAGCTTACCAGAACTAATTTAATCTATTTTCAATGTCTATGCATCATAATTTTCAAAACACTTAACTTTAAAATCTGGCAACTTCTGTGTATAAAAGGAAAATTTTAAAAAATGTATAATGTTTTGCATTTCTATATTGGATTTTTATAAATATCTGATTAAAATCTTTTCTGTTATCATAAAATTCTACAATAATGTGTATAAAACAATAATGTTTCTCAGAATTGTTTTGGTAATGCAACAGTATTTCTGAAATAGAGTCTTGTAAAAGTGAAGATTTGTTTTTGTTCATTCCTTAGTTCTTTTACTCCCTTTTCCCAAAACAGCACAGAGCTATTAGAATAGTTTACTAGATTTGTCTTAAAAATTTCCAAGACTTAAAATGCATGTGGCCTTGACCAATCTCATTAGCCTAATGATAGTGAGATATATGAGGCTTTAGTCATCTCATCCCATATGGGGTCTGGCTTCAAGGGAAAATGCAGCCATTACAAAATAACCTGGGCAGATAACTGCACCACAGTCTGTTCAAACCAAGGCATCAAATTTCTGCTAAATTTATACATTCCAGTTCCAAACTTAGGTTCTTTGTTTATCCAGAAAACATTGATTTGCATTTCTTTTTTTCCCCTAATCCATCAATCTTTTTGTATACCACTCAAGAGCATACTTTCATCTCCCAGAAGATAATCTATGCATTGTTTTGGCATAGGAATAGAATCATTTCTTTCACACCCTATAATCTGTTCTCTTCCTTTACACTTATACAAAGACGTCTCATTTAATTCAGAGGAAATGAAAGTTCTAGTTTAACTAGTAAATTTCTTTCACTCATATCACCAGAAGTGACATTCTTGCCACTAACTTTCCTCTCTTAAAGGTTTGTTTTGTTGGTTTTGAGCTTTTTTTTTTTCTTTTTCTTTTTCTTTTTCTTTTTTAGGTGTTGCTTTGTTTATGAGGACTCTTCTGACCTTAAATCATCAAGGAACAATGTTTAAGTGCCTCAATGTTCCCTAACTGGTTGAATCACTAAGAACCAAGTACTTGTGTAGAATTTCACTAAAACTCTTGTCTAAAGATAGATGACATCTAACTCTGTAATACAGTAGTGACGTTTTTATTTACACCTTTTCATCTCTCTTCACTGTGATAGGTATTGAGGAAATATTCTCGAGTTGCCAAGTCATCCACATATTCTCCCTTTACATTTCCCTTACTTTGATTTAGGAAAAAAATCATGTTTGTTGTGATAAAAAAATAATAATAACTTATGAACACTTTAATGATTTTGTTTGCCAGATCTTCTCTCATTTTTGGAAATTATTCTCATATATGCCTGAGATAACCTATCCAGTCTAGACATCACTACTTCTTTGTCCTTCTCTTTTTATAAAAATACTTTACACCCATGTTGTGCCTTTCATCTAAAGAACTCAAAGTGGTTCTTTTTCTCTAATATGCCTTTACAGTCTCTAGAGAACCAAAGAGGCTTTTTTTTATTATCATCGTAGCTCTAGCCTTTTTTTAAGGGTGAAATCTGGTCTGGTTGCTAAGAAGCATGGATTTGAATTCACTCTCTAGCAGCTTCTATCCTTTCACTTTTAAAATGGTTATTCTTTTTAATCCATGGAAGTGCATCTGACTATCATTTTAAAAAATCTCCTTTTAAAAGTCAAAACGCAACTCTCTGGAAACCAATGAATCTCATTGCCACGGTATGGTAGGTTCTCCTGCTTCAAGATCTGTAATCATTTCTTCAGTGTCAGTAATAAAATGCCTCAGTAACCTCTCTCAGCCCCTTGGCAATCTGCCTACTAGTGTCAGGCCATTCTCCTCTGCAACCCTACCACTCAAAGAGCCAAGAATGATGGTGCTGCTACCATGGCAATTTGGAACAAGCTTGGAAGTCTTTTCTTTGTTTTATATGAGATCTTAGCTGAAGAATGGACACTGTATAATTAAGAAGCTTAGTTTGTTGCCAACTTCACCTGAGTCCATTTTCCCCTCCCAGATAGACTTTCCTATCTACATATGTCCTTTATTTCCAGTCTAAAAAAGTGGTTCCTTAACCAAAGAATATCCCCTCGTTACCTTGCCCACAGTCACACACGAATACCCAGCTACTCAAAAAATCATTACTGGAATACTAAATGTATGTGAAAATTTGCCTGAGCCTACAATTTTATTCTGCCTTCCAAGTAGGCCAATTCACTCAAATGTGTATTATTCATTTACTATGTGCCAAGCACTGTGGTAGATATTGGAATTCAGTGATTAAGAAAATTCTAGTCTTGTTTTCAAGGAGAACATTGCCTAAGGAAGATAACATACAAAAACACAAATATAAACATGATGACAAGGTATAGTCAGAGGTATTGCAGGATGTGAAGAGAACGTGCAGGGAGGCCCTTCGCTTAGTTGAGGAAGAAAGTGAGGAGGTCAGTAAAGATCAACAGTGAAAGAAAAAGTCTGTGCAAAGGTGTATAGAATAAGCGGGAGCTAAGTAGGCAGAGTGTGGGAAAAAGCAGCCCAGGAATAAGGGAAGCATAAATAGTGGCTTGGAGATGATAAACACTACATTGCAACTGGGGAATTATTAGCTTGCTATTATTAAAGCATAAAATCTGAGTGGAGTATGCCAGTACAAAGAATGAAAGACATTATCATAAACCAGATCATGAAGTGCCGTATGCAGCATTCTGAATTTGCAAAATGGATAATTAAAGAACAGTTTAGTTTTGTAAGACCTGAAGCCTCAAACTTGAGTATAATATTAGCACAAAATACTGGCCAAGTGTGCTAATGAAGCTCATCTTTATCGACCATTGCAAAGAGCCATTTAAAAGAAAAAGATGGAAGCTAAAGTGCTTGGTCAAGGATCGCCCAGGGCAGTGAAAAAGTCAGAGTCAAAGCTGAGTGGCAAGTAACCCTAGAAAGAAGGACCTGGAGTAGGGAAAGTATTAGAAGTTGCCAAAAAAGAAAGCAAACTGCATGCCAATGATTATATTCTTTTGAAAGAGCAGATTTATGGTCTATGAAATTCAGCAAAGTTGTAGGTCGCAACAGAGACTAAGACCCAAAGACATGTAACCCATTATGCATGTCCAACCATGCTGCGTCACATCTACTATGAGGTGAATGTCAGCATTTTCTTTAACAAAAATTTCTTGCTCTTTTCAGGATTGATTTTCCTCATCAGGTTAATGCATCTTCCGTTTGCCAGTGAGATCTGGTGTGCTTAAAGAAAAAGACGTCTCTTAGCAGAAATGTGAAGAGAAGAACAGATCTCCCCAAAACATGAGAAATAACAGCACCTTGCATTTATTTCCTTTACTCCTAAAGCAACAAAAAGAAAAACAGTGACCATATATCACAAATAACAGATTCACAGACCAAAAGAAGATTATGCAACTAATTGAAGGTCATACAGAAAACCAGTCATCTCAAGATTAGAGCCCAGGCCTTTGATTCAATGTTTAAAATCCCCCATTATGTCACTTATCTAATGGAATGTTGTGGATTAATCTACAATTGCACTTTGCCAAAATCCTTCCCAAAAATCTTTAGCTTGACATTGATCTAAGATAACAGATGATGTCTGAATCATATAAAGGATTTGAGACTTTTTATCTCTTTTTGTGATAACCAAGATCTAAAAGTTTTGTTAAGAAAACTGGTTGTGAGCCAGTTTCTGCGCAAGCCTCTGGTAAATGTTCTGAGAAATAGGAAACTGTAGGGTTAAAAGGAGCTGGTAGATTTCTTACGCAACATATTTCTCTTCAGAAGATCTGTAATTCATATATTTTATAGTCTACTTGAGACTGTGTTCCACAGCATTTCTTTTTAGTCACTGAGAGCTCTGGCAGAGGTTAATTGACCAGAGAAGGCATTTATCATTCCAGATTTGTCATTTAAGCAGAATGGTACAATCCACATAATTCTTTTCTGCATATTTGGACCTAATAGGATGTAGAAAGTTTATAGTGGAGTAGGAAAAGATACAGAGTTTTGAGTAGGTCTTCCCTAGCTTCCTACTAGAAATAGCTACTAATGCATAGCAACCTAGTATGACAGGATTTTTTTTAATCTTTGACAGTGGAAATAAAAAAATTAAAATAGTTTTGCAATTTTACCAAGTCACATTTTGTATATATCAAAATATTGTGTGGATATATTTATTGGCTTTTCTAATAATTGATTATCAATCAATGAGTTTGCAAAAAAGTAAAATGTTTCAAATTCTACATATGGTCTCAATGGTCAACACAATTATGGACACAGAGGATTCTCAAAATGACAGCATAATATGGAACTCAGAACAGTCCTGTCTACATACTTTTTTTAAATATAAGGGCCAATAGAATGTGAGTCTTGGAAGAAATATTGTACACTACTTAATCCAATTACTTTCCTAGGGAAATAAAAACTGAAGCCCAGGGAAGTCTATAAGTTAAGAGCCATGACTTGAACCCAGGTTTTTCCATCTCAAAGCTGCCCTAAGATCCATCCTCAACACAGCTTCTCGTCTTCTCGATGTTTCTCCGGTGATTATTGCAATGTCCTCCTGTAAACCTCTAGTCTGAGTTTAAAATAAACTCTTAAATGTCTTAACTTTTAATCTCAAATGCTTCCCCACCCCCCCACCCGACTACCCAGTTTTCTCGACTGTTCTTTATCTTTTTACTTTTATGAACTTCACTTCTCTATAAGATTCCATTCATTCATTTGTCCAGAAAGATTTATGGAGTGCCCACTGCATGTCATGTCCTCATTCGATTTTTCTACAGGACATTAACCTATTTCCTTCTGACTTGGCCTGTTCTGTCTGCTTTGCAGCCACCACTTTTTCTTCCCCTCCCACCTAAATAAAGGCATTCCTCAAGGCTTTTCTCAGTCTTCCTTTTATATACTTCCTTACTCCTAACTTGGAACCCAGTTCCATGACTTCACTCATCATGCTCTGTGACTGAATGACAAAGTGGCATCTCTGGGCCAGCTCTATCTCCTCAGTTTGGGCCAACTTCCTCCAGCACGATTTCACCTGGAAAGCTCAGGTTCATTTAAAACTAAACCTCCTGAAACTGAATACATACTCTCTCCCCAGCCTACTTCCCCTGAAGACTTTCCTGTCTCAATACAAAATGTGAGCACATCCAATCAGCAAGACCTTAATGTCAAGACTCATGCTTAAGAGAGCCCTCTGATGCTCTGGGTGAAACAAATCACCCAGTGTTACCAATTATCCCTGCACATCTGCTCCTTCTTTCCCACTCTTACTGCTTCTGCTTTAGACTCCCAGGCCTGACCTATTTCTCCTTTTTCCCTCTGGCTCAACTATTATTTTAAAAATCTTCAACATACAAAAAATTAAAAGAATAATAACAGTGCTCATCTGCATACTCAAAACTAGATTTCATGATTTTTAACATTATATATATATATATATATTTTTTTTCTTTCTGTATCTATATCAGGATCCAGCTCTAAGTATAGGGATAGAGATAGGGAGGAATGTGGGGCATGGGAATAGGTGAGAATATAGATAGAAACACAAGTCAGATGTAGATACACACACAGACACCATACAGATATACATATACACTATACATATACAGATATTTTGTCAAGCAATTTGAAAGTAAGGGGCAGATATTAAGAGACTTCTCAGCACACATCATTCATCTCTTAAGAATAAGAATTTTCTCTTACATTACCACGATACCATTATCAAAACCAAAAATTAATAATAATCCACTAATATTACCTAAAATACAGTCCACATTCAAGTGTCCCTGCTGATTCCTCACCAAATGGTTTTTATAGCTGGTTTTTTTTTTTTATAAAAACTATGATTCAATCACAATTTACAAGTTGTAGTTGTCCTTAATTATTCTGTTTCTTTCATCTACTTTTCATTTTCCTCCTTCCTGTTTATTATTCATGACAGTTTACTTTGTCTAAGAGAATGGCAGATAACTTGAATTTGTCTAATCGTTTCCTTGAAAAGTATTTATTTTTTTACTTATTCTCCTATTACCTGTCAAGGATTGATCTGTTCCAGTCACTTTCTAATTGGTCCTCTTTATTTCATCTGATTTCCCCAATCTTTAATATACCAAGTTAATCTTTATCTCAACTCTTCTCATGTTTTACTTCCTCTGCTAAAATCCTCCCTGTTTCCAACCCTCTGCACTAACCCCTCCCAACCAGCATTCCTATTGCATCATAAAATCTTAGTTTTCCTTTTAAGACCTCCTTAGGCTGGTCCTGACCCACTTCTGTGGTTTTATCCCTAACTCTTCCCCTACTTAAACCTCGGTTTCAGACAAACTGTTCCCTGGACACACCATGTATTTCCCTGTCTCTCAGCCTTTCCTCTTTCTGATTTCAGGACACTCTCATCTCTTCAAGTCCTACCTTCCAGACTGAGTTCAAATACTTCTTTCATGAAGCTTCTCCACACCACTCCAAATAATTCTCTTCCTCTGAACTCATAGTCCTTAATATTCATATGGTATCATTCATTTGACAATTCATTTGACAATTAGTTAACATACTGCCTCAAAACAGTCATTTGATATTTTCTCATAGATCATGCATTTCTTGTATTATACAAAATTGTTCATGTACTGTTGTATAACTTTCCACCTTGTCCCTCAACCATATTTTTCAGTTCCACTAGCGTACATAGTTCACGCAAAGTTCTTTTTAAGTTGATGCATAATTTTACCTAAAGTAAGTACTCAATAAATATTTGTTATCTTACTCGTTGATAGATTAAAAAAAATACCAGACAAATGAGAATTCCGAATAAAAATTACAGTTTGAAAGAAGATTAACCTCTGTCAAATCATCACTAATATTCAATAATTACTTTGAATTTTTATACTAACTAGTAATAAATCCAAATGCCAATTTCAGAAATGTACTCTTCAGCCAATGATGGCCTAAAGTAATGGGAAAGAACTGAACTTTAAAGGACTTGAGTTCAAGCCACATTTCTGCCCACACTAACTCTATGCCCTAAGGCAAGCCGCTTAAATACTTTCGATCTGTTTTATTGTACATACAATGGGAATGATGACAGTTACCTTGCCAGTTTGTTGGAGAAAAAAAATGAAATAATAATGAAACAAGTACATTAACTCAATCTCCAGCTATTGTGATGTTCTCAATAATTGTTAGTTGAATCTAATTCATGGGATTTCAGTCTCTTGCTTGGAGTCTAGAAGAAACAACAATGAATCTCTTGTTAAAGGAAAGTCTCATAATTAACTATACTTCAATTTTTAAAAAATGAGAGGCTCTTAAAATGCTCAAAATCAAGTCATTCTAAGAATGTGTAGGTAGTAACTCTGTAAATTAAACTCGCCAAAAATATAAAAACACATTGAATCGTGAGAGCACGATTATCAAGTAGCTTGTGCAAAGTAACTGCTTCATTCGTCTTAGAGAGGAGAGAGAATTTCAAGACCAGAGCAACCGCATGAGTTTCAGAGGCAGACTGACCTCAGTTGATTCTGCCTCAAATACTCACAGGCTTGGTAAACAAGTGCAACTCTGTATATGATGTAGACAACAGTAATATCTACCTCAAAAGTGCCATTATGAAGTGAGATAATCCATGTGAA
This sequence comes from Vicugna pacos, assembly GCF_048564905.1. Taxonomy (NCBI): domain Eukaryota; kingdom Metazoa; phylum Chordata; class Mammalia; order Artiodactyla; family Camelidae; genus Vicugna; species Vicugna pacos. Next base: position 57,573,619 of record NC_132993.1, read on the forward strand.
GTGTTTAACCTAATGCCACAGACACAGTAAGTGCTCAGTCAAAGGTTACTATCATGTTGTTGTTTCTCAATACAAACCCTAAGCAAAGAGCCTTTTTTCCAAAGTTGTTATCAAAAGTAACAGATGGAAATTTCCAAGCTGTTTTTTCTCTCACCCTACTCCTCTGCTGCATCCCATCTGTTGAGTCACACCTTCCTTTATCACCATCTTTCCTTTTTGCTGAGTCCTTGCCTGTGCTATGCTTCAGCTCCTGGAAGGACTTCTTCCACTCCACCTCCCCAAACCCTAAAGGTTTGACTTAGCCTTGTCTCTTTCATGGAGATTATCATTTTCAGTCTTTGATGGCCTTGTCCTCCTTTGACGTCCCCAGTGACACTCATATCACATTTACTCATACATTGACTTGTACCTACTTTTCCTTCCACAGTAATGTCTTTTCTACCAACTAAATTACAAGAACTTTGAAGGCAAACATGATGTCTTGTTCCCTAGCCTAGTTCAGTGTCATAACAATAGTTATTTGTTGAATTAATACAGGTAACTGACCATGACAAAAGCACCTTCTGGAAACTCGTAGATTATGTGAGACTTTATACAGTGACAGTTTTTATTCATAGGTTATGAATCATCTTTCCAAAGGTAGAAGAAAAACACGCTTAAGCTGGAAGAGATTAGATCAGATTGGAACACTCAATTCTAAATCTCTCCTGTCTCCACAAGGCCTTTAAAGTGACAAATCAAAAATTTTAACCATTTTTGAAAGAGGGCAGATGGTTTTTTTGTTGTTTGATCAGAAATATATTAGGATTCTTCAGGCTTCAAGTGACAACAACCTAATCCAATTATTTTAAGGAAAGGGGGAATTTATTGGTTCATATAACTCTAAAGTGCAGAATTAGTTTGGGCTGTTTTGACATCAAATGATATCAACAGGGCTCAGTTTATCTCTCAGCTCTCCTCAGTTATAGTCTTGGCTTTAGAAGAAGTCAAGATGGTGGCAGCACCTCCAGTCTGCATGCTTCCTGGTTCAGTTCAGAAGGGTGGCAATATTCTCTTTCCTATAAGTCACAAAGATCGTCTCATGAGATGTGGTTAATTCTGCTTGAATCCTACGACTGCCTTCAAGCCAATCACCAGGGACAGAAGAGACAGTACACAGACCTACTGAGGCCCTCCATCCCACCTGGGTCAGAGGTGGTGTTAGTTGGCTTCCTGTGACCACACAGACTGAGAGTAGGGAAGGGTGGTTCCTTAGAGGGAATGGATACAGGTATCAGAGGGTGGGTGAATGCATAACTGAGGAAACATTTCCAGGACTCATGGCTTCTTATGCACATAGTAATCTTTCAATAAACTCATTCAATGACTTAAACAGGTCTCTCTTCTTCCATTAAATGCCAGGACTGTGGGTCCAAGCTTTTTTTAACATCACAGCATACAGAAAATAATAATAGCTCTGTGACACATTAAGTGCTGAGAGAGTCAGTGTCTGAACACAGCACAGAACTGCCACGTATTGGTGGGAAAGCTCTGCCCAGTAGGCAGCATGAGTTTATGGAAAGATCATTTAATCAAGTGAAGTCTCAAGTCCTGACTTTTAGGTCTAGATTTATCACTTGTTAAAAGTAAGTGAGGCAAGTCTCAATTTCCCAATGTTCTCATTTCCCCATTGGTAAAATAAGGATAATAAAACCTGCTCCACCTACCTCACAGAATTCCTGGGAAAAATTCACATAAAATGTTCCCTGTCAGTGTATTTTGTAAACTACAGAGTGTTATACAAATGTGAGGCATCATTCCTATTTTCTGGTACTCAATTTCCCATTTGAAAAATAAGTTGGAAGATGGGAGATCTCTCCAATACTTTCTTACACTGAGTTTATACTATTATCTCACTTTGCTTCACAGCTGAATGAATCCATAGGGGTCAATGAGATTGCTCGATGTTGTAGATACAATGAACACCATGAGCACGTTGGTCAAACAGGGTTAAGCAGGATATGCAAACTCATTAAATTACTGATCCCATTACTTTAAAACATAACTGAAAGAACACTGAGCATCATTTACCTAAGCAAACATAAACAAAATAAAATCAGGACTAACAAAGAACATAGTAAAGGGTCACAACAGACATATATAAAAGCTGCATCCCCTAAGCAGGGATAAACGTTAAGAGCATAGAAACAAATTACAGAAGTTAAGTGCAGGGGGAGGTGGTGGCAGAAGGGCTAGAAGATTTCAAGGGTAACCTGAACAAGGAGAAAAGACAAGACAAGGACTGCTGCCTCCACCGAGGGCCTGATTCCTACCAAACAGAAATCAGTGCTCTTTCAAAATGCATGCCACTCGGAACTATGCCGTACAGACGTGGCAAATGTAGAAATGTTCACCACAGCAGACACAATCCTAAAATTAAGCTCAAGTTCTTTTGCAAAAAGAGAAAATAACCAGCTTATGCCACAGGAATTCATTGACCACAGCTCTTTTGTTCCTACTAAATTTTTTCTATTAAAAGTGGTAAGATATAATATGAAAAGATTTAAATCTTACAATTTTCCTCTTCTACCAGATTTCTGCTATGAAATATGCATTTGGGAGAAGAGAAGGAAACTGGGTCCAGATAAATTCAACTGAGGTACACATAATTAGACATTGCTTGAAATTCTGGTTAGTGTGTTTAGCATAAATTTATGTTGCACTTGGCATCCTTGCAATTATATATATATTCTTTAAGAAAATAAACCGAGATATTTGATACAGTACAAACCATAATTTCATCTATAAATGTAGCAATGTTCCATTTATTTGTGTGATTATCTAATTAATACTTGTCTCCTCCATAGGTCTATGAGTTACTTGAGGAAAGAGATCTAATCAGTTTTTCCTTCTCCAACATCTAGCAGTGTATAGAAAACAGTTGGTGCACAATAAATACGAAAGAAGGGAGGGAGGGAGGGAGGGAAAACATTGACACAAGAGTTATTTTGCCAATTCTGGTATAATTGCTCCAAAATAATTCAACAATTTGGGGCAAACAGAGTAGGATTTTGTGGGGAAAAAAAATAGATGGAAGGTTATGCCCTACCATTTGAGGAAAGTTTGGATCACCAAGAGACATCAGTAAAAGCTAACTTCTATTGAACACTGACTACATGCCAGGTACTTTATTTAAATTATCTTATTGAATCCTCTCAACAGCCTTAAGGAGTTTGTATTATTACATTTTTCAGATGAACAAATTAGAGAGGTTGGTTACACAGCCAATAAACAGCAGAGCTTCTAGTTCAAACTTTCCTGTTTAGCTACCATGTACACTGCCTCCTGCAGGGACAGTCAATAACACTTTTATTAACGATTTAGCTCCTGCAACCCCATTTCTAAAAATCCATGATGTCAAACAAATAGCAGGGTTCAAATGCAGATGAATTTCTGCCGCACATCTAGTGTGTACATTTCCACCCAACAGAAACAATTCCAATCAGTGTCATATAGTTTCATTTGAAATTTTAATGAGGCATAATAAGTAAAAAGGAGGAAGGAAAGAGAATGGGAAATCAGAGCCACCTAACAGTAGATCTAAGAAATTGTATTTGCTGCAGTACTAAAAGCACAAGACAGACTCTTTCATCTCAAACACCATTTAAAAGGCCTTGGTTTGTTTAATACATTAACAAAGAATATAATTTAATGTCATTTTGAGGCATAGAATAATTCTTATTTCAAAATGTTCAATAAGAACAATAATTGCCACAAAATGAATCTCTCCTTCTGATAAATCTTTAGAGAGAAACAGGAGAAAAGTCAATTTAAAGCTATACTTTGGAATTCATTCATCACAGCTGCATAATGAAACATGGAGTTTCTAAAATATTTATGGAAACTTTCATTATTTAAATATTTTCAGTGAGTTTTATTTTTCCCAAGGAGGAACTTACCTTTTTTCTTAAAAAAAAAAAAGTGTGTGTATATATGTATATGGCTAGAGACAGAGACAGAGATACATATACATGTAGGTATGTATATGTCTATAGATATAAACACATAGATAGCTTCCTCTCATACACACTTGGCAGGAATATAAACTGGTTCCACCCTTTAGAAGGCAATTAAGCATATATTAAATTTTTATAAGTTCATATTTTTGATTCAAAAATACAATATCTACTCACTCATGACTATACAGAAAGATTCAGCTATTAAGTATAGTTATCTTGGTATGGTTTATAGTAACAACAACAAAGACAGAATCTATCTAACAAGAGATGATCAGTCAATAAATTATGGCATTCCAAATCCTGGAATACCATGCAGCCATTAGAAATGATACTATAGAAGCACATTTGTTTACCTGGGACTATATTTAATAGTACACTATTAAGTGAAAACAAACCAATTTAAAATAGTAAGTATAGTATATTTTCACTTTTGTAAAAACATACATATTATACATAAAAATAACATTTAGGACATTAGAACTGAAAAAACAATTATCAAAATAAAATTAGTTGTGTATCAAAGCTGAGATAAGGAATTATTTTATATATGTGTGTTTATAATGTATGTATGTAATATGTATATAACAAATATATATACTTATACACACACACACACACACACACACAGATGATTTTCACAATTTCCCAATGAAAATAATTGGCCAAGGCTGCTTCTGTTTAGAAAGAAAACTACTATGTTAATTTTTAAAGTTGAATCCTTATATCCAGTTACCTTTCAAAAAAATCTATGAGACATGAAGTATATAGACAAAAGTTAAAAGCTTAAGATATTTTAAAAAGATACAGTTAATAAAACAAAACTCACCCAACAATCTCCCTAATTATATATTGAACCATATCATAAATAATGATTGTTTATTCCTTTTTACAAAGACAGCCTGCATTAGCCAGTCATTTTACCTCAACTGTATTTTCCGTAGGTCTTTTAAGCATGTTCAGAGGCTACATCAAGTGACTTTCTATAATAAAAATACCCACTGTGTTCTCACTCAGCTTGTTAAGAAATCAAAGAAAGAAATTAAGTTAGTTTGGCATGATTTGTTTTTGATGAACCCATGTTGCCTCCTAATTATCACATTATTTTCCTCCAGATGTTTGCAAATTGAGTGAGCACAGAGATTCTCTTTGTTGACATGCACCATGAAAGCCCTGGACAATAGACTATGTTTGAAAGCTTTTGAGTTACTGAGTTCGCTAGCATTTAAAATGGAGCTTGTCTGGCTGAAAAAACAAATATGTACATTCTTTAAAACACGACTATAATTATTAAAACTGGCTATGCAAAGGTAATAAGCTAATGATGAAAAAAACACTCTGAATCCTATACACTAAGGAAGACCCAGGATCAACTACTCTTAATCACCCAAACAAATAGAAGGTAGCAGTGGCATGAAAACTCAAACAAAAGATTATATAAACATAGATACACATGTATATAGCTACAGGTAAAACCACACATACATCTGTAATTTGGAAACACACTGATCATCTGTATTGTGGTTTATTTAGTTTATGCAGTTTCATCGCAGCATATAGTCTCCTGGTGCATAATTGAGACCTAACTTTGGGCAAGGTAAACAAAGAAATAAAGCTGCATTTTCCCCCAATACTTTTATCTGTTATCAGCAATAGCAGTGAGTGGACAAAACACTTGCCAAGACTGTTGACCTCTGTGTCTCTTTATCTACAAAGCAAGGTTAATGATACCAGACTGTGAAAAGGGTTTGATAAATGAATAAGACATACTGTGAAGACAGAATACTAACAAAATAAGTAGTAATCTAATATCAAAAAGTCAGTATATAAACATGGAATATTTTAAATATTCTCTTTGAACTGTAATAGAAGTGAAACCAAGAGTTGCTATAAGGCTGCAGAATTGATTGTTTTTTATAAGCTAAGAGATACAAACGCCTATTAATTTACTCTTGGCAAAATTGTCCAAGTCAATATTACTTTTGTAGATTTAATGTGATAGCACTAGAATGCTTATGAACTTACAAGGCAAGGAAAGTTTCCCTTTAGTGCCCCTGTAAGTCCTTACTTTAGCTCCCTTCCTCACAAATATTTTTGAGAGAATGACAAAGAAGCAGGGATTCACCAAAAATCCTTTATTGTAGCCAAATTCCCTGAGCTGGTTGATTATATCATTATAAATATTCAAAAGGAAAAACGAGAAAGAAGAAAGAAAGAAAGGAAGGGAGAAAAGGAGGATGGAAGAAAGAAATGGAAGGAAGAGAAAGGAAAGGGAAGGGAAAGGAAGAGAAAGAAAATAAAGAATAGAAACTCAAACAATGAACATGCCTATAAAATTAACTTCACATACCTACCTACCCTTGTAACACCCTGGATTTCCAGGGAGTCATTCTTGATACTCTTTATTATCTTGAAAACTTCAAGAAATGCACAGTTTTGAAATGTTTGTAAGTGCATCTGGCTTATTCTGAAATCACATTTTCTTCCAGAGTTACATGTGTGCTGGGAACTTCCAGACACTACAAAATAACTCTCTATGTTACTACAGACATTGTAGTACTCAGTCAAACAACAAAGCCCTGCTGGGAAGCAGATGCTGAGTGGTTGGTTAGCTGCATCTACAAGCTAACCAAGGCTCCCATCATCACTGCACCATGAATTTGATGTAAATTCAATTCAATTATAAATTCCAGCATATTATGTGACCACTTGGAATGTTGAAAACATATTTGTTAAATGTGCTACAAGGATTCACTGCCCAGAACATATTCTTAATTTTAATTTCCCTTTTTCAGTATCTTCCTTCACAAAGCCCCACCAAGCATGTAGGATACTCATACTGAATCCTGGTGACTCAGACCCCTCCACTGTGATTCCTTCAACTGATCACTACTAATAGTGATCCACCATGCCTACCAGGTTGCCTTCTTTCCTCTGTCAAGATTCTTGTTTTGTCCATGTCTTTAGAGGTGATTTGTGTAGAGTGGTTGTCCCTCCCACATAACACATTTATTTTTTAAGATACTTTCTGAAGACACAATGATTTAACCCAAAAGAATATGGGAGGAACGGCAAGTCCTTGGGCTAGCTGGAAAAGAGAGATCTGAGGTAAGAGGGACCTCACAGAACCCACCAAATTACATCATGTAGATAACTGTCTGGTCTTTGGTTAAAAAGTTATAAGACATATGATCCAGCAATCCCACTCCTGGGCGTATATCCAGAGGGAACTCTAATTCGAAAAGATACATGCACCCCAATGTTCATAGCAGTTCTATATACAATAGCCAAGACATGGAAGTACCCTAAATGTCCATCACCAGATGACTAGAGAAAGAAGCTGTGGTATATTTATTCAACAGAATACTACTCAGCCATAAAACATAATAAAATAATGCCAATTTTAGCAACATGGATGGACCTAGACATTGTCATTCTAAGTAAGCCAGAAAGAGAAAGAAAAACACTACATGATATCACCTATATGTGGAATCTAAAAAAAGAAAAAAAGAGGACACTAATGAATTCATCTACAAAACAGAAACAGACTCATGGATGCAGTAAACAATCTTATGGTTACTCGGGGGAAGGAGATGGAAACGGATACATTTGGAACTTTGAGATTTACAAATGTTAGCCATTATATATAAAAATAGATATTTTAAAAAATTTCTCTGTATAGCACAGGGAACTATGTTCAATATCTTGTAATAATCTTTAATGAAAAAGAAAATGGAAACAAATATATGTATGTATATGAATGACTGGGACTTTGTGCTGTACACCAGAAATTGATACGTTGTAACTAACTATACTTCACTTTTTAGAAAAGTTATAAGCTATAGGGCCTGTACTCCTTCTAACACATCAAGGGTGATGTAATCATGGGAATGAATATTTAGAAATAGACATTAATAGATTTTTTAGAAGTGGAAAGAATGTTTATAGGTGTATAAAATGGCACTGAAATGAAAATTCCTGCCTAATTCAACCTTCTTGTACCATGGAGAGTGCCTGGATTACATACAGCTGTGTATGTCAAGCTATGCTTTGGTTCATAGATAAGCACTCAGTTCTTTTCAGAAAGTTCAGAGAGAAATATTTGCCATCTTCTTTAATTAGAATCCTCTCTCTTAATGCTGACAACCAAATGTGAAACTGCAACCATACTGTCTCAAAAAGGCTATAAAGTTCAGTTATTTCTGTTAGCTATATTAAAATGAAATGTTATGATTTCCTCAAAGCTATCATTCCAGCAAGCAAATAAATCAAAATTAAACTTCAAGACTCTTGTCATGTCCAACAGCAGTACTTCTAAATCAAACAAGTAAATGTTAATAATGCAACACCTTCTTCACCAAGGAACTTGAAAGCCTGAATGGCAAAAACAACCATCCTCATTTACTTTAGCTGCAAAAATGTTTTTCCCTTACCTAGCATAAAGTAAAAGACAAAGATAGTTTTCCCCTAGAAATTCAAAATCAGAAAATTACAGTCCCTGTTATGATGAATTAATAGAAAAAAATAGCTCTGAGAGCTTGGCAGAAAGTAATATTGAAATTGTATCATGTTGAGCTCATTCTTTGCTCACATAAAATTATGAGACCACTAAAATCTAGGTACACGATGGAGGATTACACAGGTGATAAGGATTTTCCTTTGTAATATTAGTTCAAAGATAACGGTCCAAAAATCAATAATAACATAACTTGGACAATGAAACATCTTTGCCCTTCAGCCCTGCTGAGAGTATCTCAAAGTACTGCAAAGTCACGATCATAGTCTCTTTCCCCCTCACAAGACCTCTTTGCATGTCACCAGCTTTTTGTTATTTGAGGCAATTCCATGAATAACTAAGGCTTGTGTTTCTCTTCCTTCTTCCTCTGGAGCATTGACAATTGTTTAAACTGTTTACTAATTGTTATATTCTCCTTCTATACTGACTAGAGAAGAACTGTAAAGTCCTTATTGATAATGCCTGCCCTAGTTTTACAGTAAAAGGTTGAAGAAACATCAAAAATGATGTTTTTGGTTTTCTTCTTTTTTCTTTCTTAGTTGCTTGAGTATATTGCATTTCTAAGCTTTTCATGGCTTAGTGAGTATGGACATCAACTGAACCTAGAAAGACTGGAAACCCTGAGATGTATCTTAAGACTGATGTATGATTAAATTATGTATATATAATTATACATAAATAAATGTAAATAAGATAATATAGAATTAATAAAATGAAATATACATATGTATATATTTCTCTGGCTCTCATTTTAATGCTTTGCCTAGTTATACAAGTGATTTTTTAAATGTGATCCAGAACTCCCCTAGTATAACTGTCAATCATACAATATGACTCATTGGATTTATGTATAAATTATTAAAATTATTTGTAATCGTTTGCCAGTCATATCACATCAAAGACAGATTTTTATTTGGGGTTCATTTTACCTAAAGTTCGCGGTAGCTTTTTGGTGGGGTAGTTTTGTCATTAGTGACGTGTAATGCGTGAAAAACTTTAAAGTGGCATATCAAAAAGGCCAAACCCCCATACATTTTAAAGGTACAAAAGTGGCTTTTTCACTGGGATAACTTATTCCAGTTTCTGTATTTTAATTCTACCTCTCTCTACTGTCTCATAGTTATAGAAGGTAGAAGTCCCAAATCAAGGTGTTGGCAGGACCATATTCCCTCTGATACTCGGGTAGAATCCTCCTTACACCTTCATAGTTTCTGGTGTCACTGTCAAAGCACTCTTTGTCTTGCAGTTGTATCACTCCAATCTTTGCTTCTGTCACATGGCATTCTCCCTGTGCCTCTTCTCCTCTTATAAGTACACTAGTCATACTGGATTAAGGATTCACTCTATTCTAGTAGGGCTCTGTCTTAATTTATATCAGCAAAGACCCTAGTTCTAAATAAGGTTGCATCACAAGTACCAAGAGTTAGGACCTCAGCATATCTTTTGGGGAACACAATTCAACCCACAAGAGTATCTCATAAAGGAACAGCCAACTATAAATAAAATAAAGTTGTCTAGCAAAATATTCCCAAAGTGTAGTGTCAATACCATTGCACCTAGGTATATGGAATATTCTAAGTATTTTGCTGAAGGATTTATTGGCGAGTTTTGAAAGAGAAGAGCCAAGGTTATTACCAGAGCAAACTGAGTTCTTGTCTTCTTAGGCCATTCTCCTAACAATATGTTGCAGAAGTCTACTGCATTAATAATCAAGGGCAAAATGTGGTATGTGGTAATTATACTGATAACATGATCAGCTAATGAAGTTCATTAGTCTAGTTGATGGAAACAGGGATTTATTGACTTTTTTATTTGTCACTGGTAAATGAGTGCTGTATAGAGAGACATCATCTAGGCAAAGTATGGTATGAAAGAAAATGCATTCTTTCAGCATCTCATTGGTCTTAATTAAATTGTGCTTTTAACTCATTCAAGCTAAAATTATCCAGAGCATGTAAAATTAAAATACCTATTTAAGCAATAATACATACAAGTACTGTATTAATTACAGACACTCCAATCATTTTTACTGAATTTAAAATGAGCCAATGTGATTTCATACTGCTTAGGTTCAAACTTCTTTGAATTAATTTTATTAATATTTATTTTACTCTTTAACTTCTTGGTCCCAGAACAAACCAGAATCAAAGCCCCATGTAAGTGTTCAATAAAATATGTCTCCAGATTATTAAATTTACTTAAAATAGATTATATCCAAAAAATACTGGAAAATACACAATCATTAAAAGTAGCATTCTATTTCTCAAGATAGAAAAATATCTAAAAAAGAGAAAGCAGATCTTCTTCAATATTCCAAGAACCTTCATGTTCTCAAGTCATTACAACTTCCTACCAGCTCTATAACCTCATAGGTTCTTCAAATATTGTCATCAGTATCACATCTTGATTTACATGTACTATTCTATATATATTCACCAATCAATACTTAGACTTGAACTAAGGACCCTATGTCAATATTTCAAGTTTATAATATAATAGAGCCAATTCATTTAACAAGCTTTTGAAAACACTGAGTGTGAGAGGACAACAGTCCTGTACTTCGGCCTATTACAAAAAAAGGGTCAAAAACCATGTCTTAGCTTCCAATGCCTGGCAGGGATTTTATGTTGTGCTCTTCCCAGACTGTTTTCTTGATTCCCATTATGTTGTTAGCTCAGCAGAGGAAAGAGACAGTTTAAAAAATGTCACAGTGGGAAGTATTTTAATATTGAGTGGTAAATCCCCAGAGGCAGAGGCAAATGCAAAATATATCCACATTGTTAACAGTGCCTTTGAAGCAGGGACAAGATTGTTAAAATAAGTGACTTGTATTCTTTCCTTTCCTTGAAGTTGTTTGTGGTTTGGGGTTGTTTGGAGGTGGGGAAAAGAAAAAATATTTTCCTTAAAAGTAATTCTTTTGTATTTTTATATATTTTATGTTGTATCACAGAATATAAAAGCTTTCCGTCTCATGTCCTGTCTATACTTCCTGAAATTAATGAAGTAAAAGAGACACAGAACAAACAGTGATGTTAAATTGAGTATTAAACACCTCAAAAGGTAAGCTTGTCTGTTATACAGTGTTTATTATTGTAGGTCATTGTTATCCCTCCCGCCACAGGAAATCACCAAGAACTATTTTTACATATCAGACACAGAAAGAATTATAAATATTCAAAGATGATCTAATTAATGTTCTAGAATGGCAGATTCTGTCTTTCAAGGGAAAAAGCATGGCCTCATTTTATGCACTGTATTGAAGAAAATAACACAGGTATCCCAAACTGTAGTCTCTGGAGATTAAAATCAAGAATGGGTACTTTTACAGAGCTGGAAGTAAAGATACCAAGATCTTCTGAAACTTTCACACATCCCTTTCTGATGTTTTTGATGCACTTCCTTCCTATCTCATTTGATTGTTATTGTCCTCTCTCCGAAAGATTTAACTTATCTATTTTCAAAAGTGTTTAGGTTTCCGGTATCCATTGTAACTCCTTTGTGGGCAAGATTGGTATTTTGATCTCTGACGCTGAACATCTGCAAACTAAATTTATATGCATGGTAATGACACACAATCATAAAGGACATGAAATAATCTGTCTGTGTTACAACAGATGTCAATTTTTGTTACTTGTTATTACTAAAAGGGGAAATGGAGCTCCTCTCTGTGACAAGTAATGCTGCTTCTAATTCCTAGCAATAAATGCACCTAGAATATGTGCAGAAGTGGCACTCAGCCTGAATATCCATCACTGTTTTGATTGTTTGAAATGCATCTGGTCCCTTTGAGTATATTTACTGTGATTACCCAGTTCAAGCCTTTTCACACTATTGTATGTGTCATCAAATGACAGTAATGAAAAAAACTGCAAAGTTTTAGGACTTTGCCATCTGTTGAGTATTAGCCTTTGCCATTCCCCAACTGGCATTTCAGTGAGCCAAAATTACACAGAAGCTACCCAACAATACTGCATTTTTATATCACCTTTCATTCTCCATACACCAAAGATAAGGCATTCCTTAAACAGTCCTACTAGAATCTAGTAATTAAAAATGAATCTGAATAAACTCACTTGATGTGATTCCAAACGTTAAAGCACAACTATAAAGTCCTAGAAATAAATATGGCATATGCTATGCAGTTCCAAGACTTAGCAGTGATACGTAATGTGACACTTAAGCATCAATCTAAAATGGTAAAAAAATCACAAGTATGTTATTATTTCCATGTTATTTAAATTATTTGGAATGAACCTCTATACCTGTTTTATGTAACGAGTAAATAAGGGGTAAGTTTATTTTAGGCTACAGACTTCTAATTTATCGGGATGCCAGCATTTTCACCATCCACAAATTTGTTAGGAATTGGTATTCACAAATTCAAAGACTGATATTGATTATGCTATTGTCAGCAGTAGTCCATTACATACTAGAGCCTGAGTATAACATCTTCTTTTAAAAAGTATTCAGTATCAATTCTAATCACAAATATGGGGTAGATAGGTAGATAAATACATAGGTAGGTAGGTAGGTAGATAGATAGATAGATAAAATATTAGAGATTCCAAAATGCAAAGGAAAAACAATGAACACAAAGCTCAAACTTTGAAAGTTATGTTTTTCAGTATTGTTGGTTTCAAAGCCCTTTTTGCATAAGTCAATTTTAAACAGACATCTGTGAGAGAAAAGCAGTCTTCTATGGAAAGGAAAAAGGTAATTACATAGTAAGAAAGCAAGAACAGTGCAACTAAAGAAAAAATGCAGATGAAAATTTCTCTAATTGCAACATCTCATACTCCATTTGTACCCCTCTGAGAGTGCTCTTCAGTTTGGGTATATTGTAAGCACTCAAGAAATACTTGTAGAATATAGCTGGAAATTAAAGGACCAGGCTACATTAGAAACAGTTGAGGAGAATGTTGAATCAACAGACATTTAAAAAAATACATGATGTTTTATAACTACTGAATACAAATCTCTCCTCATTACATAGAATGTAGAATTTATTAAACGATCTTAACCAAGAAAATACCAACAACATTGAGGCCAGATTCCAGTTCAGTTTTTAGAAGAAGGTATAGAACCACTCACACTATTTTCATTTGTTTCTCAATTACATGCACTTTGGCTAATACAACATAGCACTACCGTCGCTGCATTTGTCCCATGAGAGAACGATAATTTGGGACATTTATTTTAAAGAATGTAAAATAAGAGATTTCAATAAGAATTTTTTTTCAGACAGATGTAGAGACTAACTTTTCTTGATTAGTTTTTCAGAAAATAAATGAGAAAAGAATGATAAATAACGGAAAAATATAACCAGGTGTGATTTTTTTTTAATTAAAAGAAAAGCCCAACAAACAAAGGAAAAGGGACTGAAGAAACTGAACATTGTGATAGAAAATAAGATGTACCTGCTCCTATTAGGATCCTAGAAAGAGTGAGAAAAGTATGTACCTTTCAATGTCACGTAGAGGGCAATCAAAAAAAAGTAAAATCATTTCTTATCCAAAAGTAGACTTGGAAAGATAATTCTAACCATAATAGGTAAACCCTGAAAAAGTACCATGAATTGTGGAAGAGCTGAGCAAATGACAAAAATGACCAATAAAACCCAAAATAATGAAGGCAGACTTCAGTGGTCTTAAGTAAATGGGTGGTACTTTGCCTGGAGTGTAGCTGATGACACAATTTATTGATCCAACCTTAATGATGATGTGGCCAGCTGAACAGAAAACAAAAATAGTAAGAGCAATAATGTCTCAAAAGTTTATAGTGGCTACTGAGGTCACTAAGAACACACTGTAACACCCACTGCTGCCTGGAATAATGTTTACTTACTGTATTTCTATGCAAAATGCTTTATACTCCTGAATAAGCTTCAAAGTAATGAGCTTATTTCCTTTGAAAATGTTCCAAACAATTTGGACAAGTCATAGCCATTTGGTATTTGACTTGTGCCTGCTCTTATTTGTGGTCAATAACAAATAATTCAATTCAACCAATATCTCTTAGGCATTACCATGTTCTAGGCACCATGCTAGCAGCTGCAAATGACACAAGGGTAAATGGGACTCAAATATTGTTGAGTCTGTACCATTTTTATCCCCAACCAACAGGAACATGATGTTGGAGCTATGAAGGTGGCCCCTGTCCTTATTTGGATTACAGGAGAGTAGAACAAACTGACATTAAACAAGTCATCACAACAAACTATGAGAATGACAATCCCCTCCCTCCAGACTTAAAATCGAATGGACAAAGCAGGCATGCAAACTTAGTGCTAAGGTAAGGCTGACTGAGATGCTTAATAGAGAGAAATGAGTTGTGAAACTGAGTGAAGCAGGGCATTAATTCTAACTGAGGACACTTGGAAGGAAGGAGGATTTGAACAGGCTCAGCAAGATGAATAATGATGGGGGAAGGGCACTTGGGACAAAGGGACCAAGTACCCAAAGCAGCACCTATTCAAATGGCAGAGAGCAGAGGATGGATCAGAACGCTTCAGGGAGACAGTCAGAAAGCCGTGAAGGGTCTTCAAAGTCAAGCCAAGCAACCCGAGACTATTCTACAGGCAAAGGAACACAAATAAAGCTTTCTAAATTAATCAATAATGTGATCAGATCTCTGGTTCAAAAAGAAAATTTTGGAAAGCATTTGCAGACCAACTGAAAAAGCTATTTTAAGTACAGAGAAAAATAGCTAAAAGAACATATATCAAAATATTCACAAAAGTGGTAATTCTGAATGATTAACAACTAATTACCCCTTTGCTTCCTGATATTTTCTGAATGTTTTACAGTGAACATGAATGGTGTTTGTATTTTTAAAAGCAAGTTGTATACTTTCTTGGTAGACTATATCCATCAATATAAGAGTACTATTATTACTATTACATAAGTATAATGAGTTGGAGGCAAAAACAAAAACAAAAACGCTAAAGCCATGTAAGTATTTAACTTTCAGTATTAATTAAGCCAAACTATAGCCATTGGTCTTTGGTCAGGACTTTTACTGAAACTGATGTAAAGCCAAATATTTCCAGCAGCCAGCAAATGATGGCATTTTCCAGAATATCCTGCAGTCTGGTCCTAGAATAGCACTGTGGCTCCTTGAGTTACAGGAAGAAGAACCAGTTGGATCACAAATCTGGGAAGTGAAGGAGTTTCTCATCACAAAGCAGGAAGCACAGATAAGCACAAGGGCACACTGACTTCCTGGGTTTTAGGAAATCAAATCATCATAATATATTCCAGGGTAATAATGTCCCTTTAAAGGACTCAGTCTCCATTTTTAGTACAAGGCAATCTAGATATATCATAGGTGAAGACAAAGATCAGCATTACTTACCTTTCCTAGTACAGTATTACTTACTCTCTACTTGGAGGGGAAAAGGAAAACAGTAAAGGGACTTGTGAGAGGTATCCCGAGGAATGGGTTTCCACACTGAGAACTTTGGTAACTTCAGGTCACTGAATACACCACTCTGGTAACATTATTTTAGTTCTTTTCCCTTAATGTTCTAGAAGTAATTTTGAAAAAAATAATTCTTCTTTTTATATCCTCTCAGTCTGGTTCCTCTATGACCTAACATCATATTTGATTAAAATTCATATACTGAAAAAGAGGTTTGATTATTTTTTAAAGTGAGATTAAAAAAGAAGAAAAAGAAACACTCAAAGGCAAAGAGGAAGAAAGATGGTAACATGACATAAGCTTCAGAAAAGTATGATTACTGTATGGGAAAAAAATATACGTACACACTTTTCCTTTAAGAAATGGAATATTTGCATTTGTATGGAGTCTCCTGAAGAGAATAAAAGCTGTACATTTATATTATGCAATAAAATTTGAATATTCTTCTCTAACAAAAGGTCACACATAAATCATAAGTAGAGTGGAGAAAAGATTCCATAAAGGGAAGTGGCTTAAATTTCAGGACTTCGGTCTGGTCAGTCAGTCCATATAATCCACAAATCTGCTCTCAACATCTGTGTCTGGTCAGTCCACCCCACCCTGGGCAGAAAGAGCCTAAAAGTAGCTGCAGGTCCAGTCAGCAGGGTCTGCAAGCCTGTTTAGGTCAGAACAATGGATCTCGAACCTGTCAAGTGAATGGCATAGGAAGGCAATCTAAAGCCCAGTAACCAGGCCTAAACAGATCAGAAAGGAGAGCCAACACCACAAGAAGCCAAGTGGGTCAAGTACTACATGAGCTGAAGCATAAAGAGGAAATACACTGAGCCTTGCAAAATCCCCTGAGCTGGTTTCTAAATCAGCTGTTTACATCATTTCCCTCAATCACTGGCATGGATTTACTAGGATCCATTAAAAGAGCCGACATAGATAAAAAAAAAAAATAGGCAGAGGCCCCAGGTCAAGAATGTACCAGCGTATTGCAATTGACATTTTCCCAATGATTACTGAATGAATAAATGAAGCCAACTATTAACTTGAAGACCAAGATCATACAAACACATAATTTCTTAGTAAGAGATTTGCAGATGTTCGAAAATACGCTCCACTATGCCACTTTCTCCCTTTCAACTAATATTCCCCATGGATATTTCTCATTCCCTCACTCCTTTGTTCTTTCATTTCTTAAGCTCTTTCTTCAAAATTAACCTATCCTAGTAACTGCTTCATTATTATAATATGAATAAATGATACATAAATAATCATTAAAACTGGAAATTCTATTTATTAATAAACTAACACCAACAACCCTCTCTCCCAAAAAAGATCCCTACCATATGAGGCTCAGATGGGCCAACTAGATATAATAAGGTTGGTTACACACCATTACCAGGTGCTATTACCTGCTCCACTCACAATAGCCTACAGAACTAGTTGAGTAAACTAGGTCTTGATCTCTAACTGTAGAGATGGAAATGACTGAACTTAGTATCTGACAGGCAGATGAGAGAGGAAGGCATTCAAGGCAGAAAGACAAATAGGTGCAAATATTTGCTTGTCAAATAGGTGAAAAGGTGATCCTGAGTTAGAGGGCAGAAAGACATGGAATGGCAGATGTAGGCAGGTACCAGACCATGGTAGGTGTTACATACTAAGACAGGGATCTCAGGCTTTATTGTGTGTGTGGGCAGGGGAGCAATGTAACACTATGGTACTTGACAAGCAGGATGAAACTAGTGAGTTACAAAGCTTACTCTGGTAGCATTATGGAGAACAGGACAAAAATGAATGGGACAGGAAGAAAAGTACAACAGGCAAGAGAAGAATTCTGAAGGCCAGGACAAAAGCAGCGGCAGGGCATGGGTAAGAAGAGGAAATCCTAGAGGGTAACCACGCTTGTGACCACCATGGCATTCCCTCAGCCCAAATGCCGAACTCCAAGCTGCCTGTAAAAGGTCTTCTCACTCTCAACGTTCAGCTCAAAGTTTTCTTCTTCCCTGAAGTCACCTCTTTGAGAACTGTTCCTTTGTTCTCCCACAGACTTTTGTTTGCTCCTCTGTAACATTTGATTTATTCTGCTCTGTATCCGAGTTAGCAGTTTATATGTGTACAGCCTCCATCACACCACGAACTCCTTGAAAGAGGGTCCTTCACTAATTCACCCAGTTACTCCTCTTCACCCAAGAACATCTAGCACGGTGCCTCGCAACATAATAGTTTGGATGAATAAATAAAGCAATTAAAATGCCTTAAAGAAACACTTTGCTGGTTTTTTACATTGCTATAGAGATAACCAAATGCCAGAGCCAAGAGCAGACATAAAATGATACATAGCAATTGGGCTAGCTTTAGAAGATCCAGACTCAGCTACAGAGAAAAAGAGAGTAACTGCTGCAACATGAGATATTTCTTGGTAAGCACTGATACTTGTGTCTTTCTCAAAGTACTTCTCAGTGCATTTCCTGCAAATCATGACAATAGGAACAGAGATTCAAGGGCGTTTTATTTGTAAACTGCAAAAAAAATAAAAAAATAAAAAAAATACTGGCATCATACAAAGATACTTGTGACTCACTGCAAAAAAATTTTTTTTACCTTTCCACTCCCTCCATTCCAACATTAAAATAGAGAAAGAAAATTCCCTGGTTAGGAATAAACACAAGCCCTTAGAGCTCCAGAAAAGTCTAGGTATGAGGGAAAGGGGAAAAAGTGGCAAAGATAACAGCTTCTCTTTTTAAATTACAACTCCACCACCAACGAAGGGAACCATGCCTATTTTCCCCAGTAGTAACCCAAGAGGAGATTGAATACTAAGTTATTCATTAACAACTTATCAGGCATTTTGGATCTCATAATTGAGAAGGGGTGAAACACAAAAGGAGATCCATTTACGGCTACCGGCTTCCTAAGAATTCCTCAGTATTAACACTACTCCTCCTAAATCCCTTTGAGGTTAGCTGTTTAGATGCTGAGAGAAAATAATTGAACAATTTCATGGTGACATTAAACAGCAGCTCATAATTGACCTCAATATGAATAGCAATAAAGATGGAGAGAATGACATATGCTCTATACAGTGAGTGTGGGCAGGATTCAAATCCTAATGCCTTTAACTCCAGCAAGGAAGGAATGCATGAAAAAACTGCTTAATAATTATCCAAAGCCTATTTGCTTTCTATCTCAGAGCTGGACATTTTCATATCACCTCTGCTAATTGACTGCACTGAGATGATAGGATCACTGTCTGCAGCAAAAGAACTCTCAGAGTTGCATTGATCCAGGAATTGACCAATTTGGTAATGCCACTAGTTTCCTAAAAGGGTATTTCAATTGGCCAAACCAAAGTGAAGTGTTGTGCAATTTTCTGTATAATCAGCATTAACAGCAGCTAAAGAAGGACTAGCTTCAACTAGGAAGGCATGGTGTCAAATATAAAGGTTATAGCTACTACTCACCCCTCCCTGGACCCTCCGTTTATATTTTGGATCTGACTGTAGGAGCAGCGCTGGAGGCATTTACTCAGACTGTTTCCATTCTTCCTTAAACAGCTCTGAAGTCTGAATGTGCAAATAAAGAGAGGCTGTTTGGTTTTCAATACTGGGTCCCCTGAGTATCTGTCCCCACAAAATAGATCATTCAGAGTCAGTAGAGTAGCCCCCCTTATCCAGGGGGAATACACTCTGAGATCCCCAGTGGATGGCTGAATCTGCAGATAATACTGAATGTCCTATATACTATTTTTTGTATACATACATACCTATGATAGAGTTTACTTTATAAATTAGGCACAATAAAAGATTAACAACAATAACTAATAATAAAATAGAACAATTATAGCAATATACTATAATAAGTTACATATATATAGTTTCTCTCCCTCTCTCTCAAATATCACATTGTACAAATTCAATGCCTTTTCCATCTTAACTAAGCACTTAGCATGCACTGTGGCTATAATGTCTGCAGTCTGAGGTGCGACAGCAAAACTAGCATAAATTTCCTTTTCCTTCTTCATCATTTCAGCATAGAAGATTCTTCCTTGCTGCAGATCTTGGCAACCTCAGCATACAATTTTTTTCTTATTAAGTCAAGAACTTTCACCTTTTCACTCAAAGGAAGCACTTTAAGCTGCTCTTTGGTATATTCGAATTGCCAGCATCACTACTTTCACGATTTGGGGACATTATTAAGTGAAATAGGGGTTACTTGAACACAAGCATTGCTATAGTGAGACAGTTGATCTGATAACCTAGAGGGCTACTAAGTGACTAACAGGTAGGATGCGCTGGGCAAAGGGATAATTCATATGCCAGACAGGATGGAGCAGCAAGGCCTGAGATTTCACCATGCTACTCAGAATGGCACACAACTTAAAATTTATGAATTGTTTATTTCTGGAATTTTTCACTCAATGTTTTCAGATCGCAGTTTCGGACTGTGAGTAACTGAAGTTGTGGAAAGCAAAACAAAGGGGGGATTACTGTATTTAGAACACTTGCATATTAAAATGTATACTGAAGGAAATTCTAGATAAAAAGGAGATACAAAATATTACCAAAGTGACACAACTAGTAATTGTATAACCACACTCACTATCTTCCCCAACCTGCTCTTGCTCTTTATTCTCTAACACAGATGCTCCACCATCTACCTGCTTGCCACCACAGAGCTGATATTGCCCTTGGTTAGATTCCTATATTTGTCCCCTAACTGGTCTCTCACCCACCCCATTTGCCCACTACAAATGTGTCCACTTAAGCAATCCAGCTAATTAACAAATCTGACGCTTTAATGGCTAAAGCCCCTGACTCCGGCTGAAAAGACCCACCTCTCCTATTTGTTGCCAATCTCTATTCTCATCTCCTGGTCTCTCCACACCTCCCACCCCATTTAACATTTATCATTACTGAACTACTTGTAGCTACACAAACTCTTCTTGCAGTGCCAGGCCTCCCATATTTGCATATACTCTTCCCTCAGCTATGAATGATCACCCCAGCTCTGCCCACTTGGAAAGCTTCTCTTTATCCTCAGTTATTTGGCTAGATGTCACTGGCTTTGTAAATTCCTTCCACAAAGCAACCCCCATAAGCAATATTAGCAGGTCCCCTCCCCTTTTGAGTATTCCTGCATCTTATGCACAGTTCTTTGACTGCATTTATCATTAGCATATTATGAGCACATGCTTCCTGTTCTCTTCCACAAAATGGTGAGCTTTTCAAGTGCTTCTCCTCAAGTAAATCAGGGATGAGAGATATGGGCTCTGGAGCAACCTGGTTTCAAATCCTGGCAGCACTCTTTACCTAACCTCTCTGTGACTCAGTGTCCTCAACTGCAAAATGAGGTTCAGGACAATATATATACCTTAGAGAGCTATCGTGACAATTAGAAAATCCGGTTTCTATAAAGTATAGTCAGTTTTTAATGACTATTATTTATCAGATTGAAAATTCAGTGACATATTTCAGTTCCAGTGAACACGTGGTAAAGATCTAGATATGATAGTTGAACTGGACTGTGGAAACTGACTTAAGGAAAGAAATAATGGTAACGTTCATTCCAATAGAAACACCCTGGCAGTGGTGGATGCTAGGTTTTATAAGCCATTTAAGCAGGAAACATTCTTTCAAGAGCCCTAATACCTACATGTCTTCATTGTAACTCCTTCCAGCACTGCTATTCTGTGTCTTTTCAAACTCTGATTTTCACACACATTCATCCTTCCTAGGGTCTTATTTTTGTATCAAAGCTGTCTTTCTTGTCCTGAACAGAACTTCTTCAAGTAACTTAGAAAGAGCTAGTGAGCTTACTTACTCAGCAGGAAATAACTTCCCAATCTCAGCTTTACTGCTTACCTTGGAAAAAACATAATTTCACTAGTCCTTAACCTTACCTAATTTTATACAAGGAATAATACAAGATCCCTAGAAAAAAAAACCAGAATGTTTAAGTGAATACATACATACACGTTTTGTCTTTACTGTGGATATGCACACTATGAACATGTCAAACTTATATACTGTTTTTTTAAGTTTTGAATGTTAAAACAATACTAATTTCTAAATTAATTCATCTGAGTAACGTAAGTATCATTGAAGTTGTGGTATATATATACCATGGAATACTACTCACCCATAAAAAAGAATAAAATAATGTCATTTGCAACAACATGGATAGAACTGAAAATTGTCATTCTGTGTGAAATAAGCCAGAAAGAGAAAAATACCATATGATATCACTTACATGCGGAATCTAAAAAAGACACAATTGAATTTATTTACAAAAGAGAAACAGACTCACAGACATAGAAACAAATTTATGGTTATCAGGCAGGTGGGGGAGTTGGGATGGGAAGGGATAGGTTGGGGTTTGAGATTTGCAGATACTAACTACTATATATAAAACAGAAAAACAATAAGGCTCTACTGTTACAGGTTTTACTGTTCCCTGTATAGCACATGGAACTGTATTCAGTATCTCATAATAACCTATAATGAAACGGAATATGAAAAGAAATATATTTGTATAACTGAAACATTGTGCTGTACACCAGAAACTAACATAACATTGTAAACTGATCACAATTTTTAAAAAAAATTTTAAATAAAAGAAACTAAGCTCAAGAAAAAAACCAATCTATTACTTTTCTGTACTCAATAACTAACCTTTTAAGAATAGACAGTACTTTGTAAAACTGAACCACAAATGGTTACATGACCCATTAAAAGTGGTGACTGGTAGTCTTTTTTCAATGCTCTTTTCATTAGGACATGAAATTTAAAATTAAAAAAAAAAAAGCACCTTCCTCAAAAATACAAACAACAAAAATACTAAGCTCAACTAAATACACTCTAGAATCTGCAGAGGTAAGTTATACCTTCAAAAAATGTGGTAAGTTCCAGCATTAGAAACTGAATTTTACTAAACACTTTCCAAGCAAACACCTAGCAGATTGTCCTTATCATGTACTCAATTACCAATTTATAACTTACAGTGTTTAATATTAAGATTTCCACAATATAGATTAAACTATGATATCCCCATAGACATATATTTTTAAAATTTTAGGCAATATCACCAAATTATTTCCAAATGGTTGTCATTTTCAGCTTTTTAAATTTTGGTAAACATGATTTTTATACCCATTTTTTTATCAAGTCAAAAATAAATTATTATTTGTAAATACAATCACATTTTAAATGTTCTAAAATTCAGTTCGCACATTCTTTTTGGCAGGGGGAGAAGGAAGGATTTATTATTACTTGTAGCATTAAATATGACACCAGAGATCTCTCCCAGAGTAGTGTCTCCCATGCATTCTTTAAATCTGTATTTATTGTCTTTATTTCTTATTATACTCAAGTTTCTCAAAATGAGAAAAGGCTAAATTCTTAAAATCAAATGCTTATTTATTTATTATTTAGTTACACTTCTTGTTTATACCACAAAAAAACTTACTATCACTACAGATAAAAGTGTGTTTCCAAGAAGATCACGATGGTGTTGTAATTAGAAAATTGAGGCCCAATAATCCACCAGAGTGACCTTGAAATTCTACTTACTGGTGTATAAGTTAAACGTTTGTTTTTGTCAACCTAGGTGGCTTTTAGTCAGGTTCTTGAACTCTTGAGTCTTACCTAGGCTAGCTCATCTTTTGGCTTCTTTGCTTCCTGCCTTGCTAATTAATGGAAATACATACTCAGCCAGCAGCAAATTCAGGAAGTTTATTCCCCATGAAAACCTAATGAAGGCTGTGCCTCCACAAGACAATAATTTGTTTAAATTTGAAAGTGCCAGTTAGAAGCAGCATTGATTCTTTGGAGACACGAGGGCTCCATTGAGTACAATCTTCCTTCACTGGACTACAATAAAGTTCAGTCAACTTCCAAAGAAATATAATTTGCTACCAAGTCTCCCTGAAGAAGATGCCACTGAGGCCAAAGAAACTTCATTTCTCTTCCCTGCAGTCTTTGCTGTCATTTTTGTGGAAATCAGCTGTTGACATCAGAACATACTCACTTAATTTAATTTTTTTCACAGCCTGTCCCACAAACAAGCAAAGAGGAACGTATTTTTGGCTTGAATGGCTGCTTTATAGGCACATAGGCTATGTATGCATCTGGGCTGCTGAGGTACACCGTAGATGAGAAAATATGCTTTCTGTTTCCAGACTTCTAAACAGGGTAACGTGAACTCCCTTCTCCAGCTGTTCAAGGCAGTTATCTTCTCCAGCTGTTTATCGTTTTCAACAATAACATACTTCTGCATGTCTGAAATACGTGAAACTTCAAAACAGCCCTTTCATGTCCCTATCCAAAGCAACCATCGAAACACATTTCCATTTCCTGCAAATACTAGAAAGTGAACAGACTTACTTTGAAACGACCGTAGCTTGTGTGCATGTCATTCCATCTTTACCCTCTTTTACTCACATTTACCATTCAAGCAAATGTGGGGGTGGAGCGGGTGGGTCAGTAAAACAGATGCCTCTAATGGCAGATAATCATTAGGGATCTTAAAAAAGTCCATTCTCAGAGGAACCCTTTTAAAAGAAATTCCCTAAACAAGTGGACTTCAAAATTTGTTGCTGTAGTACTCTCCAAAAGAATTTTGAAACACTGTATCCACTCACACATTTTTAAGTTGGCATCTTAAAATTTTATCATAAGCTGAAATCTTTGTAAAAGATATTTATTCTGCCATGTGAAATATTGTATATCTATTTAAATATACTTTTTACCAACACCTCAGTACTACACATTTGAGGTCTTTTGATTTATAGAAAATGTCTGTGTAACCTTAAAAAATAAAGTGAACATCTCAAGATGTAACTCAATAAAAAGTGACAAAAAGAAAAAAAGTCAGTTCTCGCTTTTAAAATAATCAGCTATATTCTAGATGTTAATACATTCCTGTGACAACCTTGTTACAACTGAATTTTAATTTTAAGGTAACTAAGGAGAGAGATGAAGAGAAAGACAGAGAGACAGCAAGACAGTAAGACTGTCTACCTACATATTATTTAATGATTACAAATCCTTTCAAGAATTGTCCATTTATTTACTCATTTTTTAGGTTTCAAAGCCTCTTACATTCACCTTTAATTGACTCCACAGGCACAATTTCAGAACAAGAAATTAAAGAAATCCCCCATGGTTTAGGGGACTAAAGGGCAATTTATTCTACAAAGGAAGAGAAATCAACTTTTTTTGTGTTTTATAAGATTTGCATGTGAAAACAGATGAAATGACACTAATTCTACAAATGTGACATGAGAGTTGCACCTAGAAATTTAATCATATTTCGTAATTAGTCTTCAGGGCTACATTTTATGGGGCTAAACTATGTTGGCAATAGAAATACGATTGCTATGTATTCCCCCAAATCCTACAGTTTGAAGTCACTTTCAGATAAACTCTTTGTAGGAGAGTTAAGACACTTTTGAATGCCTGCTGCAAGCCCATGATTGCTTTCGAGGGAAATAAGACAAACAGAAGAAAGAGTGTCTTCTCTGAGAAACATGAAATCTGGTTGAGGAGTAAGATTTATACACCAGAAACAATTAGGAAATCATTCCATGAATCTAACAGAATTGTTAGTGCTATGAGGCATTTGGGTTGAAAACATAGAACTTGGAATCTTCCAGACCTGGGATTTAATTCAGGCTATAAATTACTTCTCACTGACCTCAGCTTCCTTGTCAGTTAAATGGGAAAAATCAGGAGGACAGGAATAGGCAAGTGACAGCCCATGGGCCAAATCCTAAGCAGAGCCTGTTTTTGTACGAGCTGTGAGCTAACAGTAGTTTTTTTTAAAAAGTGAGATCAATTTTTTAAAGAATATTTTACAATTATATAAAATTCAAATTTAAGTGTGCAGAAATCAAGTTTTATCACCCAATACAGCCACGTCCATTTATTTACATATTGTACATAGCTGCTTTTTGTTAAAACAGCGAAGTTGAATAGCTGCAACAGAGGCCATGTGTCCGGCAAAGCCTGAACTATTTTCTGTCTGGCCCTTTACAGAAAAATTTGCCAAGACCCTTGTTGTAGAGAACTGAAAGAAATAATACGGATGAAATCATATATAAGCAGATTATGTGTTAATAAACAGTAAATGTTATGAGTGTTTTTGTAAGAATCTATAATTTGAACCAAATGTACAACTTCAAAAACAACATTTTATTTATAGGAAAGATTTATTTGAAGAGATATTATATAAAAACTACATAGTCAATTCCCACTGACACAGTAGCAGAGTTGACACAATGCATAATAAAAATCTTTTAAAATCCAGAACGCACAAAGTACTGCACAGTTTGATCACTAAGTCATTAGTTGATAACCAAAGGTAGACAAGGCTACAAAAGGCATGACTTACCCATCACACGTTGATCACCCACTGTGGATCGGGTGCCCCTGAGGAAACACAACTGTCACCCAGATTGGGCGCCACCATGGCGATCAACGTGTAAAGTAACTGGCCACTAAGGTTCCTTTAAAAATGCAAATGCTGGCATGGTCTAACCTATAACCATGCAAACACATATAGAGACTGTCATGCATGCATGATGGAGACCTGACTGCCAGAAAGGAATCATTACTGTATCATTTGTTCCGTAACACTTGAGTGAGACTCAGCTCTTCAAGCTCTTTTCTACCTTGGGATTCTCACATATGATGTCCCATCTGCTAAGAACACTCTTCATTCTGCTCATCCCAGGCTCTCTCCTTCCCACTCATCAATATCACTTCTTCAGTCACTCCATCCTAGCATCTCCTTTGTTTCCTTCATAGCACATTTATAATTATATATTTAGGGGGCAACTTACTTATGATTATCTGTCTTCTCCATTAGATTCTAAAGTCCAAAAGAAAAGCAATACAGTCTACCTCTCTCATCATTATATACTCAGTTCCTAGAACACTGAAAGGTGACAATTAATGCCTGGTGAATAAATGTTTGTAAGCCTGGAAGTCACCTTTAAAGCACAACTTGTCCTCAAGCATAATAAAGAACAATGGAAGGGATTGGAGGGAGAAAAAGCCATTTTATTCTTTTTTTCAACCCAGAACCAGAAAAACACAAGGTTCACTAGTTATTAGAGAACTTTCAAAATCATCAGCAACAAAAGTATTTTGACTACCTGCTATTTCAAGACACTATTCTAGATATGAGGGAAATGTAACTTTTACAAGCTGAAGTGCTGACTCTCCAGAAGCTTACAGGACAGACACAAAATTCTACTTCAAGGCAGACTTTGGAAATGATAATAATGGAAACACAAAATGTTATAGGGTTAAGGGAGAATATTAATTTTGGCTGGAGAGATATGGAAAGTGTTCTTGGAGGAGATGAGATTCAATCTGAATCTTAAAGCATTGTTAGAACTTCATAGGGCAATTAGGAGGAGCAGCATGTTTTCAGTCCAACTAGAGAAAAGTTTAGGAAAGTACAGAATGTGTTCAGTACCACCTTAGCCATTTTGGTCAACTTAAAAAAATTGATCATTAGGGGAAGGGTATAGCTCAACTGGTAGAGTGCATGCTTTGCATGCATGAGGTCCTGGGTTCTATTCCCAGTATCTCCTCTAAAAATAAATAAATCTAATTGCCTCTCTCCCTGCCACTGCCAAAAAAAGCGATCATTAAAAACGTTTCTAACTACTATACGTAAAATAAACAAGTTTCTTCTGTATAGCACAGAATATAGATCAGTATAACTGGAACTTCTATCCTTTTGCAATCTAAAGCCACAGAAGACTTCTTCAGAAATAGCGTCCATTCACCTCTGGTCACCTTTCAGTTGCCACACAGCTTGCACCAAACATTGCAATCATCAACAGCATCGGTAGTTATTCCTGCTGGTAGAACTCTTCCCAGTTTTACCACAGCAGAACTGGGCACCTCAAACTCCAGTGCAAACTTTGCTTTTCCTGGTTATCCTATTCATGTACCAGCAGGTGTGACACTACAGACTGCATCTGGTCACCTTTATAAAGTCAATGTACCAATTATGGTGACACAGACTTCTGGAAGAGCAAATATTCTTCAGCATCCAATTGAGCAAGTATTTCAGCAGCTTGGGCAGCCTTCAGTAATACAGACCAGTATTCCACAGTTGAACCCATGTTCTCTTCAAGCAACTACTGAAAAATCACAGAGAATGGAAACTGTGCTCCAACAGCCTATGGTTCTCCATTCTGGCACAGTGGAGAGGAAACGTGTAGATAACGCTACCAGTGATACACTTGTACATCCTGGAAATGAGCATAAACTCATGTCCGAAGCTTTAAAGAGTCAGCTGAAAAGCTCTCAGTATATCAGCCTTCCAGGTGTTGTATTTTCTCCACAGGTCTCTCAGACAGATTCTCATGTGGAGCCAGTGCTCAGTGTTTTTGCTGGTATGACTCAAAATCTGCATGGTGGGCCCCTCTCCACAGGCCCTCAGGGGACTCAGCACCAGCACATGCCTGATGGTCAGCTTCATGTTCTCAAAAATAGGATGTGTGGATGTGATTCTGTAAAGCAGCCAAGAGATGCAGAGGAGCCCAGCAGTCTACCTGTCTCAGAGAAGGTAGTTCTATGTTCAACTTAATGGTATTAGTGAATAAACAGTGGCCAGTGGAAAAAAAATATAATGCAATATCTTATAGTAATCTATAATGGAAAAGAATATGAAAATGAATATATGTATGTATTTGTATGACTGAAACATTATGCTGTATGCCAGAAATTGACACAACATTGTAAACTGACTGTACTTCAATAAAAAAAAGACACCTCAAAATAATAATAAAATAAAATAAAAGAAGCCAGTGACACACACACAAAAGGTTGTATCTAGAATCAAACAGTTTGAGTACAAATCCTAATGTGACCATTTACTCTTTCTGTTTCATTAGGAAAATTACTCTCTCTTCAAATCCCAGTTTCCTCATTAGAAAACAGGAATAATAATATTACTTCCCTCAAGTCATTCTTGAGAAGGTCAAATAAAACACATGAAGATAAAACACAATTCTTATCTCATGATAAAAGTTCAACAAATGTTATCTTTCATTTTTCTTACTATCTTTCCTTAGTTCCCTTACGTATGAGAAATACTATCCTGTTCTCTCCTTTCTGCTTTCCTCATGCTATTCTGAACTAAGCTGTTCCCTGGCAGCAAATTAAACATTTCTGAAACTGCATGAGCACTTTAAAGCTCTTGGGGTGCCATTGTGTACAGAAGCAATACCTAATTGAATAGTAGCCTAATAGCCTCAGAAAGCTGCTGCAATTAAAAAAAAAAAGTTGAGTTAAAAATACGAACAGTTCAGGCAGTGAGAGAATGAGCTTCCATGAGGTGCTTTGACATTCTTCCTCAACACCCTTAAAAAAAAAAAACAACCAGCAAAATCTAGCAAAAACCAAAATAAATACACAAATCCAAATTCTTCATCAATTCAACAAAATTGGAGTCAATTACTGTGAAAAGAGGTTTATATCCCTAGGAAAATCATTGATCTCAGGAAGATCTAAGCTAAAATAAATACACCAAGTTAAAAGAATCAATATTTCCAAAAGGTAAAATGTAGAGTCCACTTTTTAGCATCTTTTTATCCCCAATGAACACATTAAGTTTTTGCAAGAAAATGTGACTTTAGTTTCAGAATCTTAAACTACTGCATTATTGGAATAGGGCAGGAGCTGTCCGTCTACGGAAAGAGATGTCTTCCTGATACAAGGGAAGGATCTGATTTTGCCACTAAATCCCAGACATGGGAAGAATTTCTGTTGGGAAATGAGGCAACATCTGAAAACATTTTGGCTATTCAATTGTCTTGTAAGGCTTAGGCGCAGCCTTGACTAGCAGCAGGGGGACTTGCTCTAGAGTTTGGCTAACCATAACTAACACAAGTCTTTGCCTGGTGGCCCTCAGAGGGTCATAGACTCTTTCAGGAAGAAGTGGAGGACTCTGGATGCAGAGTAACCTATCTAAACCCACATCAGCATTTTTCTCTAATGATGCTAGATACCAAGTTTCAGTCGCCCTAAAATGTTAGGACCCAAGCAGATTCTCAACATAGTCAATCTCCAACTATGAAAAGAAAAATGAAACCATAATGTTGAGTCAAGCCTTCAGGTTCACTGCCACTGTCAGAACCTCTCAGAACTTTCCAATAGAACTTTCTGCTATGATGGCAATGTTCCATAGCTGCACTATTCGACAGAGTAGCCTCTAGCCCATGCTATTGGCCACTTGAAATGTGGCTAGTGGAACAGGAACTGAATATTTATCTTACTTAATTTTAAGAAAGTTCAATAGACACTTGTGGCTAGTGGCTACTTATTGGACAGGTTACAGCTGGAACACTAGTCCCACCATCCAATATATTTGTCATTTCCATGAACATATTCTTTAACAGCCATCAGTCAGCCTCAGTTTCATACTTGGTTCAAAATTTAATACTTATTCACCAACTTCTTGTCAGTTCATCATCTTTTCCTTCTTCTGACTCGTTGACCTGTCCTGTTTATGTGGCCCATGCTGCCATTTCCTATCTCTGGAGTCCAGTGTCCAAAGCTGATCTCGTCATCCTCACCTCTGATGGACATGGGCTGATCGACCTACACAGTCCTCAGCTGTCTTCTCCTGGCTACTGATGAGCATAACTATTTTCTCCCTCCTTCACTTTAGGAATCAATACTGTACCCATAAAAAAAATTATAATTTCCAGAAGTTCTGCTATTAAACTTTACACTCTGTGGCTTAATACAATAGAAGTGTCAGGCCTGCCAAACAAAGATAGTTCAGCTCCACCTCTAATTCCCTGATTCCCAGATTCTATTTTAGGCATCTTTTCTCATCTTATACTATAATATTAGTCTCCCTTTTTGACTATTTATCTATATTCTTCTTTCCACAGCCTAGAGCAGAAGAAAAATATTTTAGAAGTTAAAATTTTTTGAAAGGTCAGTTATCCAGATATGAAAGCAGACAAATTTTATTCCACCAGAAACTTGTTTTGAATCTTTTTTCCTGCACTGATAACAACACACCGCTTTATTCTAAATTACAAACCTGAACAGCCTGGATATTTTCCCCATGAATTTCTATATAATGCTAATATGTAAAGGGATAAAGAGAAAGATGATAGCATATATGTAATAAATTGTACATTTATCAAATGTTATTTCTACAATTATAAACAATGAAGTGCTAGAATGCTCTGAACTTCTAAGATCTTAAAATAGCATTTTAACTGCTCCTCCTCTGTTTCTCTATTCTTTAGGCCAAGTGTAGTTTTATAAATATATTTGACACCAATTAGAGGAGAGGGGCTGTTCAGCTTGTTCATCTTGGAGCACACCAGATATATAGAAACAGACTCCCGAGTACCACGCATGTGCCAGGTGACTCCATTCAAAATTGACTGGGCACTTGACCCAAGTCAAACCAATCAGACTTGGTCTCAAGCTAGAACTAAGGGAAGCAAGTCAGTCCTTCTCTGGAGGGCTGTGGGATATGAGACCTGACAGCCTTGAGAAACCATGCTCTCTGCCATGTGGATTACAGTCTACTTTGCAAGGGGAGGCTGACGTGCAGAGAGAAACAGAAATTCAATTCTTCATTTCCTCCTGTCCCAAGACCCAGGTTCCCCTGTAATTTCTTGCTTTACATTAGATGTCCATTAGTTCCAGTTAATTCTCTCTTTTCTGAGTTAGTTCGAGTTATTTTCCTGATACTTGAAATCAAGAGTGTCAATCAATACAATATTTTTTAACAGTTCAAAAAATCCACACCTGAATAAATGCAGCATTGTGGGTAAAATTGGAATTACACAGGCAAACCTAGAAAATTAAAAATGAAGGCTCCCCCAGCCACTACACAAATGAATGTCATATATATATTAAAGTTTATGAGAAACATGGTGCTTGAGATATGACTAGACAAGGAAAAGAAGTATCATTTTGAATTCTCTGACATGTAAATTTTTAATTGTATTTTGAAATTATATATCACTAAAAATAATACAGAATAGAATTTTTAAAGCATGTACAGTATAATCCCATTTTATAAAATTATTTCTGATTATCTATCAATTATTTATCTGCTTATCTATTTATATATTCATAGAGAACTGCCTGAATATTCACAGGCTAACAATGACCCTTTTTTCCTAAGGGCTTTGTTATTACATAGTATTTTACTTTTTTCTTCAAAGTCTTATGAATTAAAATTCTCAGCTTAAATCAATTGACATGTCTTATCCTAAACATGTCACAATGGCTTCTGTGAGAACACATAAGCAAGGGAGAAAACCCAAACCCCTCCAAAACCCTGGTATTGCTCCAACA
This sequence comes from Vicugna pacos, assembly GCF_048564905.1. NCBI lineage: Eukaryota > Metazoa > Chordata > Mammalia > Artiodactyla > Camelidae > Vicugna > Vicugna pacos. The sequence continues at coordinate 57,605,892 of NC_132993.1, forward strand.
AGAATGCAAGAGGTTAAAAAAAAGTTTTGATAATTATTACTTTTATTCTAAGATAAATTTCTGACTTAGTTTAAAGTATGTAAAGTTTTTGCTCAATATATATCTATTCATGATTCCCTTAACATGTCATTCATACTGCAGGAATTTGTGGTCATAGTCTTCCATGAATTACTTTCAACCTTTCAAACTTATATCTACCCTTCAAGAATAAACAAAGCTTATTATCTTCCTTGGAATCCCCTCTGACCATCTCAATCTCAGGGATTTCATTTCCTTTCACACATCATAGCCCTTATTGCATTCCAGCAATTGGGCTCTGAATATATGACATAGATTCCATTAATCAAGTTTCTACGAATCAATCCTGAATTCCAAACTAAATTATCTACTCTTTGAAATTGGAAATCATTTTTTTTTGTTTACAAATTTATATATTTACTTATTCTTTCCAAAATGAGTTTCAAGTAACTTATATAAATACATGCAATTCAAATGGGTTAAAAACAAAGGAAAAGATACAGAATTTAGGACAAGGTTAAAGAACAAAAGATAAAGCTAAAGGTAAGATTAACATTTTGACAACAGATACTTCAGCACAGGCACAAAATCCAGTAACAAGGCTTCATACATTTATCACAATTTTTTTTTTACTGAAGTATAGTTGATTTACAATGTTATGTTATTTCTGGTGTACAGCATAGTGATTCATATATATATATATTCCTTTTCATATTCTTGTTCATTTTGCAGAATTCAGTTCTTAAACCCATATGTACTACAGTCTCCCTCCACAATTTGCTCCCCTTCTACTCTCATGCTCTGGGGCTGAAGTACAGTTCCCCAAACAGTGTTTTGGGATCAGAAATTTCAGTGTTTCAAGTTCCTCACTGTTTGGGGATTGAATTTTTATTTTATTTTAGTCAACTAGTTCCACTCCTATCTCATCAACTAAAACAGGGTGTGTCCATTCAGATTTTCTATGTCATTATTTCCCTACCTCTATAGCAAACTCTATATGCCAAATCCTTCCATGATTACTGGTAATGTGACAATATCTATTTCACTCTGAGCTTCCTAAATTATTATACCAAGTATCCTCATGGAAAAATATTTGAAGAAGAATCAGTTTTATGACTCCAGGCAAGTATCTACCTAGCTAGGTCAAGAAATAGTCATTTTCAAAGCTCAATAAAACCCTCCTGATAAAACCGTGGCACTGTCACAAATTGCAAGTTGGCATGAAAAAGAATCTGAACAGTTTGCCAATGCTGACAGTCTGCCTTCCCTGCCCAAACTAAGAGAGTAATACCAACTAATTGCTCCACATATGCAATGCATACTCATCCTTTTATTTTTAAAACACAAAAGAAGCTTCTTGATATGAAACAGTCCAGACAAAGCATATCACATTGCCAGATTGAGGACAAAAATGAAAACAGATTCACAAAACTGATTTAAGATTTAAGGCTTCTTAAACATGAGAAACTTAGATGAAAGAGTGGATGGACTGGAGCGTGGTCTCCTGGTTCCTAAGACCCCCTCTACTAAATCTCACTGTGCCATCAAAACCCTGGTTATGGCTTACCCATGGATGAGCTTATCAAGTTTTATTGAAACAACTAAATTACTTTGGAAGAAATTCTGTGTTTTATGAAAGCCCCAGTTCGAGATCCCTAATGAAGAATTATTTGTAGCAGAAACACAAAATCAAGTGAATTCCTCACCCCTGAGCAGAGCAAGCATGCTCATTTTGACACCAGAAGTAGAGGTGGGCACCAACCAATTAAAGAGACATGCATCTCTTTACATTTTAAAAACACAAAAGAAAGAAGCTTATTGAAGCATAAGTAGTCCAGATGAAGTATCTCATGTTACCAGAAACAGAATGATTTTGCAAAAACAAATTACTGATATTTCCCAATGAAGGGGGAATCTATAAAAACACTGTGTAAACCTATTCTCCAGACTTTGAACACTACTGACATCTCTGATAAAGAACAGCAATCAAAATGCAAAATGATAACACTTCATTTGCTTCGGACATCCTTAAGACAGTTTTGGGGGTTTTTGTTTTTGTTTTTGTTATCTAACATAGAAAGAGACATGGATTGTATTGGTTACCTAACCAATTTCTATCCAGTCACTCTAAAGAAACCAAAATGAGCTAGAGAATATATCATGATCCACAACACAAAGAAATACAAGATTGTGAATAATGAGAAAAGGCCACTGAGATAAACACTAATTTGAAGAGAGCTACCTTTACCATAATAGAATCATGAAATGAACTAGTTGTTAAAAAGATAGACACAGACAGTTTCATACCCTAAGGACAGTCTCCATTCTGATCTCAAAGATTCCACTTGGAATCAGTGGTTAGCGATGTAATAAGTCACAAATGCATTTTGAACAAATCTTCAGAACCCAAAATATGGATTATATTTCCTTATCACTTCATCCCTCTATGAAAGAAATTAATACTTTGTTTTGGGTTAGACTTCTGGGTGTGTATCAGTCTCTCTGTATGAATATTTGGCCCAAATAAGACATCTCATTTATCCTTGATCCTCTTATGAAACCTAAAGTAATAACTTACACATAATAAAAATATGAATGCATATTTGTTAAATCAGGAAAAACTAATTTGTTCTGCTGAGGAAGAAAGTTTGTAAGGAAAGAAGGAAATCTATCCTGTTCTGAGCTCCAACAGTGATTGGGGCACAATGCTATTGATGCTGCAATGTAATCTTCTAATTTTCACAACCAAAAAGGATCTAAGTATGGAGGCTAAGAGCACAGACTCAAGTCCGACTGCCTAGGGTCACATCCTGGCTCCACTTCGCAGCTGTACGAACTTCAGCAAGTTGTTTAATCCCTCTGGGCCTCAGTTTAATCATATATAAAATGGGGGTAATAATAATAACTACCTCACAGACTCGTTATGAATATTCATTGAGTTAATATATGTAAAGTACATAAAGCAGCACCTGATACAGAGTAATAGCTGAAAGAAAAGTCAGCATATTAGCTTATTAACAGTTTAGGGGAACTGAGAGGCTCAGATGTGTTAAATTCCCTGTCCAAGACCATTCTGATTGCATGCCATCAGCAACTGGGATTTTGAACACCTCGTTCCATCTCTGCAGGAGAGCTCCGTGATCAGGCAATGTAGCATGAAATAACTTCCTCACTGCCGCCTCCTAGAGGAGTCCCAACCAGAGATGAAGAAGGAATGGGATGGGGCTACCTGCCTCCTCCTCCATCATGTCTCAAGTCCTGATCACCTGGTAAATGTCTGGGAACCACTGTCACTGCACTTATTGCTCTGACCCCTCCCAGACTTGCTCTTCTATTCCTTGGTTCAATGCCTTCGCAGAAAAAGGGAGTGCAGCATCCTTCACCAGGATAATGCAAATCCCAGTTTTACTGTTGTGCAACACACAACTGAAGCCCTTTGCAGCCCAGTCTCTCCATCTGTAAAATAGGGATAATAACTACAATAACATGTACAAACATGTACAAAATGCTTAGAATCTATTGGATGCTGATCTTACATCATTTAAAATTTACACCAGCATACGGTACAGGTACTGTTAGTATCCAAGCTTTACATATAGGTAAGGAATCCACGGTATGGAGAGGTCATGTAACTTGTTCAAGGCCACACGGCTGATAAATGGCACCACCAGAATTCAAACTCAGACATTCTGATACCAGAGTGTACAAACCACGGCACAATACCTGGCAATACAGTCAGTGCTCTGTGAATGCTAGGTTTCTGTACCCACTGTGAAGTCATAATGAATCTGGATACTGGCAGACAATATAGAAGTCAGTGCGGGCGTCCTCCTCATGCCCTTGTGGGTAAGTACAGCTTCTAGCCTCAGCCTGAACAGATTCCTACACATGACTCTCATGCTTTTCATGGATTGGCCCTGCTTATTCCTCCAGAACCATTTCTCAGCATCTCCATCCCCACCCTTAGTAACACCCTCTCCCAACACCATGATCACTAAACTTCACCCCACCTGCATGAACTTCTCTCAAAACCTTTGTATATATACTACTAGCCAATCATCTCTCCATTCTGGATCTTTTCAACTTATTGCTCTCTCTGTCTAGAACACTCTGCCCAGCTCCATTTCACCTGACTCACTATTACTTAGTTTAAAAGGCATTTCTCTGGTGAGTCTTTTTTGACCCCCTTCTGACCTTCCTCCAAAATAAGCTGTATGTCACTGCTTTGTCCTCCAGCTCCCTGCAATGTCCTAGTAAGGCTCTTAATACCCTAGACTGTAATGGTATATTTCACATCTGTGTTTCCTTTTAGGCCCTAAGCTCTATGAGGACTTTAGCAGGCCACACTTATCATTGTTTCCCCCAGTGCTTGATACATACATGTCTTCAATAAATATTTATGAAAAGGAAAGAAGAAAGGAAATGAGAAAAGAAAAATACAAAATTTTTGCTTTCTCCTGTTTCATCCTAATTCCTCTGTAGACAAAATTTCAATAAATACGGAGCATTCAAGGATGTTACACCAAAAATTTCTATGATTGCAGAGGTAAAAGGTGAACCCTATTTGGTCCTTGAGCACAATTCCTTTTCCTGCTCAAGGGTTTGGCATTTCTCAGAGGTGAAGATACAATCTTCAAACCTCAGAGGACTGGATGGATTGATGGTTAGTTAAACAAACAAATAAACAAACACCTCCAACTCTAAGCGCAATGTTAAGAATGTAAGAATAACTCCATCTGCCAAGTGACAGAACATAAAATACTACACTGATAGAAGGGCTGGAGCTTGAAAGAAAGCGGTTCCCTAAATGGTCTGGAAGGAATTTGATCTGTGGAGAAGCCTAATAGGGCCCAGTATCAAGCACAGCTACTTTTCTCCCTCCCCACAAGAAGGAAAAAAAAAAAAAAGACCAACACCAGTCAGCCTGCATGAATAGAGCAGATTCAGCTTGGATGTCAGGGAACTTCACTCAAATGCCAATCACCAGGATTCTAAGCTATCCAGAGGTTTGGCTGGATCGCTGCCAGTCAGTACTATAACTGATATCTTTTTCTTCAGACATCGCAACATTCAAAAATAAAAGGAAAATGTGTTCAGCTGCTGCCTCTTCAGCAGCTTTGCAATTTTCCAAGGATCAGCCCCTCTCCTACTCTCAGTCCCCTAATCTCCAAGCAAAGTAATAGCTTCTCCTTGCCTAGGGAAGCAGTCTCCAGTTAGTAATTCAAGAATCCTTGGTTCCCTAATCTTTTCCTGCCAGGAATAAATCAATGATGTTTGTTAAATGTAAGACCCCATGTAAAACCCTCTTTCTCTTCTTCTCTTCAGTCTTTCAAGGTGTCATAGACAGTAGAGTGTAAACTCTTAATAATAGCAGACTGTGACTGTCTCCTCTAAACCCCATATTTAATCAGCACTATCTTTCAGCCATACCCATTCTCTAGAGTGTTTGGGAACCCTTCTTTCTTTCTGTGAAAGGGCATAAGCCCAGTCCATACCTTCATGTCCCCCTTCCCCACTGAAACAGGCTACAGGGACTCAGCCTAATTTGTACTCCTTAACTGGCAACCAACACCCATTTTACACTTGTCAGTTCTCAGCCAAAACAGCTGTGGAGTAGCATTGACTCTTCCCAGCCATCTCCACTCACTGCTCCTGATGACAAATAGGTAAGTCATTTTTCAAGATAAAGACATTGTGTCCACTCTCTGTAGATTCTGAAACCATGGACATTCAATGCTGATTAATGCCTGACTCCCTTCTAGAAGCCCCCGAGGGATTTGACAGGGCTGGCTGTAGCTGGACAAGCCTTCAGGCTTTCTAATAGCCAACTCATGATCTATCCCCTGCAATACACGCTGAAGATGCTTCCAGTGATCAGGTGGAACCATCATGTGGATCAAATGAAACCAAGCAGATACAATAAACTACATTCTGAAATCTTGAGTCATAAAACCTGAATTCCATGAGCATTAGACCAACATCCAAGATTCTGGCTCTACTATGATGAGTTATAATTTAAAGTAAGTCTTTCCTTGCCTTCACTGAATCTTAGTTTCCTTCCTCCCTTCTGAAGTAGGTATTTGGTTGCTTGCTCTCTGTCTGTCCAGGATACTGTAATAAAGAGTAACTGCTGTAAAATGTAAGGAGTGGAAAAAAAGCCCGAGTGCGAGTTTTAGTTCAGCCACGCACAACCTTGCACTTCAACTTATTCCCCTTCACTCTTACAAGCATGTGGTACTACATGGTCTAAGGTGATGAAGAGCTGTCTCTTGCCTATTTCTCTAGCACCATAGGGCACCATTTGTTCCTTTCCTTGTCCTGCTTCACCCATACCTGACTTCTTTCAGCTTTTCAAACAGAGCATACTCAACTCTTGACTCAGAGCTTTATTTACTAATAGTTAGCCTCTCCTTTACCTACTACAGTTTTTCCTTAGAAAACTCCCTCAATCTTGTCTCAGCTGAACTATAGCATTTTCAGAGAAACCTTTCTTTATCCTCATATTACGTTGGCTTCCCTCTATTTTATGCTTTCATAGAAACTAGTACTTGAACGTTGGCAGCAAACATGACTCTTGTAATTGTTTAAGTGTTTCTGCCCCCTTCAGTGAAAACAGAGAGATTTTGCCTGACTTGATCTCTGCTGCGACCCCAGTACCTAGCTCATGGACTGGAATATGGTAGATACTCAATTCAAATTTAGTAACTAGCTCCTCTTCTGAAATCCTCACTACTTTCAGAGGGCTATGGTTATAATTTATTGTGTGAAAGCACTTTGTAAACCGCAAAAGTAAATTTCAAACTGCTATAAAAATCTAGGTCACTACTATTATCTATGCATGTTTTGAATTCCAAAAATTTCAAATTGTAACTTCATCTCTATGTGCTGAAGCTGTGATTTGAGCTTTCTCTATTATTCAGTGGGACATGGCTGAGATGAAACATTACCCTCCCCTGCTATAGAAGGAAGTACAATATGACAGCAAGGACCAGTATTAGAATCTTTTGCAGAATAACAAATTACCCATAAAACTTAGTGGCTTAAAACAACAAGACATTTTTATTATTTTTCCCAGTTTTTGTGGGGAAAGAATTTGGGAGTAACTTGGGTGAGTGTTTCTGGCTTGGAGTATCTCGTGAGGTTGCAGTAAGATGTCAGCTGGGACTGCAGTGATCTGAAGGCTTCAGTAGGGCTGAGAGATCCACTTCCAAGGTGGCTCACCCCCATGGCCGACAAGCTGGTACCAAGCAGATGCCTCATTCCCTTCCCACATGGGTCTCTCCACAAAACAGGGTAACTGTCCTCACAACATGGTGACTGATTTTCCCCAGAGTAAGAGATCCAAGGAAACAAGATGGAAGACACAATGCCCTTTAAAAACAAGCCTTCAAAATGGCATGTTGTCACCTCTGTCAAACTCAGTGGATCAAAGAGACAAGCCCCGATTCCCTGCAGGAGGAGACTACAAAAGGGCATGAACACCAGGAGGCAAGGGACATTGGTAGCCATCAAGTCTGGCTCCCACAGACGTTTTGTCCGCCAAAGTCACTAACACAGAGCTTCGTGCACAGTATGTAGTCTAAAATAAATCTTTGAAGGGATCTATGGCTGGAATCATGAATGAACAGATGAACTGGGGGTGGCAAGGAGTGAATGCTACCTACTTTCTGAGGCTAGCAATAGAAAAGTCAGAAGGAATGATAAAGCGGTTAATAAGGCTGCACACACGTACTCCCCAGTCACCACAGCAAAAGATTGTAATGACTGGTTTTGGGAAGAGATGCAAAATAGGAGTCAGTGTTAGTGGAAGAGTGTGCCCTGGAGTAATTCTTCAGTTTCTAAACCTAGTCTTACTTCCTCTTAACCATCTAGCTGAGAACAAAATGTATAGATAAATGGAATTTCCTATTACAAAGAAAAATTTGGTGAAAGGCGTAGAAACTGCCAATTTTTTTCCTGCATTATTCTTGTTATGGAAATTTATAATTTAGTTACCCTCGTGAATGTTATGCAAACACATTAAACAATACAAGGGGGATGTGAGCCTTTAGAATTCTTGACTTATACAAGCAGTACTATAATTATCACTACAAAGTTCCAATAATAACATTATTTGCATTTTCTTTGACACTGTTTTTGGAAAGATTTTCTAAATACTTCAGTAAATATTTGTAAATTATGACCATGAAACAGTAAAGGCCATTCAGAGTAGGAAGGGAACACTGAAGACCAGAATTGATTACTTTAATATTCAAGCTTATTAGTTCACTCCAGAAAAATAGCTCTGACCCTATAGGGATTTTTGATCTAATGATTCCAAGAGCAAAACAGTATTTCAATGAAGAACAACCACCATCCATAAAGGAAGCAAGTCAGAAACCTGGTAGTTATCCTGGACACCTCCTCTCCTTCACCTCCCTTATCCAATTATTAATATCCCCTAGATCCATTCCCTACTCTCTGCTCCCACCACTCTGGATCATTACAATAGCCCCACACAGGTTTCAACACACATACTCTAATGATGCTGATCTGTACTCCCCTTAACAACTAAACTGACCTTTTAAAAAAGATCTACCATATCCCTCACCTTTTCAAAAGTCTTCAATGGCTTTTACATCTTGAATATGGATTAAAGTTTAAACACTGTCAACAGGACCTTCAGAGTCATGTATGATCTGGTCCAGATCTAACTCTCCTGTTTCACCTGACAAGACCCTCCCCTCACACACTCTGCTCCAGCTTTCTCTCAGTCCCAGATACACATCCTCTCACCCCTTTGTTCTGCTGCCTACCTGTCTACAATGTCCATCATTACATTCTTTCTTAAAAGTCACTTCAAGCAAGCCTCCTCTCAGTGGAATGGCCTCAGTGGAAATTAGCTCTTCCTATTATACGCTTCTTAGCACTGTGGTCTCCTTTGTAGCTCTTAACACGGCTGTAATGCTTACTCCTAGAGGGACAAACTGAGTCGTGTTGACATCCCATTTGCTCCGTTCCCCTCACTCTCACCCCAAGGGCACAAACAGTGACTAGCGTTCGTTCTCATCGTTGTGCTTCCAGTGCCCGACCCCAAGCTCAACACAGGGTTGATGTTCACTGTGTGAAGATGGACTGAATAAATGAAAATTTCAAATGCATGCCCAGAATGTAGCTTAGACAGTGGGAAAATATGATGTACTTATTTAAGCAAAATAAAGTAAAAAGCAAAAGCATAATGTGCCTCTTGGTGGGTTACTATCAATGGCTAGAATAATCAGAGATAAAATCTATTTTAGACAATTAGGAAAAAGGGGATCCTAATCCACAATGTAGTTGGAAAGTTTCTGCAGATAGTAAAATCTGTCAAGACCAGCTTGAAATGTAAGTTTGTTGATGGTGGCTCTTCTCCATTTAGAAGGCCTTCAAACATTCAGTAGAAGAGGGAAAGGGGAAAGGAGGAAGAAAATGGAAAATACAATGTGGCAAAACCATACACAATAGATTCACCAGAATTTAGAAAACATTCTTCACTGCTTACATCGAAACTTTTGCTAGCTAACCTTCACTAAATAAGAGCCTATTTCCTTCAAAAGAAAAGCAGGATGATTACCAAATGCCTCACCTTTTGGTAGAATTAAATAAAAAATAGCCAGTGCTTCTCAGAAATACAGGAAAGCATTACAGAAAATTACATTAGGGATATGAGACCTACCCAGATAATGCAAATGGAATAAATATATTCATATTGAAAATATGGAGCTTACAGAACTTAAGTTCTTTCTATAGAATAGTAGCAGACACTCAAGAAAAGAGTGACAGCATTGACTATAGTTAGAAGTAATTTTGTGTACTTTAACTCTTAAAAAGGATTTATATGCTTTCTATTCATTTTAACAAACTCTAAACATGAATTCCAAATTTCTTTTAGGACAGTCACATATAAAACAAAAGAATTTTAATGAGTTTTCTCCCCAAAATACCCATAGGTACAAATCTACATTAAGGATTAATGACCTGTCAGCTTGTACTTAAAGGTGAGAAGAGACATTTCAGTTGTAGGAATTTAAAAATAAAAGAGTCTGGAGTATGAAAACTTATCATTTTTCCCTTTTGTGTCATAAAAAGAACTGACCTGATTTATTCACTTTAAATTGGCCAAAAGAAAAATGTATTAAACGGTTGGCCTTTTAAGCAAAAATTCATTCTGGGCAAAGTTTTATGACAAAATTAGAAAACCTGGTCAGAAGTACTCTTTTCGTCACTTAAATGATAGAGCATTAATGACAGAGTCAAGAATAGTATAAAAGGGAGAGGCTATTTACATTTTAGATTTAACGAAATGTCTCCAATGACTGCGGTAACGTGGAAGGACGGCCTTGTGCTCTCAACCAAGCATGCCTGGTGGTAGGCGCCATAAAGTACTTGAATAGCTATTTCAAGCCATCAATGCAATTTTATCCCTATTTTTTAAAGTCTTATCTATTTCAAGTAAAAGTTAATGCTCAGTTTTGTGATTCATTTACACTTGACGCATGGCCATGCCAGAGCAGCTCTATTTGCGGTACTATGAAACTTTTTTCCCCTTTGAATCGAGAAGTGATGTTATGACAGCAGGAGATAGAATCCAAAGACTGAAAAGATCAAGTTGAATTTGAAACTCAGAACCTTCAGCGTTTCAATAGATTCCAAATGTGGAAGGCTTTGCATTGTCCCAGCCTCAGTGTGTGTGACACAAGGACACCAGGAAAACAGCCCTGGTAAGAATCATGTGACTGTCAGACTCAGACAGTGTCTCGTCTTCCTTTGCGTAGGCATGCTTCATATAAAAGAAGTTAACAGATTTCATCTCTTCCCTTCAAAAAGAGACCATCTCTGTTGGCCAGACTGAGCAACACTAATCTGAGTCTGTACTTGCTCCAGAAAGCATCTGTGTTATGGGAGATAATAAAATCACTCAGTTTTGCCTACAAGATGAAAAATAAAACTAAATATTTGAGTAACTTATTTCTTTATCTTTTCATATAAATATTTAGTGTCGTAGCAAAACCAAGCATTTGGGGAAAAAGAATATACTGCATCATCCTGCTTTTAGGTAGATGATATGTACTGGGATCGACTCTTTTATAGTATTTCTGCTCTTCTAGTCCTGCTCTGAGCTAGGAATGGTTACAGGGCACATCATTAAACAAGAAGGTCCTGGAAACATCTTAAATCCTCAATAAATCTTTATAACACTCTCAGTTCTACATACCACCGCAGTACACATTAAAAGCCTCCTATGACATAGAGTTGACCTAGCACTTTCTACCTTCCAGGTGTTTTATGCAGTCACTGACAGAAGTGTGTAAAAATCAATTTATGTTCAATAAGGTAAATGTCAATGATATCTTTAAACATGATGAGCCAATGGCATAGTTTATTTCCAGACATTCAAATTTTGATAGCTGATGACCTTAAATATTATTTGGGCATGATTCAAAAGTTCAGAGGCATTTAATAACCTATAATTAACTGGAAGAAAGTTCTAAAGTCATGCATGGCATTCTCCTGCTCAGAAGCCTTCTATGGCTCACAACTCCCTGTAGAAGGAAGGTTCATTGCAATAGTTTGGCATTTAAGATCTTGCATAACCTGGTCCTAAATGGTTCTTTTAGCCTGATGTCACCCTTCCATCACTCATGCCTTATACTCCACATAAATCTGATTATTCCTACTGCTGACCACATACCAAACTTTCCCACCTCTGTCCTCCAGGGTTGCCCTTTTATTCTTTCTGTTGACTCTTCCAGTCTAAATTGGGACAATCTACTCAGAAGGCAGTTAGGTAGTATGTGTATCAAGATCATTAATGTTATTTTATACACTTAACCCAGTAATTCTACTTCTAAGTCTTAGAAATAATCAAAAGAACTATAGATTTTTTAAAATGTACAACAATGTATCTTATCATAAAAGGGAAAAAAACTTGGAAGGTACCTAAGAACCCAAATTTAGAGGGTTATATTAAAAATCATTATTCATCCATATTATGAATTATTGGTTAGCTGTTAAATGATGTTAACAGAGAGTTCTTAGTGACAAGAATAAATGTTTAAGACATACATTAAGTGAAATAGCAGGATACAAATTGCATAATATGTACAAAATCAGATAAGACTGGAAGGGAATATATCAAAACAATAATATTGAGATAATATTGAGATAATTCTACATCTTGAGATTTGGGGTAATTTTTTCTGCTGCATTTATAAGCTCTCCTAGCTTTACAAAATTTCTGCATATATTACCTTAATAACCAGAAAAAAACAGCACACTAAAAAGATATTTTAAAAATCATATATTTTAAGATACTCACATGCCACCCTCTGTGAAACTTCTTCAATGAACCTTGATGGAATTAATTTCTTATTTCTCTGTAATCCCATAATACTTTGTACTTCCAACTATTTTTAAATCATTTTCTGCCTAATATAATTATTGAATTTGATTGGGAAGAAAAGACCTAACATAGATCCATATCTTAGAATTTCTAAAAACAGACCCAATTGAAGAGGAGTTTTCTATATATATTAGACAGTACCTGTAATACAGATTTATTTTCACATTGCCTTGCTTAGGAGAAGCACATCTGTCTAATATTAGAATCTCCTTTACAAACCAAGCATCAAGGCTACACTTCCAGCTCTACATCTGCAGTTTGTTTGAAAACTTATGTTTTAATTACAGACTGTCTTCCTACTAAATGCTGTATTAACATTTTGGAACAAGGTGCTAAAATGGATGCAGGGGTTAAAAATATAAACCAGTAATTTTACCATAAGCACAGCAAGAAAAATCATGGCATAATTCTCCTAGCAAGCCTGTTCTGCTATTTTCCTCCAAACTGGATATATAGATGAGTGTATGAATTAGTGTTATAAATTTCTACACAAAGTCTTGCAAATTCTCAGCTTAACTTTTAAACATTAGTATTTGCTACAATTTGCTATCTTTTCAGTATATATATGTATATATATATATATTTATATATACACACACACATATATACATAAGCTAATCTTTATTACACTTAGGATGTTGGAGGGAGTTGCTAGATAAAATAAATGACACTAGTTACATTTCAATTTCAGATAGTGATTCTTTATATATATTATATATATATAATCTCCTATTCAATATTTGGCATAATATTTTTATATTAAAATATTATTCAAGTATATCTTAGATTCAAATTTAACTGGGGGGGTCCTGTATTTTTATTTGCTAAATCTGGCAGCTCTGGGTGGGAGAGTGATTGCATATTTACAGATTCCACAATCTGGCTAAATAACCTCTTAAACCTACCCCTGGGTAGCATTTCATTTAAACCCAGCAGATAGTGAACTCAGATAACTGAATTCTCCACATCCTTCCAAACCAAGTTTAAAAAAGAAAATCCACTAATACTGATGCCAAGGAATCGCCAGGACTCCCTAACCTCTCCAAATTCTGGAGCATGAATTCTTGCCAAGTCTGTACGGGAGAATTACAGACATATTATCAAGCTCTGTTGTGCCTTACACTTTTATTTTTATGCATTTATACTTAACAGAGGAGCCAGAAATATTTGACTTTACAACTTGAAAAATTTTCAGAGCATTTAATGCACACTAGAGAGACAATTCTAATGTGCCTTTGTTCTTTATAGAACAGTTAGAGGGGATATGTCTAGAATTTATCGTTGGATTTTTCCTTCGCATTAAGCTAACTGCTTTCTTCAGATTTTCTTCTTATTAATGTGATTCCATTTTCCTCAGTCTATTTTTTATGGATCTTCTTCTGTGTCCCATAGGCTGCTTAAAATCAGGATGCCATAAAATAAATTCTTTTTCCTCACCTTTGTTCCTCAAACTTCCCCTTTTCCTGTGTTCCCAATCATCCATCTAGAAATCTTAATAAGGAATCACAGATTCATTCTCAATTAATCCTCTTCAACCACCTTGTCCTCAATTTCCATACCTTATCAGCCAACTCTTCCCAGTTTCACATCTTAAATATATCTGTTAATGGTCATTGTTTCTTCTTTCCATCACTACTTGTCCCTGCCTTAGCCTAGGCTCTCAGGGGCTGTCTCCAGACCAGTGTTTCTCACATGCTCACGAATCATCTCCAGATCTTGTTACATGCAAGTTCTGATTGCGTAGATGGGGTGGGGCCCAGGAATTCTTGTTTCTAACAGAATCCTTGGTGATACTGATGCTGCTGGTTCAGGAACCAAACTTTGAATAGCAAGGCCGTAAGTTATTTTTATAGACTGCCAGCAAGTCTTCCTTCTATTCCAACTAGTTGCCACACTGCTGTCACTACACTAGGTAAAATTTTTGTGTGACTCCTTCTGCCTCCTGAATTACCAAGACATTAAGCACCCAGTTTCATGTCCAGTTCCTTTCCACCTCCCAGCCCCCTATTCTAAACTCTGATCCCACTCCACTTCCTTCTGCTCTTGGAACTCTCCTTTCCCACTTTCAGGGCCTTTCCCTAAAATGTCCTTAGGGCAAACTTTCTTGGCCTGAGTGGCTCCTTCTTCCTGCTAAAGTTCACATGTCATACTTATTCTGAAACTTTCCATCACCACACAGCATCAACTCCCAACAACTAATAGGATTATCTGTACCTCCCACAACTGGGTGTATTCACAGATCTCTTCATACACCATCAGCATATGCACCAATGACAATAATACGCAGGACTTATTACGTATGAAGTATTGTTGTATGTATCTTATGTGCAATCCTCATAACAATCCTGTAAGGTAAGTACTAGTCTATCCCCATTTTACAGATCATAAACAAGGCACCAAAGGTGATTTTGCTGAGATCATACAGTTTGTTCGTGCCAGAGCCAGATTTCAAGCCCAGAGAGTCTGATACCAGAGTCTCTCACCATAACCATTGCACCACACTACCTCTATGATACTGGGTTGAACCATATAAAACTGTTGATATTTCACTCTGACATCTGTAAAACAGCAATCTCCTATGATTCAACTTTTTCAATAAATTTGGAACCATTCATGGGAAGATGCCCCATCTTTGTCTCTATAAATATTCCCTGGATTAAGCACAAGTCTGGAACATACCTGACACTTCATCGGTCTTTGTTAAATGAAGCAAAGATAGTAACAGCTCTATATGCTGAGTGAACACATGCTGGGCATCATACCAAGTGTTTCTTACACATTGTCATATTTAAACCTCATTACAACGTGCACTGTGGATACTATCATTTTCATAATATAGATGGTAACTCTGGCTCATAGGTGTTAATGCCTATTGACACACAACCAGTAACATAGCAAAGTAGTACCAAAAGCAGGCCTGTCCTAAGAGACAAGCCGTCAGCCTTCGGAGCTGAGTAGTGTCAGACTTTGAAGAATACCTGTTTTTCTCACCAAGTCAAATATGAGTTTTGGTTTTAAAAATCTTGCATATTCTAAGAAGATAAAGTTCTCTTTGTTATATTATTTTATTCTATTTTTTAATTTGAAAAATACACAAAGATAGAGACAAGAGCATTTACTCTCCCATGGATCCATCACCCAGCTTCAAAAATCATCAACAGTACATTATTCTTGATTTCACCTACTTTCCCACATTTTATTTATGTGTTTGTTTGTAACTGAACTATTTTAAAGTAAGTCCCAAATATCATTTCACATGTAAATTCATCAGTATATATCTCTAACAGGTATCTTAAAATAGCCACAAGACAGTTACCATACTTAACAAAATTAATTAATATTCCTTAATATAATCTAATGCCCAGTCTACGTTTGATTTCTGTGGATGTTAAAAAAATGTCTTCTTACAGTGATGAGTTTGAATTGGGATCCTAGCAATGTCTACTCATTACACTTTGTTTAAATCAATGTTAAATTTCTTTTAATCTATAATGGTTATAATGGTTCTCTCTCCTTTTTTTCCTCAAGCCATTTATTTGTTGAACTGGTAGCTATGTCTAGGGGCCTAATTAAATCCAGGTTTAATAATTTCGGGCAAAAATCTTCATAGATGGGGCTGTATATGTCCTATGACACCAATCAGGATGCATAGGATGTCTGGTGGTCCTAAATTTAGTGAGATTAAGATTAATCAATGGGGTCAAGAATTGTCAGCCTGATCCACTAATTCCAAAAAATTCAACAAAATAGTTTCAGAAATCATTGACCTTCATTTTCAAGGGCTAATATTTTTAGAATTTTTTAAATGATCATTTTTTTTTCTGATTCTGTATTTCCTTTGGCATTTGTAAATTGAAATTCTTATTGATTATCAGCCCCTGTTAGGTTGCTCAGTAAACTGGTCAGGATACAAATGCAAAGATACCAAACTGCATTCAGTATTGGCGACAGATAAAGGTCTTTAGTCTTGGAAATTATTATCCATATAAGGACAAAAGAAAACATCCTCCATCAAAGCATAGTTGACATAGACCTCAAGTACCAGAGGTCTTCAAAGAACATTTGGCACTGATTCAATAAACATTTATCCTGTTAAAAGTAGGATTTTGCTGAGGAAGTGAACGTACTTTTATGCATATGGAAGAGATATTTGATCACCTGTTCACTAACCAAAACATCGCATTTGGAGAGGTACATACACACAAAAGTAGAACCATAGTTAAGAAAATAATACTGTGAAAAGAAACTTAAATAAAAAATATTCTCCTCATCGCATTAACATAGCCTACCCAACAAAATATAGCCTTTTCCTTAAGAAGCCCCATAATAAGCTGCTATGCTGGGTTTGTGTATAAAATATCATCTAAAACATTTGCACAGAGCATCAGATAAAGAAATTCATAGCATCAAGGAGGAGAATGTAGCTAATGAAAGTACATTATTAGTTCTTGTTTACCTATCCATTGACAAAGGAAATTGGGTCCCGAAGAGAAACATACAAGGGAAATTCTAGGCTGAAAGCATTTGAGGAAATTATAGCCCAATATCTTGGTTCACAACCAGTCATAGGTGACAGAAGTCTCTAACATCTGCAGGATATTTTTTAGTTAATATTTACATAATCTTCTCTATTCTATTCACCTGTATTTAAAGAGCTGATGATGAATATAAATTTTAAAGAAATGTTTACCCATCTTTGGAAACAGCATGGGGCATTTGAAAAATCTTTGCTCTGTAATTCAGCTCCTAATTTCCACACGGACACTAATTATCTGATTTTCAACCAATCCTTCCTATAAATATGAAGATATTGGACTAGGTGATGTAAAGCCACTCCCAGCTCAAACTGCCTATGATTTTGTTAAGTGCTACCGAGAGAAAGTACATGATTGAATAGACCGATGAAATCATGCCCAGAGCAACACCAAAAGACCATATGTTCCCCTTGAACTAAACTGTTTAGATCTATTATGAACATCACACTCAACACAGCCTCACTAGCAGAAAACTAACCTCAGAGAGCAGCGAATACAGTTCACCTCAGAGAAATGTGCAGTCTAGTGGCACTGAATACCCAAGACAAAGAGAATAATAGAATCTGAAAAGATCTGATGTAAGTCATAATATTTCAATATTTTGTTTCTTAATTTCACATTTCTCTTTTGAGCTATTCAAAGGATAACGCAGATAAAAATGTCCAAGTTTAGAATAATATAAATTTTGCCTCCTTTATTTTTAAATATATGTCTGGCTCTGAGTAGTCCTACAGAAATAGACCCACTTTAAGGATGGCATGTCATATACACAGGTTATTAGTCACTGAAGGCCCTGCCCATAGCCTCTTCCATGAAGAAATGTCCTGCTCACACTTCCCTGGCATGCTATTTACCAAGAGCCCTGCTGGAGATGATTTGACCAGAGGTGGAAACATGAACCAAATGCAAATAATTCATACTTAGCAACTGGCCTATGAAAGGACTTGTTATTTAAAATAAAACTGGAACAGGGCTCCTCAGGAAATAGTTTCTGGAAAACCCAAAAGAATTTTAACCATCATTTGGGAGAGCTAAAAGCATAGTTAAATTTAGAATCATGAGACTTGGAGTAAGCTGGGAGCATGAAGAACCAGAGACAATCAGTAAAGACAATTAGTAGAGAAGGTATAATAGAGGTAATAGAAAAGCAAAACTTTCATCAGAGATACCTATGTAGGAGAAAAGAAGTAGCCAACTAGTCAAGAGAGGGGCTGGGATTTCTCACGGTGTTGTTACTGAAATTCTGGGCCACGTGAATACTTACTCTAAATATTCTTTTCCTTGAAATAATCTGGGTAAGTAACGGGTCTCATCCACCCAGTTGAGCTTAAGCGAAGGTTTAGTTTGGGATCAGTTCTCATGGTCATACAAAAGAGTCACACAGAAAAGCTTCCAGTGATTCCAAATGGTCAAATGCCTGAGTCATCAGGAGAAGAGATGATGCCAAAGGAACTAGAGAGAATAAAGCTCCCTTGCTGGTCTTGATGGGAGAGTCAGAAAACACATTGCTTTGCTTTCTTGGAAACCAAAGCAGATGAAGAGGAAGCAATAAGGAATGGATTCTCTTGACAGTGAAAACCTTATCTGGCATTATCCCACCTAATTAGGGGTGGTCAAGGCCAATGGAAATTTCAAGACAAATGTTAGCATTTTAAGGCACACAAGGAGTCCTTGATCTCTAAACCAATGAAAGGTGTTAGGCTACCGCAAGATTTGTGGGAGAAAACTGAATCAAAAGAACCACTTTGTTATTTATTTTGTGAACCTACAGTTCACTAGGCTGTGGCCTTAGAAATGTAAATCCACTGTAAAGTTGTTTTTCTCAGAATTCGGTAAAACGCAACAGTGGGCCAAGAGACAACGTCAGCTCATTCCACAAAATATGCGATAGGGGCACCTAAACACACCAACGAGATCTAGAGCCCTTTTATCAGATTTAAGCAGAAAACACGGATTCTGTGTTTCAATTTTTCGGTTGACTTATGCTTTCCTCCATGTTCTTGACTTTAAAAATGCCAAGATCCTATATTGCATGCATGCTTGAAAGATGGGTATAAGAAAAACTCTTTCCAGCCATTTTTCTGGGAAATACTCTTGAGAGAAAAGAAATGAACACTCTATTGACAGCAAAAACACATTTTGCTTGTTTTGAAAGGACACACCCATGATGACAGTGGACTGGAATCTATCCATCTTCTCTCTCCAGGTTTCTGAGAATGACCATAAAGTCTGTGAGAATCATCGTAAGGAAAAACACACCACGTCACATCTGCTTTGAGGTAACATTTTATAAGCCAGAGGTGATCAGACTGAAAAGAGTTCTCCACAAAAGTGTCCTATTTTATCTCTACTGTTTGCCACCTCTGATCCAAAGTTTAACAGGACTCTTGATGTCCACTTTCGGAGAGGACACAGTCCAGAACATAATAGAAGGTGATTCAGGAGGATGACTGCCCATGCCTCCTGGAACTGGCAATGAAAGGTTAAGTAAACAAAGAACAAAATAATTCTGTGCCTTCCTACTCCTTTTATATCCAGCAAAGATTGTCTCAGACTCTGGTTTCTAAAGAGCATGGTCCTCCACACACACTTTATAAGCATGGGAAGCAGTTTACTAGCTCTACTTACTGACATTAAGAACAAAAATGAGTCACACTTCACCTGGATTGAGTTCTGGGCTCAAAGAAAAACATCCTGCCTTAATGACTTGCCAGTCAGCAAAGCATTCAGGTGATGCTTATCCTCTTCCCTCCCTCTTGATTTTCTCTTCCCGTCAGGAGTCTGGAGTAGAAATTCAATCCAGCAGGGAAGCTACAGTGTTTACTAACTGAGATGGCAGCCACAATCCGTCGATCTGAGATATGCCTTCAACTAGGTGATGCCAACTTTCCTTCCAGTTGGCTGTTGCGCACCCACAACCCACGACTGACACAGCTTCTGGCAACAGTTGGGAAGAGCTGTGAGCAATGTCACAAAACCCCAGGGAGAAAGCCAGCAAAATCACATCTTCTGTACAGTCATTCTCAAGCACCAGAGGAGTTCTATTTTTACTAACAGGATCATTTAGAATAGGCATGAAATTAATTTATTGCTACACTGGTTTAAAATATTTACGTTTTTACTATTTTTGCAGTTGGCATGAATATGTTTTGCTAGAAGAGATTAGGATGGGGAGCAGACAATGAACAAGCAAAAACTACACAGCCACATCAGAGCAACTGTTTGGCAAGGTATTGGTATTCTGCTCTAAGGAGCGAGCAGTTATGCATAAAGCAGGAACTAAACCTATAAAAATTTTTGTGCTTTGAACACAGGAATAGGAAGAATGGGGGGGGGCCTAGTTCCATGCAATGGAATTGAGATGGATATTTCCCCTGCCCTTTGCAGAAGTTCTGTCTGGCAGTGAGTAGTTCTGGTATTAACTAACTGAAGACGCATCACTCATTCATTTGTTTTGGCAGTTTGTTTTGCTCCTTTAATTTGAATGGCCCATCAATTGTTAACTAAGCTGTCTCCAGGGTTTATAGTTTGGGCAGGCCAGTTAACCACGATAAAGAGCATTTCTTGAGGAATCTCTGTGAGCATTACTAAGAGAGCATAGTGACTGTGCACTCCAAATAAAGAGATAAAGCATTTGCTGGTGAAGCTTGTCTCAGCCTATGAGGGAGGAATTTCCACGAGGGTAACCCCTGCCCCCAGCCAGAATCACCCCAAGGTAGCTTTACTTCTCCTGAAATCCTTTTTTTCTTTTCCAGCCCTCATACTACGTCTCAATGTTTTTCATTTTTTATTAGTGATAGAAAGTGCTTCCTAAAGTTTCTTCTCAATTCCTTTTGCTTCCTCCCTTCTTATACCATCAATGAAATTGATAACATCAACATAGAATATTTTCATAAGTTAAGCTTTCTGGTCTCCAGATACTATTCACCGGTTCCATTGTCCATTCTAGGAACAAACCAGAAGCATCTATATTCAAATTCCTGATTGAGTGGGCAGTCTTAAAGAGCTCCAATAATTCAAACCCAATAGCTGAATATAATCCTCAAAAAAAAGGTCGATTTTTGCCATAGGCATAGTTTATTCTCTTTTTAACACACAATGTTCTTTTTCTTTCCCTACCTAAATAGTGCTATACACTAAGAAAGCAGCAAACGATTCCAAGGATCCGAAGTTTAGAATGGGAGCAGACAGTTTTCTCTGTGATGTGTGATAGAGAATAGACCTTCTGAAGCTTGCCTAGTCCTGTTTTAGATTCAGAAGTCAATGTTCTATCTTGAGTCAGAAAATTTAACGTTAAAAAAAAAAAGTAGAGATAGGTGTATGTTGGTTGATTAGGATTCATAAATTAATTAAGCATCCACTGGGACCATTTCTAAAACATGATGCTCAAACTGTATTTCACTTTTACTAGCATCTTTTCTGCTTATTCAGGTAACATATGTCATTTTTAAGAACTGGGAAATTCAGGAAAATAGAAAGAAACACATATATATCCTTGATACTCTCAGAGATAAGTGAAGGTATATCTTTCTGGTCTTTTAGAATGTGTGCACATACATACATACATTTTTAAATAAAATTGGGCTTTTCCTAGACATACTATTTGTATATTATGAGCATTCCCAATTATGTTAAGTATTATCCTAATAGTATTCTATCAATTGTATCTATTTTCAAGTTAGTTTTTAATTCCAGTTAACATTCCTCAAAAGCCCAAAATGTTAATCATCAAAGAATACTTCTAAAACTCACATCAAGAAACTAATGGTTTAAGGAAAAGAAAAGACTCATCATTCCACTGTATCCAGAGCTAAATCCAAAATGATGGAGGCAAAAGAAAGTAATTTCATCTTTAAGGAAATTAACCAACATTTAAAAACGGAATACACAGAGGTCCCCTTCTGGGAGATATCCTTTTGCTGGAGTGTGTTTGATAATACTACTTGTATGCCTAGCCTGATTTTTAAGAACCAATCTTCTCCATCTGGCTAGCTGCTCCAACCTCTTCTTAGAAAGGCTCTTATATGTCTTGGGAGGAAGCTGAAGAATAATGGTTACGAATATAATGTTGATCTTGGGCAAGTTTTTTTAAATCTTGCGTGCTTCTAGCTCTTCATCTGCAAAGTGGGGATGAAAATATTCCCTTTCTTATAAAACTGTTACGAGGATCATAAGTCAATGTATATCAAGCACTGAGAATGCTGCCTGGAACACTACAGGTGATCAATAAATGCTTAGTGTCATTATCTGCAACTCTCATTTGGTCGCTTAATCACACATTGTTTGAGGGTTTTGTTTCTTGGCAATTATTTCTATTTTGCCACCTTTGGTAGTTTCACTCTTTGGGCACAACTCTCTTTTTATGTAAATCTCTCTGTTTTTCCTTGCCCAGTGCTCTGCTCTACATTTTGTCTCCTTTCTTCCTGTTGAGAACTCATGGATCTTTATAAAACCTGACTGTGCTATCTAAAAGTCTAAGGCTTTTCACTGTCAGCTTGGAGCTAGGGAGTAGTCTAGCAGAAAAGTCAGCCTCAAAAGATTCCATCTGTAGATCTGTTTCTGCCAAGAGGCTCCCTACACCATGTGACTCGACCCATTTCATAATCTTTGCTTATTTGTTTTCACCCTTGGGCTGAATGTCCCAGGGTGTAGAGGGCCTGTCTCTCAGGTGGCAGTTGAGTTGAAAATAAAACCTACTACTACATTCCCTGCACACTATTCTGATTACTGAAAACAGCCCAGAGGAGTGAGGAGAAATTGAGAGAGAAAGAGAGAGAGAGAGAGAAACTCAGTCATAGGCCTTCCTCATCTCCGCAACTGAGTGTTGCAAGAAGAGGTGAGGAGACCCCACCACACACTTAAGGGCAATTTCCTACACAGCTAGCTCAGCAGTTGTGAGTGGTTCTCCCTCAGCAACCAAATCTCCTTGCTAGAATCATTTTTCTCTTTTAGAGCCTCAAAACACCAAAGCACAAGGAAGCATCGAGTTACAAGTATCAGAGCCCAGCTGAGTCCCTGTGTGTGCATCTGCGTATCCTACTGGGAGAATATATAGGATTCCCGTAGTTATAATTGGCACTGCTGCCCTTCGGCTTAGAATTGCATTACTTGAAAAGCAGAGGGGTTGCTGTTGTACTTATGATCATTAATATTTCAATCCAAAGGGAACTGTTTCCTAAACCCTAGGAGAGGTAACAGAGGTTAGCATGGTGAAACGCAGCCAAAATGCTATAACCTGCAGCCAGATGTGTTACGAATAACAATGAGAGGAAGAAATAATAAAAGTGGATAAGGAGAACAACTTCTAGTGTTAAAAACCTCAGCAAATTGAGGTTTTGTTTAAGTACGTGGGAGCTAAATGCCAGAGAAAAGCCCCCTGACCTAAACAGCTTGCTGAAAGTTGCTGCACATAATTCAGCAACTCTGCCAGGAAAGTTACACACAAAAGGTTGAGAAAATCTGATCCAATAGATCAACTAATGGCCTGGAAGGAAGTTATAGACCCAGACAGCTCATCCCAGACTCCTCTCCCTCTCTTGACGTTCCCTCAGGGCCCCATTGCCTTGGAAAAGGAATTTAACTAACACTTTGCAGAAAGGACAATAAATACTTGCCAACAGCCTACCATTGGAGGGTGCAACAGAAATAATGTAGGTTCAGTGAGCGGCTGTTTCCAAAACGAAAGCATCTCTATGACCTCAAGGTATACTCCCTTGCAGTAGATCACATCAAACACAGTCATACAGATCAGATCACCTTTTGTTCTAGAATTAAGAGTGTGTTCTTTAGAGAGTCAGTGTTCAGCTTCCCCGGTTTCCAAATGTCAGCAGTCTTTGAGGTAACTACTGCCAAGGAGTAAAGTGGGTCCATGGCTATCTTTAGTCTCATAAAATGAGGTTGGGTCTGAGAAGTTAAACTTTACAACTTGTAATCCTCTGATAATGATAAATGTCTACATATGCTGTTTTTTTTTATATGATCTAACTATATATCTATGGAAGTTAAGTGGGTGTTAAGATGTTCAGAAACGAACAATGTCAACCTTTCAATAGAATCCTGTTTTGTAGCTGAGGCATCTAAATGAAATGAAAAGGAGCCCTTCTTTGTCTTCTTAATAAATAATGAATACCTCGAATAAACATGGCAAATACATGGCTCTCCCATTACCATCTCTCCCTCCATGGAAGAAACGGAGGGAATCATCAATCCCGACGATCTTTCATGCCAGCCTGGTTGTAGTTTCAGAAAACCAGTGCTTCCAGCAATCACTACAAATAGGTCAGAGTTGGCAAGCAAGTTGAGAATTGGCCGAGTATGTCACACCCACTTTAAATTGGCATTTTGTAGTCATTGAAATATTTGAGTTTCTATGACTGAACTCTGTCTTCTTAGAGTTACCTTGAAAGAGAATATGAGATAAAATATACAGACCTAAACTGAGAAGGACTACACTTGGCTCTGCTTAGGCACCAGACCCAGCTCAGGCTCTCTATTAACACTGAATGGATTAACTGCATTTACATGAGGAAAATAACTTGTGCATTATATGGACTTACTGCTGGAAGTTAACTTTGGGAACTCAGATAAGAGACAAAGGAAGAAAATATGGCACTCGGCATGCTACTGAACACAGAGATGCAGGCTGGTCCTTTTATGTAGCCACATGTAAACGATTTGGCATATGGATTTCTTTAGGGATTTTTCCTGCCTTTAAAGGGTAGCAGCTACTTGAGAAGGAAATGTTTTTACTGCACTAGTTCTGTGCAACACTCAAATTACCTTTAAAGAAAATAACACCAGATGAAAACCTATTACTGCCAGGTACATTAAACATAGCATATTATGTTTTCCTCCCAGCCCTTAAAGGTATTCTACAAAGCCCTATTCCACAAACCAGGAAAATAGGCTCTGAGGGGAGGGGTCAGTAATTTATCCAAAATTATAAGGATTGCAAAAGAGTCACTGGGAGTTTGACCAAGTCTGTCCCAGGCCCCAAAGCAGGTATGCTCCCAGTGTAACACGCACGCCTCTTTCAGAAGATTTTAAAGGAAGAATTTTACTGATTCTGTTGTAAGATATTTGAGAGTAAGCCTGTCTTGTGAAAAAGGGGATGTCTTACTTTTTTTAACATTTAAGAGTTTAGAGAGTATACTCTTTTATGACTCTGGTAATAACAAAGGACACACACACATGATCAATGCTGTGTAATAACCCCGTGAGCACATGAACTCAAGCCTAGGTTCTTAACCCCTGGATTAACAATGCTGCTATTTCTTGTCTCTTTGTGCTACATTATAATGTCTCACTCTATATGATCACTGAGCAAGAGACAGAAGAATACAAGTTCTAGGGTTAGACCATTTGGATTAGCATCGTGTCTTTGCCATTTAATAGTTGTGACCTGAACGAACTATATTACCTCTTTATATCTCAGTTTCTTCACCTGTAAAATGGGGACAATAATAAGTGTCCAACTCATAAGTTGTGAGAATCAAATGATCATGTATAAACTTTTTGCCCAGTGCCTGGTACAGAGTGATAAATAAATATTAACTATCATCATTAATTGTGAGAAGAGTTCACTATCAATGTGTTTCCTCCCTTGATGCACTGTGACTTTGAATAATTTCATTAGTAAAGCAGCATGACAGACAGTATTTTCCAAATATGGCCAAAATAATATCTCCTATCACATGTGGTCTTCTACACTATGACCATGACACTCCCCGACAAAGGGGTAGAATTTGTGTCTGATAAAGTAAGACATAGCCCTTAACTGACCTGTTAGCGTTTACTTCCTGCCTTTGGAACACACTGTCTTGGAATTCATCTACCATGCTGAAAGGAAGCACAGATAACTTTGCGGAGGTACCCACAAGGAGAGAAACCAGGGCTCCCAGCCAACAGTTGCAGCTGAACTCATAGCCAACAACCAGAGCCAACTTGCCAACCGGATCAGTGAGCAATCAAAGAAGTAGATCCTCCAGAATCTAGAGTCCGTCTAATGCCACATGGAGCAGAGGTAAGCAATTCCTTTGAAGTTCTGCCTTATGGCAGATTATTGTTGTGTCAAGTCACTAAGTTTTGGGATAGTTACGCAGCAGTAGACACTCAGAACACAGCATTTTATATAATCACTCTTATTGCACTTTCCTGGCACTCACTTCTCTAAGTGGGTCCATCATAAAAAGACTTCTTATTATAGAATCTACAACTGTAACATGTGCTCAGTGCCTGCTGCTTGCCAATTACTGGACTGTTCTGGATGGAGGGAGGAGGGAAGAATACATTGTATAAACACATTCATTCCTGCCCTCAGGCAGCAATAGTACGATCGAACTGACAGTACAGTTAGACTTACGCCAGATTTTTGAAGGAGAGCAAAAACATAGCGTAGGTATACCAATGGCAGGCAGAGAATATATTCTGTAAGTTAGAAATGACATACGTGAAGGTTCAAAACCAGTAATGAACAAGTCATAGACAAGACCTGTGAAGGAGACTGCTTAAATTCTAGCAGAGGGTCCTTACCAAGAGAACAAAGAAATGAGGCTGGGGAGATCAGGACAAAGGGTCAACAAATCTCTACTCGAAGCTTTTATAACCTGGTGTGCTTTAGCCTTGGGAGAGTTTTTCTTTTCTCCTTTCAGACAGAAGCCTTCTCTCTAGCTCTCAAAGACAAGCAGCCTGAACAGTGACTTAGGTGCTTCTGTCACATAACGCTTGGTCTCTTTACAAACTGGCTTGCTGTGTTTTACTCAGCAGTCTGTGTCATCTCTTTTGTGGACTCAGGATTGCTCAAAATCTAGCTGTATCTTCTGCCTGGTGTCTTCTGTCAGAGGTGTCTATGTGGATTCCTTATACATCCATCAAAGAGACACACTTCAAAATGGAAACTAACAGCAAAGTGACCATATCAATAAAAGCTGCCCTTAGTTGATTCACAAATGCAGCCACCAGTGGAGTGCTAAGCAGAAAATAACTCCCACTGGACTTCAGTCTATCAGTTGTGTGTCAGTTTTCCCAAACCAGTGGACTGTGTTCACTCCTGACCATTCAGACCGCAGGTTCTTGACACCAGCATACCTGGGTTGCATGCTATCTTTTCATTCAATGCCTTCTATCATGGACCTAGCTTTATCAGAAATGAAGCGAAACTGCAGGGCCCTCCCACACACCATGCATGGGCTAGCCATCCCACTGTCAAGCTTTGGTAGAAAATGGCATCTAGATATGTTCTGATCTACAAGGGACTTAAAGCCCATGTGAATCAGGAAATCATGGCAATATCCCACCAATCTGAGATCCCACTCTGGAATTCTAACGGAATCAAATCAAATTTTAAACTGCAATCAGAAGAGCTGAAGTCTTACTCTTTCTCTCTTTTTTAAAAAAAATCCTTAAAATCTTCCTGCACATACTGTTACAAATCCTATTGTTCTGGTCACCATTTCAAGCAAAGAGCCTTCCTAGGGAATAGGAGGCTTGAAATGGAAAAAGCTAAAGAATCCAAGAAATAGATCAGCCATGTTCTGTTTATTTATAAATGTCAAAGAAGGTATCTCTAGAACCTCTTTCCTTCCCAAATACTATTTTGCTTTCCCTGAATTTTGAAAATGATAAAGGACGTGGAAGCATGAGAAAAAATATAAGTAACATATACTAATAGAATAAGAACTCTTCTATTTTAAGTGTATTTATTTATCACAATTCAGGGTGTTGAGACCTTCTGCTCACTTACCTACCCTCTTCCCAAACATGTGTACAACCCCATAAGCACCACACCCTCAGCT
The DNA here is from genome assembly GCF_048564905.1 of Vicugna pacos. NCBI lineage: Eukaryota > Metazoa > Chordata > Mammalia > Artiodactyla > Camelidae > Vicugna > Vicugna pacos. The sequence continues at coordinate 57,633,659 of NC_132993.1, forward strand.
TCAAATCCAGAGACCACTGATGGTCTCATCCTGATGGATGTGAGCTGATCTCACACCATACGGTTCACCTTTCTCCTCCACTGATGAGTGCATCATCTCTCCATTTGGATCACATCTGTCTCATTAGACTGAAGGACTGCCCCTGGCTAGTACTGTATTTTTAGACAACTTCAGCATCACTCTAAATGCCAGCAGGCAAAGACCTAAACAATGACAGTGTGTAAACATTTACATATCCTTTTTTCATTTCCTTCTTGATTTGATAAGCTCCCTGGGTCCCACATCCTATTGGGAATAAGATTTTGGCTCTTCATAAGTTTAGCTCCTATCCTAAACACCTTGTGTATCTTTTAACGCTTTGTGGATCAAAATCACACCCTGGCTATTAATATGACCTTTTCAGCTCTCTAAAGATTCGATACTACATTCCACAGTTATAGCAAAGAATTTCTTCTAAGAAATGTGCTTGGAAATATATTTAAAAGTTTTCTCAGTGCCACAGAAAATCCCAACACTAACCAGAGAACTACGTTATGATATGGAATTATTAATATGACTCAACTGGGGAAGACCAATAGACTTTGGAGACTTTATCAAACAGAACAAAGAATTCAGATGATCATGACTCAGGATGATTGATTCCCTTCTTTGTACATTTTAGCCTGGTGGTTCCTGGTGATTCACTAAGTCCATGGCAATAAGCTGGTTGGAAGATAGAGGAAAAAGAGATTTGGCTGGAGAGATCAATCTGAAGCTGCAACTATGCAAAATTTCTCTGAGTAGCCCCTCTATTCCTATAAAATCAATTCTGGATTAGGACTCAAACCTGGATGTAGTCCTAATAAGCCACATAGTCTTGAAACTGGCCCACACTTCAAGCCAAGGCTATGTCCAGTAGCATTTAATCTAAGAAGCGTTTATTTAGCAATAATCATGTAACAGGCAATTTCTGCTCCAGTACTTAAATATAGAAAAACATTTGATTGTTTCTGTTTTTCTAGCAGATATAATAAGCAAAATAAAGTGCACCATCTCCCTCAGAAAAAAATTTGAGTCCTTATATAAAAAGCTACCAAATTTCCAATCATATGGGCTGTCTTCTTTTTAAGCCCCAATGAGGAAGTAACTTGTTTGTCCACTGGAATCCATTTTCCATTTAGTGCATTAAGGATAGAGAAATAGATTTGCTTGTCCGGGTCTGCCTTTTCCCCTTTCGCCCAGAGTCTGCACAATCTCCAAAGGCAGTTTCACTAAAACTGCCTTGCAGTCTCTAGTCTTTGATAGTAGAGGTCACTTGAGGGGGATCTGATATCCAAGAACTTTCCCCTACTCTTCCATTTTGCAGCTGCACTTAGTTTTTGTTAAATGGCTGCCAGTGTCCTTAAATGGACTTCACACATGATCGTTAATACTGGCATCTTTAAAAAGAAACATTTTTTTCTCCCAGTCTGATTTGCTTAAAATGTATTGCACATGTCCTGAAATGTAATCTCCTGGGCAAAGAGTAAACACAAGCAGTTTTCAATTAAGGGCAGTTGAATGGTGACATTGAAGGAATCGTGGAAATAAATACAATGCACTACTCATACAACAATGAAAAACAAAACAAATTGAATTTTGTTCTGTGAACTCACATTCAATAGAAAAACTTGACAACACAGTATATTTTTAAATCATGTAACTGATTGCCCATTGTAGAGAGAAAACAGTTTAAGAAATCATAACTGTACACTACACAATGTTAATGCTATTTAAAATGCAAAAGCCAGGGAGATAGTTCCACATTACCTGATATTTTCACCATTTACGCACCCTGGAGCAGACATGTTTATCTTTCACCTTGACATCTGATTGCTGTGCTAATGCCATTTAAAACTAGATGGAAGAAAATTATATTCTCCTAAGGAGTTGACCGATTCTTTTCTTTAAAGAAAAAAAAAAGATAGCCATTTTGATTCAAACAAAGTGCTACATAGAAACCTCTGGGCATAAATCACATCAGGCCTCTATAATTTTTGCTTGCTATCGGTTATTGCAGGGATAATTGCATAGGAACACTATTTGTGTAATTGTCAGCAGTAATACTCCTGGACCAAGGACCAAGGCCTCCTGCAGATTTCTACAAATCATTACTCTCCTTACAGTTGCTGGGTTTTTTTCTTTTTCCCCCTGAAGATTACTGGAGTTAAGCCAAATGGAATTGTTGTTCTCAGACTTGGGAAGATTCATTTTAATTTCTGAAAAGTACAGACAAATTTTGCATCTAAGCAAACTTGTGCCCTTTGCTTAAGAAAAGGAGAATCCAGAGGGCGGAGGGTGGGGAACAAAGAGGGAACAAAATGTACATCTTCAAAGCTGCAGATCTACTTGAACAAACTGAAAGCTAATTTGGTGAACAGGGTCAAAGAAGTGATTAGACTGTTTAACCCAAGGGGTTGGACATGGGAAAAGACATTTGACAGTATTTGTACAAGTCTGTTTTCTTGCTCATTTGTTTTCTCTTCTAAGTTGTTGTCATGCAGTATAGGAGTGCAGAAGCAATGGATTATATACTTAGAGTAGTGAAAAAGGCTCAGGAATATATATATACACACACACACACATATATACATACACACACAGACACACAGAATGCATTTCTCTTTTCCAAAATTGTAAACCACAGTTCTGCCCTATTTATAATTTATCACCTTTGTGTAAGATACTATACACATATTATTTGTTCTGACTAAATCTTTCCACATTTCTCATGAAAACAGTGTTAAAGAAGATTGGTAAAGACAAATTTTAAATTCCCATGAAGCTGTTTGATTGGCATTTAGTATGTTTGCTTTCAACAAGTTTGCTCAGACTTTTCAATGTTTTGATCATAACATATAATAGCAAACACTTCTTTAATATTTTAAAACTTAGACAAAGGATGTAAGCAGGAAATTTATTGCAAAAGAGGAAACACAGATGATAAATAAATATTTAAGAAATGGGAACTGAATAGGATATGATGGTTACCCTATTAAAGTAACTAAGACTTTTTTCATAATAATCCTTAATGTTTGTGAGGATTTGATAAAAACAGACATCCTTTTTATACAGCTGATAAAACAAAAATCAGCAAGATGTTTCTGTAAAATAATTTTATAATACATATTAAAGATTTTATTTTAAACTGTACAGTCTGAAAATAAATGCCTACCTTGTGGATGACTATCCTAAAAATAATAAAAATTCAAACAAATATTCACTTATAAAAGTACTTATTATTCAAAAAACAAACATCTGTAAATAACCCAATTGTTCAACATAGGAGCACATCAAATAAGTTATGGTACAATGTGCAATGAGTTATTATCCACTCATACAATGGAGTTTTCAGACCAAAAATTTTAAAACATGTAATGATCTGGGGAAATATTCACATAAAGTGAAATACAAGATTTTAAATTGTAGATGCATATGATTCCATAGTTGTTATCAGTAGAAATATGGATAAGAAGATGCTGATAGTTTCTGAGTAATGGGATTATAAATGATTTTTATTTTCCAATCTGTGTTGGTATGTCAGCTTGTTTTGCATGTAATACGTCTATTAAAGAGCCATTGCTTCTGATATAAATTAATACTCTACTTTCGAAATCTACAAAATACAAAGGGACTATACTTCCCAGTAAATCTAGGGAAGAGTTTGTAGGATTGCCCATGTGTCTTTGCCTCTGGAAAAAGACTTCAGGGATGAAAAATGTAAGCTAACTCTATAACATGGATGCTTGAAACAAAAGTGTTGAATAGTAAGATCCTTTTGGAATGCCATTTTAAAGTATATCATTAATTTTGTTTCAAGTTGGGCTTGCCAGCAAACTTATTACCATAAGCTAGACCCTTGCACCCTCCTTTCACCCTCAAGCATTTCATGTTCTGACACTTCCCTCTGGAATCACTAATTGTCTCCTAGTTACTTCTATCCCCTACAGCCATTGAAGGTTGTCACTGGAAAGACATTCCCTAGTGCTTTAGTTAAGAAACTGAGTCAGTCAAAAGCTTGTACCTATTCCTGCTTTCACTAACATCTCCATGTTGCTTCAGGCAAGTTTTATAACCACTTATTAGCTGGTTTTCCTATTTCAAAATTGGGTTGCATTTGATATCATATTCTTCCTAACTGAGAAACAAAATAAGACATAAATATCACCAGATACAAACTTGGATTCTGTTGTTTCAATTCTTACTATTCAGTGCTTAAGAAACCAACATAACTTAGGAGGAATTTGACAAATAGTTGTAGTTTACAATATTGCTAATTATCAGAGAAATGCAAATCAAAACTACAACGAGGTATCACTTCACTCCAGTCAAAATGAACATCATTAAAAAGTCCACAAACAACAAATGCTGGAGAGGGTGTGGAAAAAAGGGAACCCTCCTACACTTTCACCGGGAATGGAATTTGGTGCAGCCCCTATGGAAAACAGTATGGAGATTCCTCAAAAAACTTTAAATAAACTTACCATATGATCCAGCAACCCCACTCCTGGGCATATATTTGGAGAAAACTCTAATTGTAAAAGACTCATGCACCCCAATGTTCATAGCAGCACTAGTTACAATAGCCAAGACATGGAAGCAACCTAAACGTCCATCAACAGATGATTGTGGTATACATATGTACAATGGAATACTACTCAGCCATCAAAAGAATGAAATAATGCCATTTGCAGCAATATAGATGGACCCAGAGATTATCATACTAAGTGAAGTAAGTCAGACATAGAAAGACATATATCATATAATATAACTTACATGTGGAAGCTAAAAAAATGACACAAATGAACTTATTTACAAAACAGAAACAGACTCAGACTCACAGATACAGAACACAAACTTACAGTTACCAAAAGCAGGAGTGGGGAGGGAGGGATAAATTAGGACCTTAGGGTTAACAGATAGACACTACTATATATAAAATAAACAATGAGGTTCCTACTGGATAGCATATGGAACCATAGGCAATATCTTGTAATAACCTATAACAAAAAAGAAAATATATATGTGTAACTGAATCACTATGCTGTATACCAGAAACTAACACTTAAATTAAAAAAAAAGAAATACTAATAATTTAGTGGTTACAACCACATATTCAAAGTGCACTTCCTGGATGTGAATCCAGCTCTGTCCTTCACTAGCTATATGAGCCTGATAAACTGCACAGTCTCTCTGTGCTTCTATTTCCTCCTCTGTAAAAATAGATTAAATGAGTTAGTTAACGCAATACACACTTAAAACCATTTCTAGTATAGAGCAAATGTTAGCACTTATGATTAGAAAGCTGTAGTGCAAGCCCTGACAGTTGGCTTTTTTTTTCTAATGCAGGTGCTTGATTTAAGTTTTGACTGCTGAGGCATCTGCTTCAAAGGGACATCTGCTTCAGAAATGGCTATCTCAAATAAACACATTTTCAGCCACAGTATTAGATAAAGAGCTAAGGCACACCCCGCCCTTCTTCCCTTCTAGGCTCCCTTATATTAGAGAGCTTGATTGAATTCCAATAACTAACCATTAGGCCACTTGTTTTCTTTTCCCTTTCTGCACTTAAAGTTTCTAATTCCGTGATTTAAATTCACCAATAAAGAGTAAACCCTCAAAATCCTAGGCCCTCACTTCTTGAGCCCCAGTAAAAGTAAAACCCTAAGCATACATGTCTCCTCTCTCTGTCTCTGCAGCCTTACAGTGTGGCCTCAGGTATGCCACGTAATTTCCAGGACCTGTAAATAAAAAGCTTTTCCAAAGTTTTCCAGATAGTTAGTGCTGAGGGCGACTTGCAATCTTAGTAAAAACCACAATGGCCAGTAGAGACACAATGCTGATTATGGATGGGCTAAAACTGGCACAAAATAAAAGCGATGTGTTTTCTTTTTTCCAAGATTATAGACATATTTACAAAATTCCTGGCTACCAAAATGTACAGATAACATGTTGAAGGCTCTGTTTCTAGAAAGTTCCATCTTCCGCAAAGGAAAAAATAACCCAATCGATTGGTTTGTCTTAGGTGTATCTTACTCAAAACAGAATAACACCCTGGAGTTGTTTTATATTAGTTTTTATATTGATAGAGCCTCATTAAATAGGCTTGATACTCAGTATACTTACTCAGAATACAGCCTAGATAAATGAGGAATCCCAAGTAGTTTCGCATGTGGTTATATCTGTCTGCAATGTGCAACCACAGTCCAATAAGAACAGATTTAAAATAATTACATTTCATTTTGGCTCACATCAACCACAAGTTAGCTCAGTACAATTTAATGGAAAGTACATTGCCTTTGCACTTAATGAGGCCACATTTGATAAGAGACTCTGGTGGGATCTGAAATCATAACAATAATGAAATCCAAAGTCTGGATTCTTGGTTCATTAGGCAACAAGACTGGCTCTTCAATATACTTGTTTCCAAACAGAAAAAAAAAAAAGGCTAACTTTTTGATTTTTTCATTTATTTCTTAAGATGCTAGAGAATGACTGGGCTTTTATCTTTCGATTACTAAACAAAGGAGTTCCACAACAGTTTTGACTTAAAGTCATTTTTTCTGAGTATGATGTAGAGTTACCTAAGACTACTTCTATCATAGAATTTTATGACTCAACTATCATTTAAATACTCCATTTACTGATGAGGAAACTGAGGTCCACAAATATAATGGGCTTGCCAATTTCACAAGCTAGTTAGAGTCAAAATACAAGACCAAGTATAACGATGGTAATTGTTAGTATTTATTCAGCAACTTAATGAATCACAATGTTAATTCGTTCAACCCTCAAACAGTCTTATTCAACAAGTGATGAAATATGATGGCACCATAAGTTTAAGTGACTGACCAAAGGTCACACAGTAAGCAGCAGACTGTATTGGGAGCCTAGGAACTCCAACTCCAAAACCATGCTCTCAATCCTTATACAATATTGCCTAGTGAACTGATCTGAAAGTCCTCATGTTAAAGGCAGCATCAGAGGCATATTATGCAATCTGATTGGAAAACCACTAGAAAATATGAATACAGTCATCCCTCGGTATCTGCAGGGGATTGATTCCAGGACCCCCGTGGATAACAAAATCTGCGAGTGCTCAAGTCCCTTATAAATGGCATGGTACAGCTGCGGTACAGTTGGCCTTTGGTGTCTGATCATCAGTTGGTTGAATCCACGGATGCAGATCCCACAGGTAAGGAGGACCGAGTATATCCTTCTGTTTCTACCCCTAGCCTTATACAATCACCCAATAGCCTTCTCAGGAGTTTATAAGCTAACTAAGTCAGAGGGTTTTGATATCTGGAAAAATAACCTGATCGTTAGCCATTACATTCTTCTGGATGCCTCTTAACAGAAAATAGAACTTACGCAGATGCAAATCTTTTTGGAGAGAGACTATCACTTTCGGACAGCTTGCTCCCTGGACCCAGGGCAATGCTAGACAAGGTACCCAAGCAACAATGGACTATATTAGAAGTATTGGTCATTGAGGTTTATAGCAAAGCCCATGAATAGGAAACTTGCTTTTTAATATGAATGTCAGTTTATTGTTATGTGTCTTTAAAACTGTTGCAAATTCCTCATCTGAAATGCTGGGAAAATAAGATTTATATCTCATCTATTCATTCATCCATTTATTATATATCTATTTTGTACAGCTGCCAGGTGTCTGTCACTGAGCTATGTTTAGGAAAAAGTGAGTTTACTGAGACACTAATGAAGCTTGAGTTTCAGGGCCCCTCACTTAAATGAGTCCCTTCAAGGGAAAGGCTGACACTGGAGCATAACAATGTGTTCTCATAATCATGTATCTTCCCAGAATTTGCAAAAGAAAATATTTTAACTATAATTAGTTAAGGCCACTGTCTTTCTCCTCTTGAATTTCCCCTCCCTCTCCCCCTTTCTCTCCTTGTGTACCACGGCATTGGAATAACTGCATGGATTTCTGGCATGTACCTCCACTTAAGGGGAAACTGAGTTGTGAATAGTTACATTTAGTTGGATTTTAATGGGATTTTTTTTGTGGCTTACAGTCACCTCCATGTAGATCTAAGTTCTTGCTAACCATCTCAGTTAAAGAGCATTTCCAGGAGAACTACTTCCCAATGTGCCCACTCATCTGTAGTGATCACCCAGGAGTCCAGCGCCAAGGTCATTTCACAATGTGAAAATGCCCTGCAGCCTCTGACACCAGAATTACATGGGTAAAGAGATACAAAGCTTGAAATGTATAAAGCCAGATATTAATACTACTACTATTATTTTTTAATTTATTAAAATAGAAATGCTCCTAGAGGGTCTAATACTTTAAGCTCTTACTAGCAGTTCACTGAAACCTAGATGAGCTGATGGTAGGGGATGGAAGAGGGATGAGGGGTCACTGGGAAAAGCAGACAAAGACACGTTTGTCCTGATGGAGTTCTGCCTGCTGCTACATTAGTTAGTGGTTTGAGAGCTTTTAATGCATATCAGAATCATCTGGAATTTTTGTAAGGACATGTTTATTCCTGAGCTCTACTCTAGACCTATAGAAACAGAATAGCTGGTGATGAGATCAGGGAACATGCATTTTAAGAAATTCAGGTGATTCCAAAAGAGGTAGTCCATAGATCACATTTGATCTAAAGAGACAAATTTCTAAGAAAAGTATTCCAGTTGAGCAGAAATATCCACAGATACATGCCCAGAGGCCCGACAACCACCAGTGAAGAATATCCCCATCTGGTTTCATTAATGATCTGATGGAACCTACTTCTCTCTGTGTCTGCAGTTTTCTTTCCCACGCTCAGTTGCCCTATGGCATGAGTAAGACACATTAAGATACTCAATTTTGTAAAGGAAGAAAAAACTCCAGGTATGTTTGAGTACTCTTTCAAAGGTTAACGTGTAGATCTTCTTGGCACTTAGACATCTAAACCATTACCCTAACGTGCACAGTCATAATATATATGAAAAAGAAATTTCTGCTTTACTCACTAGTCCAAGAACAAACTTAAACGAGGCATACATAATCATTCACATTTTAATCAGCTTGCATCAAAGAATCCCTGACCTTCTTCTGTTCCAATCTTTAGAGTAAATCAAAAGAGCAACAGCTGATCTCCCTACACACAGTGAGCATTTAGCCCACACGCAAAAAGGTGACTTTTTAAAATTCATCAACATAATTAAACCTAGATATTGACTGTCTGTGTCAGACTTTGGCCAGGAGCTAGTATGAGAGCTTGATGAAACCATATTACAGGTTGACAGTGCTTAGTTGCCACAGAACTAAATAAGAAAAATGATACCAATAGAGTAGGTGTGTAGTCTCTGTTGCATGTTAATAAGGTAATTGAAGTCTAAGCAGTTGATATTTATAATTTCCATATTTAAATTATGAAAATCATCAACATTATAATCACTGAATATTATTTCCTTTGAATATGAAACTACTAATTGACTTAATTGAGTAAAATATTGCTAAGAGCGAATACAGTATTTTGTTTTAGCTAAAGAAGAAAAAATCATTTGGAGGCTAGTATTTTGTTTTAATGTAGTTAGAGGTTTCTATGTATGTCCTCTAAGTAAAATCCCATGTTCAGCTCTAGAAGAGGACAGTTTGTCATGATGACGTTTACACTATTACTTGGAGCATTTCTCTAATGCTATTTTTTTTCTTTCTGCTGAAACATATTTTCTTCTGAGCAATATAAATAATTGGAATTTCTACTAGAGATATGCAGTATACGCAAGTACAAGATCATCTAGCCCAATACCCTTATTATCTGATGAACAAAAATATGCCCAAGATCAGAGAGTGTCCTTGTGACAGAGGCAGGACTGGAACCCAACCTTCCACTCCCCCCATAATGCTTCTATTTCACAAGCCATTCTCTGGGATAAAATTTTCCTTAAATAATATTTCTCTCCCTTTATTTCATATCCTTACTTACACTGAAGAGATGTCTCTCTGACAGCTGTTTGGTAATATGTTGCTCATTCATTAAACTTCAATTCATAATTCCTACCCCGTAAGAGTCAAAAGATGCTGTTTCCTTCAGCACAGCAGCAATGATGAGCAGATATCCATTAAGAAATTATTTCATTAATGTCAAGCTTGACTAAAGTGGTCAAATAGGCTTGTCTAAGCTTCTATATTCAAGGAAAGGAGGGGAAGAATAAGATACTGCATATGATAAAGCATTATATATATTTACATTTTCCAAAAGGTATATCTACATAGTTTTTCCTGACTTTTAAAAAATCTACAAGATAAATGCTTCATGTCTAGAATATGTATATACTGGATTATAGATGATGAAAATCATTTTGTACCGTAACATAATCTTTCACATAAAGAAATAATAGGCACTGTAATGCTGAGGAATAAAATTAAAAGAGGCATAATAAAAATTCATGCAAATAAAAAAGCCACAGAAATCTATCTAAATCATACCATCATATGCCTTAGTAATTTTACTTTATAACATTGCACTGCACTTTTAACTTTTCTGGCCTTTTATTTCCAATATATGTGTATAGGGTCTTCAGAGAGTGATTGCTTCAAATGCAAAGCATCCTCTTATGAAAATCTCTGTCTGGCAAAGATACTGAAAAACCCTTTAAGAGTCTTTCCAAAAATCTAAGAATCCAAAAATCCAAGCACCTACTTCCTTGTCTGTATAAAGCAACGGCTTTCAACTAGGAGCGATTTTGTTTCCCAGAGGACTTGGCGATGTCCAGAGATATTTTTTATTGGTACTGTGGTAAAGGGTGCTATTGGCAACCAGTGAATAGACGCCAGGGATCCTGCTAAAATTCCTACTACACACAGGAAAGGCCCGCAGCAAAATTATCTGATCCCAAATTATCCATATCAAATAAGCTAAAGTAACAGCTGCTGTAAGTTCTTTGGAATGACATGAAGTTTTCAGTCACTTAACTTATTGAGAAATGTGTGTTTAAATCTTGTCTCTGGTGTTACTACGTAGGATTACTGGGCAGATTTCTTAGTAAGAGACCACACGTACAGCAGCAAGAACATGAGGCTTGGGAGCCTGGAGACTTGGCTTCTGTAGATGCAGGTCTCTCACTAATTAACTGTGTGAACTTGGGTAAGTCACTTAACCTCTCATGCCCTCAATTGCTTCATCGAAAAATGAGAGAACAAAGCTAATTCTAGAAATCCCTTCCAGCTCTAAAATTCTATTATTCAAATGAGAAGCCAAATCACAAGTTTAGAAAAAAAGTTAAATTAACATACCTGGCTATAGAATCACTAAAAACAAAAAATCCTGAAGAGTACATACATTAAATGTATGTGTAACTGCACTGCTTCAATAAATTGGTGAGCATTTATTGAGAATTCATTTTATGCTTAGCATTCTACTTGTTGATATAAAGATATAATTAGACATTGTGTATTTCTATGAGTAAACTAGATTGAATTATCGAAATCCATTAAAGAGTCGTTTTTTGTTTTTTGTTTTTTGTTTTTACCTCTGTGATGCAGACCATCACAACAAGTTATCCTGAGCTCTTTGGTATATCTTAGTGCGTTAGGATTTTTGAGGATTTTGCCCAAAACCATTATTATACTCACTCCCAAGTGATTATGATGTATACCATAGTTTAAAATCCACTGATTTAAAAATTAATGAATTAGAGAGTCTGTGTTATACTTCTTTAGTCTTTATTATATATGGAATTCTATAGGAATTCAGAGAAAAAAGTTTGGCATGTCAGAATAGTTGAAGGAAATTCTCTAGCAGATAAGATGGAAGTATAAATAGGTGGGCTTTGGAAAGCAAGATGGAAAGAGCCAGGAAAGGTATCATGTGGAGTTTCAACATGAACAAAGGCTCAGATGTGGGAGTGGATGAGATGTAATTGGGTGTCAATGAAGGGTCTTGTGACAGCAGAACTTGTGTTGAGCAGAAATAAAAAGTAAAGTGAGTTAGTTGTATACATGTATGGGAGAATCAGTTAAAAAGTGTCTATCCCCCACAAAGGACAATCATCAAGAAAAAAATTAGTTCAAAGATGCTTAAATCCTAATTAAGTGTTGTCTGACTGAAATGCATTTCACTGATTTTTAGGCCCTATATTCAATTAGAGAAGAAAATAAAATTACTCCATGCATTAACTCTTCTAGATTTCAAAGTCTCCTAACTCATTTTATTTCTCAAAAGCACATGGTTATTTGCCAAGTAAGTCTTATTTCCCACTAGTACCCACATTATTTTGCCAGTGTAAACTCATACATAAAATGACATTCCTATACTGGCCATTCTATACAGTCTAAAATGACTTTTCCTCTTCAGGGGTGGGAACTGAGACTTTTTTCCCCCTAAAATCCAAGGACACTTTCACTTGAATTGTTGCATAAAATAAATAATTTCATTTGTTAATTTATTAAGTGGACTGTTTTATTGGTTTCTGATTTATTTCCATTGTGGTCAGAGAATATTTTTTTGTGACTTGAATCCTTTTAAATTTATTGAAACTGTTTTATGGCTTAGAATATGATTTCCAATGTCTTCAAAATTGTTGTTTCATACATTTTGACTAACTTTGGCTATTTTTGGTAGAAATGTAAATTCGAGTCATCACTTTATTTTTCCCAGAAGCAGAAGTCCCAGTTCACATAAATTACTTTAAATATATTACCATGCCTAAAAATTACTTGACTTAATCCCATTAATACTACTTGTAAGCCTTCTATGAGAATATCAGCTCTTACTATAATTATGAAACAATAGATTGAGTTTATAATGTAGTTCTCAGTAAGGTCTTAATGGAATCAACTTAAGTAATATTTTTAAATACTGTTTTTCTCAGATTCTGATAAGAACCACCGTCTAAGTCTCCCATGGTACTGGAGACATATTTTGAGTATCCAAGCTGATTCTATGATTACAGTGTGACATCATTCACCTTCTACCTCAAATAAGAATTTCTAGTAATTTGTTTTTAAGAGTATAGGATCTACTAATAAATAAAAATTAATATATGATAGGATGTTATGTTTTCCTAAAAAATATAAAACAAAACAGCAAAATGAGCCTATCAAAATTATCTTTTTGGCTAAGTAAACCGTTATCTAAGATAAAATATAAAGGTTTACTGTCCTGCCTAAATTCATGGTAAGAAATGCCATGTAATTAAAGTCCCTAATGGAAATGCCTGTTATTCATATATTGAATGCTGGGTTCTAAGAGTTATTGAAGATGAGAAAGACTCAGTTCCTGCCCTTCATGAGCTAAATTAAGTGTAATAAAGTAACATAATAAGAAGTGTTATGTCATTTACTTCAAAAAAATTGTAACTTGTATTTATGTTTGATAACATGTATTTGGTAATATTATTAACATAAGCTTATTGAAAAGTAATCAATACAAATGTATTTCCAGCATTAATAATACCTTAAGTTTGTATCTAAATGCCAGAAAAATTATATTGCCCAATACTGCATTTTATAGGCATCCTTATATATAATGTGGGGGAGTTACAGTTCTCAACTACTGTGAGAGCCTTGATAAGCATTTTTTTAAAAAGCTTTATATAAAGTTTACAGATAACTCATATGTATCTCATTTAAGAAACATACAAAAAGTAAAGACAGATGTAGATCATCTCTTTTTTTCTACCTTTTTTAAATCAAAGTAATCATCATTTTAAGTCAAACAGTAAATAAATGCACACAAGAAAAGATAGTGGCCTCCTTCCTACACACCCATCCTATTCTCCTTTTGCCATTTTTCTTTCTAATTTCTTTAATGTTTCTAACTACAATTATTGCTTTTTATTTATTGAGCTTAGATACTATTCTTTGACTTCTTGTCATTTTAGATGAGAATTTAGCTCTCCTTTACCACCACCCTCAACTTCTTTCCTTCCACTCACCTATTTTTTAAGTAGAATGAAGTTACTATTTCTGTTTAAATAATTCTAACTATGTACTATTGTCCATCAAGCCAAATGGTCCAATGATATGTCATTTCCCTTACTATCCATATCTTCTTGAAGATATTTGTCTCATTTACATAGATTTACATGAACTATCACTGATATTTTCGAAACGTTTCCACAGATCTTTCAAACACCAATAATTTTTTTCATGTTCAAACACATTGGATAATTTAAAAATTTTGTTTCTTTACCAGAGAACTCCCTCCAGTGGCCCTCCACCCTATTTAATCCATACCAGTTTCTATCCAGGCCTAAAGGACTGTCATCTTCTAATAACCAAATTGACCTGCTCTGATAATATTTCCCAGGGAAATGTTTGAGTTGACATCTTTGCCAGATTGGCAGTGCCAGACCTTCCAACAAAAATACATGTAATAACTTCTAGGTAGGTAATGTAGAGAACTTCCATCACTAGCAAGTGCGGGTAGGGGTAGGTAATTAGGATAAGTAATATTTATTGACCTTATTCATGCCGCGGACATTACCAAGTATTTGACATACATTACATCATTTATTCTCACTACATCTCTTTGAGAATGGTACCCATTATTATTATCATCCCCATTTTACAGATAAGGAGACTGAGATTCAGTAATGGTCAATAACTTACCTAATGTCACATAATAAAAATACAAGGAACTGGTTTCAAACCTAGATTTTATCTCATCCCTAAGGTAAGTCCATAACCACTTTAGTGCACTGTCTCCATAGAGTATGAAGCATATTCAGCTCTGGTTGCTGGGAGAGAAAACAGGAAGGGCCTAGAAAATAAATCAAAGGCTTCTGCCTCTTAAGGAAACAACTGAGCCCCAGGTCTGCCACTAGCTGATCAGACATCCTTGGGCAAGTCACATGACATCTAACAACAACAATCATTGTGAGAACCAACATTTATTGAACATTTATCCCTAAGCTAGGCACTTTTGCATGTTTTATCTAATTGTAGTTCCACAAGAATCTTTTGATGTAGGTGTTCTTATGGTTATTGCTATTATTGTTGCTATTATTGTCACTTTTAGACTCACTTTATAAGTGGGAAGCATATCTCCAGGTTCTATTTCCCTCACATTTCACATGAGTGAGTTGAATTGATTACCTCTAAATTGTCTCTTTCTAAAAATACACTCCCTTGAAACAATTACATAGTAAAACTTACAAGTGCTTATTGGATTTGCACATCTCAGAGAGAAAAATACCAGTTACAGAGTTTTCAAATGGGAAGAAAGTTTAGAGATCACCTCTAATTACCTCATTTTTCAAATGTAGAAACTGAGGCTCAGAAAAATATTCAATGGAGCTTCTAAAGTCACACAGCTAGTGAAGTCTAGACCTAGATGCGACGATTCTCAGTTTAGTGCTTTTTCTTAAACTGGAAAAGAAAGGGAGATGGCACATTGAAGGAAGGAAGGGAGGGAGGGAGTAAGGAAAGAAGGAGAGAAAAGAAAGAAAAAAGAAAGGAAGGGAGGAAGGAAGGAAGAAGGAAAGAAAGAGAAAAATGGGTGGGAGGGAGGGAAGGAAGGAAAAAAAGAGGCAAAACAGGGAGATAAAGGTAAGCAATGTGGAGCCACTATCTATTCATTCATTCAGCTAATGTAGAGCCCCCAGAAATACAAGGAGTACAAAAGTGAGTGCAAATGTATTCTGTCCTTAGAAGGAGCTCACATTCAAAAACAAAGAAGAATAGGGTAAGGAATTATTTTAACACATAATAACAAATGTAATAATTGGCAGATTTAGTCTGAAAAAGAGAGTTGGATGTATAGTTTGGCACCTAGAATTTAAAGTATCTGTAAAGGAACCCTCCATTTCACTCACTCACCCTCTAAGTGTCATCAACTCAGTAAAGGGCACCACCGTTCAGCCTCAGTTACTCATAGCAAAAATCAGCAGGCACCTTCAGCTCCCTCACACCCTGTATCCAATCCAGAAAATAAATTCTCTTGATTGTATTTCCAAGATACATCTCAAATATGCTCACTTCTCTCCTCCATTCCTACAACTGTAGTCTAAGTCACCCTATTCTCTTGTCTGGGCTACTAATAACAGCTTCCTAAATAGTCTCTCTTCTTCCACTCTGGCCCGCACAATATATTTTCTACCTAGCAAGTGGAATATATTCAAAAATAGGTGAACGAGATGATGTCACTTCCTTTCTTAAGCCTACCAATGATCATAATAGCCTCCTTTCTGTAGTTTACAACTGAGCTTGTTAAGTGGCTTTCTAGACAAACCCAAGAAGATACAACTGGCATCCCTAATCAACTTCAATCTACTAGCAAAAAAGAGCCATTAGTGACTTCAGTGACCAGAATGTTACATGACATGGTTCTTTAGAAGAGCAGACAACAGCAGCAGAAGAGTTCCTTGTTAGTTAGAGTTTCACGGTGCAATAATCTAAATAATGTAAAATCATTTTCTTTTCACCCTAGAATCCACTTACTGTCAGCTATCTTTGCTGCCCTAATATGTAATTAGAACTGAACTTAAAACACTCTGTATTGTTATATGTGTTTATGGATGCGAGTCCAATTCCCCAAATAAGATAAAGTTTTATTTTCTTAAATCTCCACATTTGTAGGGATAGAAGGAAGAAAACTCAAAGGTAAACAGAGATGCATGATCCTAGCATTCTGATAGCTCAGTCAAGTGGGACAGACTGACATCAAACACATACTTACAAATGTGATTACAAAGTGGAAGAATTGAGTGTTTAGGGAGAACTGAAAAGGCAATGCCTATCTGAGCAACGAATCATCTATGTTTGGACTGAAGAATAAATAAAAGTTACCAGAATCACCTGGGCAAAGGGGGAAGCTGGGTGGAACATGGGAGCAAAGGAGAAGCTTCCAGTAGAGGAAGCAACATGGTGGCCATAAGATAAACATGACATGATTCTGCCATCACATATACCTTCATCTGTTCATATCCCACACCTCTGAAAAACTCAGCCTTTTTGCAGAACCATAAATTGATTGAAATGTATTAATAAAATTTTACCTTGTCAAAAAAAGGCCTTGCCTGACTACCCTATCTTAATAAGCACTCCAATCTCTTTCTTCTCACCTTTGTATTTTCTATCCCAATACTTACTACTATTTGAAATTGCAATTAGTTATTTGGGGTCCCTTTTTTCTTTCTTCACCCACTAGACTCTCAGCACCATGGGAGCAGGGTCTTGGTTTGTTCTTATTTCTGTTTTTTCTGTGCTGCAACTCAGTCAGTCCCAGTCACCAAGACAGTGTCAGTACATGTCCTCATGAGAGCTGTATGACAGAATTCCCACTTACCTCATTTCAGTCTCTTTTTCTGTTAATAGCCAAGGGTAGTTAGCAACACATCCTCAAGGGCTTAAATTGGAAAATCTTTCTAATAAATTTTTTCCAAAACTCCCAAGTGGGGCATAACATTCTATTATGTATCTCTGAATTTGTCCTGTTCCCACTGATTATTTTTTTGGTACAGATCTGAAGGTGAAAAGCATCTAAGCTATATTCAAACCCAAATCACAACTACTATAAAATGCATAATTTGATCCAGATAATCTTTGCTGTGAATTTCTATGTCTGTCCACGTCTTAACTTCAGCTAAATATAAGGGATTTCGAAGAATCTGGATGAAAGGCCAATAGTAATCAATGACCCGTGCTCCCTGGAACCCTGCCATTCATATTCATTGATTTAAGCACTTCTAGACATGAAAGTTGATGTAGACAAAGCAAACTGGGTGCTTCACTGGTTATTTTTCTTTTTGTTTGCTTGTTTGCTTTTACTTTTCACACAGATATTTTGTGCCACGACAAGTTCTCAAGACAGACAAAAAATAGCGTACAAGTCAGCCCCAACTTAGTAGGTATAATGGCCTATGTTTTAAATTTTACCCCACCAGTAACTTTGAGCAAATGACACAACCATGCCTTAGTTTCTTCATCAATCTGGGTGAAAATGCCTACCTGACATAGAGCTATGACAGGAATAAAGTGATAAAATAGATGTGAAAACACACCAAATATTTGAGGGTATTACAATTTATAAATGTAAGATACCATTATTGTATCATCTCTTTTTTGGCTTACATGTATAATAGGGTTTTCCTCTCCACATTCTCAAGAACTTACAAGTAATATCTTTTCTCATTTTAGAAACTTTGCTATTATATAAAAGATTATGAAATACCTTAGTTCCAGAGTCTCCTTTCCCATTAGATACCAAGCAACCCTTATTATAAGTAGCTTAACACATCAATGTGGCTGGGAGATTATTATTGGCGTGCAGAATTGTTCCATATAGTCTACAATTTCTTTATACCCAAAAGTTTCCAACCTAGTAGTAAATGGATTGCACTGTGCTATCAAAAAGAAAAATACATTAGCATTCACTTTATTAGAAAATGGAATGTTTCCAGTGGCTCTTCTATGGCCCTGAAAGGTACTAGAGCCTTTTTCATCACATTTCCTTTTGCAACTTGTTGTTTTCATAATTTTTCTCTTTGAAGCACCAGTATCTGTTCAGAATCTAGTATGACCTCTAACTATTTCAAGTGGTAACAAAACAAATACATGAACAGTAGAAAAACTCCATCTATAAAGTGATAGTTTGATCTATAAAATAACACCCATATTGATTTTCCTGTGTTTCCAATGACTTGACTGATGTTGTTTTTCATTAAATTAGTAAGTTTTGGCATTGTGGAAACACAACATGTTGTTAACATTTGCTCAAAATTGGAAATGAATTTTCTTGCTTATTTGTTTATTCTGGGGCTTAGTCTTCTGGTTACCTTAGGTTAATTTTCAAGGTCAGTGAACTGAGGCATACTTCTAACAGAGCTCACAGAGTTTTAAAATATTCCCTCTCTCACCAGCCCCTCCCACCTCCCCTTGGCACCAAAATATTGATCAATTTTTCTCTCAGTGTCCTATGGAGGTGACCAGGATGCATGTCTAGGAGTGAACAGCAGCCTGAAGAAACACAAGAGTAATACTGTGATGTGCTATTTGCAGTTAATTTGCTTTCTTCAGAAGAAAGGAATTTTTTTCTAATTGCAAAGTAATCCTATAAGTTCATCGTGATACAAAATTCAGAAACGGTAAAAATTCTAAAAAAAAGGACAGAAATCATTTACAATTCCACTAGCCATAGCTAAGCCGTAAACAATACTAAATTAACAATTTGGTTTTTAAATGTTCCCTTACTGATTCCTCTTGAGGTGCATTCTGCCTGAGTCAAAAAACCTATGCTGGTTCTTCTGATTTGTCAAATTAAAGTTGATTTTATACAATAGGTGCGCTCCAGTGGAAAATAATAATAGCAGATGAAGTATGTGAGGTTTGACATCACGGAAACCAGGATTCTTGTCTTTGGTCTATCACCTCACTGCTGTGTGACCTCAAACAGATTACTTAATTTCTCTGTGCCTCAGTTTTCTAAACTGTATTAAACAGGCATAATAGCAGTACCTACCTGAGATTTAAAAGAATGAATACATGTAAAGCACTTAGAACAGTGCCCCTCAGACAGTAAGCACTCAGAACATTTTAGCTGCTGGCAGTAGCAACAGTACAATGTATTTATCAGACTCTGAGCTAAATGTTTTACATACATTGCCTCATTTACTCCTACACTAGCCTATAAAGTAGGATTAAATGGTAATGTATCCAGAATACTTTATCATCCATAAGCTTGAATTACAAATGAGAAAATTGAGGTTTAGAAAAAAAATTCATTATCTTGCCCAAGACCATAGAATCTGTGAGTGATGGAGCCTGGATTCTCACCCAGGGCTTGTGGCTGATGACATTATTTTTCTAATTATGGCACTGGGACCACCATCAGTATAATCAGAACCTCTGTAACGAGCCTGAGAATCTGCATATTTAACAAGTTCCCCAGGTGAATTTTAGACCTCAGATGCCGGCCCAAAAACTCTGAAATTTTATTCACAAAACAGGCCCTCAAAAAATATCAAAGGATAATCTTGCCACGGGTGAGATATTGCTCCAAAACAGCCCAAACAGACACAATGTAGAAGCAGGGCTGCAGCAAACATCTGCCTTTTTTCCCACCTAAAGGTGTCTGTTTGCATGTGATTGATTTTTATCTTACACTTGATGGATTGATACATATATTTAATTATATCATGTGTTGTCCCATCAATAGCGCTTTGCAACTATTTTACATTCAGCCTGGGTGCCAGATTGAATTAAATGGGTTTTTTTAAAGCCTATAAAGCAGGAAAATATCTTTCCCTAGTTGGTATTTTTTACATACTGGTTACTAAGAGTCTGTAAGCCAAAACGGGTAGTAAAGTTCATTTGCTAGTGAGGAAGCCAATTTGACTTTTATGGCTATTAATTTTTTATGGTGCACAGAGCAGAATTATTGGTGTTGCTCCTGACTTAGACACCTTTTGTAGCTGCTGGGATTGAGGGCACCTCCATTTGAGAAGCAGTTCTCCTGATTATGTCTAAAAGGACAAACAATCATAGACAAACAGTTTCCAGGTCCTTGTCATAAGATCCATCTATATGCAATGATGTCTACTATGAGCCACTTAGGAAAGGTACTGCTATTGCTTTAAAACTAGATGCGATATATTATCGGATAGGGTAAAAAGCACCTGATTATTTAAGAAAAGTCACTGTCACAGCTGAAGCATCCCCAAAAGATATTAATTCAACATCTTTCTTGTATGCCTACCATGTGTTATGTACTGTTCTACAA
This sequence comes from Vicugna pacos, assembly GCF_048564905.1. Lineage (NCBI taxonomy): Eukaryota > Metazoa > Chordata > Mammalia > Artiodactyla > Camelidae > Vicugna > Vicugna pacos. The sequence goes on from NC_132993.1 coordinate 57,654,352, forward strand.
ATGCAATTGATAGTAGTGAGAAAAGTCAAAAATAGGCCAAAGGATATACTTTCATGGGTCTTATATTCCAAAAGTGATGAGGGAGGCAGATAATAAATACAAATAGACCGGTGAGGAGTTAGTACTTGCTGAGATGGAAAGTAAGGCCAGATAAAGTGTGGAGAGTAAGTAGAGGGAGTTCTATTTTAGACAGGGTGGTGAGGGATGGTATCTCTGATATAAGGCAGCACACTAGTAATTACACCACCCACCTCACTTAGGTAGAAAGAGATGTTTGAGGATTTTTCTACAATGTTGTTGTGTGTGTACAACTGTTGCTTCATTCAATATACAGAGTATACTTATTCCCGCTGCGGCACTTCACACATTGACTTGTTTTGAACGCCACATCACACTTCTGTTGTTGTTCACTCAATAACTTTTGTTTTACTAGTTCAAATTTCCAGGGACTATACCATATAGTAGCTCATAGTTATGGAGCATTTACTAAGGGCAAAGCACTGTGCAGAGTACTTCACATAGCTTTACTGACTGGCAGGGCAGATACTATCATCTCTGCCTCACCAGGAAGAGGTGAGACCCTGATGGGTTACTGAATGTCTGTCACTTTCATCCCCTGCCTTCAGACAAATATACTAGTATTAACCCCATTAATAGATGATGCTTTCACCAAAAGAGTTCATTCAGTCCAAGAAATAGGCTAGTAACTTTATAGTACAAGCTAGATGACTGAATAGATGATCTCTCTAATCAGAGCTTGTCAGGAGGGCTGGGAAAGTGAGCAAGAGCCTGCACAGCTCTTTCCTCTCACCTCACCCACAAGCCCATCTCTCTTGTTGACTCCCCTCATCCCTCATGCCAACCCTGGCCTCAGCCCCATCCAGGCCAATCTCCACTGTTGCCCACTGAATCCCTACAACAGCCCTCTCTCCTGCCCAACCCTCAGAGTAACTCCCCTGTAGCAGATGCCGCTCACCAGAATGGCTGTCCAACTGTTATACATGAAGATCAAAGATTTTACAAATCCACTCTATCTCAGTAGTCTAGTTCATGTTCTCTTAAGGGAGGAAAGAATCTTATAGATCACCCTAGACCAACCTGCACCATTCACAAATGGGACCCAGAGAGAATATAGGATTTATGGTTAATCAGTCCTAAAACCAAACTTGAGTGCAAATTTCCTGCTTTGAGTCAAATGTTCTTTGTTCTCTACTATATTGCTGTTTAGGTCTTAATATTGGAAAACAACAAAGCCTCTAATATTAGTATTTGGGGCATTTGGTACAGATTGATAGAAGAGATTTGCGGGGGGTAACTTTTTGACACTTCTCAACTCACATCCTTTAGTCAGCCAGCTATTCTGCCCACCCATGGGGCAAGTTAATTTCCAACATGCTCTTCATGATGACTGGTTTTCTCTACACCTTGTTGAATGCTGGGCCCAGAGGAAATTTCCTGGACTTTTGCCATTACTTACAGGGTGACTGTGATAAAGAATGAGCTAAAAGAAATCAAGACCATTTTCCTCTACACAATCATATCCTTTTCACAAATAACCAGTTATTATTTCAAAGTGCTCTAATATCACCAACTTACTTTTGACATATCAGCATAATTAACAGTATCTTCATTTTAAAAGTGACAAAACTGTGACACAAAGAACAGATGATCATACAGCTAGCCAGTATAAGAGAGAGACTAGAAATTAAATTCAAAATATTCTTGCTTGATATGAATTATTCTGAACAATTTTTTTGATATAGAAAAAGGAGGAAGTAATAATCAAAACTGCAAACATCCCTGACCGACCACTGAAAATATGCCAGGATATTCCCTTGCTCATTTATACTCACAACATCCCTATAAGGTAGGTATTACTATAATCTTTCATTATACACCTGAAACAATTCAGGCTTAGCAGAATTAAATGATTTGATCAAAGTAATGAATTAATAAAATGCAGGCTGTTTGATCCTTCAGTCCCTACTTAACTAGTACTAGCGGTAAAGCCCTTCTTTACCAGTATGAAAAGTGGGTCATGGCAAATGTAGACCCCCATCATAACCCCTAACTAGTCTCCTGTCTCCAGCATTCTTTCTAAAACATGACCATACTAATGATTGTAAAAGTACTAATCATATCTCCCTCCGCCTTCCCATATATACCATGCCCATTCCCATATATACCTTTCTTATGCTACATCTCCTGCCTTGAATTTCCTCTTTCTTCCTTGTCACAGGCAGAATTTTGCCCCTCTAATGCCACACTCGGAATATGATTCCTTATGTTGCCAAAGGTACTCTGCATACGTAATTAACATTACTAATTAGTGACGTTAAAATAGGGCGATATGGATATTTGAGTGAGCCCAGTGTGACTACAGAAGCCCTGAAAAGCAGTGTTTTTCTTAGCTAATAGCAGAGGAGAAAGTCAGAGAGATCTAAAGCATGAGAAGATTTCATCAAAAAGATTTCAAAGCAAGAGCACAACTCTTGATTTGCTGACGGGGCCACATGTGAAGGAAACAAGGCCCACTCCTACAGCTGCAAGAAGCTGAATTCTGCCAACAACCAGTGAACTTGGAAGAAGATCTCGAATTTCAGATGAGAACTGTAGCGCTAGCTGGTACCTTGAATTTAGCATGGTAACACCCTAAGAATTCAGCCATGCCCTGCTGAACTTCTGACCTACAGACACTGTGAGATAATAAATGGGTGTTTAAACTGCTATATTTGCAATTTGTTACAGCAGCAGTTGAAAAACTGCCTTCTGTCTTACAAGATTCTACTCCTTTTTCAAGGTCCATCTGGGATAGGTAAAATAGATATCTCAACTTTAAAATAAAACTTCAAATATTAAACAAGTATGTGGCAATTTTCCTGATGCCTCTCCTTTCAGTTACTAAACCACTCGCTCTACTCTACAACAAAGTACAAACTTTATGCTTCTTATTGGTAAACTGGAGCTGATCCTTGAAGGAAAAATAAAGGGGACCACTGCAAAAAAGAACATATTTTTCATATGCAAATGAGGCATCATTCCAGACAAAGAGTCTTAAAACAAAGACAATTCAATATGGTCCATGCCTTGCACTTCATCTGTGCAGATTTCATGTTAAAACGAATCATGTGTTTGTGCATGTTGTTTACTTGTGGGATGCAATCTGTTGGAAAAACAAAAGCTTTTCTGCAATCCAAAGTCAGGCCTAAATCCCACCACATCCTCCTAAAATTGTCCAGCCTGTAGCCCCAGGCTGTGTGGGCACTCCCGCCACCTCCAGCTCCCCACAGAGCTGTCCCCACAGCAAGCAGCCCAAGTACAGGGGAGACAAGCACAATCTGTGCTGCTGGTGGTGGCCACCGCCACAGGCCTCCAGGCTCGCCCTTCAGGGAAAGAAGGGCCCTTTGCAAGAAAAGCTTTTGTTTTCTTCCCTCTTGTAGCCTCTGTTTTCTATAAATGAAACTTCTCCTTCACACCACAGCTCCTCTCTCACTCCAAGCATCCAAGCATCAGTCACTGTGCTTTTGGAGCTGCGTCAAAGAACCACCCTTGTGAGTTCTGTCCGCTACAAAGTGAAGACTAAAGCAAACAAACAAAAAATAGAGAGGAAAGCTTTTCCTCCAGGAATCTTTTCACCAAACAATCAGTTAGAAATAGTATGTCATGGGCCATTAATAGTGGATCAAAATCCATCCAGTCAATTCCCTAACTCTCCTACGAAAAAGTGCACTGAGTTGTGTGTATCTCTTGGTCATGTTAAATCACAATGGTTGGGCCTCTAAAGGAGGGATAAATGTGTGTCAAACAGTTTCAGGTTGGGTCTTGCATGAATGACCTATTTGGAGGACATGCCAAAGATTCAGCTCAGTCAGCAAGTCCATTTCCAAGTCCATGGATGCCACAGTCTGTCCATCTGGGGGCTTGTAAAGAAGTCTCATTCAAAAGTGTGGACCACCTGTACTGATTCATGCCAAACTTAGAAACAATTAAGTCCTTGTCTCAACTAATGACATAAGTCCTCCCCTTCTGATTTTGTGGGTCTGACTTATCTTCCATGTTGGGTTGTCAAAGTCATACTTGTTGTTAATAAGGAGACTTGTTTTTTATCAAAAAGGACAAGACTGAAGTGGGAATATCAGTTGCATGTACTGAAGATAAGATCCTAAAGCAACTGAGAGATCATCAGAGCTTCACAGAGACCTCTCCTCCCTGTCTGTTGCCCAGTCACCGTGCATGGATCAGGCTTTCAATTCTACACACTCTGCATGTGAAATGAGGTGTCAGGTCAACATATGGGCCCTGGCAACAATGACCCCAAACGAAATCTCTGCATAATAAGGAGCTGCCACTCAAAATGGCCTCACCTTCTACTACCCAGTGGCCATTACTTCTCCAGCTACTCATAGGAGAGGAGAGGGCTCCTAGGTCTGGTTTAGCTGAATTTCAGGTAGGAGGAAAACTCTATGCACTTTCTATTTGAAATTCTATTGCAAAATGACAGTAGGGGAATTCCTGATGAGATATTACCATCATTGTGGTGCTGGCAGGTATTAGAAGAAGAGCAGAAATTGAAAGCTATGATAGCCCATATTACCCATGCAGAACAATACATTTACCTGTGCCCTACCTCTGCTGAGACATCTCTGCGTTGTCTCTCTAGAGCAAAGGCAGTGCCCAGTCTCACAGGGGGCTGCTTATTTTGGCAAAGAGTAGGGGAATAAGCCAACAAGCCTCCCTGTGATTTCCAAAGGGCAGTTGCCAGGTCTGCATAAGGAAGAGGAGGACGGAGCAGGTGAGCCTCTGAAACAGACCTTGCAGAGTGAGCACTACAGGCAAGTCCTGGCTGATGTGCTCTTTTTAAGAGCTTAGTATCCCCGGAGAAAAAAGCCAGGCTTCAAGAGGATACTGACCGAGGACTACCTGGGTCACTCTACCAGTGCCATAACGACACACAAGCATGGAAACAGCTTTCCTGAATCCTTGACATACTAGAAACACTGGTGTTTCTCACAACCTGAACATTTGGACAGGGGCATGCAGGTCTGCAAAAATACATGGCTAGTGGAGAAGAAGAACAAATCAGGTCCAGACCCATGTAAGGGAGGGGTGAGAGGTGAGGGCCAAAGGAAAGCTGATGAGGCTCCACAACTGGGTCCAGAAACAGCAGTCTAGGTCTAACTCAGCCGTTCCTTTCTGTATTCATTCACGGAACAAGTATTTCTCACATGCCCACTCTGTATCAGGTCTCTCAGAGACCCACGGTACAAACTGGAAAACAAAAGTTCTGACAAACACTGAACTGAGAAAAAATATTTAAGTCAAGGTTCCTCAAATGTATTTTACCCTTAGGATCCTAAAATTTTTCCTTCTAAGAACATTTAGACCATCTCAGAGAATTAGTATTTCCTGGGCTGAGGTTTTAGAAATGCTATTGTAGAGAAAATTGTACTTAATTCTTATTAAAACAAAACAAGGGTATAGTCAAACTTATCAGATCCTTCAGCTGTTTTCATATAATCTTGAGATTTAAAACATATTCTAAGAACTTTAATATACAGGAGTTGGGAGGACCCTGGCTTCAAGATGCAAATACCACAGAGATCAAATAAGCAATATCTTCCAATATTAGGGAATTCTGAGGGTGCCTGCTATAAAGCACCATGTGTGAGAGGCAGCAATAGGCTCCCTGCCTTAACTCTAGAAGGTGTAGGCTCAAGGAGGACATCGAATCAGGCCCAGTGTAGCCACAGGAAGTCCTGGGATAGCACCTTGCCAGTACTTCTGTTAGGTTCATAAATGCAATGATCGTACTGAGTGCCTGTAATCCTCAGACATGAAACTCATCATCTCTTGTAACTCTCACAACTACCATTCCTGCATTATTCCCATCTTACAGGTAAGAAAACTCAAGCCAGTAGAGGAAACTTGACTTGCCTAAAGTCACACAGCTAATGTGTGATTTAAATCCAGGTCCGTCTGCCTCCAAAGCCAATGCTCCATGTCACATTGTAACACTCTCCAAGGGGGAGTCCCACAGGGGCCCAGCAGACACTGCAGAGCCTCCAGGCCTTTGAGCTCAGAGCCTGGTAATCACACTGACCATCAGAAAGTGCACACAGGGCCTGGACCTATGGGTGGAAAGCAACAGTGGATTCAGTTCTGGCCACTAATGGAAGATACAGAATCTGGAGATGGAATTTAGCCTTTAAATAGCAAAATTAGTTTTCTATAACCTAGGAGGAAATTAATCTAAATGACAAAGGAATAAAATTAACAATCACAAAATGCAGACTTGAATTTTAAGTCCCTCACCAGCATCTTCTGTGCTTTAATAGAATAGTGCTGAAGTTGATACAAATTCATAAACATATCTGTCAAAGAATTGTCTGCTCTATAAAATCAATAATGCATACTCAATAAAATAATATTAACTGCATAAAACAAATAAGATCCATTTTCTATGGGACTTGAGCAATGTTTTGGCATAATTAGTCATCACATTCAATTGTATGAACTAACCGATTTACAGGCCCAAACACGGTGCAATGAAAGCACACTTGTGCTGTGAAAACTACGCACCTCTGGAAAACTAGCTCAGCAGAGAATGGGACCAAAGGACAGAGCTAAGTTCAAGCTGGCTTCATTGATTTCACAAGAATGACCTATCGCCCTGAGGTCCTTATTGTCTTTGTTCAATTATAACTTGTCTTCTGATATTCTCTACCCTGAAAGTTAGTAATACATTGCAACCTGAAATTTTGAAACATCATGTCTTAATTAAGAACAATAACTACCTAAATGAGTATAGGTTTCTAGCTTTTCATATTTAATGATAAGGACTTTTGCTTCCTTTCACTCCCCCTCTCCTAGGCGGCCGGGCCAGTGTCCTACACTGAGGCTCTCCCACACACCCACGAAGTGTTGCTTGCAACAGTGTACTACTGCCTTTTTGGAATATCTTTCCTCCTCTCCCCGTCCTTCTCCCATTCAGATCTTCCATATCCTCAAATCACTTCCATGCCCACTGATCTCATCCCTCCTTGTGCAAGGGAAGTCTAGGATTCCCCTATGTTCCAAAGGAACAGGAGAACCGGGTACCGTGAGCCTTCGTACTCTCTACCACGGTGAGCGTGTATCATGTCTCCCAGATAGACTGGGACACATATGCTAACTGGAGTTACACTGCGCTTTGGGTGTTTGGTCGCAAGCTGGCTTGTCTGCTAGGCACTCATCACACACTCCACTAGAATTCTGCCAAAGTTTCTAGAACTGTGCCTCAGATAGAATAGAATCACCTTAGAAAGTATTTATTGATGGATTTAATCTGAAGACTGACAGGGAAAACATCATATCTGATCAAGTTACGTCTCTTCCACAGCCCTTTGCCTCATTTTCTCCCTGCAGAGAAAGTGCACTTACAGGACAAATGAATGTGGCAGGATGTCAGAATTTCTTGTGTCTGTCTCAATCGACTACACATGAATGCCACGATGTTGAAACTTCCCCCTTTGCTGCTTTGTACTCTAGGATGGAAGGAAATCAACAATGATGGATAAGACCCTACTGAGGAGAAAATGAACTGACAAAGCCTGGCAAAAAATATGTTTATGATACAACAGAGCACAACACTTTCCCCCTGAGCTGCCTTCCATAGAAAGACTTAGAGCTGAGACACCGTTATGCCCACTAACAAGTGGGGAAACTGATATCTGAAAAGGTTAAGTTTCTTGGTCATAGTCTAACAGCCACCCAAGAAAAGCCAGGGAATGTACCTGCAAGGTTGCAGGCTTGGAGCTGTTTCTATTAAATTAGATGCTGTTCATTCGTCACTGACAGCTTTGGGGGAAAATGGATCAATAAGCACTTCCCTTTGGGTCACTTTCCTACTGTGTCGGATTTATATCTGCAAATGTTTAAAGAGTTCCCATTTACCTGGGGTTTTATGACTTTGTTATAATTGCCAGAGCTGGGAGAGAGCTGCCTTCCGTCTGGCTTCTTCTCCTGCAGGGAACAGACCAAAAACCATGTCATCTCAATCACAGAACAAAAATTCTTTGAAGGAAAACAAATGCTGCTTTTTTTTTTCTTTCCTTAAAAAGAAATTGTTGAATTGCCTGGAAAAGTCAGACGGTGACTTGCAAAAAAAACCCTTTCTTTTAGGTTGTCTGTCTACTGGCAGGAGAGGATGGATCACTGCAATGGATATGCTGAGTGCCTCATCCAGGTCAGTGTGAGAGAGTGGAGGATTATTCCAGAGTCTCATAACTCCATGGTCAAGCAGCTTTTCAGTCCAGACTTCTCGATTTTAGATTTGGGGTCTAAACAGCCATTCTTTTTATATAATAAAGAATATGTATCACGCATACCTTTGCATAAATAATAGTTGATGAGCATTATCATGAAGATAGCAGGGGAGTAGCACTAGCACATTTACCTCTAGATACTTGACAATGTGGCAATGAGTTTTTAAATGATATTTTCTCATAAATGTTTCCATTTCAACTTATATGTGAATTCATATACAAGTGCATGTCCACCAATATATACTCTTTCATGTTAATAAACAGTGAAAATACACTTTTGTCTGTCCTTTTCTTGTTTTTCTACTGCAACATCCTTCAGCCCATACCTCGCTTTCAGATAATGCACACAAATATGAAAAGGTAAAAGGGGAGAGGGCTGGGGAAGAGAAGAAAGCAGAGGAAAAGGAATGCTGTTTTGCAATTTATCAAGATAGGAGTATTGACAATTCAATTTCATAGCAAAAAAGGCGGTGGATGTGCTTGTTCCATGTGATAACTCTTTCTTTGTGTAGTCTGATCCTTTTCTCTCCTTGGAATCCCCTAGTTCAAATGTGCTTTCAGTTTAAATGTGTTCATTGCCAAAAACAAATAGCATCTGTAATGCTGGGAAAGGTGGCTGCTAACTCCAGCAGCATGGCAAAGCCATTTTGAAGTTGAAGACTGAGTTACAGAATAGGTAACACTTAACTTGCTTTGGAAGGATCTCTGTACAACGGGGCAGATTTAATTAATATCTGTGTCATTTGCTCCACCATTTTTAAAAAAAAAAGTATGTTTTTTGAGTATACTGAACACATTTCCTATAATTTTCCTGACACAATTTATTTTCAAAAACTTGCCCTTGTATACAAAAGTGAAGTTCTAACCACAGCAAAATAATACTTAAAAGTAAACAGTTGGGGGGAGGGTATAGCTCAAGTGGTAGAGCACATGCTTAGCACGCATGAGATCCTGGGTTCCATCTTCAGTACCTCCATTTAAAAAAAATTTTTTTTAACGAGAGTAAATAGATAATACTAATAAGGCTGAGCCATACTGCTCCAAAGCTTGGATTTTCAGAGCAAAGGAAAGGATGATGCAGAGGACACAGATATCAATTAAACACCTCCTCTGAGCAGGCCCTCTGCTACAGGCTTCACACAAAAATTCATAATTCATCACAGAAATCCTGTGAAATTGATATTATCTTCATTTTGAGAGAAAAAAAGGTCAGGAGGCGGGAGGACCTGGGGAGGGAAACACAAAGAACTGAAGAACTTGCCCTATATTCCTCCCAGTGAAAAACGGTTAGGTTTAAGCACAGACTTGTACGGTTTAAAAAATCTGTGGATTAGAAAGAGATACTTGGAGCTAGAAAACAAATGAGTATTTTAAAAATTCTTCTCTGCTCTTACTATCAATATTCTTTCCTCTTTTTTTAAATTGATGAGTTAGGACAGGTACATATGAAAGCACTTTGGAAACAATGAGACATCACAATAACTGTGTTGTTAACGATGCAGACATTTCTTACGCTACTGTTAATTAGGACTACATTCCTTCAACATGTCTGCAAACGTTACACATCCAGTACCCAACTGAGTACTAGGGGTAATGCAAAAGAAGTAAATAAATTGTTTTTCATGTGGAAGAAAATAAATCTGGAGTTTTCCTTGAATTCCATTTTGATCTGTAGCCTTCAGTGATATAGTCAAAATTCAACTTCAATCCAATAGTATTTTGGCACACCTACTATGCACAAGGTACTGTGTCATAATCTAGAGGAGGGCATACCTCAGGCTTGCAAAGTATCACAAATATAGTTACTAAAATTCAGCACCTAAGCATTGCTATTTCCACCTGCCTTTTATCTGTGTGTTTGACAAATATTGCAACGGTGGAAAGATGTTGCTTCAAGGCATCAGACATATGTGAAACTTTCAACTTCTAATACAATTTTGTTTTCCAAAACAACAGTCCCAGGCAGCTCTGTTCATGCCTAACAGTTCTTCAGAAATGTCAAGGATCATCTCTGTAGCCCTCTCTCCAGTGCATATTTTACATCATCTCAAAAAAAAAAAAAAAAAAACACCTGCCAGAAACTGCCTCTACGTAAACGTCCCTCGTAGACTATACAAAAATAAATGTTATTCCTCTCCCTCCTCCCTGAGCCCTGCTCTACGATTCCCATAAACAGAAGCCCAGGCACAGATATGCGTAGAGATCTCTTCTGGGAGGGCTCTGTATTCCGGTGCCATATGTTCCTTTTAAAGAGAAGCAGTCAGAGCACCTCTTTAGTCTGTGTGAGTATCTGTCTGCTTCAAATTCCGAGTCAGATCATCAGCAACACATGTAAAAGCTACTCTGTAAGCTCCACTCCAGACTCTACCTCTCCCTCCCCTGGTCAGGAGGTGAGATCTCACAGAAACAAACCTCACATCTGGGCAGCACTGAATTGTGCCCCCTGGCCTCTGTCCTGCAGCCACGCTGACCTTCACCCACACCACGTTCTCTTTCATCCCAGGCCTTCACGCGTGTCCTTCCCTCTGTTTGCGACTCTTCTCCTCATTCTGACCCTAGAACCTAGGTAGCCTTCGGTTCCCAATTTATAGATGACCCTCCCTCTGAGCCCCTGCATCTGGGTGAAGTAGCTCTCTGCGCCCTGGCAGTACCGGCCTGGCGCCATGCCACTCTTGCTCACTGCTGACTTGCTGTTACACACACTAGTCTATGTGCACGGTGAGGACCAGTGCTGCCTCTGTCTTCTTCACTATTCTGTTCTCGCTGCCTCACACCATCCCTGCACAAAATTGGTGGTCGGTAAATATCTGTGGATTGAATTAATTCATCCACAAATTAATGTTTATTTATAATTTGTTAATTTATGACTTCTTAGATATTAAATAATAAGTCCTATCAGATTTAACCCTAAAGGACAAAACCAGTAAACAAATAAAACCCCTAAGTGACCAAACACAGGATCATCACGGGAAAATACCTGCCTTTTTTCTTTTCCACCTACTCTTCTATACCCTGTTCTATACCGTGGGAATTGGACCTCTGGGCAGTCTTTATGCTTTTGTTTGATAAACAGCTTTATAAATGCATTTGAGTGGGAATAAATGACAAGAGACTCATTCGATCTTTTTTTTACATTCCACAAAAGTTCTAAACTCAAGCAATTCTAGAGTTCTACCACCTCTTGGCAACTGAGCATACGGGCAAGAATAACTTGTATAAAGCTATTCCCTTCTCGGGTGTTGGAATACTTTCCTGAAGAAAAAAATATTATTTTTATTGATCAACTTGATGAAAATCTCAACAGGATCAAGATATTTCTGGTCACCAGATATCTAAAGAGTTTCAAACAATACTTTGTACAAAACAACTGATCTCCTAGTAAGCAAAAACATTATTGGACAGCCCTTTGAGGCTCACTGTAATGCTCTTTGATCTATGTTGGTTTTGTTACTTCAAAGTGGGCAACTGAGCAAACTGTCTTATTTATTTTATTTGGTGGTGGGGGTGCAGGTAATTAGGTTGGTTTGTTTGTTTAAATGGAGGTACTGAGGACTGAACCCAGGACCTTGTGCATGCTAAGCAGTCACTCTAACCACTGAGCTATACTCTCCCCCTCGAAAACTGTCTTAACCAGTTGATTAGCTGATTGGTTTATTGATTGATCATCCCAAAGCCTTAATGTCCAAGAGAGCACCCAGCCAATGACATGAGATACTCAGCAACTAATAAGCAAATCCCAAGTAGACAGAAAATGAGAAATGAGGGGAAAGGAAAGAGTCATAACAGATGATCTAAAAGATGTGTCATGGTAGAAAAGGGGAAGAAGAGATCTTACTAGTGATGGGAAGAAAGTAGTATTAAAGAGGCCTCGAGTACTGGTAGGATTTGAGCAGCTCCCTAAAGATGTCCAAGATTTAAGGAAGCAGAACTTGTATGATAGCACATGGGGTTACAGATGAGAAAACAATAAAAGCAAAGGTTTGGTGGCAGGAAGATAAATGACTAAAACAGAAGGTAGTGAATTGTCTAGCTTGGCGAGAGTACCGTGTGTGTGCATGAGTGTATGAGTGGCTGAGTCAGGTAGCGCAGGGAGGAGGAGGGCAGGGAGTAAGAATGGAAAAGGGGAAGATTTAGAGGAAGACGAGACAATAGAGTAACAAGCAACCCATGGGCCACAGCAGAGGAAAATGTGTATTTTATTCAATTTGTCCATGTCCCATATGTGAGTTTACTGATGTCATTAAAATGCTCGACGTCCTGGTTCTCCCAACTGTTGAAGGGGGAAGACCATAAAACCTACAATAAACACACTTCCTAGCAATGATATGCACCAGGTCTTATCTAAAGCACTCTAGAACGCCTTGGTAAAAAGTTATATGGAGTTCATGAGCTGTGTTTTTTAATACTCTAAGTAGGAATAAAAGCTAATTTTTACTGTAATATATGCATTCCATTTCCTCTCTGTGATAATCAGCTAAAAATGATACATACTCATAAAAGGTTTCTCTTGATTCCCAAGACTGTAAGGAAATTTTATAAACAATGTGTGAGTGAGTCCCTTTAACCAACTGTTCAAATATCCACCATTTAGCTGTGAGATGTAGCATCTCTCCAGGATTGCGTGGCAGGAAATAAAATATTATGCTTTGGAACAGCATACAGAGCCATGTGCCCCACGATCTATCACTCAACAAATATTAATTGATGATGATGAAGCCGAATCACACTGACTAGTGGGAGTTCTGCAGAACTCTTCTCTTATTTATCCCACCTCCCACCTAGACACACATCTGCCCAGAAATGCAGATTTTTTGCCTCACTCAAAATCAGTCCCTGTGGGAAACATTTGCAGCTCGGCTAGATAAGAAACTAGTGAAAAGGGTCATTTTATCTGGCAAGAATTTTGTAAACTCCAAAGCATCTTTCTCTCTTTCCCACTCTTGCTCTCACTATCTCTTGCATGTGTCTGTGTGGGGGAGGGGTTGAGGGAGGCACACATCACTTTCTGCAATGCTCTGATTATTCTGATGTTCCTGGAAAGAGAGAAGAGGCACTAAGCATGCAGCTGCTTCTGTATGGGACAGAGGACGTACAGGCCATATGAATTAAACTGACGGTAAGCATTTAGAAAATAAGACAGTAAGTTTCCTTTAGACTGTGTAATCTGTGTTGTCGTCTCAGTTGAATCACTGAGTTGTGGCAAGGCGAGGTGAGTGGAGGGGTAGGAGGTGGACTGAGGTGGACGATCACCTGAAGTGAAATGGAGCAGGCTGGAACTGGAAATCTCGACATGCTGCCTTGCAGAGTGCTTGTGTGGATCAGAGCTGACCGTGTAAAACACCAAAGAGATGCCAGGTCCTGCCCACCTGGCACGTATACACTACAGCTTTCAAAAAGCCACAGTGATGTGAGCAGCAAGAGGGGAAAGTGAGGTTTTACATACCATCCTGAGGTAGTACCTAGGGATGGATTCCTCTTTTTGGTTTAATAATTTCCCAATACATCAGGCAAAACCCCAAAGTTTGTCTACAGAGGTAGAAAAGCCAAAGACTAATTCCAAATCTGCTATTTACTGTGTAACTTTAGGGATGGTGCTGGACCTCTCTGAGTCATCCTTAGAAATGAGAACAATAATCATTAACTCACAGGTTTTATAAATATTAAAGGCTTAATAAATGCCTGGAGAGGAAAAGTACCTATGAAGGAAAAGCAACACATACCTTCAGTAATACAAGAAACAGAAGAAATTGAGAACAGGCAAGATGTGGAGGGTTGTAGGTTTAACTGTGTACCCCCAAGATCCATAAATATTGAAGTTATAACCCCTGGAATGACAGAATATGCTTTTATTTGGAAATAGGGTCTTTAGAGATGTAATTTGCTAAGATGAAGTCATTAGGATAGGCTCTAATCTGATATGGCTGGTGTCCTTATAAAAAGGGGAAATTTGGACACAGAGATGCACAGAGATGGAAGACAAGGTGAAGAGACACGGGGGAAGATGACCATCTACAAGCTAAGGAGACAGTCCTGGAATAGAGTCTTCCTCACACCTCTTGGAAGGAATCAACCCTGCTGACATCTTGATTTCAGACTTCTGGACCCTAGAACCGTGAGACAATAAATTTTTGTTGTTTAAGCCACCCAGTGTGTGGTCCTGTTATGGCAGCCCTAGGAAACTGGACCACGGCGCAAGGTACAGGCAAGTCAACAAACCATATGACATATGTAGTTCTCTGTGAAATCCTTCATGGTGAGCTCAAAAGGAATTCAAGGGGGTCACATGACTCTTCTCTAATTTTCTCATCCTATCACCCACCATACCTCCAGTTGTCCCCTGTCTCCCAAACCATAATGAAATTCTGTAGCTGCCCAAAGTTATGCATCCCTCACCTGAAATCCTTAGGGACAGACACATTTTGGAATTCAGAAATATCCAGATTTTATAACTATTACAGTGCATGTAGCATTTATTAGGTAAAACTCCCAGCGGGGTAGGGTGATACACCCTATAAACAACGCATTAATATTTCTGCAACTAACTATGTGAATACTGATACTAATGGTGCTAAGTAGGAAATACACGTAGCCCCACATCACTTCAGGTCAGTTTTGTTGACAAATGAATTAAAAATCTTCAGGTTTTAAAGCCTTGGGGGTTTCAGAATGGCAGGTAAGAGACTGAGAACCTATAAATCACTCTATTCCTTCATATCTCTTTGTCTTCTGTTTCCTTCACCTAGAATGCCCTTCTGACATCCTCACCCTTGTAAAATTCCTACGCCATGTTTATATAACTCAATTCAAAGAGCGCCAATCCCAAGAAACCTCCTCTCATTACTTAGGCAGTCGGGCACTTTCCACGCTTCCTTCCATGATATTTTTTACACATGTATCTTGAATATAGCAATTCTCACATTGACTGCATACATCTGCCAAAAGAACACCTTTCTCCAGGTCCTCAGAGATAATGAAGGTCAATGCTATATATCTTTATCTTAATGTAGCACAAAGGGCTACTTGCTAGTAAAGTATTAAGTGTGCCAGAAGTTTCTAACATTTAGCATCTGTAAATGAAAATCAGTGTTTCCGAGAAGGTACTTAGAATTCTGGCTCAGAGTTCGACTAAGCAGTCTGGTTGCCTTGCAATGCTGGTCAACATTGCAAAGCTCCTTTTCTACATAAACACAAGCAAATAGATGGAATTTTGCATTTGGAGAAAAAGCACTTTATTACCAGCACATTATCAGAACTACAAATTGGATGTAGATTGCATTTGTTACCATTATTAAGAAATTACTATCAATTTAACTCTATCGTCATAAAATTACTTTGAGTTACTTGGTTGATCCTTTACTGTGAAGAAATGTGTATTTACATCAAAATTATTTGAGCCGATAGTTTTTACATTACTAGACTAGGAGCATGATTCAAATATTAGCCACTAATCCTTAAGTAAATTCATCAAAACCATCCTCTGACATTTTCTACCACTGGAAAGAGGAAGAGGTGGGGTTGGTAAGACACAGACTCTTTAGCCTCTCCTATGTTCAAAACATTTCAGAACCACTGTCTTAAGTTACTATACTTTTATTTAACCTCCGTGTTCTCACTGCTTGCCATGTAGTGGGCATTTAATAAAAGTCAACTGATTGAATAAATGAGTGTTTTAAAAACCGAAAAGGATCCCCAAAATGTACAGAATTTAGCTCACAACCTCCTCCAAGTATTGCAATGATACACTGGGTTAAGATTATTATGATTCTTGTGCTTCTTAAAATACAGAGGAAATTGCAGTGTTCTCTTGGCTTCCCTTTAATGCTGTATTTGGAGAGGAGCCATGGCAATCCCTCTGGTTCCTTCCTGTCATCTCCTTCAGAAGAGCCAACTCATTTGGGCACTCGGGGGGCTAGTTTGGCAGCTGTCAAGCTCTGGATTATGCATCTCGAGCCCTGGCATCTGCAGCTGTGGTGAGACTCATCTCTAGTGTCTGCCCTGGCTGGGCTCCAAAGGCCAGAGCTGCTGGGGCAGGGTCGCCCATTCCTGGGCTGTCAGAACCTCCTGGTGGCTACTTTCTTTCAGTCAACCTTGATAAAAGGAAATATGCCTTCAATTCAGTCCCTGGCCCATGTCTTATTGAAGCTGCCTGCACTAGACTGAAATTATACCAGAACCTTCAGCAGGGTCCACAAACCTGCTGTGTAAGGATCTGAAGCTAAGAATCTAATCCAGCACCAGAAAAGAAATAACTGTTATTAGTTGTATTATGTTGGTGACAGTGGCATACAGTCTACCAGTTCTCTGGGGCCAAGAGAGTCCAGCAGAGATGGAAAGGTCTTCCTCAAATCCTTTGGGTACAGTGTGTAGCAGCAGCTTTTTTTTTACCCCCTACTATTAGTCTGCTCCTCTCTAGTCTTCATAAAGTGAAGGAGACATTTCAAGGTCTCTGGTTGAATGTGATTGGTCTACACTGTACACAATGGCCGCACACCTGGAAGAAGGGGCAGGGTGCCAGAGGCCATTAGACCCAAGGCCACTTGCAGCAGAAATCTGAAATTAAAGGCTAGGACAACAGTCACAGGCAGGACAGTTTCCACACTTAGGAAGGAAATGCAAAACTGTGGTTGGCAGACTCCACTCCCACATAAGAGTGATGGGCTCTACAGAAAAGGACGTAAACGCTTCAGGAATTAACTCAGAAAGTCACCAACACAAAGCCTGTAATACAGCAAAGATTCATAAATGAGGTATTCATAATGTCCCAATTTGCCTTTTATCTTTAAAGGCTAGAATGACTGTTTAATGCAGTACACAATGCATTATTTCTTCAAGAGATTTGTCTATAATTGGAAATCAAGTCTGATTCATTTTTTGGATTCCAGTTAAAACCAAACTCCACTGTTCTACTTGAAATAAGGTTTGTTTGCACAGTTGAGAACATCTACTGCAGCCTCTCTTTTATTGATCCAAGGTCAAGGGAGCAAAGGTCAGACCAGTACTAGCATACTACAGGTATTTATTTCCCAAGGTCCCATGACAAAATAAATGGAACCTTCCAGTGAAAGGGTACAGAAGTTCAAACTTAAATGAATTGGAGCCAAAAGGCAAGAGATTATTGAGAGACACAACAGCTCCAGCTAGGAGTAACAGGTACCTTAAATTTATATAGTCCCTCACTTTAACCCTATAACATAATATATAAAATAAATATTAATGATGGGTATATATAAATATATACACATATAAACATATGCACATATAAGTACCTTTTAAAGTTATGTATCCCTATATTTTATGAGTATATATTTATATAATTACCCAAAAAGAAGTAGGCTTTCCATCTTTTGTTCCCATACTTCTCACTCTACCTACAACCAAATTTTAATATTTTTTCAATCATCAAACTTCAAAAACTTTCAAAATACTATAACTTTCCCTGTGACCCTATATTTTTAATGGGGTTAATGCTGGAATCGTATGTGCCAAGTGGGAAAAAAAATAACTCCTGGATTCAAGTCCCAGTTCTACCAAAGACAAATGTCCCAAACTCTCTGAGACTCAATTTTGTCACCTGTGAGATGAGAATGATAACTACCTCAACAGAGTAATTGTGACAATTATGTGAAACAATGTTCATGAAAGTATTTCACTTAATATTTGTGTATAGTGACAAACATTAGGAATTACTAATAAGATTATGATTATATTCATCATTGACTTATGAACAGTCATTTCAGGGGCAAAAATAGGCAAAATGTCAAGTTTATGTTTCTCGCCTCCCCAGACTACCCTTATGTCACACCTCAATTTTAGCCCCTCCAGACCCTTTGCTGGGATCCCTTGTATGTAAACACCTTTCACAGCCCTATGTAGGAGCTCTTCTTAGAGTAGTGCCTGGCACACAGTCAGCCTGTCAGGGTCTGTAGTGAGCATCCTAAAGTCTGAGATCAGCTCAGAGCTGGTGATTCTGAAACAGTAAACATCTCGACGGAACCCTTCATTGCAAGATTTAAAAGTATGGAGTTTTCACTAACTCTTTTCTGATGGAGTTTAAAAGAGCTGCCATTAAGCAGATGCTTTCAGAAGAAATAATCATTGCTACTTCTCAGCTACATAATAAAATGTCATCTCCCATATTTCCTCTTCCTCACCATACAAAGGCATTGATGAGACGTTCCCACGCTAGTTTCGCTTTTGTTGGAACATGTGTTCAGTATTCACTGGTGTTAGTGAAGCTCATGGTTACAAACAAGGAAAGAAACTCAGATCATACTGAGTAGACATATCATGCCCAACATTCCTGGTCCCCTATTACTAACTCCCTTCTCCCTCTAATAAAACACAAGATTCTGCCCACAGCATACTCTTAAAAGCTCCCTTACAAATCCCACAGGCTGGAAATGGAGGGAGGACATAATAGGAAAAATCAGATACACCACTACTTTTCTAAGGGTGACTCTAATTACTGTAGACCCTAGGTAAAAGAAAATGTTTGTCCTCAGAGACATAAAAAAGAAAAACAGAAGAGAGAAAAGACACTCTACATATGATACACTCTCTATGACAGGGAACAAGTTGACACTGTCTTTGTAAAATGAACGCACTCCTCCAAAGCAAAGTGTTTATCCTAGACACCACAACATATTTATTAATGTGGAATTAAGCAACTCAAATTATACAAAATGCCTTCCAAATTAATTTCATCTTGCAATATTAAATCAGCATGACTTGGATTTTTCAATAACCCTGTGGAATCAACATTTTAATTTTTAAATAATATATGTGAGCAAGTTTTGTAGTTCATTTTAGGGTGGTAAACAGTGGACTCAGCAGTCATGCACTAATGGATAATATCATTTAAGAGAGACATCAAAATTATGCAAAGTATTGGAATTTTTGTTTCATGCCTATTTCAGGTGAATCTGATTCTAAGACGAGAACACCCACAAATATGGAGCTATTTTTTACAGATATCACTTATTCCAATTGTGTTACAAGACATTGTTTTTTAAGAATCAACTTTCTCTTTTGCCATGGATCCAGTCCCATTATTTCTAAATATCCATCACCTCCCCACATGACAATGAAAACTTTAGAAGACCTTGACTTATCCCTTCCATGGAAGCTTTTGGGGATCAGTGAAAAGCCTACAAATCACTGTACTATGTGTTTATTTATACAACGTACATTGATTGACCCTATATAGCACATGGGGCTAGACACTGGGGTTGTAAAGAGGAACAGATGGAGTCTTTGCCCTCCTGGAACATTCTAGACATTAGACATTTAGAAGAAAGATGTTGAGCAAATACAAGATCTCACAAGTGAAGAACAATTTCTTTTGGTATGGCTTTTACTCTAGCCACAGTGCTCAACCAGTGACAGAGAAATATCTATGCCTCTCTCACCATGTTGAGCTAGGAAGGGACTCTTTAACAGTAAGTATAGCCCTCATTGAATGAATACTTATTGAAATAGAATAATAATTGTGTTCCCTCAAAATTCCTATGTTGAAACCTAGTCCCCAGTGTGACAGTGTTTGGAGGTGCAGCCTTTGAGAGGTGATTAGGTCATAACGGTGGAGCCATCATGAATGGGATTAGTGCCCCAAAAAAGAGACCCCAGAGAGCTCATATGCTTCTCTACCACGTGAGGACACAACAAGAAGACAGCCATCTATGAACCAGGAAGTGGGTCCTGATCACACATCAAATCTGCCAGTGCCTTGATCTTGGACTTCCAAGTCTCCAGAACTGTCAGGAACAGGTTTCTGTTGTTTGCAAGCCACCTAGTCTATTCTATTATAGCAGCCCGAACGGAATAAGACACTTACCGTGCAGCAGGCGCTGTTTAAAGCATTTTGCAGATATTTACGACAGATATTTGCTTCATTTAATTCTGGCAATTACCCTATGAAGGAGGTAACATTATTACCATTTTTATTTTACAGATGAGAATAGCAACGCTTAGGTAAGTCAACATGGCAATGTCACACTATTCATGAAGCAATCAGAATGCTAACCTAAATCAGACACCAAAGAAGCACTAACTCCACATGCCCTTAGCAATCTAAGTTTGTTAGCTGAAAATGTCTAGATTTCTGCTGGGTTGAAACACACCTGTAAATATGCAAGTATTCATCGAATTATAATTTTTGCTTCACAGGTAGAGCAACAACTAAATTAATAACAGGGGAAAAAAGCTAACTCACAATTATCTGAGTATTGTTCCACTGGGGAAAAACAATGTCAGCCATGATTTAAAAATGATATACGGGGAACTGTCCAAACTTGAAATCTAAACACTGGATGGGCACCGGGTGACTAGTAATATGAGATCCACTTAAATCAGCTAGGCAAAGCATAAGGATTCTTTTCAAAGGGTGTTCCTGATTTCGTCATTAATCAGCTTATTCTCTTTTTTCCCTATTGACTAGCCATCTACATCAATAGAACACTCTGGCTGTTCTCAGAGCTTTTTCATTCAGCCTTTAAATTAGCTAACTGCCCAGCCACAAGGCAGGTAGCAATTTATGCCAAACAAATCATGAGGCAGGAGCCACTGAGGAAAGACTGCTTATTTCCCTTCTGCTCTCTCATGAGGAGGGGAGAGTGTGACAAATGCTTGTGGGTTGGTAAGCTGCACTAATTTACAAGCCTGCTGTTATCTTTCTAATGTAACACTCCCTAGAGCAGCTCTGAGGAATGATCTAGTTGAAGCTTTCAGTTTCAATCAATAAACTTGGAAGATTATGAAACATGGGCTCCTCTTTAATACAGTAAAATCCTACCTTTATACCATTGGGGGAGGATTACTATTATAAGTGATATTGAAGTATAAGTTAAAGAAATTAAAACACGAATGAAGATACTGCTTGCCATGTTATATGACCAAAATAGTAATAACCAACATTTGTATAGCTCATTATAGCTCAAGATAGCCACTAAGATGCCTTAAAGGCATCTTCAAATCATCACTATCATCTTCTTGGCTACCATTCATTGACCGTCGTTGGCTACAATTCATTGACAGTCGGGCACAGTTCTAAGTGCTTTACATATGCTCAAGATCCCCCCTTTACCTTTAAACTTTTTGTCCTTGTAATGTTTCATATCCTAGTGAATGAAGTACCACTATTCAATTATCCAAGTCATAAATCTAACAGTCATCCAGACACCACCCTCTCCACTTTCTAAATATAACTTATAGCCAAATCCAATCAACCTCATACTCTAAGTCTATTTCTAATACACCAGCATCACTCTAAGTCTGCCACAGCCCCACCTTAACACATGTCTCTCACTTAAACTGTTGCAATAGAGTCCAAATTGGCCTTCTGACATCCTGTGTTCTCCCTCCACTCCCTATAAATCTTCTTAGTGCAGGCATTGGAAATTGCAAATCTGGTCATGTCACACCCACCTGCCCATGCACTTAACACCTTTCAAGGATTAGGCTCTGAACATTTACAAGGGCTGCAGAGTGTTGCAGGGTCTGAGGCCTGCTCCTTGGTACCACCTTCTCCCGTGAGCTCCTCCAGCTACTCCAGCATTTAATCACATCCTTCCAGTGTACCCTGTACCTTCTGCCACTCTGTTCCCCATTTCTGCCATCTAGAATGCTAGCACCACCATCCCCTTGCTTAGTTAATGCCAGTTCATCTCAAACTTAGGGAAAACTTTCCTGCCTTTCCTGCACAGACTCCTCACTCCCTACTCAAGTCAAATTTCTTTGTTATATATTATGTATATTCATTTTCCCTACTATTTGTTCAGGGAAAGCAGAGATGGTGTCTGTCTTACTCATTAATGTAATTCCTAATTAATTCACTTCCTAGATCATTAATTAAGCAACCAAAGGCAAGTATTCAATGATTAAGTAATTTAACATACTCACAAATTATACTCCAAATACCTTTTCCCATTTAATCTTCACAAGAGCTCTGTAGAAGAGAGCTTAAATAACATAACCCCATTTTTATAAATGAGGTGATTAAGACTCAAAAAGGTCATGTCGCTTGCCCTAGATCTCAGGCCACTGAGTGATGGAGCCAAAGCTCAAACGAGTTTTTTGACTTTCTGGTCCTCCCAAAACACTCTGCTGCCTTCCAAATAAGAGACTGTGTGTACATTGTCACCAAGTGGCATAATGGACTAGGTGATAGATCAACCCAGGCAAAGGCAAAGAGGTAACAATCATCACAACAATAGTTGTACAACTCAGCAAATGTGCTAAAAATATGGGCTTGTCCACTAAGGTAGGTGAAGTTTATGGCATGTAAATTATACTCTGGTAAACTGCCTCTGAAAACCACCACAACTTCTAACCAGTATCTTAGAGTTCAACTGAGAAAGCATTTCAAAAACTGTTAAAGACTTGAACATCTTCTCTAGAGATGAATTTAATATTTCTTTTTTTTTTACATTTTTTATTGATTCATAATCATTTTACAGTGTTGTGTCAAATTCCAGTGTTCAGCACAATTTTTCAGTCATTCATGGACATATACACACTCATTGTCACATTTTTTTCTCTGTGATTTATCATAACATTTTGTGTATATTTCCCTGTGCTATACAGTGTAATCTTGTTTATCTATTCTACAATTTTGAAATCCCAGTCTATCCCTTCCCACCCTCTACCCCCCCCCCCCGGTAACCACAAGTCTGTATTCTCTGTCCATGAGTCTATTTCTGTCCTGTATTTATGCTTTGTTTTTGTTTGTTTTTGTTTTTTAGATTCCACATATGAGCGATCTCATATGGTATTTTTCTTTCTCTTTCTGGCTTACTTCACTTAGAATGACATTCTCTAGGATCATCCATGTTGCTGCAAATGGCATTATGTTGTCGGTTTTTATGGCTGAGTAATATTTCTTAAAGTGATGTCCTCACACCACACGCATAGAATCACGCTATGTACTGTAAAAGTGCAAATGCCTGGGCCCATTTCCAGAACTACTGAATCAAAACTCTGAGATAAGGTGGGATTGGGCACATGCCTCTGGACAGAAAAGCTTCTGGCAAAATGCATACCTGAAACAAACGAAGGGAGCAGGAAACAAAGCTGGAGGGACACTGAACAGCCCCTTAAGCTACAAGAATCGATGCTGGTAGAAGAGAGGAGAGTTAGGGCTGGAAAGCTGTTTAGTTGGGATGATAAGACAGAGGGCTTTGAAGGCTGGACTGAGGGAATGTGCTTTAATACGGTAGTGTCTGAGGGACCACTGGGGATTATGCAGGAGGGTGGTGATGTGATCAGGGCTGCTCTTCATGAAGGCTCATAAATACGGTGCTGGTGTTAAAGGTGAACCGGACCTCTGACTGGCACCAGACCATGTTCATAGTCAAGTAAGAGGTACTATGGGTCTGCACTAGTCTAGTGAAAGGAAAATCAGAAAACAGATGTGGAAGTGTATAGACCTAGAAATGTTTCAGAGAGAATCCACAGACTGCTCCTTCACATTTTCTCCCTCATACACAACAGGAAATGTTGAAAGGGAGTAAGGGAGAAGATTTCAGGTTTGGTTTGGATATTTGATTTCAGAAAAAAACTGAAGAAACATGGAAAACACACAGATGAATAGTTAAAACTTTGTGCTAAAGTTTAAAGATTTTATATAATGACATTATTTCACCAAATTGGACTATAGTGAGTCTTATACACATGAAGCCACCAGATAATGCTGCAAATGCATCACAGGTGAGGAAATAACACAGAGGCTTCCTAGGGGAGTAATTTAGAATAGATGTCAGAGTCCAAATACAGAGTTTCAAACCCTGGCTCTGCCACTTACTACACATGTGGCCCTCCTTGGGCAAGCTGTTTTACCTTTCTTTGCCTCAGTTTCCTCATCTGTAAAATGGGGATAATAGAAGTACCTACTTCACAGAACTATTGAAAGATGTTCCAGGTAACAATTAATTTCCTCAAAGCTCCAATCTTATTTGCCTGCTCTGCACAAATAGAGATGGGCCCTTTAAATATTCTCCTTTGCCAGTTGCATGATGCTAAGTGCCACCCACCGTTAGAGGACAATGGAGAGGCACTAGAGAAGGAAGGGGTTTCCCTCCCAGTTCCAGCTCAGCTCATTCAGCAGGCTCCTGCAGCTTGCAGTCTTTCCAGTATCAGGCTCTTGCAGGGAATGAGTTCTCCAGCACCCAGCCTCTGCAGTGTTCCACAGCCAGCAACACCAGCACCAGCACCAAGCAGCCTCCCCCCAACCCCAGCACTTCCTTGAGCAATATTGAACCTCTTCCCCCAGCACTCCAGAGGATGAGTTTCCAGCAGGTCCCACCAGTGAAGCATCCGGGCATCTCCTCTGCCAGCCAGTGTGCCATGGCCACGCCCTCTCCAATAAGGTCTGGATATTATCCTGGGTAGGGGACCCACTTTCAGATTTATTTCTCCCTTTAGAGCTCTATCTTAGCCTAGAGGCAGTGACAGCCCCTGTGTTTGCTAATCCTATATTTTTTAGAGTTCTCTTTACTTCCTACTAGCCAATCCCTCATTACTCCAATCCCTTGTTACACTTATTAATTCTTTATATTTTACTTTCACTATTCAAATTACTGTGTGGTTTCTGTCTCCTGGTTGAACCCTGACTGATGTAGGAGGATTAATAAAATTGTATTTGTTAAGTGTAAAACAGTGCCTTGTATATAATAAGCACTTTTAAAGTGTTTATTATATTAATCTTTTAATATGAGGGCCAGAAAAAAAAGGAGTAAGTATACTTTTAGATCTAGCATCATATAAATGTTCCCTATAAACTGGTATCCTTGGGGAAAGAATATCTATTTGTTTCCTTCCATTTTATTTACAGCTTTTGCCATTATATGTTTAGTACAATAAAACCTATTGCCTGTTGTACTAGGTAAAGACCAGGCATTTACATTAAATTAGTGACATTAAAAACAAATATTTAGTGAAAGCATATATATTTTAGTGGTTTAATTGGTGGGCAATGTTAGCAATGGCTGGTTGATAAATTGATCTTTAATTTACTAACATCCCCCTATTTCATAAAAAGGCACTTCTATTTAAATGGTTTCCCATATAATGAGATTAAAATGTTTTAAATGTTTATTTTTAATGTACTTTCCTATGTATTTTTTAAAATTTTATATTCATAATGTATTTAGGGAAGGTATTATCCCTATAATTTCTGAGATAGGAAAACTGAAGCTAGAAGAGGTCAAATGACCACCTGCAAGCTTGCAATGCTAATTAGTGACAGATGTGGGAACAAATCTTGGATCTCCCAGTTCTCAGCCAAACATTTTTTTTTCCTTCCACAGTATTATCTCCTCAACAACAATGATCAAGATTAATCTAACTTCAAATGACATCTTGAATTAAATTTTTTCTAAATGTGAAATATTGTAAGACAAGTTCAAAAGAGGCATACAGGCCAGCTTGATGGGTAGACAGGCCTTGGGCCTTACCCTCTGATCCCTGTCTCCACCACTGGTGTCCACAACTTGGGAAGGACTGTGGACACGTGCCTTTAGGGCTCCCTTGTCTCTGTGATGGGAATATGTTAGGTCTCAGCTTGCTGCTCTGATTATGACTTAGGGCCAGAGACACAGACCTTCTGGTTCTCAGTTTCTTCATCTCTAAAATGTTAATGACATATCAGATCATCTGCGAGCTTTCTGCCTCCTTGAAACCTCTATAATCCTAAAACCGTTAAGCCAGTCACAATCTCACTTTCTTCATCTATAAAATGTTCAATTGAACTGGATGTTACATTGACATCCCCCTACTCCTACCAGTGCCCAAGTGCCTTGATTCTAGTACTTGAAATATGACTCCAGAGTTTCAAGACTGTTTTATGTGTTGTTAGGGAAA
This sequence comes from Vicugna pacos, assembly GCF_048564905.1. Taxonomy (NCBI): domain Eukaryota; kingdom Metazoa; phylum Chordata; class Mammalia; order Artiodactyla; family Camelidae; genus Vicugna; species Vicugna pacos. The sequence continues at coordinate 57,680,508 of NC_132993.1, forward strand.
GCAATTCATCAGAATCACCATGTAATTTTTAAGAATAATTCCATATGCTAGATATCCTGATTCTAAGGGTTAAAGTGGGCCCAGAAATCTGGATTATAAAAGGTCCTGGGTGCCAGGGATTAATTACATGGCTGTGTGAGAGCACCACTACTTCCAGGCACTCAGGCTCACTGTTTTACAGTCATACCTTGTCTAGCACAACTTCTAAAACCTCCAGAAACTGATTATTTGCCATTTCATTACTCAATAACAAATTACAGTTTCTCATTTCGGCATGGTGCACATGAAAAGCCCAACTTCAGTTCAGTGCTGAGAACTGATAGCCGCATTATATTATAAAATTTAGAAATGACAGATCCTTAGTGCTTGAAAGAGCCAGATGACAAAACTCATATTTGTGACAGCTGACAGATTTTTCAAAGCTCTGATAGCAAAAATCAAAAACATACTGAAGATCTCAACTCAAAAACAAGCATCATTAAAGGATTTGGTAAGACAACTTCCATGATCACAGACCAGATCTTTCAAGATCAGAGTCACAGAGGCCTCACCTATGGTATTTACCTTTGACCATTATGTTTTATTGGAGACTTCCTAGAGTTAAGGACAAAGACTCGTATTCAAATTCAGACTTTAACTATGAGCTAGGGAACTGCCACCCACTTACTTAACCTTTAGTCATATGTCTGAAAAACGGTCCAAATGGAGAAAGTCTGCATTAAACTTTTATGATTCTGTGAAAGGTGAGGTTAAGAAAGTAAAATATGTTTGTATTTTGCTATCAGGATTAAAGATAATGCATCAGCTGGTTCCAATGGTTACAGACAGTGTTATTACCAATCTAGTTAAGAAATAAGTTCCTTTCAAAAATTCTTCATTAAAGCAGCAGGCAAAACTGAGCAGTCTAGACAACAGTGTGCTCTTCACAAAAGAGAAGCCTTGTGTTTGGAAACAATAATAGCAAACACTTACTTGTCTGGCACTGTTATAAAGTCCAAAACCCAGCAATTCATTTAATCCTCACAATAGCCACCTAAGACAGGTACCAGGTCTGGATCACAGAGAGGTTAGCAGCCTGCCCAAGGTCACACAGCTAGGAAACACCAGGCTGGGATTCAAACTCAAGCAGTTAGATCCTAAAGGTCTGAGTGTTATATCCTGACTCTTCCCAGCTCAACAAACTTTAAATACTACCCAATCAGGAATTGTTTCTATGAATCAGCAAGTCATCAGTTTTCCAGAGAAACCATAAATAAAGAAATGCAAATGCCTGAATCAGCGCTGCTACCATGAGGGGCTATTTGACAGATGAGAATTGATGCTGTGAATGGAAACAGATTTAAAATGCAAAAATGACCACTACTTAAGTCCATGCTTCCAGAACACTGAGCCTTCTGCCACCTGAGCCTTTTACCATCCTTTTAAGCCCAGACATCAAAAAAAGCCTTGCCTTGTTTTTGCCCTGTTTTGGTTGTAGAATCTTGACCCTTGACCTTTTACCAGTGCAAGTCTGCACATAACAATATCTGGAGACAAGATTTTAACTTACAAATTATAAAAACGACAAAAAGATTTGTTCAGAAACTTGGAACCCACACTCTATTATATAAACATTATTCATTGTATCTTATAGTTCACTGATATCATACAAAGCAAACTGCAAAGGACCTAAAGAGAGTTTTCTGTCTGTGGCTCTTGCTCATGAGGGAAGCGGAGATTGCCTGTAACTAATGAGGCTGCAGAAGGAGTCTCCGCTGGTCTCGTCTTTTCTTCCCTGTGAAGTCCACCAGGGTGGTGTGGGCAGCCGTGGCTAGGCCAGCTGCACAAGTCCACACTCAGAAGTGTGCGACTATGGCAGGGACAGTAACCCCTGTGGACAAATCTTGGAGGGCTGGTTGGGCCTTGCCCCAGCCCAGTGGTACAAGGAACCCAAGTTTTGCTGTTTTGACCTCGTTTCCCCCCAGGCATTAGTACTGATCACAGAACTTGGGGGCATCGATCTCTGTGCAGACCTGAGAGGCCTTGGGAAGGTGCTGATCTATCCACTCACTCATTTGCACCCTATTTTCACAGTGTTTATTTAAGTAGCTCAACAGTTGACCAAACCGTAAGCAACTTAAACTGAATCAAAGTCCCATTCTTGCTAATCTTCAAACCCAGAATGGCCTTTGTGGGCTGGCGAAGCTGCTGGGATCTCTGCTGTTTGCATCAGGGCCCTTATTACCAAGTCATTGTCTTTGCCTGAGCACTTGCTGAAAGTATAGACTTGGAGCCTGTACTGGGGAGTAGCTGCAGAAGACTGTCCTGGCTGGGGGTCTCCTGGGCATTCTGTCTGAGGGGTCTCAGCTGGAAGGAACATTTTTATGCTCAAACAACTTGATTTCTTTTGTAGTGGTGATGATAGGGTTTTTGAGCCCCTTCCTTAATAGTCTCTTCCTGCTTGATGTAGGAACTGAAAAACAACCCTCCACTGGCCCAGTTCAAAGACACTTCCTGTCTCACACCATCAATCATCACCCAGCACCTGGAGGGGGGTTCCCACTAGCATTACTGCCTCATTTTGTCTTGTCTGATATAAGGTTTACACTATATAGAATCTGTTTACTTCCTGCTAAATATTTCCAAGTCCAAACTGCTGGAATGCCAACTACCAAGCATTGTATTCTCATGTTAAACAAAATAGATACCTTCTGATCAGAGATAAAATTCCAAACTCTAAATGAACCCACCCACACACATGCGTCATCTACCCAACCCTAACCTGGACTCTGTTCATACTACTCTTTTGACTGACATTACATGTTCCCCCTTCCCTGGTCTAAATCTTATCACTCTCTCTAACTAAGCTCTGAGAACAACTGGAAAAAGATATCACATTTGATATCTTCCCCTAGAACTTTACACATAATAGCTCCACAAAATAGTATGATCACTGACTGCTGGCAAAACTGAAGTTCATGACACAAAATTATCAGTATCTAAAAAGGCAAAAATCCCACTGTGCTCTGATTTTCCAAAAGAACTGAAAAAAAAGATGTTTCAGTAAGAACAAGCAAAATGAGAAATAATTTTCAATACAGAAAAGAATTTCCACAAATGGAAATTTCAAAAACAGTCAATATTATCCTTAGGTTGCTTTTGGTTTGCAAATATCATTAATCTCATCCAAGGTCATGTCTATATGATAAGCAGAAACATTTTTGAAAGTAGGGGGAAAAACAGGGAGACTGACTAAACCGGTGGTCATTAAGTTACTCTAAATATCCAATCTCAGCCTTGACAAAATCCATCAACCCTATTTTTCTCACTAAAATCACAGCATTTTGCCAAAATTTGACTGATTTCCCCCCTAATTTGGCTGTTGCTTGATATCTTATTAATTAGTAGTAGAAACTGGTTGACAGATGTGATAATGAAAGCTAAATGATCAGCAAACCCCAAAGATACCACTTTCAAAATGAAATTGATGTCCATGTAAATAAGGTACTTGTAATAATAACTTGCATATGTACAGTGCTTCGTGGCTTAAAAAGCTTTTTCAAATATATTAGCTCATTTGATAAAAATATTTTCATAAAATAAGAATAGCAGGGATGATTATCTGATACAGAAGAGGAAACATCTTCTGTATCAGATAATAAACATATATTACAACATATATAGTTGTAATATTACTGCTATAAGGAAACAGGTTAAATTTTTTGTTAGTTACATGTCTCCTTTATGTATATTAAGAGAGGCATTGGTTATTAATTACATTTATTTGAGCATGGTGGGAGAGCACTAACTTTTTTCTTGTGCTACTGTCAAACAGTGTTCTAGGACCAGTGTTCTCAAGGCTTAGCATGCATCCTGATCACCTAAAGGGCTGGAGATTGCTGAACTCCACTGCCCAGAGTTTCTGAGTCAGTAGGTTGTACGGGAGGATTGCATTTCTAACATGTTCTCAGACAACACTGGGATAGAGGGGTGTCTGAGGAACCACGCTTTGAGAACTATTTATCAGGTACTTAAGATAAAAATTCTCTTTTGTCTCCCACTGACCCCAAATGAAAATTTGAGAAGGTCACAAGGCTTTTCTGCTCTCTGTTGGGTTCTTTTAAACTGAAAATACTATTGCTCTAAATTACAAATAATCTCTATTCAGAAAGTAGAGTATCTAGTTTATGATCTTAATCAAAATTCTGAACTTACTTAATCTTAAAACAACTCCCCTCTTTCTCTGCAGGCTCTCTCAAGTGGAAGACAGCAGAGAGGGAAATAGGGGCATGGCTGGTTTGGAGATTTCTCTGCCCTGTGCCCCCCACCTCCCCACTTATACCAGCTCCTCTATGGTTGGTGGAAGGCATCTTGTGATGGGGGAGAAAAGAGAGATAAAGGGTGAAGAAAGCCCTTAGAGGAACTGGTGCTGTTGTAAAAGGCTTCACATGCTCTCAGTCAGGCAGAGTTTGAAACTGACTCTACAGTGGGTCCTCTAGTGGGTTATGTGAGAATCTCAATGCTGCTAGTTATCTGCTATATCTCTGTTCTAACTAACTGCCACCTACTCCTTTGTCAGCCTCTAGAAATCTCGTGTTGACCCTCTAGGTTCTTGCAGGGGGTCCCTTGATCCCTTCAGGAAGCCCTACTGAAGAAACCTACGATCACCCACATTAGCTCTCTCTCCTGTGTTTCACCAGAAATACTACCACATACCTCATCGGACAAATTCCAGGAATACACATCAATCCCACGGTGGCCACTCGGATGTAGCCACAGGCCCCTCTACCATCATCATGCATGTGTAAGCCCTGGTCCTCTAGGTCTTCTCCCAAATGCAAGGAACTCATTTCAGTTTCTCCAATTAGACCTATGAAAATCCCACGAAGCTTGAGGCAAAGGAGATAATATTCAGCCCTCACTCCTTTCTTGGGGTAAGGCAGAGTACAGATCCATAACACACTCTACCTCTCTTCAATTACATCTCGTCACCTCTGTGGGGATATTCTTTTAGATTTACACCAGTGGACTTTGAGAAAAGAAAATCAACCTCATAATGTGTGTAGGCCTCATCTAATTGGTTGAAGGCCTTCAAGGAAACACTAAGGTTTCCAGAACAGGAAGGAATTCTACCTCCAGACTCCTCTGGACTGGAGACTGCAACATCCATCCTTGCCGGAATTTCCAGCCTGGTAACCTACCCTGCAAACTCCAACTTGCCAGTCCCTACAATCACACAAGCCAATTCCTTAAAATAAATACATCTGTAAATCAACTTAGAGAAATATCCGACTGGTTCTGTTTCTCCAGAGAACCCTGACAAATGCATGATGCTTTGTTGAATCTTCTATTTTAACATCCCTTTTTAAACCTCACAAAAATCTATACTATCCTCATTTTACACATGAGAAAATAAAAGTATAAACTTAACCAGGGAGACAGCTTTCAGTGAAGGTATGATTAGGATGTAGCCCTGGGATTTGAACAGGTCTCTCTAACTCCAAGGACCATACTCTCCCCACCACAAAGTATTACCACATGCCCATAAAAGCTGAACCACTAAATAAGTTACATCTCATATGTGGATTCACCCATGAAATTATGTATGCCTAGAACAAGAACAGTTAATTCCATGATTTAAGCTCAAGATAATTTGTCAACTTGATTGAACCAATTGGTTGGCAATTCACAAAGACCAACATTCAGATGATTGACTGCATTTTGCTTGCCTTGTCAAGGTATTTGTGGAAGAAATAAACTTGTAATAATAGTAAAAAGATTTAAGGCAATACTTCTCTGAAATCTTTACTATGTATGATCTTCACTCACTCTATATATCATTATATTGTTAAACATCTATGAAGAAGGTATTCTTAGTTTCATTTAACAAACAAGAAACTGTGGTTCACAGATGTCAAATAAGTTGCACAACAAATAAGTTTAAAGACTAACTTCCTCAACAGTAATATAAAAAAAATAATATCTACCTCAAAAATGGATATGAAGAGAGGGAAGTTGAGTAATACATGTAAAAGGGTTTATCACAGGTTTTAACACATTCTATGTGTTCAATAAACATTAGTTCCTTCTCTTTGCAGAAATAAATACCTACCTAGAGAAATTACACCTACCTGTTTAAAAATTTTATTCTGTTATAAAAATTCAAGCAGGGATTAGAGAACAAAGTGTACCAATATATACCTCCCATGAGCTTGCTGACCACCTATTTCTCAGTAACAGCCTCCAACGCTGGACACAGTAAAAAATCTAAGACACACAGGTATGGCCCTTCCTAATAGAACAATGGTTTTAAAATCAACTAACTGCTTTATTTTTGGATTCTCATGCATATTTAAGCAAACAAAATTAGGACTAAATGCCACATCCTGTTGATCTTATCCAGCAGTACCCTCATGTTATTCCTCATGCCACAAACATGCAGAAATTCTCTCAACTTAAGAGAGAGAGAGTGAGTTCACTTTCATGCACACATGAAGATCTCACCTGCCTAGGAGTGACTTCTTGCAGACTCATGTTCTTCAGCCAAAGAGTGGACCTTGACCTCACTGGAAAGTTTCTTTGACCATATAATCTTTCTGATTGCATATATATGAGCATTTTATTATGTTGATGACCTCAGTGAGCTGAAAATAGGCAATTAATTTTCCTCTAATTTCAAAAGTGGACACTAACTCCAGGTCAAGGTGGGAAAATATATGGCAGTCATATAACAATGAAGTTTATACTGCTCTCTGGATTCCTGCTCAAGGTAAATTAGCCTGAGCTGATTCTTCATTCTATTAGGACACAGTGTTCTTTCTTCACCTAGTACAGACAAATATTTCAGGAGAATATGAGGTTCTGAGGAGAGCAGTAAGCAAAGGCAAAGCACAAAGCAGAATGATCATTTATCATTGACTTCGCTGCCATCTTTTATAGCAAAGTACTAGGTTTGAACCCAAACTTCATTCGGCAGTGTTAAAGTAGCCAGAGCTATAGTATTAAAACTGCAAGTAATTTAAAACACACTCCCTTCCTTGGCTGGTACAGAAGGCTCAGAGGGAGACATTCTTCCAAATAAACTAACCATAATCCCCACAGTATTTAGGAGACATAAAAGCCAATAACATAACCCTAGTGATGACTAAAATCTTCAAGTTCAAAGGGCACAACCCCTTAATCACTGATTTGTCCTGCCTCACAGACACAGTTGAGATAGCAGATTATTCATCACATAGTAACCCAAGATAAGGTCCTGAGTGATCACGGATGAAATAGGAAGGTTTATTCTTTGAAAATGAACTTCCCATGCTCACTGACTCTGATAGATTACATTTTAGAAAAGTATAAAGAAAAGGCCTTTCCTTCTTTTCCTTTCTGTCTCTTTCACTTAGAACACACTGGCTACAAGGGAAATAATCAATAAATAGAGCTTCCAGCCAAACTTAAGGGGATAAACTAGTAAATGCTAAGCTTTGGAGCATTAAGAAGGCTCATTGTGCAGTGTCAGAACCATTTCCATGTCGTTAGCTCTAACTGCTCCCTCCACCAATGGGACCGACTGTCAGGAACAGCATCCGCACGGTTTTGCTTTCCACTCTCAGGCATGACAACAACAACAACAATATGACAGTAATGATGATGATGCCACCTTCCATATGTGCAACTTATTCAAGTACATGGAGTTTACTGACATACCAGTTGATTATATAGCTCCATGAAGGCAGGAATCATGTCTGTCTCATTTAGCGTCATGTCCCTCAAAGTCTGTCAAAATGTCTGGTGCCTGTCAAAAATCCCTGGTTGATAAATGCTTCTTGAATAAATAAACTAAATATCTCCCTTAATCCTCAGAAAATAATGTCTCCTGAAGTGGATTACTGGTTCCATTTCACAGAGACTATAACTGAGAATCCAGGAGGTAAGCAGTGTGCCCAAGGTACACACTATTAAGTGGCTGAGTTGGAAGACAAACTAAGGTATTCTGGTTCCACATTTAACACTCATCCCCTAAAGTGCTGCCAAACTTGATGAGAGCTACACCACGAATAAGGCAAGTAATAAGATTAGCACGTCAAAATGTAGCAATAACTATGCCTCTGAAGAGAATGGCAAAAGGGAAAAAAGCTAAAATTCTAAGGTCAAATCACAATTAAAGTGCACTAAGGAGTCCAGTTCAAGAGATTGGTCATTATTAATCAAATTATAGATCAGCCCCAATAGCCACATATTTTCTTGCACTTGCACTCAAGAGACCCTTTTGTAAAACATTCACAGAAAAAGATCGATACCTCTCTGGAGGTAAGTGGCATAAATTATGTCTCAACATACACACCACAGGAGTTTTACTGTGTGTTGTATACAGTAATTGCATTTTATAGATGGCTGTGGAAGGCTTCAGTCCTCATTGATTTTGATCATAAACTAAAAGGCGACAAAAAGAAAAGAACAGCACTTTAGATGAAGAAGTCAGTCAGCTGAAGCTGCAAGAGAAAACAGAAATTTGGCATGCTGAATGTGATCAATTCACGTTTCTTGGAAAATGAATGTAGATATTTGAGTGCTTTCATTATGGGCCGGTAGCAAGACTTGAACGGTACTATGAGAATCTCTGTTCATCTAATAGTTGGTGGTGGTACCTAGCAGCAGGATTTAGGATGACAGGAAGCCAGCCTAAACTGGAGCCCTGTCTGACTTTCCACATAATGGATGCCATCAGAATGGCTTATGAGCCACATTACCTGAATTTTTGTGTTTTTATTATTGCATTTAATGTGTCTCTGGGATTTACAATCAAAATTAAATGGAGATCATGATGTAATCTGGGACCATCAGTATGTCGCTAACATTTCTAATTTCCAGAAACATATTTTTCGAGCATTTCTCTCTTGATTTCCTTCATTTCTTCATGCCCTTCACAGCAAGCAATTCTGAAGGGATGTTAATGCAGCATAACAACTCTTTACCCTTTTTCAAGGCCAATTTTGCAATATGGGCAAAATGATTGGAAATGGAGTCCTGAAAACACTGAAACCATCTGTCAGGGACTCAGTTAAGAAGATCCACACTGTTTCACAGCCAAGGATGGGGATAAATTATGCCTGGCTGGAAATGTCCAAAGCAAGTGGATTCCCATTCAAGCTGATTAGGATAAATCACAAAAAATTTTATTCCTCATTGCCCGGGTAAAAATCACACTTTCAGATGATGATAAGCCATAAATTACACTGATGAGGAAGAAGCTAAAACAAATGTTTTTTTAAATAACAAGTAATACTTAAAGCAAGTGTCACTAAAAGAAACCACAAGTTTCTGTCAAAATGTCTCTAGACCTATTTACATTCATAGACACAACCATGTGAAATGTTCCTGTGCATTTTGTAAAAATAACCCTGTTAATATTTAATCACAAACTCCAGAAGTACTTGACTAATATTTATTCTTGAAATGTATTCAGTAAAATATTAAAAGAACTGGAGGGTGGGGCCATTGTGATTAAATTATATCACCTGGGATGTCAAGCTTTAGAATAAGTTAAACACTATGCCTCCTTTCTCCCTTAAATATTTATTGCCATTATAAAACTATTGACATCTTACATAGAAAGCAGTGATTCTCACATTTTTCACACAGATTTTTATACTAGTAGTCAAAGTGGTAGTTAAAATGTTCCCACGAATGTTGGAACTGATATACTTCACAGGATGCCAGGCTCTCCCAATTTTAAACATAGTGCCACACAAAATGAATCATCACTTCCACAGTGCTTCACTCACACAAGGTTGAGTGAAAATGAAAAACAGCCTCCTTTCTATAAAAGTAGAAAGTTTGGTTACAAAAGTGCAATTGGTGAGTTAAATGTGTTGGAAATACAGCCTGTGTATATATGAGAACAAACAGTTACTTCCCCTCCCTGAGCTTCAGGCTAAAATATTGGAATAAGTGAATCGAAAAGTTGGTCCAGCAATTTCTGTGCTAATTAGAATACCGTTCATGGACTCTTTTTGTTTCTCTTCATTTTTTTTCATTTAGTCTTAATCTGAAGCACTGCCAGAATAATTTGGTTAATTTCTCTCTAAGCAGCCTTCATGAAGCCCTTTTTATTAACAGAAAAGTGGCTGAGTACATTGTTTGGAGATTTACGGAATTTGAATGCCCAAATCAAGAGCTTATCTTGAGAGAGATGTTCCAAAGAGCAGTATTAAGTCAGTAGGTAACTCAGAAGGAAATCTTCTCAAGGCCGGGTCTCAGGCTTGTGAATTTCTGGCTTTATCAGTGAGGATGTAATAGGACTTGAGAGCTGGAGGAACCAAGGTACGGGCTCAGAGAACGAGATGGAACTTGACTAAGTTAAATTAGGGACCCAATCACCTTGAACCAGATGTCAAGTCAAAATGGGATCCAGCAAAACTACTGAGATGCAGAGAAATTTTCTTGATCCAACCATAAAGCTGGTCCCTGAATCTAGAGCAGATTTAAGATAGAGATTGAGTGTCCAGCTAGGGAACTGGGGGTATGTTGTGGCGGGTCCTTTCAACAAGTCATTCACAACACTAATAGGCATCAGCCTAAGTGGTTTTATAGACCAGAACCCCAAGGCAGAAATATTGAGCTTTTCCTCCTAAATTGGGAGCTCCTGATATTTGACAGACAACTATTTTCAGAGGGGCCACTATTAGCTAAGGGAAGGTTCTCTCTGCACAGGACAGGCATTCATGAATGAATCAACCATTCAAATATAGTAACAGCACCACCCACTCAACTATTAGCCCCAGCTAGACCTCTAGGAGTGCTGTAGGCTCTAACTGTGAAGATGGCTCTTAAAGAACCCAAGAGCAGTACTTGGCACATCATACACAGTCAATAAATTTTAGTTTCTTTCTCCTCCTTCATTATGGTGGTTAGTGGTTTAATGCCCTGAACTATGACATCAGAGTTTTCCTGAACTGGAACAAATGACTACTGACATCACAAAAACTCAGATACCCTTGAATGACAGAGTGTCTTCTATCTGAAAAGGCCATTCACCTTCCAGAAGGTCTCATGTGGAGCACTGAGGGAAGAAAGGAACATCCCACAAACAGACAGGCCAGATCCACTCTAACACAGGGGGTAGGCAGAAGTCACTGCAATTTTACCCTCATCCTTCAGTCCTGGATAATGAGGCTGTCAATCACTTGAAGTCCCTTTAAGCAGGAATTCTATACCCATGTACCTACCATCCATCAGAGCTCCATATGTTATGATTTACAAATTCAAGGAACTCAATAAAATGTCTCTGAAAGGATTGAGTTTGAAGACCCTCCATCAGAATCAACATTGAGAGTTGTGAAAGATTTGATATAGAATTCAGAACAGTTATTGAGGTTGAGTACTCTGCTAAAAGATGAGTTAGTGGACAACTGCATTACAGAACCAATAACATTAGCTATGATTTACTGAGCTCTCACTATTTGTCAGAAAATATATACTGTGCAGTGCAAAAATTATCTCATTTAACCTTCATAATCTCACTTTGAGATGAGTCCTACCACCATGCCCATTTTACAGATGAGGAAACTCAGTCCAGAAGAGGTTAAGTAACTTATCCCAGATCTTACAGCTAGCAGGTGGCAGACCTAGTCAGATGCTGATGCAAATGAATATGTGAAAGAGGTTTAAGTCCTCCAATAACTTTCAGAAGACCAAAATAATCTAAATTAGAATAAGAGACACAAAACAGAATTCTCACTATGTAGCTTCTATAGCTCTGTAAGTGGACACAATTGGAAGGAATGACACAAAACTAAGAGAGGTAAGGTGTGGGTTTCAATCATTTTGATTTCTATGAGAAGAGTAACTTTACTCTCTAAGACTTCCCATTTTGGGGTAGCATTACTTATTTCAGGACAAGCTGAACAGTAAAGCTAGATAAAAAGATCTTTATTTCAAGAAACCTAAAAGTCTTCCACAGTGATTAAAGAGATACAGCACCAATTCACAAGTAGCACTTGACTTACAGAAGTAGAGTTATAAAATGGAAGACAAGAGAGAAGCTATCCAGTGAGGGGTCTACCATCATATGAACCAGTGCACTGATGCTTTTTGAGGAGGAAGAAAAGGAAACCAGTATCAATGAGACACACTACATGCTAGGCACTTAACATATTCATTCAACAAATATATATTGAGCAACTATTACACTTCAGGTACTCTGCAAGGCTCTCAATATACGATAGTAAACAAAATCAACATGGTCCCTGTTGCCATATGCATAATTTCCAGTCAGGGAAAATAGACATTAAACAAATAATCTTTTAAGTAAATATAAATTCCAAAACGTAAAGGCTATGAGTGAGAAATACTAAAGGGCCAGCAATTTAAATAATGAGGGGGGGTCAGGAAAAGCTTGACTAAGGAAATTACATTTAAGTAAAGAACTGAAGAGTAAGTGGGAATTAATCAGATCCAGAAAAACGGAGAAGGCTGTCCGGGTAGAGATAACTGCATACCAAAAGTCCTGAGACAAGGAGAGCATGATGTATGCAGAAAAGGAAAGGTTGGAAAGCCAGGACATTGAGAATAAGGTGGACTAGCACAGGATGAGTTTGGAGAGGCAGGCAGGGGCTAGATCCAGCTTATCACGCATGGATTATCTCATCAATTCAGTGATAGAAGTAGGTCTTTGGTATGTCCGTCTTACAGATGAGGAAACAAAGATTCAGAAAAGTTAGTGGATGGCTCTGCACTCACACAGCAAGTCAGTGGAAGAGTGTGGTCTTATTTTAAGGACCCATCCTTTGAGGGAATGCTCTTTTGTCCTTTCACACCCTGCCCTAGATAATTCCTTTCAAAAGAGGGACTCCTCTGGCAGAGGAGGCCAGCCTTTCTCTGCTCCTGCAGAAGGAGCAAGTTAAGGAGCTGGAAGGTGAATGGGGGTTACCTCAGAGCCTATGCTCTTTCTCTTTCTTAAAGAAGCACACATTCTGTTCTGCTCCTCCACATCTTACACTAGGAGCTACACGATGCCATTTTGCTATCTGTGGCTGATGTGAATTCTGCCTAGTTCTGCTTTCAGAAAGGAAATTCCCTTGCAAGCAGATAAAAAACATACTCTCCAAAATCTGTTTTATCAGAAATAAAGATGGTATTTTAAACTCATCCTCCTGACACCTCTCAATTGGGGAAAGATACTTATAAGGGTATCTTAGATCCCATAATATACATGTAGTTTTAAAATCTAAGGAGTAACTCTTATTCTAAGCATTTTATCCTAGCTAGAGAGGTTGGAAACTGATCTTTATAGCCAGCATCAATGCCAGATAAACACCAATGATGTTTAATCCACAAATGGTCCTGGCAGCTACTGTTCTTGTTTTTATGACATTGATTTGAGCTTATCAACCTTTGCTCCACTCATTTTCACAGAGGAAAATGATCAATACATGAATCCAAAATGTTCTCTTCAGGAAAATAATTTATAGTTACTGTCTCTCATATTCTATCTCTGATGTATTCCTTAAAATGTATTAGCCTGAAGTCAGAAAAAAGTAGGTCTCCTTTTTTTTTAAATACTTTTCAAATTTTAACCACAAAAAAATAAGTTTGCAAAGTGAGAAGTTAAGTTTTTTGAGCCCACTCCCCCACTTAACCAAAATATACCTGGAGTCTAGCCCAGCTCCACCCCATTATGTCCTGAAACAGAATGGAATCTCATAGGACCTGGAGAATAGGGTGGCTCTTTGTGTCACCCTTCTGCGGAAGTGATGAGAAATCAAAATTCCTCTCAAAGGAACTTCTGAGATGCATACGAACAAGACACTCTGGAGGATGAGTTGAGAGACTGTCATCCAGTCTAACTTCACCTTTGGGTTTGGTGTCTTAATAAGTGTACTTCATGCTCCTGATTACCTCACCTGTCATTTTCTCTTGGGTCAGAAGCTTACATATTTTGCAAGTTGCCTAGGTGAGCATCTCTATATCTAAGTATAGCATGGAATGACAGAGGTTAAAGGTCACTGTTGGAGTTGGACTACATTTGGAATGTAATATGAAAGGCGAAAAAGTCCATTTCTGAATTATACAGTATTTTTCCTGGATGAAAAAAAGACCATCACTTTTACTGAGAGAAAAGAAAAAATTAAACACACCTACAGATGCCCACTTTCCTATTACTACTCCCCAGAGTGACAGCTTATTGAACCTTTTTTCATCATTTTTAGAGAAGCTCAGTTATATGACACTTAACCAAGTTCAGGATAAATAACCCAAAAGCAACTTATGAAGTGGTTATGTTGTGTACAGTTTAAAAAGGGGAGGGCTAATTCCATTTCATTATTGCTTTAATTTCTAAAAATTTTTAAATGTATTTTTTAAATCTCTAACTTATTTTCCTTCTTATTTTTTTAAAAGAAAGTCCAAATGCTTTGTAGAACTCACAAATGAGGCCAGAACCTATTCCTTGACAGCTGCCATCACTGAGCCCTGAGTCACACTCATTGCTGTCATCCTGCTTGCTGGTGTAGACTTAGACAAGCTACAGGAAATAAAGCAGACCACAGATTTCAGGCACAAAAATCAAACTATTATGTTAGAACAACCCTAGAACCCTTAAAAAACTAATACAATTCTGATATGTAAGACCCAAGACATAAAGTTGTAATTTGTTGAGCACAGTTTGAAAACTACTGCGACTGCGTGAGACCCATGAGGTAGGGCTGTGTGTTAGTGACCACTGTAACCCAGGCAGCATCATGCCTGGCACAAAGACAACACTAAACAAATTTCTCTGGACCTGAATTTGTTACAGGGAGAGAGTGTGGCAGATTGGAGGCTTAATGAAACAGCTGACTCCATAGACAAGATGGCTCTATGGAGTGTGACAGACATTTCTGATATCCTCTACAGTCCACTTCTTAAAAGAAAACAAAGGAAATGGTGTGTCATTTAGTCTAGCTGCTAACTGTGCTTGCACAGTCATGACTATAAATTTCCAGTGGTTTCTATTAGGAAAAAAATTGATCAAGGCATTGAGAGATTAGCCTTCATTGCAAGGTTGGAATTGCAGAATGTTAAAGTTTGAATGGTTCTTGGAAAACATCTGGTCTAGTGGCTTTCAAATTGTGTTCCAGGGCATCCTAAGGTGCCACAAGGGTGACTCTGGGTCACCTGCAGAAGAGATCAATCAGGCAGGTCTCTGGACATCCCACTCCCATATGATTTAGCACAGCTGTTTTTATATATCTCATTTACATTTCAGGGTTTCATAAAATTTTATTAGCAGTGTAGTTTCAAGTGCTAAAAACAATGCTTAACACCTATTCATCTAATTTGAACTTATTTTACAAATATGGATAGAGATTCCAAACACTCAAGATGTTTAAGCAATTCGTTATAGGATATAAACAAAAACCCAGATATGCTGAATCTTGATCTAGTACTTTTCCCACAGCACTATTAATCCTGGGAATTTTTGGTATATTCTCAAAGTACCTTAAAGTACTTTTTGCAATACATTATGTTGCTAATAGCTTTATTTGTGTCACACTAGGCAGTTTGCAAAGGCATCCATGCCCTTTTGGTTCTGTATATTTACAATAAAATGCAAGATATTCAGAGTGGGTGTGTCATTTATTCTGATGAGGAAAACTAAGTTTCAAAGAGATCAGTGTAGTTGGAGTTAACTGGCAAATGGCAGAGCTGAGACAAGAACACAGTTCTAACCATTCTATCCAAGGCTACATTTATTACAATACTGGGGCAAGGCCAGCTTACCAGTCTCTTGGGCCATTCTACTCAACCGTCACTGAAATACCTCTTACCAAAGATAGGAAACAGGATTCAGCACATAGGCTAACTCACTGATTGACCATATTGACAAGTATTCTGAGGTTGAGTACAGATTCCACAGAAAGGTGTCAGTGACCATAAGCGATGTCAGCCTTTGGCACAGGAAGGAAGAAACAGGGGCCTGTGTGTCAAGTCATCACCATTCTCGATTTAAAATGACAAAAATTCAAAAGATAGAAAAAGGTTGAATTACTAAGACTTAAATCCTGGGCTAGGGCAGTTAGCTTTAAGTTGCATTATCTGCCAGTTTAGGCTTGGGAAACCCAGAAGGGGACCTAAGACCCCCCAAGTCATATAACCAAGAAGTGCCTCCAAATATTACCCTCACCTAAACAATTCCCTGCTAAACACAGAAGTGGGCCTTTGATTGTGTGGGAAATGGACTTTAAAAGGGGAAATGAAACCATCCTCGTTTCACTGAGGCACAATCAAATGGTGTGTTTTGAGCACTGCTGACAGTGACCAGATTCCACAAGCTCATTTGGGAAAGCCAGCGAAGCTCACGGAAACACTCTCCCCTGCAATTTAGCCCCAGCTGTTCAAGCTGAGGCTGCTCTTTAAAGTGAAACAAACTAGTGAAAAAGCTGAAGTTCAGCAGTTTCACTCTGTTGGGCCAAAGCTTCTGCATAGTCCCAGCCCCTGGATTTCGCTACATTGGCCAGATGCTTAGGGCCTCCAGAGCCAGTCTTACAGGGAGCTCTTACAAGTCCACAGGGCTCCACGTGCTTTACGTGCAAGCGAAATGAAGCAGTCGGGGCACCGGGTCCCGGTCAGCCTGGTCTGCAGCACTGAGTCTGGTCTATGCAAAAACTCCAGAGAAACGGAAGTCATCAGGATTCATTTTTAAAAGTAGTTATCAGAGCGAGATAAAGTATTTTTATGGTGGTAGAGGATTTTATGGTTTTCAACTTCATAAATTACATTCCTTCCTCTGAATGCTAACTTCCTCATAGTAAAATGTCTCAAGTTTTGAACAAATTCAAAAGCAACACAATGAGCTCACTCTTTCACCTCTGACCTCTGGGTTTCATTCCATAGTATTTCCTTCATTCCCTGATACTCCCAAAGCCTCAAATTAAAAACTCTTTCCCAACCACCAACAAATGTTTTTATGGAAGTTTTTTGTTTGTTTGTTTCCTCTCCCAAGATATTTCTCTACACATCTGATCACCACTGCATTGGATAAATTGCACCTTTGCAAGTAACTCTCTGATATACACTTCATGGCCTAATGCAAAGAATTTGCCTTCAGCCTCTACAGTTCTCCAGCATTATTTATGAAGCAGTTTATTCTACGTGAGCTCTGCAAAGAAGAAAAAAAATGTTGACTGTGGTAATCATCACTGGTAATTTCTTTTATTTTTTTAGATATTGACTGAAAAGGTAGACCCTGAATGGAACTTCAGGAATCTCCATCAACGCCCATGAAAGAGGCGGCTATAGCTCATCAGGCATGGACATGATGCAGGTGACTCTCATCCCTGAGCACTGATGTACAAATGAAACCTCACTACTTGAGCCTCTCATGTCCTGTTTCTGTCAGTAATTGAAGTGTCTGGAAGATAAAAAGAATCTCACCATGAAATGAAAAAATAATTCCTTTAGAAACATCCATCTTGACACGGACTAAATGTGTGGACCACGATTGCAAACACTTAGTGAATCACTAAGGAAAAAAAGATTTAATTTCTAGGGCTGCTTGTGGAGGAGGGAGAGTTTGGCTTCCGCAGTGTACAAATCTTGGTGACTCATTTTTCTTCTTACAACTCCCAGGTGGCCAAGTTCACACAATGGATGGATAGATTAAATAAAGATCAACTTTCGCTTCTGCAGAGTACAGCTTGCAGTCATTGTTAGCAGCTATTCAGGGAGTGCTAAGGCATAAGTAAGCCACTTAAGGCAGTGGTTTAGTCCACTGGGATTTATTACCCAGCTCCCTGACACCCCAGTGTTAGAAATTCTCACTGATGACGATGAACCTATAAAGTCATACTATTTTCCCTGGAGGCAAATAAAATGCAGAAAAGTGCTGGGTTCCAAAAGAAAATTATGTCTGTTTTGAACCATGTCAAGTCTCTAGAGATTGAGCATACTCTCATGTGAAGATGAATTTGCCCCCTGCTTTAAGAGTCTTTGAACTTTAGGCATTAGTAAGATCTCAGACTATACATATGAGCAGAGGCACAATCACAGGATCTACTTGGGAGAGGGAATACAATTCCCATCCAATCTTATTTTCCTTTTTCGGTTTTTAACTTTTTAATTGTAAAAGAAAAGTACACAAAACTTATGCATAGTTTAACGAGCTATTATAAGGCAGACATCCTGCCACCACCACCTAAGCCAAGATACAGACCTTTGCCAGCCCCTCAGATGCCCTATCCATGTGCACCATCCATATCCCAAACACCATCCTCCTTCCTAAAATAAGCACTATCCCAATTTTTACAACAATCACGTTTTTCTATAAGTATACATTCTTAGACACCACATTTCAGTTTTGCCCATTTTATTAAATCTGATACATTTTTTAAGTCTCTTTTAATCCACAGGTTTCTCAGCTATCCCTTTCCTTGTCTTACAACTTATTATTCAAGGATCTGGGGCATTTGACCTGCAGAGTTTCTCGAAGTCCAGATATTGCTGATAGACACGGCATAGTTACTCTGCCCGGTATATTTCCTGCAAATTGGCAGCTGGATCCAGAATCTCAACTCGGTTTGGGTTCCATGCCTTTGCAAAGACTCTCATTAGTGTGGTCTTCCATCAAAAAGCATTTAATGTCTAGTTATCTCTCTTTTTCCATTAGCAGCTATTGAGGCTTAATGCCTAAATCTGGTCATTCACTCAGGGTTTGTAAAAGGGTGATAGTTAAATTTTATCCATTCCTTTTCATTTACTAGTTAAACATTTTTTCTAAATAAATGCTTCCCTTCATGCACTATTTGGTTTCTCCATGATTCATACTGGAAAGGCAGGATAAATGTTTGAATCTTTCCCTCTACTTATCCATTTTCAAGAAAATGAATCAGTTCTTTAGAATCTTCTGAAGGTAGCCAGGTTTTTTTAAAACACAATTATGTGATTTGACACAACATTGTAAAATGATTATAAATCAATAAAAAATTTAAAAAAAAAACACAATTATGTGTCCATGAATTTAAGCATACTTTTTAGATTTCATTCAACTGCAATTATTATTTCTTTTGAAGCTTCAATTGTCCCAATGGGAAGCTCTTAAAGTTGGTTCCTGAGTTCTTCTGACAAACTCCAGGAGTTTTTGATAGCTCCTAGGTATACAGTATAACAAAACCTTCCAGGTTAATCTTTTGCATTTCCTGCTGCAGACCTAAAATTAGCCAATTCACCAAGTTCCTTAATGAGAAGTATTATTTCAAAGCCACCACAATCTGGATGTTAGGTGTCCCTTACCCATTGGGTTGCTCTTCATTTCAGGCTTCTCCAAGAGGCAGGGATAAGAAGTAGGTAAAGATATAAATATTTATGCACATGCAATACTTCATAAGTTCACAGTGATATTTCCAATTCCAGAATATAGGGGTTTTTTACTCAACCTTTTTAATATTGTACCTATATCTCCTTTCTTCCAAACCAAAAATTATCATTTTCAAAGAACATGGAATCATAGAATGAGAAAATCACATAACATTAACTTTTCCCCTTATTATAGGTATGCATGTCTCAGAATAACAGTACTAGTACAACCACTGCCAATATAAGTAATGAGAACAGTTTTGAAACATTTATTTGCATAAGCTTAGCCTGTGTGTATCCCCATTTTTTTGATGTAGTCTTTTTTTTATTGAAGTATAGTTGATTTACAATGTTGTAGTAGTTTCTGGTGTGCAGCATAGTGTTGTATCCCCATTTTTATAGTTATTCTTTATCTACATTTTATAGAATACAGCTATTTTATAAATACTTTCTCCCTTTTAGCCCTCATTTAGTCTTAGTTCTAGTTAGTAACTACATGTTTAATACTCATCGCTAGTCCTTACAGCAATTCCTGTCCCTCTAATTATTTTCATTGTTTGAAGTTCATTCTCTAGTAGACTCCTTAGAAAAATCTGATGGGAACTATATTATTTGGATCATTGTATGTTAATAACAGTCTGTGCTCTTTATACTTGAAACTCAGTTTGTCTAGCTATAAAAATCTTTGACTTACATTTTTCTTTGAATTTCTTAAAATACGTTACTACATTTTCTTCTGGCAAAAAGCATTGCTGTCAAAAAACTGTGATGATAAGCTAATTTTCTTTCCCTGATAAGTCATGTTCTGTTTTGTCAAGATGCTCAAATGATTTAACTTAATAAATTTTACTGGACTAATCTTGGTATTATGTTCAGGATTTATATTCTCAGCTACATCTTTCAGAGTGTAGTTTCAAACTTTTACTTAATTTCAGGAAAATTTTCTTGAATTTTTTTTTATTTGTTCTGTTCTATTTGTTTACTTCTTCAGGGATTCCTGTTTTATTTATACTGGACTTTTTTCTTTCAAAACTTTTTTACTTCTTTCTTCATTTCTTTATGACCATTAAAATCTTCCTTTTCACTTTATATTTCTTTTAAGGCTGCATCTGTTGCATTGATTTATTTTTATCTATTCTAGTTTATTCTTCATTTCTGAACTGATTCTTCTTTTATTTCTGATTCTTTTCTGAGTTATATTCCCTCATTTCTAAGTATTTTTTATTTTGCTTTGATTGGTCCATGTATTGAACCAGTTTCTTAATGTTTTAGCTTGTTTTTAAATAATATATTACAGTTTTTATATTTTTAACTATGTTTTTCTGATGTTGCTTTGGAGGGGGTGGGAGAAGGGGTAAATTTTTTGCAAGTGCCTACACAAGTTAATGCCTAACTAAATAATTCAACTTAAACTTCAGAGAAATTTCCATCTGCAATGTCTTCTCAATCATCATACATTCAATTTTTTATTCATTCAACAAACATTTAATGAGTACCTACTATATATGCATATGCAATAGGGACTGAATAAGGTAATTAATGATTAATAAGATGAATAATTAATGAGACAGACATTGTCTAAACCATTACAGATTTACAACCTAAGAGAGGAGTCAGAAAATCAAACAGGTAATTATAATCAAGGACTTGAAGGCAACCTACCTCTGTGGTCTAGTTCTCAACCCTCTACCATAACATACATGAGGGACAGAATAGCAATAGGCAACAAGCTAACTAGGCAGTGATGACTGTTTAGCTCAGAAAACACAGTAACTTAAGGAAGCACATCAAACAGTTCTCCACACAATTCTGATACAGCCATCCTCCCTACCACCACCCCTGCAGCAAGAGGTGATTCCTACAAGAATCATTGGTCTATATATTTGATAAAGAGTTAATATCCAAAATACAAAAAGAACTCATACAAGTCAATAGCAAAAAAGAAAACAAATAATCCAATGTAAAATGGGCAAAGACCCTGAACAGACATTAACCCAAGGAAGATATATGAATGGCCAACAGGTACATAAAAAGATGCTTAACATCACTAGTCATCAGGGAAATGTAAATTAAAACCACATGAGATATCACCTCATGCTTGTTAGAATGGCTATCATCAAAAGACAAGAGACAGCAAATGCTGATGTGGTTACAGAGAAAAGGGAAAACCTGTGCACTGTTGGTGTGATTATAATTGGTGCAGCCACTATGAAAAATAGTATGGAGGGTTCTAAAAAGATTACAAATAGAACTACAATATGATCCAGCAATTCCATTTCTGGGAATATATCCAAAGGAAATGAAAGCACTAACTTAAAAAGATATCTGCTCCCCCATGGTCATAGCAGCATTATTTACAATAGCCACAACATGGAAATGGTTAAGTGTCCATTCACTAGATGAATGGATGAAGAAGTTGTGGTATATATATAAAGTGGAATATCATTCAGCCATAAAAAAACAAGGAAATCCCATCATTTGAAACAACATGGATAGACCTTGAAAGCATTATGCTAAGGGAAATAAGTCAGGTAGAGAAAGGCAAATACTGTATGATTTCACTTATATGTGGAATCTAATTTTTTTTAAAAAGACACCAAACTTACAGAAAAAGAGATCAGACTTGGGGTTACCTGAGACAAGGAGAGGTGGAGGAAATTGGAGGAAGGTGGTAAAAAAGGTACAAACTTTCAGTTATAAGACAGGTAAGTATTAGGGATGTAATGTACAACATGCTTACCATAGTTAACACTGCTGTGTGACATATAGGAAAGTTATTAAGAGAGTAGGTCCTAAGAATTCTTATCACAAGGAGAATTTTTTCTTTTCTTTTTACTGTATCTATATATGATAATGGATGTTAACTAAACCTATTGTGGTGATCATTTCACAATAAATGTAAATCAAACCATCATGCTGTACACTTTATAAAAAATCAAGCACTAAAATGCTGTTAAACCTAGAATTATATTAAAATGCCTAGTAAAGACTTGTGATAAAATTAGGCACATTGACATGTTCTTTTTTTTAACTCTATAGTTCTCTCTATCCATAGTATATTAATATGTGTTTCTAGGTAAAAAAAAAAAAAAAAAGCTAGAAAGGAAAGAGAATTACTGCTGTTTCCGCAGTCATCCTTACCCCAAGGAAATATATATTTATTCAGCTGAAGTGGTAACCTATGGCCATCAGTTACCTACAATCTGGCAATAGAATTATTTAAAAAAAACAAAACAAGAAAAGGCAGGTAAGCAAAAGGTGTAGTAATATACCACTGTTTGGGCAAATCAGAGTTTTCCTCTTTTTTTTAAATTGCTAATTGAACTGTGGAATTCTGCTATCCCAGGTCACCTACCAGGGAAGTGCCTTTTTAGAGTTGTACCTCAGACTGTTGTCTCCCTTTTAGAACCCAAAAGGAGAGGAGGAATTCTTCATCCACTCACTCTCCCAATTGCGCAGATACCAGGTATCTGGGGTACTATTTAACATACAGACAAGACCCAAGTCTCATGAAAATGTGACCACATTTGAACTTAGATACTCTCCTTTAGCTAAAATTCCCAGTCAGTCTTCAATTTGAAATAAATTTGTAATCTGCTCCAGAAGTCAGCTTTGGGAACAGCCCTACACTGTTTTTAGATTTTTAATGCAATGATAGATTTATTATATTTATTAGTAGAAAGCATGTTAATATATTTATTAACAGAAAGCATGTCTTTTGTTGACATACTTCATGGCTAAGACAGAAAAACAGCTAATGTATATACAGGATCTTGTGGTGGCTCACAGCAAAAGAGAATGTGACAATGAATATCTGTATGTTCATATATAACTGAGAAATTGTGCTCTACACTGGAATTTGACACAACATTGTAAAATGACTATAACTCAATAAAAAAATGTTTAAAAAACAGCTAATGTGTAGAGTTGCATTTAAGGATGTCAGATCAGAATAAGTTTAATGTAAAAACATGTCAGTAAAAACTAACTAAAATAACACTGTATGTGTCAAATAACATCAAATATGAATCTAGAAATCTTGAAGGGAAAGAAAACAAGTTAAGATTTGAACAATATTAGAAAGGGAAAAGTGAATTTAGTCTTATCTCAGATAAGAAATGATTTAGAGTAATAAGGTTCTGTAGAGACAGCCAAAGGGCCTATCTAAAGTCAGGACATGAAGACACAAATCCAAGTCTGAAAGAATAGAAAAAGATTAGAAAAAGAAGGTAAGTACTTCAGGGAAGAAGGTGATCAGCTGATAGAGAAATAACCAGGATTTCCTCACATGTACGGACAATATTCCAAGTGTTGCTAAAAACAGGCATCATAGTCAGGGATTCATGAAACTCCTTTAAAAGTATACATAGTGTTATGGAAAACAGTATGGAGATACCTCAAAAGACTAAAATAGACTCACCATATGATCCAGCAATCCCACTCCTGCGTATATATTCAGAGGGAACTTTAATTCAAAAAGACACATGCACCCCAAAGTTCACAGCAGCACTATTTACAACAACCAAGACATGGAAACAACCTAAATGTCCATCGGCAGATGACTGGATAAAGAAGTTGTAGTGTATATATAGTGTGTGTATATGTGTGTGTGTGTGTGTGTGTGTGTGTGCGCGCGCGCGCGCACACTGGAATACTACTCAGCCATAAAAAAAATAATGTCATTTGCAGCAACAGGGAGGAATCTGGAGATTGTTATTCTAAGTGAAGTAAGCCAGAAAGAGAAAGAAAAATACCATATGTTATCACTTACATATGGAATCTAAAAAATAAAGACAAACGAACTTACTTACAAAACAGAAACAGACTCACAGACATAGAAAAAAAACTTATGGCTTCCAGGGGAGGAAGAGGGTGGGAAGGGATAAGTTAGGAGTTCGAGATTTGCATATGCTAACTAGTACATATAAAATAAACAACAAGTTTACACTGTATAGCACAGGGAGCTATATTCAATATCTTGTAGTAACATATAGCGAAAAAGAATATGAAAAGGAATATATGTATGATCATGTATGACTGAAGCATTATGCTGTACACCAGAAGTTGACAGAACATTGTAAACTGACTATACTTCAGTAAAAAAATATATATACAACAGCAACAAAAAAGTATACATAATGGAAGAAGAGGATATGAAATCTTTACAACAGAGAAACTAAATATTTTCATATTCACCAAAGGGACTATGAGGCCCCAAAATGTTAACAAACCTTCCAAAGAAGAACTTAAATTGGTCTCAGGATCCACAGAATAATGTTAGTATTGTTTCACACTCACCCCCACTCCTATTGTCCTAAAAGCAAACAAACAAAAATATTCCCAGCTGGCAAGGTGAGTGGCAACTGGACAGTTAGAGCAGGGGTGGAGGAATGGCTATTTGCTGGAATAAAAACAATTAGAGATAAAGGTCATAGAATCCAAATGCCTGATTGAGATAACACTTTAAGTTTTACTTCAATCAAATAGTTCAGCAGTCCCCAATCAATACTTAGATATGTGATATCAGATCCTTCTTATTTTAATGGGGGGAAAGTGGAAAGGAAAGAAGGGGTGGAGAAGTTAAAGGATATTCCCACCAAAGAAGAAACATTTTGAACACTGAATTTGTTCTTAATCCCGTAATAATTACCATGCACTGGGCAGCAGAGGGGGAAGGTGTATGAAGGCAACCAGCTTCATGTAATTCACACATGGTTATTTTTTGGCCTATCTGATTTTTCAGTATGGCTAAGTGCCATTTCTTATAAAGGCACTCCATTCCATGGGTTTCTGTATGATGTAACTGTAAATCACATTCAAATCTGCCTTCATATACCTAATACCAAATCATTCCAAATGATCCATTACTTTTAGACTAAATCTAAATGGTACAACTTTATAGTTTGGTTATGGAACAGGAAGGCTCACATTAAAGGGAAATATCAAAGAAAGCATAAGGTCCCTGAGATTCCCTCTGAGGAGACCAAACAGAAGAGCTTACATGGAGCCTGCGGGGGACAGACCACAACACAGGAATCAGGCTTCACATCCTAGAACTGTCTACACAAGATTTAAACAATTAAAGTTTAGGGATTTCTGAAGAAGAAGTCTAGGAAGGTGGAAACAAAACCAAAGGGAAGTACAGTACAGGAAGAGCATGCCTCATCATCATGAGCACAAGCAAGGATGGCCTCCCATGCGCAGAGGTGATGCCCAGAACCAGGGCTTTGCCAGAGGCATCCCTGCTCTCACAGCTCCTTCTATCCTTATAGTCAGGTCTTGGTTGCATTTACTCTGCTCACCATGGGAGACGGTTCGTAAAAGAACCAGTGTGGTCACAACCCCATAAAGCACTCATCTTGAACTCCAGCTGAGAAGGAAGAAAAAGTCAGCAGAAGGTGGATAATGTACTCAAGACAGAAAAAAGGTACACAACAGTGAGACTGGGAAAAAGAAAAATGAAGAAGTGTGGCCTTGGATAAAGGAAACTAGAAAGAAAAAGGTGAATGATTAGGGCTGGATTGAATAAAACCTGTGAGCTACTATGCCACTGTTGAAATCATGTTTCTAATATATGGAGCGATAGGAGGGAGATGATCACAATATAATGATCAACCACAAAGCAGGTTACAAAGTAGTTTGTAGAATCTACTCATTTTTGTAAATATGTCTAAACATAGGGGGGTTAGTATACTTGTATATGCATTTGGGTGTGAGAGAGAAACGAGTAGAGACAAAGGCCAAAGAGACAGGAAAATACACGCACAAACAAAAAGCTAGTATGAGTTTATTCTGTGTGATAGGATTATGGGTGATTTTCTCCTTGTTTATGCTTCCCTATATTTTCCAATTCTGTGAAATACATAATTATAATAATTAATAAAAATAAAAAAGCTTTACTACTACTTCTTTTTCTGTATCCTTTCTGCCAGCACCCATCTTATGGAGACTTGTGATAAAAATGTTGGTATTGATTGAAGAGAAAGAAAAAAAATTACACCAAGTATGCACAAAAATCATCATGATCCTAAAATTGTCTTTACACACCTGATTCTTAATTCTAACCAAGTCCTCCTGTGTTCCCAGTTACAATAAGGAAAATAAACATCATGAAAGAGAACATGAAACTCAGACTTATGACAAGGCAACAGTTAAAATTCATGAGGGTACATTTTCTGTTAATTGGCTATCCACCATTAAAAACCTGGCTTTTTGATTAAGAATAGTCACAGCAGGCCCGTGCAGATTGGCTAATGAGCTGTCCACTCACTGGAGAGTCCAGCTATTCATCAAGCCCCTGTGTAATTTGAAGGGAGCACAGGATACCTGCAGCAGTTCACGTGGAAAATGAAATCTGAGTAGCCTAGAAAGGGAACATGACATCCTATCCAAGCTTAAAACCTCTGTTCTTTCAGGGTAGATTCACACAGACTAGTCAAATTAGACTGAGACGTTAACTAAATGGAAGGTCTGTCCTTGCAGGGGTTTGGCAACTCGCCTCCTCTCCTAGAAAGCATGCCATTTTAATATCCAGCTCAAGTTGCTGTCTACTGCCTCAGAAGGACTTTGGAATCTAGTAAATAAGAATGTAAGCTTATTTATATAGAAAACACAGCAACAGGAGAAGAAATACTTAAAAAAAAACAGGACTAAAATTTGGTGGAAAGAGACAAGATGTTGGAACTGACAGTATCATATAATAATAAATGATACGGGAAAAAAACCCAGTAAAACAGCAATTATTTAAGTGGGTTTGAATCTGAATCTTCTCACCGAAATGCCAGTTTTAGACTGCAGGAGGTATAAAAGGACACTCAAGCTTAGCAATGTCAGCCAACTGTCATGCTGTCAAGAGTGCAGACAAATAGTCACCATGCGAAAATCAATAGCAGTGGGAAAAAGGCTTTCTTGTACATTTATGATGGATAACACAGCCTGGGTGTAATGCATTGAAACAACTAACTTAGATGATGCAGACTGCTTTGGTCAATGATTTTCAAGCCTTGGTTGGAAACAGCTGCACTGCTAAAGCGTTTACTGTTCTAGGCACTTGACAGCAGCTGTTCCCCTATATCAGAGAATTAATCCAAAGTGTTTCCTGAAAACTCTGGGTATGGTAAAAGAAAGAGTGGAAAGGACCATCAGTTATGCCATTTCTGAATGCCATAAAGTAGCTGTTGGCCACAAATCATTCTCTGCTTCTAGAATTGGAGGGCAGCACATAACACTAACAATAATCTACCCCTTTTAGGTAAGATCCATGAGGTGATGTTTCACTGAGGAGGTAAACTGGCTCTGTTGTTCAACTATGGGAAAACTGGAACATCAGAGCAGTCATGATTTTTCCAAACATCTAGAAGCCTGTGGGAAGGCCAGAACTAGGTACTAAAACCAAGTGAGTTTCCCTTTTTCAGTCCAGGCAGACAGTCCTCCTGTCCCCACTAGGCAAATGCGAATCTACAGTGGCTAAGGGGCTGGTTCCCTCTGCAGCCTAGTTCCACTCTTTACCAGGCTGAGAAGGATGATTTGCAGTCAGTAGTTCCTCCATCTTGGCCTGGTGAGTCCTTCTTCCCACTCCCCTGCCATGGGGGCATGATTCGGATGTGATGTCCCAGCCAGAATCTCTTTCCTACCAGGCTTTGGGGCCACCCATGAGGCTGGCATCCACAGCATTTCCACTCAGCAGAGCCTCTGAGAGCACTGGAGGCACGGATGCAGGAGGCCCAGTGACAGAGACAAAGACCTAGAGAGGGAGAGCCACAGCTTCATACAGGCTCTGACACGGATTCAGGGTGACTTTAGACAAACCATCCAACCCCTCTGTGGCCCAGTCCCTCCTTTATAAAGTAGTGATAATCTTATCTCCCTCACAGGGTCGTTGGGAAATCAAATAAAATCATAAACATGAAAGTACTTTGAAAAATATTCACTCATAAAATTACAGAATTTAGAAGGACCTTAGAGAACATTTAATTTAGTGCTGCCCCTTATTATACAGAGGAGGGAACAGTCCCCAAGTGCTTAAATGACTTGAACAAAGTCAAACAGAAGCATAGCTTCTATACAAGTCAAAGCACAATTATTATAAATTAGTATAGTCTAATGTGATTGTAAACATATTAATAACTTATTTCCCTTTCTTCTTAGCACCATAAAAGATTGCCTATAGAAATAAAAGGAAGTAATCAGGGGAAGCCACCAAGTTTGGAATACATAATAAATGGCATATTGTTATTACATTGCAAACAATATAAAAAATATTATTTATATTCTCCATTTTTATGGCCACACTAGGACAGCAAAAAAAATATAAATGAATAAAAGTAATCCATGATCCCTCTCCCAGGAAAAACATTAGTGTTAACATTATGGTAAATACCATTTACCACGAGATTGTACTCTACATACTGTTTTGTAATCTGCTTTTTTTGAATGAGAAGAATTTAAAATGGTATCCTGTATCTTTCAACTAAGTAACAATGATGAAGCATGTTAATAATGAAAGACATGAAAGAGTAATCGGTTTCATGAGGAAAGGAAACCTCCATAAAGTTCTTGATCTATTCTCCAGGGACTAAAGAATAAATACAGACAACTTAAGAATAAAAAAGTTAAAAAGTGGTTTCTCCAGTTAGTTGAAGGCCATGGACAAATCCGTCCTCCTAATGTTCCATGCTAAGTCAGGACATGTCCTGTACAAGGCAACAAAACGAGATCCTAGGAGAAGTCACGTCTATTGTATTTACAATCTATTTCCAAAGCAACTGTTGACTCAGCATCTCCTACCCTGAGCAGCAAAACTGAGATATTTGTGACTTTTAATATTCATCCTTCTCAACCTTCTGTCCTTCCATCCATCTTCTGAACAAAAGGTCAGTTTTATGAGAATGTATCTTTCATGTTAACAATAGGTCTGTGACCCGGAGTTTTTACTCCTCACAAATCCTTCCTTTCAGCATGAGGGCCCATTTTACTTAAATGCAACCCTTTTGTAGAGTGCTACCTCATGGCCTAATTTCTACCTTAAAGAGTGAAATTCAAGGATGACTATGTCCTATTGTTTATTCTCTTTAGTTCTGAGATTCTAAACTTGGCAATTCCACATAAATCAAATAGCTCCTGAAGTAGCTCTGATTTTTAGATGCAAACCCACGGGAAACCCAAGTGCCAGCATTTTACCTCTGCTCACTACTCAAATGCCCAAAAAAGAAACCCAAGGAGTTTCAAGTAGTTACTCCCTTTCCTGCTCTTGCCCTGACCCCCCAATTTTCTCCCTGAAACAGAATTGTATAAGACCCCATCCCTATGTCCTTGCCATCCTGCCATTTCTTTCTTTTTGACTAAAAAGGTCATTTTTCACCATCCCCAGGGCACAGCCGGTATGGAGGATCAGAGTTCACAATCATCGGCCCTGAAAACATTATACAAAAAAAATTTGCAACAAGGTTTTTATGATTATTACAGGACATTTGAATCAATAGTGTAAAGAGCCATTATAAAAATCCACATGAAAATAAGACTGTGAAATGCATAATCAAGGAGCTTAATGTGGGTGCTTGTTTTAGATTCACCCCTCATCAACCCCAGTACAGGTCTGCCCCTTCCCCAGACACCAGGTCTCTCTTCCTGAGATCTATCTCTATTTCTACTCTGCGTTTTGCTCTACAAAGCTCAAGTTGGCCTTAAATGGCCTAAAATTCAAAAGTGGTTCAGCTTTAAACAAAGCATAAAGTCTGTGAGAATTTTGGAAAAGAGCACACCCTGAGTAGTGAAATGTTTCCCTTTGTAGGAAACCTATTTCCAGATTCAAGATTTATCAATAATGTTAGTCTGTTACTCTTGACCTTATATCAAAAACTTCAACTCCTTAAATCCCTCTCATTCTTAGATAATATTGTACTAACACCACTTACCCACGCATCCAATGACTGGAATCTATATTTTAACCATTTTAGTGGCCAGCATAGGTCTCTGAATGATCTATCTGGTAATGCAAGTACAGCATAAATGGCAAATGCTGGAGTCTTTTCTATAAGACTGGCAGGTTAAGTCACAGCCAACTTGACCCAAAAGTACTTTCAATCAATTAGACTATGCTTGAGGTGGATTTCTATAACACATGCACTTTAACTATTTGAACAAGACTTACAATCTACACTGCATAATGTTTTCAACATTAAGAGGCCAAGCAGCAGGCTGGGCTTTGGAAGCAATCAGAACACAGATGAACCTCAGCTCTTCCAATCATAGGCCAAATGGACTTGAGCAAGCTCAACATCACTGAAGTTTAGCTTCCTCATGTGAAATCAGTGTAATGGTAATGACATTTCACAAAGATTGTTGAATGGACTATCAATAATATATATAAAATACTCGCCATGATGTCTAGCGTTTGGTAGATGCTATACACATGGTAGACTTCTATAGCTAGAAATAACAGTAATGGTGTGTTTTACCTTCAACATAGTATGCATTACAATCCACAATTAGGGGTGTAAAGATCTTTGGGAGCCTTCATAATGAACTAATTCTACTAATTCATAGTTAACTTATTCAAGATAAAATGTAGGTTATCTGATTATCTGATTCTGATTGTTTCCTGAGACCATGCTTTGAAAAAGAAAGAGAAAAGACCAATAGTTTCATGAAAGGATAAGGGGAGAGGGAACCTTACTGGGAAAAAAAGACTTAGAAAAGAAACAACTAGGAACATATTTGTTCTTCTGTACCATTATGTCCTAGATGGTTGTTCTCACAAAACCAAGAGCTCCTAAACTAGCACTGAATTACCCAGTGTCTGGCACTTGATAACTACTCAATAAAAATGGATTGACAAAGATTATATTTATGTCCCTGTGATGATTATCACAGAGAGTCCATGGGTCACTTTAAGAAAAGTCATTTTCAAAGTCTAGATACATTCATTATGCAAGTCTAGCAAAGTCCAAGTCTTAAAATTCCAAAGACTACTGGATCTCAAAAATTCACACTAGTGCTTTTTAAAAAGATTTTAATGTGTTCACCTTTTTCTTTGTATAATACAAAACTCTAAGGAAACCTATGTGATTCTTCTCCATTAATATCTCTTTTTTCTGTAACTTAAAGATACTTGTGACTTAAATATTTACTTTTAGGTATACTTGGAATTCATGAATGAAAAATAAATATTTCAATATAAGCATTTAGTTAAAAACAAGATTATTATAGCAATATCATGGAAGAGAAATCATCTTAAAACCACAGACAAAATATAATAATCTTTTCAAATGAATTATTCCCCTTATATATTTTTCCAGAAACAGGAGGAAATGAAGTAAATCCTCCCAGATGAAATCACTTTTCCAGAATTTCATCTCAGGTAATTTTTCACACTAATACAGTTAGTATTATAGCTCAAATCTAAGAACTGAAATTATCATCACAGAATAACTACTAGGGAAAATATTACAAATAACGGGGAAAAAATTATCTTCAAACGATGAACCGCAAGCAACAAAAAAACTTAACTCAAAGCTTTGAACTTTCTACCTAAGGCCAGTATTATCTTGAGGCTTCCAGGGAAAGTGCACAAGCATAGGTATAGAGAAGCATTCTCTAGCATTCAGGCCATAGTCCCCTGATCAATGGTGACTAATGGTGAAAAACGGAGCAGCAAGACATAGGACATATCCTAGGTTACATGACACAAGTTCACAACCAAAAACCAAGCACAGGAGTTTCTATTCATGGACTACATCTCACAAATAGAATGAGATGCATGAACATAAATAAAGCATGGCTTTTATCTAATGCTCAGCAATTTCAGAGAAGAGGCTTTCAAAAATAAAATGCAAATAGGCCTAATATTTCTGAACTGGTTTTAAATCTTCTTCAATCTCTATAAACTCTTCTGCCTCCCCATTTTAGAAGAAATTCTAAGATCAGATCACTTTTACTTGGCCATTTGCTAAGAGATTTGTCTGGCATCACTTTTAATGCTCTAGTCATCTTCTAGATTTGATTTCATACAGCATCCCATGTTATATACTGGAAGAATTTATGTTTATGATTTATTCTGTAACCTGATATATTTGTTTTTGAAATTTTGGTGAAAGCATATTAAAACATAGTACAAAACCCTTTCCTTACTTATTTTTTCTACTTCATTTAAATGGAGTATGGATGAATCACAATTTCTTTTCTCTTTTTTTATTTTTGTGCAATTTATTTCACAACCAAGTGCTTAATAAACTTTATTAATTAACTGCATACAAGTTACAGGCATCCCTACAGAGTGCAATCAATAACAATGATAGAATTAAATGCCCAAAAAACTTGGACTTGGCCTTAAAATAAATAGCAGTGCTTGGTAATAATTTAGTAGCAGAAAATAGGCATAATATCCAGTAATTCCTTTCTTCCAAGAAAATGTCTATTCATTATTATTCACTTTAAATCAAAAAGTTCCAAATTGAAAATGTTTGCTATCTTGCTGATCACCATATTAACCAACTGGTCCTAATTACACCCTGATACCCATGAACTACCAAGATGCTCTAGCAAGATCTAAAGATGCTAGACTGAAAATTCACACATAGGCTAAAATGCCATGGCAAAAGTTTATGCCATCCCCCAATCTATCCCTCACTTAGCCTATATATCTGCTGTCTCAGGCTCATGCTTTCAGAAAATTAACAACATAAAGAGCAAAAGATATAAGAAAGTCTGCAAGAAAATTAAGGAAACTCAGGAAATTAATATCCTAAGGGGAGCCATAATAAATGCCTAAGTTGAAAATGCCTCAGAACAGATAGGAATCATCTGTAAATCATATGCCATCTATATGCAAATGTGCATGATTATGGCCTTAGGGAGATTCTAAGCGGCCTTATCACCTGATGCTTCTATGGTTCCTCATTTGGCAATATGTAGCTTCTAATACCCTTTCATAGACCTATAAAAGACATTGACCTTTTAAACTAGATCTGAGTTAAATTTGGCCATACTAGAAGAGGCCCAAAGTAGTCACAAATTTCCATATAGAAAAATGTACTCTACAATAGGAAGATTTTGCAGGACTCATATTCAAATAATAAAAAACACTTACTCAACTCTAAGTGTCAGGCAGTGTGCTAAGTGTTTTATATTTCTCTCATTCATATTATTCAGCCTCAAAACAGCCCTAGAGAGTTATTATCTCCATTTTACAATTGTAGAAACCATCACAGTCTAGAAAGATTAAGGAAAGGGTCCCAGATCACATAGCAAATGGCAAAGCTCATATTTGCATCAGTTCTAATGACTCCAGATCCTGGGCTCATTACCACTGCTGTACACCACCTCCAACACACACAACTGGGGGGAAGGGGGGCAGGGAATGGAAAGAGTGATTTTTCAGAACTAAGGAACAAAGGACTAGGACTTGCCATCATAGGACTAAGCATCTCCTAAGTTTTCTGGGTCCAAAACTTTTTTTTTTTAATGGGTAATATGAGTAACATCACAGGAAATCAGATTAAAGGATTTTTCACAACTCATCTTCTTTACTAATATATTAAGTACTAAGAATATGTAAATTCATAATGTCCCTTCAAATCTTTTGCTAGATGTGAGGCTAAAGAAAGATGAAACATCAATATCTCAGAACTCCAGCAAGTGATGCGGGCACCTTTATTCCCCCAGTTGAAGATGTCTACATTTTATTTTTTGTGTGTTCATAAAAACTCATAATTAAAATTGCAAAGAGCAGCTTAATCTCATTTTAGTGCCTCCATACATCACTGGTTCCACTGACCTAATAAAAAGAGCTCATCTTTCCCATATCAATTGATGTACCAAATCACTGATTAGCTAGTGTCCATTTTGTGTACAGACTAGGGTGGTATTTAATACATCAATCCCATTAGCTGCTTAATGCCATTTTCAAGATTTAACAAAACAAATTCAAAAGCCTATTTAACAAACTTCCTGCCAATCTGATGGTCCTGGTCTTGATTTCCTTTAACCCATTAATTCTTTTGTATTTTGTCACCACTTTTCAAGATGTTCACGAAAGTCAGTGTGGGTCAAGAGCAGCCAAAAGTACCAAATCCCCTTTTCACAGCTCCCCATTTTTCACAGATCATTTCATTAGGAATTACCTGAATGAGTTGATGCAAGTCAAGGAATAGGCTCAAATTGCCCCTAAATACCTAAGAACAACCCATTGAAATTGCCCTGTCCACTGGATTAGAGACTTTAGAGTGGATAAGAGAGAGGGAGGGGCTTCTCGCCTCCTTCTTCAAGGATGTGGGCACAGCAGACTCCAGTTTTGTTAATAGCATGCCAACGCTGTCACTTCTGCTCAGGGGGCTGCTGAAATCCCCATGAGAGTCACATTGTGTGACACGAAGCCAGCTATCACTAAGTGAGGTCTAGGGAATAATTAGAACGCAGGCATTTTGACTTTTAAATATTCTACTGTCTTTAAGTGGTTTAAATAATTTCTAAGCAGAAGTGCCGCCGGGGAGAGCAGGGTGTCAGCAGCAGAATGGATGTTGCTGCTAACAGCCAACAGCTGGAAAGGGACTGCAACAATGCCCCCTGCTTTGCAATACTTTCCTGGTATCCTGTGCTACACTGGCTCTGAAGTCTAATAGCACAATATGGGAAATGAGAGCTCATCTATCTACTTGTCAGGGGCACTGCAGGCATTCCACGTACAAGCCTTCCCGGCACGACCTGGGCTGAGCTGGACCATGACCTAAAAAGAAGCCTTTCAGGGGTGAGAGGCCTTTTATGGTAATTAATCCTCCAGGAGGCACAATTCCCAATGTCACCTGAGCACAGAGAAACAAGTAGGAAATTCCACTACTCTAAATTTTGTATATAGATCCCACTGAAAGGGGCTTTATCAGAAATTCTAAAGGAAAACCAAGTGTTTCAGAAAGGATGCCATGATAATTCTCCATATGTTTCAACTGGTTTTCACCCTTGCTTTTCCATCAAACCAAGAACTCCTAGTGTAATTGAAAGATTTTTTTTTTTTTGATTTTGGGAAGACCTCCTGCCTATATATTTTCCTGGTGTCCTTTCTGTTTTAAGTGCCACCATTCCTAGTTAGAGCTTCTTTCCCCTGCCCCCTACCCCCTAGTTCTAGTATCTACATCCACCTCTTAATTGGTCTCTGAATTTCCTTCTCTTATATCTAACCTAGGACATACTGCCAGATTAATTTTCGAAAGTACACTCTGATCACAACCCTCCCTCACTCAAAAACCATCAAAAGTCCAAAGTCTAAACTACTTAGGCTAATGTTAAGGCCCTTCAGAGTATGTATGTAGGAATCCTTGGCAATAAATGGAGCCAGCCCAATGAGCAGTACACTCACTACATGAATTCTCAGGAGACTTCCAGATAACCTATCAAGGATAGTCTTCAAGGATAAGAAAAGAAAATGGCATGGAATACATATGTACTACGTGCCTCTCATTCCACTGAACTCTTTGATGATCATCATTTCATTTTTGCTATCCTAGATTTTAATAAATGAGGAAATTGAGTCTCAACAACTTTCCCAAGTCACCTTAACAGAACTAGGATTATTTGATCTAAGTCTGCTTGACACCTACTTTAAAACAAGTCACATTATTTCAAAAGGCCTCATAGGTGCAAAGTGCTGTTTTCACATAAAGAGGATTCGTTCTGGCCACAAACATGTAAGAATAGCACTTCAAGAACTATCACTTGAAGTGTCCCTCAGGGATGGGTAAGGTTTTAACAGGCAAGTGGTAGGTGTGGAGGGAACAGCCTGAGCACATTTAGGGAGTAGAGAATAGGGCAATTATGGTGAAATATCTGGGAGGTGCTTGGGGTCATGGAGAGGACCAGGACAGTGGGCTAAAAGAGTGGAGGACTTAAATTGCAAAGTGCTTTGAAGGCTTGGCTGAGGATTCTGGACTTCAGCCTGTGGGCAACAGGCACCTATCAAATAATTTTTAAAAGATGCGTAATAACTCATTTGTCTTTTTGAAGAAAAATTACCACAACAATGAGGAGGATGGATTAAAGAGGCAAGAGGTGATTTAAGGAAAGTAGGAAAGCCTTTACCAATGCATATAAAAATGTTTACCGAGAGCTGGGAAGGAAGGAGATTAAAGGGACTGATTATTGAGGTGAAATTGATAAGATCTGGCAGCTGGTCAGATATGGAGGAGGAAGAAGAGGGAAGGGTGAAGAGTGCTGAGAACTGTCAAATCTGATTAGTAAGAAAACAAAGAAGCCACTTCACAGGCAGAGAACAAAGAGGAGAAGCAGGAAAAGGAGATAGGTTCCTGGGAAGATGCTCTTTTAAGTGAAAGAGAGGGATAGAAATATGAATCTGGAACTCCAGAGAAAGGTCCAAAGGACAGAGGAAGAGAGAAAGGTGCTGATGTATAAGAACTAGTAGAAATTATAAAACAACAGTAATAGTCAACATTTATTAATTGCCTATTTTCTGCCAGATACTGTGCAAAACCCCCTTACATTCTCATTTACAGAAACCCTCAGTTTATAGAAGAGAAGACTGAAGTTTAGAAAGCTTAAGTGACTAGCCTAGAAAAGACTGTGTGCAGTCTATGAAAAAAAATGGGTTTATGCACATGAAACGTTCTCAAACTCAGTGAAAATTAAGTAAATGCAAATGGCAAAAATAAGTTCCCACTTTTCATCTATGAAAAAACTGATGATAAAAATCTTGGTGAGAATGTGAGAAATAGTTCTCTCATACACTGTTGGTGGGGACAGAATTTGGGACAAAACTTTTGAAGGACAATTTGGAAATATCTAATGTAATTTTAAATTTACATGCCTTTTGGCCTTATAATTCTGCTTCTAAGGATTTTTAGTATTGGTATATTTGCACATGAAAACATGTAAATGTGTGTGTGTGTGTGTGTGTGTGTGTGTGTGTAAATCCTAATGCTAACAAAGTAATGTGGATCTGTGGGAAATTCAGTGACCTAGGTAATACTATCTACTTCAGATTAATGATACTCCAGAGGCTTTTTTCTTTGATTTTTTTTTCAAGGAGAAGGAGTCAACTTAATGAACATCTTGTGTTGTCTCTGTGGTCTAATAATTTATTGCTTATCTAAGAATTTTGGCATTTTGCAGGTTCCAGAATCCAGACTGGACTCCAGTGTCTTTGTCTTCTAGTCTCCTTAATTCTTTTCATTTACCTTTTCTCTTTTTCTTTTCCTCTTCCTTAGTACCTGGTAGTAGTTGACATTACTCTTTGTTCATTTGGTGTTTAAAAGAAAGAGATGGAAAACTGGAGAGTGAGAAATAGATTTGTGCCAACTAGCAGCTCTTCCTGATCACGTGACTTGAGAGAGGGAGGACGGAGAATTGAAAAATTCAACATTTGGACAGCAAATGCTGGGGGACAGAACCCACTATTCAAATGGTCTCTTCTTTGGCAGCCCAGTGCTGAGACCATCTCCAAACAGCCCTCAGATCCTTGTGTTTTTTCCCATCCCTCTAAATAGACAAGAGCAGTGTAAGCCAGTGATTTGTATTACCTAATATCACAAAGTTCAAGGCACAAAGAGCCAAAAGGAAAGGAAACAGAAGATAAGGGGATGTAACAAGGCCCTACTGTGTCCCAGATACTTTCACATATGTTATTGTATTTATTTCTCACAAAGTCTGGGGAAGTGGTTCCTATAATCTCCCTATTTACAGATGTGGTATCAGAGCCTTGGCTGTTGTTAAGTAATTTTCCCAAAGATAGGCAGCCAATAATTAGGATTGCTGAGATTCAGGCTCAAGTATGTCTGCTCCAAGGCTCATGCTACTTTATTTTCTATCTCCCATTATGCCAGGAGACAAAAACTTTGAGTGCAAGAAGTAAACCTTGCGGGCTTATTTCCCCTAAGCTACTACTCCTCTGGAAATGTCCAATGGTCAATGCTAGGTCTGAAAGTTAGCCTTCCTACTGAAAACCTCCCCGTTGGTCCCATTCTATTACTAATGAAACAGACCTGCTTCAGGAAACTCCTAAGCAAAGTATCACACTAAAAGAAATTAATTTTGCAGTCAAGGCTCTAACGCATAGATTTGTACACTCTAGCTTGAGTTTTTAAAAATTAATTCTTAATGGAATCTAATCCAAAAAAAAAAAACATAGAAAAGAAAAGACAGTCCCTCTTTACCTTCATTTTCCTTTGGAATGGGAAGTCTGGAGCTTTGAGAAAGAATGAATGTAAAAGAACAGAGACACAAAATTGGTATGTATTAAATTTCAGATAAAATTAATAAAAATTTGGCTTCAAATATACAGCCTGAATAAAAAATGATAGATTATGTCATTCTTATATTTAAAAGTAAAACACATATTAAGTTCCTTTTACATTCAGAGAAGCTTTTACTTATCTGAACAATACTGACAAAGGACCTAACATGAAAACAAGAAATATCACACATGGAACTGTAATCTCCAGGAAAACCACCTATTTTATTCAACTTTGTGGGTCACCGTGGCATAGCTCAGTTTGGCTAAGTATCCATATTTTATATACCTCGTGGCTGCTTTCACTTTCAAGGGGTCTTCAGCCCTGTATCATTCATTCATGAATTCATTCATGCAACAAATATTTATTGCCTATCGAGCTCTTTATTGCTCTGATATTCCGTTCACAAAGACTTCATAATGAGATTTATATCTACTACCCAACCTTCCTCTTTCCCACTTAAATTTCCTTTACCTTTTCCACTTCATTTCGATGCATTTGTCTCCCCACCTTCACAGTTCCTTCCAGCCTTGAGCACCCACAGTGGACAAGCTTAATCGACCAGAATCAAAACCGAAGCCATTAGTAGACGAAAGTAGCGCGTGCATTTGCATTCATATTTCTAGTAGGAAGAAGAGGCCAGGGCAGCGCACAATTACACATTTTCCCAAATTAAACTGAAAATGCAGTTGAACGTTTCAAAACTCTGGCACTCAAAGTTGTTTTCACTGTTGATGAAACTGTAATTATACTATTGGGCAATTTAATTAATTTTGTGTTTTATTACAAAAGTCCATGATTCTGCCTAAACAGAGTTAAATTAATGGAATATAAATCGGTTTGTCACAAGAATTTTCATGAAGGGTATTTGGCTTTAATTTGTAAAATTCAGTAGTCTTCACATGATAAAATTAATCATCCTTCTCTCATATCACTTCATCTAGAATTCAGGTAAAAAATGAGTAATTTTATGTTCTCATTAAACACTTTGCGTGCAAAATTCCAAAATTCTTAGATAAGCATTAAATTATTAGACCACAGATACAACAAAAGATGTTCATTAAGTTGACTCCTTCTGCTTGGAAAAAAAATCAAAGAAAAATCATTAATAGGTTAGCATCAAAAAGCTACTATATGGTAAGGGTGCTGTTCTATGTAATTGTAAGTTTATGGATAAGAATGCCCCCAAGACAATAATCAGTTTATAAACTGAATTTAAGAAAAAGAGGGGGTTATTTGCAACTTCTGAACCCTTCCCCAAAATTCCATTTCCATGCCAGAAAGCACCTTTTCAAACAGTTGTGTAAAGTGGTCCTTTCTGTCAAGATTATTTCAACCTGCTAAATGTGCAGTTTCATCCATAATTCCTACTCCACTAAATTATTGTAATATAACTTTCCTTCTTCCCTTCTCTCTCTGTCTCTTTCTCTCCCTCCTTCTCCCTCCCTATCCTTCTCTCCCTCTTCTTTTTTCTCTCTCTTATTTATTGCAGGTTACTCTTCTCAACAACCTTATTAAATAGTTAAACAAACACAATCATCACTTCACAGCTGAGAAAACTGAGATTTGGAGAGCTGAATGACTTTGAGAGCAGTTTAATGTAGGAGAAATACTGAAGAATTTGAAGCCAGGAGTCCAAGATTCTCTCCTTTATTCCCCCTGTAATGAGCTATATGTTCCCGGATTAGTCCCTTCCTCATTCTTCAGCTCATTTTCCTTAGTAAGAAGATGCGACTTGGTATAAATTAACTGTAAAGTGTATTTCAGCTCTAAATTCTAAGGTTTGTCCACCACTGAGAGAATCCAAATTAGAATATTGGTCTTCAATTATTCATCTGGTCCTCTCTCCACTGCTTAAGTCAATAAACCTGAAAGTAAAAGATCCTCCCTACCTCTTTGGAACATCTTTGTTCATCACTTCATATCAACACAATCCAACAGACTATGAAGGAAAAAGGGCAGAGTATATGCAATTTCATTAAACACCAGTTCAGTCAGACCCCTTCATTATTTTTGTGGACCAGCAATTATTTTCATAATTAAAAAAAAATATATCAATTCAATTAAAACAAGTCTCAATGAATTAAATAAACACATTTAGTATGACATCATTAAGAACTGCTCTGGGAATCTGTTCCAAGCATTGTACTAGCTGTCTGACTGAAATTGGTTTAAATAATTCCTAAATTTTTTACAGCTCTGAAAATTTTGATTATTTTAACGTAGAAATGCCTATGTTAGTCTTCAAAGAAACACACATACACAGAGTGGGTAAAAATAGCCTGCACCTAGTCTTTGCCAGAAGGCTGAGAAACAAGGGCAGAAACGGGAGTCCTGTGTGTGGATCCTCACTGAGAGCACAATCCAAAGAGAATGCTGAGGAAATCTAAGCATGAACAATGGGGGAGAGTGCCAGTAGCTATGGGACCTAATGGACCAGTGAAATTGGCTTACCTGCCTTCTGAGGCTCCTTTCAACTCTTTTTGGGAAAAAAAAAATAGCAAGAATTAGAGCAGTGAAAAGCATCCTACCAATGGAAAATATGGTGTGTGACCAGCCCCTTGAATTCTCAATGATGTTAAAAATGTGGCCTCCAGGCCGAGCTGTCATAGGCACCATGATTCTTAGCTACATAGTATGACATTTTCTCCATCCATGTGCCAATACTGACCCAGTGTATACCAGACACAGATTGTATCCGAGGGTTGTTTCTTCCCCCTCATTTAGGAAGAAGCTCTGGAACTTCCTAAGAAAATTACACTACTTGGGCCAGAGAAGTAGAGGTTTGTTCCTTTTGCATCAGTTGCCAACTGTTGCAAAATGGCTACACAGCAAAGGGTATTTCTTTAGTGCCACCAGAAATGAAGTGGAAAACCCAAGAAGGAATGCCTCTTCCATAACTAGAGAGTTTGAAAATACCTCTTAAAAGCCATTTTAAAATGTGAGGAACCCAAAGCTCCCACAAAGTGTTTTTAGAAGCCCATCTGCTGAGCATAAACATTCAATTGAGTTTTGTGGAAATAAGAGATTCTCTGTGCTAGATGTGCAGTGCAGTGTTTGGAAGTATATCTAGGATAACGTGCCACCGTTTGGACAATTTAATACAGTTTGAGGGTTGAAGAGTTTATTTAGACAGTGGTGGGGAGAGTGGTGCAAGTACAGAGTTAGAAATCATTGGCAAAGAAACAAATTGAAAATATAAATCAAAAGCTAAATGTTGTTTTCAGCAAGCTGGACCTTAATAAGTGGATAGATATAAAAGGGCAACCATGGCTTAAATTATAAGTCTCATAAAGCCAAAAATATGCTTCCTTTTGTAGCTAATTTAATATAGCTTTATTAATTTACATGTACAAAGTATGGGAAATAGAAAAATCAACTACTTTTGTTTTTGTTGGTTTTCTGCTCAAAATCAAATAGGCCAGAAAAAAAGTTATATTTTCAAGC
The DNA here is from genome assembly GCF_048564905.1 of Vicugna pacos. Lineage (NCBI taxonomy): Eukaryota > Metazoa > Chordata > Mammalia > Artiodactyla > Camelidae > Vicugna > Vicugna pacos. The sequence goes on from NC_132993.1 coordinate 57,722,489, forward strand.
CTGTCAAATTCCTTTCTACCATAATTCACTGATCCCTGGTATGTCATGTCTGGCCTGGAAGAGAAGCAGATGTCATTCCAATAAGACCTCTGTTTCCTTGAACCTGCATCTTCATTCATCATTTTTGTCACATGCTGAGCACACACAGCTACTTGGACCAGACTCAAGATCCCACAGCCTCTGTGAATTCTAAAGAGGTGGGCAGATTATTGTATAAAATTGCTCAAACTACAGCAACCTTGGAATCAAGAAATAACAGTGAACAATTACAACAATTACTCATTATTTATTATTCTCAAGCCAGGGATCAATGAGTTAATCAGCTAGCACCAGGATGAACCAGAATTCTTTATCTTTCTTACAAACGTTGTGCTTTTAGGTAAGATTCCCCTAAGTTAGTACATTAGGCTTTCACCTTTGTGTAGACAGGGAGTGGCAAAATAGTATGACATCCTGTGCCTCTTAATTTCTCTTGCTGGCAAAAATGGAAGTCGGCAGATTTAAGTTCTAACTCCAACATGTGTGACCCATTTAACTACCCTGTATCTCAGCTTCACCACTTATAAAATAAATTATCAACACCTAGCTTTCGTTCCTTCCAATTTCAGAGCAGACGTTACATCTAGAAAAGTGCCTGATGATTTTACAAGAACGGTGTGTACCATTTCAAAAATTGTTTGTTTGTTTTTCTGTAAGAGTCAGCAAATAAATGATTGGCAAAGAAACAGCCCTTAGGACACATGGAAAGAAAACCCTGCATCTCATATTTGATTTGGATGAGTGACAAGCTCACCAATGTGTACTGTAACAGGCCACTTTTCATTTTATATGTTAGTGGCTTCCAACAGCATCTGATATTTAATATTGGCCCAAACACTTTTGGAAGAAGTGACAAAAAGTGGATCAGGCAATTTTCTCCCAACTCATGCTCACATATGGCTTGTGAATGTTAAAATTCCAGGCTAGAACATTGCTCAGATTCTGATCCTTTCTGGGAAGTGCCATTCTCTCTGGACACTAAATGGCAACTCGGGCCACAAGGTTGTGCAGATGGCGTACAGAAAGAGGGAAGTCTGTTCTCATTGTGAGCGGAAATGCCCTGGCTTCAAAATAAAGCTTTATCTTTCACCCTTCTGCTAAAGCTATAACAGCCCTGATTTCCATTAAAAGATCCACTCCTTTCCTTTTTCAACAGCACCACAAAGGAAAAGAAGACCAGAGGTTTCTTACCAAGACACAAAATACAGTACATCAGTTTTCTTCATGCATGGAATATTACGCCAGCTGATTAAAGCCTCAGGATTAGACTTTTAAAGTGGACACAAGTTGATCTTTAGTTTAAGCCAAGTCATTTCCTTTTCAGCCCTATACCTCAGTTCTGCAAACACAGCTTTAGTCCTCTTTTGTTAAATTTACAGAGAGGAGAACTAACAATATAATTCACAGAATAATTCAGTGATTCACTTGGGGTCGTATGGAAAGTAATGGTATGGCATACCATTACAAGGTTACTTCTGACAATTTGGGACACAAATATTCAGCCCATCTGGCCCACAGTTCTCTCTACAGTACACGGCAATTCAAATGATGAAATCAGTAGCATAAGCTAGACTTCTAGACTCCATTTTTTAAAAATTGCCCTTATCTTTTGCATTTACCAAAGGAAAAAAGATTTCTACATAATCTTTTCACATCTCCATTCATGTCTCTGAAACACAATTTACCATGAGCACATAAATACAAGGCAGTGGCTCCTAGGAAAGATGAATGGCCCAAGAAGACAGAAATTCATGATTTACAAAAACATATTATGTTGACCAATGAGGATGTGAATTCTGGTTTCAATATTGGGACTCCAGTGAACTCTGACTGCAAGAAATGTTGCTTCATCCTTCTACCTTTACCATGAACCAGCAATGTTTCTCTAGAACCATGTGTCCCCTTTTAAAGGGCCCTTTTGCACACATTTTTAATTTTGAGTATATCATAGATGGAGGGAAGAGAGATACAGCAGAGGTGAGGAAGAGGAACTAGTGGCCAGAATGTATCATCAGAGAATCTTCTATGTCTCTCTGAATGGTCCTAATTCTGCCACTTCCCCAGTCATTAGAAGCCATTCCCTTAGAGTATGAGAATAGAATTAAAGGCTTAGGAAAGATGAAGAACTGTGTAGCAAGGGAAGCATGGTGAGCAATGCAGGGGAGAACTGCTTTGTCCCAGACCTTGTGGTGGCTAAAACCAATCGTCCCCTTTAAACTTTAGGCACCTATGACATAGACAATCATCTGTGATTTCAGCCACATGTCACTGTTTACTGGCAACCTGCCAGGTTACAAAGGCAGTCCTCTAATATTGTCTCTCAAAATTATGTACAAAGCATTTATTAGAAAAATCTTTCACTTTTGGAATTCACTAGTACCAGTATCATGACAGTATTCAAAGCAATTACGATCTCCCCACCTAAGGACATTTAATGAACAAAATACTACATTTTCTTAAAGCAAATGGTTCTCTACAGCTCTGGATTAAGAGCATATTTAGCCATTTAAAATATTTAGCAAAACAACCCCACTGCAAAATGCTCTGTTTAGGATATACAGACATCTTGGAAACCAAGACATTTCCACAAAAATTTTTGCAGTTGTGCATGATTCTTATTTGTTTGGTTGGTTGGACTTTTCCCCCCTTTGGTCTCTTTTCCTGCTAATCAAAATATTTAGAATCATTTTCACATGTTGAGTAACTAAGAAGGCAAGAACTCATGTCAACTGTTCAGCTCACTGAAGAGGGTAATATTTTTGTAATGGTTTATAAATACGGAATAGATACAAATACTGAATTTTTTTCTTTCCCTCTTCCTCTTCCTCTCCCTTCCCCTTACCTCCTAATTCAATGAAAATAAAAAAGTATCTTTAAAAAGAAGTCTGATGATTTCTATCTTTCAGTCCACTTTATTTTCCAGACTGGAGTGAAATTTCTGTCATGTTATATTATTTCTTTCCTTGCTCTTTGACATTGGTCTTGGCAATGATTTTTTGGATACGACACCAAAAGCACAGCAACAAAAGGAAAAATCAACAAGTGGGACTACACTGAAGTAAAAAGCTTCTGCACAGCAAAATTAATAATCAGCAAAATGAGAAGGCAATCTAATTTGCAAACCATATATCTGGTAAGAAGTTAATGTTCAAAATATGTAAGGAACTCATACAATGCAACAGCAAAAAAACAAACAATCTGACTTTAAGATGAACAGAGAATTTGAATAGACATTTTCCCAAAGATATACAAATGGCCAACAAGTACCTGAAAGGTGTTCAACAACACTAATCATCAGGGAAATGCAAATCAAAATCATAGTGAGATATCACCTCATATCTATCAGAATTGTTATTATCAAAAAGAAAAGAGACAAATGATGGTAAGGATGTGGAAAAAAGGGAATTGTGGCACAATCTTGGTGGGAATGTAAATTAGTACAACCACTATGGAAAATAGTATGGAGGTTTTTCAAAAATTAAACATAGAATTACCACATGATCCAGCAATTCCACTTCTGGGTATACATCCAAAAAAGAAAAAGAAATCACTATCTCAAAGAGATATCTCTCTGCACTCCCATGTTCAATGAAGCATTATTCACAGTAGCCAAGACATAAAAACAGCCTAAGTGTCCGTTGACAGATGAACGGAGAAAGAAAATGTGAAATACAGGTATAGATATACACACATATACATACAATGGGAATATTATCTAGCAATAAAAAAAAGAAAATCCTGCCATTTGTGATAGCATGGACTGTGAGGGCATTATGCTAAGTGAAATAAGTCAGACAGAGAAAGGCAAATACTGTATAATCTCACTGATATGTGGAATCTAAAAACATCAAACTCATAGAACGGAGAATAGAATGCTGGTCGCCAGGATGAGGAAGTGGAGAAATGTTTGTCAAAGGGCACAAACTTTCAGTTATAAGATGAATAAGTTCTGGGGATCTAATGTACACCATGGTGACTATAGTTAACAATTGCTATGAGAGTAGAGCTTTAATGTTCTCACCATAACAACAACAATGAAATAGTAATTATATGAGGTGAGGGATGTATTATCCACCCTTATTGTGGTAAATATCTCCCACTACATACATATATAAAATCATCACATTTAAATATACACAATGTTATATGTCAATTATAACTCAATAAATCTGGGAGGAAAAGCTATGAGAGAGAACCAGCTCCAATAGACATTAAATAAAGCTAGACAGCCTTTCTAATTAACATAGTGTGGCACTGGTGCATACAGAGGCAAAACAGATCAACAGAATAGAAATAGATGCAAAGATACTTAGTATGTGATAAAAGCATCATCTCAAAACACTGAAGCAAACATGGGATTTTAAACAAATGATACCAGGATGTCTGGTTAACCATTTGAAAAAATTAGACTAATATTTTACACCATATGCAAAACATAAATTCAAAATGGATCAGGGTTCTAAATGTAAAAGAAAAAAACCACACATGTATGTGCAGGAAGAAAATACGGATGAATTCCTGTATTATCTGGATATAGGCTGAAGTTTTCTAGGACTTAAAATCAACGGACAATAAAAAAGGTTAACACATGCTCACATTAAAGATTTCTTTTTAATTATAAAAGGAAGAAATTTTGACATATGCTAGAACCTGGATGAACCTTGAGGACGTTACGCTATGAGAAATAAGCCAGTTACAAAAGGACAAATACAATACGACTCCACTTATATAAGGAACTTAGAGGAGTCAAATTCAAACAGACAGAAAGTGGAATGGTGGTTGCTCAGCCCTGGAGGGAGGAGAAAATGGGGAATGGCTGTTTAATGGGTATAGAGTTTGTTTTGCAAGATGAAAAGAGTTCTGAAGATTGGTGGCACAACAATGTGAATGTACTTAACACTACTGAACTTTAAAAATGGCTAAGATGGTAAGTTGTATGTATGTATATTTTACCACAATTAAAAAGAAAAGAAAAAAATTTTTTAATTTAACTATCCTTGCCAGAGACCAGCATAAATTAGATTCCTAGGGAATAATTCCTCATGAGATTTCTCCAGAAGAGCAAAATAGGAAGCACACTCATCTCCTGAGCTGTCAAAAGAAGTGATCTGCATTGATGATTCCTACCAAGGAGGATCCATTTAACTTTTGCGAGTGCATTTGCAAAATAGAGGAGACTCTGTGCGGTGGCTGTAGTATCAATGCCCGCAGCCACCGCACCTATCCCCCATTCTTTTTAATGCTTTATCCGGTACCAACAACTACAATCTCATGAAATTTGGAAAAACCAAGACATATCTATAGGATGCCTACTGTAAAAACAGGTCAAGCATTTGAACAGATACATGGAAAATGCTTTCTTCTCCCCTATTCCCACCACATACTGAACGGCTTTGCCTACAAACCTAATTGCTCAAATTACCATCATAAATAATCCCTAAGTAGAAGTATGAAACAGAAATCTATTAAGTCAATATCACATATTTCACATTTCTAGTCTCAAGTCCTTGAAGAGCCTTAAAAAAGGGAGATGTAAAACATGACATGATGGAGGGTCAAGCGTGTCAACGAGGTTCTAGCCCATCAAGAACCAAGATATTAAGCGAGAAAACAATGCCTTTGAGAGAGCCAATAAAATAAACAGAAAATGGAAATAGGAAGATTATTCAATAGGTCCATGGGAGCAGCTGTTTGAAGTTTGTATAAGTGATAGAAACACATCTAGAGGAAGAATGTACCAGAAAGACCGTGTAAGTTTGTCAGCATAGGATTAAGAGAAGCAAATAAGATGATGCATGCACAGCACTGTCAAGGATAGGAAGTCACAAGACAGAAAAAGAGAATCATCGATTCTACTTGGGGTTCTGCCATGGCCTTTTATGAAACAGCCTTAAAGTTTTCCATAAATATACAATGTTCTGATTACTAATTAGACTCCCCAGAGTTACCATATTGAAAGGAATGTGCTCTGAATAGTGTTTCAGATATTCTTCTCACAGGAAAAGGGCATTATGAAAATGATTTGCTGGTTAGATTGAGTCTGTTTTTTTTTTCACTTAAAAAAAATTTTATTGAAGTATAGTCAGTTTACAATGTGCCAGTTTCTGGTGTACAGCATAATGTTTCAGTCATACACACACATACCTAAATTTATTTTCATGTTCTTTTTCATTATAGGTTACTACAAGATATTGAATATAGTTTCCTGTGCTATACAGAAGAAACTTGTCGTATATCTATTTTATATATAGTATTATCTACAAATCTCAAACTCCCAATTTATCCCTTCCCACCCCCTTTCCCTCAGTAACTGTAAGTTTGTTTTCTATGTCTGTGAGTCTGTTTCTGTTTTATAAATAAGTTCACTTGTGTCTTTTTTTACAGATTCCCTATATGAGTAATATCAAGGCATTTTTCTTTCTCTTTCTCACTTACTTCACTCAGTACAACAATCTGCAGGTCCACTCATGTTGCTGCAAATGACAGTATCTTATTCTTTTTTATGGCTGAGTAGTATTCCATTGTGTGTATACATATGTGTGTGTGTATACACATACACATACAGCACAAGTTCTTTATTCAGTCATCTGTCAATGGACATTTAGGTTGCTTCCATGTCTTGGCTATTGTAAATAGTGCTGCTATGAACATTGGGGTGCATATATCTTTTTGAATTAGAGCTCCCTCCAGATATATGCCCAGGATTGGAATTGGTGGATCATATGGTAAGTTTATTTTTAGTTTTTTGAGGAATCTCCATACTGTTTTCATAATGGCTGTACCAAATTACATTCCCACCGACAGTGTAGGAGGGTTTCCTTTTCTCCACACCCTCTCCAGCATGTACTGTTCAGACTTTTTAATGATGTTCATTATTACTGGTGTGAGGTGATACCTCATTGTAGTTTTGATTTGCTTTTTTCTGATAATTAGCAATATTGAGCATTTTTTCATGTGCCTATTGGCCGTCATATGTGGTTAGGGTGAGTCTATTTCTGAGTGTTGACTCTAGAAGCAAAGTTCAGTTTCTGGGCCCTGGACCAAAGCAATTTCTCCTTGCTGATGCCCCCCTGTAGGACCTCTGGGTGGTTAATCAGCTAGACCTTTTCTATCAGCTTTTCCCATCACTATGTAATGCATAATATTTAATTGGAAATGTTACCAAATTTTTAAGTAGAGAGTATGGGATACATTTCATGAAGCACATTATGCTAGTGAACCCTGTTAGCCAAGTTCATGAGGACCCTGAATGCCTAATCAAAAAGGGAGCATAAAAGAAACATGGGAATGACTCTCCTGCCTCTTCGACAATCTTTCATAACCATAAGCCTTCATAAAGGCTTCAATCTTTCTCAGTCACCCCTTTGAAGATTGAGTCGTATATAAGATGACCATATAATTTATCATTCATGCCAAAACCCTTTTGAAAATAAGAGAAAGTATTTTTGATAAAGAAAATAGGCAGAAAAAAAGAAAAAAAGAAAAAAAGGGGGCAGCAGATAGCTCAGTGGTAGAGTGCCTGTCTAGCATGCACAAGGTCCTGGGTTCAATCCCCAGTACCTCCACTTAAAAAATAAGTAAATAAATCTAGTAACCTCTTCCCCTAAAAACAAACAAACAAAGAAACAAAACAAAACAAAAACCAGAAAACAGGCATAAAACAGGACTGTCCCAAGCAAGCAGGGGTGTATTATCATCTTTGTCTTGTAGCATTGGTCACTGAATATCTATGACATATCTACTCAGAGAAAGGACCAATACTCTTCACAATTAAAAGAACAATTAGAAGCTTTTAAAACAGAGTGATCTCAATTCATTATTCAATAAACAAAATAATCTCCCAAAGACAGAAAACCTTGTGATGACATTGGTCTGATTATCTTCCCCCCAAAATTTTCAGCTCAAGGTTAGTAAGAAAAAGGAATTCCTAATGCTGCTGATAAAGCCATCTGTGCTTCGCAAACGGCTGACAGGTACCTCCAGAAGAAGCAATCAAAAGTCATTAACAATCAAAGTCATGACAATTAAATACAAGAACCTAACAGGTTCTTATTATCCAAATTTCAGTGAAAAGAATTCAAACACCCTCTCTCTCAAATAGAAGAGCAGTTACTTTATTAAGTTCATTGGTTGCCCTCTGCTTTGAGAGTTCCCAAACCCCATTTCCTGACTGATCTACAAGGAAAAGGAACACAGATGATCATTAGAATAAGCTTGAGCCCTCAAAATTTTCCAAAGCATATTCTTCTCTCATTGCAGATTTTCAGCCAGACTATGTATTCTGGGAAGATTTGGCATTTTTAAAAGTTCAAAGTTGAAAGTGTACATACTATAAATAAATCTAAAATGAAGTGCTAAAAGGTTTATTTCTGATTTCTTATTTCACAAACTAGGAACTAAGCATAAAAATATTGGGTCATAAGATGCTTTAAAAGTAGATTACTAGAAACTAATAGAACACATTATTATCTATTGAGCCAATGATGGGTCAAACGGCATTTTGAATCCTTGCAGAGAATATGAATACGACCTTCATGTGTACCATTTACAGAAAGCAATTTTATTTACATTTTTAAATCCACATAAAGGTGAAGGATGATACTGCTGCAAAATGGAACATTTAATTTTTTGCCCCAAGGCATAACTAGGCTCTCTCAAGGTCAAATGTAGTACAGGACTGAAATGAAGCCAGACCCTCCACCCTCATCTCATGCCAGAGAGCTTCCACTTTGGGCAGGAGTATCTTGGGTCTACTTTTATTCTTCGGAAATAGAAAATAGACTGAAATATTTTGTAAGCATTTTTCCATTTTATTTTTAAGTCATATATCCAGACAACAGTGAAAATGCCCATGCTAAGCTAGTTTAATGTTTGGGACCACTTTGACTGCAAGGTATTAAGCTAAACAGATTTTTTTAAGTTTCTTAGTTTGTATCAATGTGCCAAGATTTTACTTTTAAAAGAATATGGATTTGCATCTGTCTTTTACATCTGCTCAGCTGTCAGAAACACGGAACTCACAAGAATAAATGCCATGGCAAAAACTAGAGTTTATGCTTCTTGCATGTGGTTACCCCCTTACAAATAAACTCTCCTCTCCCTACCTACCCCTGTCCAGACATGGCAAATAATTCAGAAAACAGCTGTGTGGTTTGTTAGAAGAGATACAGATATTATGGATCATTTTTAACTCCATCACAGATGACTGTAAGGGCTGTGCTTTATGCTCTCGTCTCACTTATTACCTTACCCTGAAGCCCAGGGATCATTTTTCATACTGGTCAGGTCAATAGATGCAGACTTTTTAAAGAGATTGTGTCCCACATGCCATCAGCAGAAGCTAGAGTCACAAGTTATCAATATCAAACTTATATTTGTTACCTTCGTATCCCCTTTTTGATAGGAAGCCCCTCAAGAATAAGAACCAGTTTACAAAACTACTGAATTACAGTAGCTCCAACAGCAATTTTATGCACACTCCAGTTATTCAAATGAGGTCTATCCAGAGGAAGGGGAAAGAAGAACTGAGTAAAGTGGAAAGCAACACAGTTCCTTCTTTCAGAAAGATTTTTAAGTGAAATTCACTTTTCTCCTTCTCCTTTACTTGCACATATACACACACACACACAATATGGTGTTGTAATTATAAGCAGTAGCTCAAGAATTAGACTGTCTGGGACACAATCTTGCCACCTTGCCCAGAACACTCACAATCTCAGTTCCCCAATTGTTTCATCTATAAAATGGGGTATTATTAATGATATGGCTAAGATGGGCATATTAATATATTCATATTAATGATATTACCAGTACCTTAACTGATATTGATAGTACCTATCACCTTATACAGTTATTAAGAGAACTAAATGAAAAAAAAAATTCCCTGCTAAAGTCTTGGCACAGCGCTTAGCTCAGGGTGTAAACAAGAAGGTAGTAGATTTTATCTTTTATAGTCATCTCCACACCTTCTCCACTCTCAAGTCAAATCTAAGACACAAAATACTGTCTCTGTATAGGAACCCCTCTTGTCCACCCAGGACAATGTCTTGGAAGGAGGCATATGATGACCTACAGGAGATATTTTGAGTGGCATATGGGAAGAGTTCTGTGGCTTTTATCCTACCAAACAATTTCATCTAGTACTTCTGGGTAGTTAATGTGCTGCCACAACTAAGCATGTAGCTAGAATGAAAAGCAGCCTTTATCCCCTGGCCAAAGGTCTTTGGACTTTGAAAACCAGTGAGCTGTACATTTTGATTACCTTGTGTGCAAATTTTAAGAGAATTTCAGGTGTTAAAAGAGTAATTAAAAGCAAATGCTGTTCACACATTAATCAATACTTAAAATCAGATCTTAATAAATGTCCATAATGTTTGCCACTTGAAATTAAAACATCACACAAGAAATTTCATTTCAATTAGGCAGTCTGTTCACAGGGCCTGCAGACTTGTCTCTTCATTTCTATAAACATTTGGATAGCTGCTGTAGAAATGGTCATTTTCTTTTGTTTTAATCACAATGCTTACTAGTTACATTAAACACATACGGTTTTCTGGGCAGCACTGGGCAAACTGTACAACAATCAGCCAGCTGCAAGAGGGAAACAAAAGATAGGATTGGTCACAGGGTAGAGCTGTTTCACCCCTGAAACAGCTATGCTGGGAGCATGGGAAAATGGTCCAGAAACCTTTCCCTCCATTTTTTTCTTTACTGCTGGTGGTGACACTGCTATGTGCCAGGCACCTTTCTGAGCACTTTGCAACACATTAACTCAGTTAATCCTCCATAACAACTCTGTGGGGTAGGAGGTATTGTTAGCCCCATTTTACAGGTTAGGTAATTGAGATCTGGGATGTTTAAAAGTTTGCCCAAGGTCACAGAATTAAGAAAATACTCTGTCATTTTCTTCTCTTCTTTTCTCCTAGTAAGTCTTTTATTAACGCCATTTTCCTTAAGAGTTGAAGTGAGAGATCTGAGAAAGAGAGAAAAAGAGAAAGGCCTGGGATGACTGAAAGGGGCCTGTTTTCTCCTGTGGCCACATCTTCATTGGACCAAGAAGTCACCAACTTTCTCATCATAACTATCCTATTCCTACCACAAATTCAGTGTTGACGTTGCACAGGTGCATCATATTATCCACCCAGCTAAAAATAGTGGTCTTTGGGAGGAAATCAGCCATCTTTCCACATGTGGATTTGCTGTTAAAACTTCTCATTTTTTTCACCATTTGTTCAAGGAACACCAGAGGGAAAATCCATCATTCTGAGAGATGTGCAAATGCATCTGGCCACACATTAATTAGAGCTGTTCTAACTTTGAAGGATTTCAGTCAAGAAGAATGCAAGGCAGGATTAAACATCTCAAGCCAAATCATTCTCTTTTCATGCTTCCACACTCCAGAAAAGATTCAGCCCGAGAGCAGAGCTGTAGATCCAAAAGTGGTAGCTCAGCTCGTATGTGCTAATGCCAGATCTGCATTAGTTTGATAATGGTTAGCAATAGTGGCTGCCTCTGGTGCAGCTGTTCATAACTCTGCCTTATTAAACCAAAAGAAATAAGGTTGAATATCTAACATGAGGCCCTCATCACTCAATTACATATTTCTTGTGAAAGTGGCAAAAACTCTGCCATGTTCTGCAGAATTTCGACATCAATAGCAATTAAGTTTCACATCAAGACCAGAGAAATACTACATTGACTATGCATGAATAACTTCTTTTCACATGCAGTGGTTTGCATCTTTCTCTGCATTTAATTCTGTGAAGCAATAAATGATGGTGCCCTGGCACAAAAAAACTATTCACAAATAACTGGGGAAAAAAATGTGAGTAAAGGTATTTCATATTTTCAATTTCAGAGACTGTGTAGTCAGTCAGTCCTATTACCAACACCACAGCCGCTCCAACAACAAAACACAACTCATCGCCCTACAAATCAGTTTTAGAATCAAACCTGGGATTAATTATGGCATTTTCACTGAAATCTTTTCAAACAAAAAATATAATGGATTTCATGAAATCCAACCCATGTTTCTAAGAGTTTTCCATGGAGTATTGAGCAGCATCAGCTATGTCTGTAGATGGCTGGTAGGTTAGGGCATTGTTTCTTATTTAGAGGACATGTTAACACAATAGTCTAGTGGTCATTTTTACAAGGAGAAAAAAAAAAAAGTATGATTATTCCAGGTAAACTTCTAGTGAAGTTGGAGAGAGGGGGAAGAAGGTTTTGAAAATGTCACTATGGTTTTAGGCTCTGTATAATTCTCAGCCCAATAAAGCAGGAGAGAAAAAATGCTTTATTCCCCAAATGAAAATGCATAGTACGGAAAAAAATTCATAGTGGGGCTTATGGCTTATCTTGGAGATCATAAATCAAGTAACAGAATAAAGAGTAATGCTGTCTTTAATATATGTTTGAAGGAAAAAAAGAATGAAAAACTCTTGTTTTTCCAAATGTTGTCCACATTTATGAAAAACAAGAAGTTTATTTTAATAATATCACTATATTCAGAAAGTCTTATTTTTATGAAGTTTGATGCTAAATTAAAACCTCTGTCCATTTTCTTATTCAAAAATGTGTATAAAATATCCAGAGTACATAACTCCAATAGATATAGTGTTGACCATTTTAAACAAAATAATAAAGCATTCTTGGAGGGGTCTTTTTTTCTTTCTCATGTGTGACTTCATCATGACCCGTGAATCCCTTTGTAATCTAGTAAATCAACAAATGCATCTTTCCTAAAATTTTTATTATGTACTTAGATGCTGCCTTGGAATCTTATGATCAGTTTCAAAACTGGTCAAGTACATAAAAGAGGCAGCCTTATGATTAGTACATCAGTGCACAAACAATAAATTTCCATCACATTGTCAAACTCACTCAAAACAATCAAATATTTCACCGAACCATTTACAACTATGGATTGCACACCAAACCTGAATTTATATTCTTCCTATTTTAAATAAATGTGATATTTTACAAGGGCTTCACAAGTAAGAGATTGTGAATGTAAAGCAGTCCATTAATTTTATATAAGCTGTTTTATATACCTGTGGGCCTCTAATAACATTCAGCTACAAGGTTACTAGAAGAATCATTTTCTAAAGTTAGTTCAGAGAGGCTGGCATATACATATATACACATCACTAAAATTCCAGATATCATGCAAGTAGTTTCACTTTACCAAAACTGCTTTCATTCTATAGCTAAAAACACTGGCATAAACAGGACAACAGTGCAGCGTCAAGTACCAGATTTTTATCAAGGAAATGGTACTATAAACCCAAGCTGGAATTTCAAGTCCAACAATTTATGAAAACAAAAGAATTCCCCATTATAATTTTCCATGAAATCCTTCAAAGAGTAGACAGACAGATGTATATCCAGTCTTGTTCTCTCTCTTTCTCTTTCTCTGCATGTGTGTATTTAATCTGTAAATGAAAAAGGCTCTTCTAAGCCAGGAAATTTTCTCCAAACCTTTCTATCATAATTTCTCTGGCAATACACCTATCTAAGAGAAGGAAATCTGTGCCTCCTCACTTTTAGTCTATGGTTTTCAGTTTTATTAAAATTCCTGTTGATTTGCTGCATGATGTCTTTGTGTTAGCTCTGGAAGGCCCAATTATACCATGTGTAAATGTGCACTGTGATGGGTTAGGGGCAGGGAGAGGCAGAAAAACGTAGGGCTCTGCAGCTATTTTCCAGCTAGCTGCTCAGCTTCCTGCATCCTACTGTAACTTTGTCATGTTTAGCCTAGTATATATTCCCAGTGAGTGGCTAGCCTGGCCTTTCTTCCCCACTAAATTAGTACAAGGTGACAAATGTCTTTTTCACTTTATTGGGATCTCTCCTCAAAAAGGCATGAGTGTGGGGTCTGGTCTCATAGAGACAGTCTTTTAGAGTTGAGAAAAGTAAATTAAAAGGACATTTCTGTTAATATCAAAGCAGGCTTATTACTTCAATATAAGCACTTCATTAATTTTCCTTTCTCAGACTGCTGCATAAATATAAATAAAAAGGTCCTCCACCAGATTTATGTTACATATATCTCATGGAGTTTAATTATAAAGCCTCTAAAAATGAAGACGGTGGGAGGAAATGATGCCAGTAGATCACACAGTCGTGGTATTGTGTTGGCTGGCTGTCTCTGCCCGCAAGGAAACAAAAGACACTCAGGTAATCACAATATACCATGAAAGGTTAGGCTCTGAAGAAAAGAAAATCCCAGGGAGAAAGGTATTATTACTTTAGTGACTGGAAGTCCACAATTTTAAATTTTGTTCTCATTAAAGTTATTATAAATGTTTTTGTAATTATGATAATTTTACTGAAATTAAGGAGAAGGGTTTTTTAAGTGCCACACCATATTTTCTCTGAAGCACTGATCTGCTGTAATAGGGACGAGCTGCCAGATGAAAATCAAGCACTCAAAAATATATACACACACCCTCAGTTGACCACACAAATTATGGTATTTCAGGGAGCAAGGAAGACACCAGTACAAGAATACAAACTTCATCCCAGCAGTTAGCTGCCCACCAGGGGTGTCAGGCAACTTCTAAGAGTGAGAAAGACCATGCCAGGGAGTCCAGCTGCAGGAGGAGGAAAAACGTGGAAACACTGTACAATCCAGTAGGCAGAGCTTTAAACAGTTAAGCGACTTCAGTGGATGCAGGTAGGGCCCATTTCCAGTCCTGGAAAACTGCAGCAGGCTGGCCTGCAGGCTAAAGGCCAGCATCTCACCTAGAGCAGGAAGAAGGCCATTCTCACAAGGGCCATTGAGAATACCCTGGAGGCGTTATGCCTAAACCTTCCCTTCCCTTCCTATTCAATTTCTGACCTCTCTTCACCTCCAGGTTTGTTCTCTTCTCACCGGCTTGCGTTTCTCCAAGCTGGCTTCTCACACGGGTTGATGGAGAACTACCTGCTAGATCTCTGCTCCTTTAATACTGTGGGGATTTGCAGAATCGGGTGTGCAGGAAGGATTGACTGTGACGCTAAGGCGAGAGAAAAGGACAGAACTTCCCAGCCAATCTTCGCCTTTGACACAGAGAATCCCTAGGGACAACGTTCGGTATTCTCCGGCTTATTTCCGTACCAAATCAACCGTGTGACCGCCGCCAAGGAGGAACTCCGCGCACTTTAAGTGACCGCAGTGTCCGCTCTAGAGTGCTCCGGCAGGCCCCGCGTGGGTGTACAACAGTAGCCGAAAAAGGGGACGAGGGGAGGGGAAGAGGAGGAGGGACAATGGCTGTGTACTAGTGTTTGAGGGGGGAGGATTGGGGGGGTGTTTGTTTTGCTACGTAAATGAGGAGTACGTTCCCCCACCCCGTCCAGGGTCTAATGATGATAGATTCCACGCTGCATCAGGCCCCACGCCGGAGAGCCTAACCACGGAAAATAATGAGGCTGCATCCCCATTCGTCTGTATTAAAGGCGAGCCAGGCACTTTCGATAGCAAATATATTGATTCCCTTGCCCAGGCCGTGGTTTGTCCTGCTCCCCGTGAATAATTACAGCTCCTTTAGAAATTCATAATAATTAGGATTCATCAACCCACCCCCACCCGCACTGCTTTTTAAAGGAGCGTGACCCTTCTGGTGGTTCGTGCCGTGTTCCCTGGTGGGAGAAATCACTTTTTCCCACTTGGTTTTATTCTTTCGTGACAGTTGATTCCCCTCCTCCTACCTCAGTTTCCTTGTCTGTCAAACGAGGCTTTTAAATTTTTAAATAAACTTACAGCTCTACAGCACCAGATTCACGTTTCTGTTCGGGAGGAGGGGTAGATTTAACGAACTGTGCGAGGGAATGGGGGCAGGCGAGGAGAAACGGAAGAAAAAAGATTCACCTCGCCTCCGGACAAACTCGGTTGGCAATCATGTGACGCCGCAACCAAAGAGGGGGTGAGGGGTAGGGGTGCGAAACATAGCCTCTCACCTCAGAAAACATTGGGGACCTAGCGATCAGAGTTCAGTGCTTCCGGAATGACTGGAAGGGGGAGGCTGGTCGTTACAATCGCGTCCGGGCAGCAGCGAAGTATCTGCGGAAAACGCCCACTTTACTTCCAGAGCGACCCAACCAGCGCCGCCGCTAGGGAGCGAGGCCGAGACGCCGGCACCAGGTTGGGCGGAGCCTGTGGCGCTGTCCGTGGTTCTGAAGAATCGCTCTATGGGCTGGGCTTACCCAGACGCCGGCCATTGCCTCATTCACTCTCAACGCCGCACCCTCTCTCCGGAGAACCGCTGCAGTCCTAACTGCTGCCCCAGGAACATCGAAGCTTGGCGGCGTCGACGAAAAGTTCCCCAGGAGACACACACTGGTGTGAAGACTTGGGGTCCAGATGCTAGAGGGCTGCACCTGTGTCTTCATAAGCCAGTTGGGATTGCTGGAGGTCACCTGAGGCTAAAAGCAGACAATAGAGCGCGTAGCTGCGACGACGGTAACTCACGCTGGGAAACTTCCCCGGGCCCCCGAACACTCCGCGGCTTCGGTCAGAAGACTGAGTTTCCGTAGTCGAGGGTATGAAGCCCACGTTGAAGGAAGTTTCTCGCCTCTAACTGTAGAAGACGTGAAATGGCCTTGAAAATTAATGGGCGAGGAGAGGGTCTGAGACGTAAGGCAGAATGTGTCAGGAGGACGCTCCCTCCCGCCGGTGGGGTGAGGGTGCCCTGCCTCCCTTTGCGTCTTTCGCCGCCGCTGCCTCGGATCCTTCCCGTCAGAATCCATTAGGGTCCGGGGGTGATGGGCGAGGCCTGGCCAGAGTCAGATTCAGCAGGGACAAGCTGAGCCCCCAAGAGCCAGTTTCTAAGGGAACACTCGGTTTTTATAAGCAGCAATTTGTCTTATTGTGGGAGAAAGAAACAGTACAAGAAAAGCCTCACAGTTTTCCATTCTCATGCAGATGAATTGGTGCGCTCCGGCTGCGGCCTGTGTATCCCACCCCTTCCCTATCGTATTTCCTGCTCGAACAAATGAAATACCCTCATTAATTTAAAGGATGTGGGAGAGGGAGAAGGCTTTTTTCTAGCCGCGGTCGGAGAGGCACGTGCTGCACTCTTGCTGCTCCTGGGACCCCACCGCGTGCACTATCCCAACGCCCCCGCTCTGGGCGCCAACTTGCTTTCCAATATCCGGAGCCCCAGACTTGATGCAGAGGAACTTTGTATAACAAAGGGAACCCGAGAAAGGGAATTCTCTTTGCCACACCCCACCCCCGCCAGACCCCACCTCCGTAGTAAACAAAACATACTTGGGAAAGCTGTTTACAGAGGAGGTAATTAGGTTTTCAGCCCGCAGCAGAAACACGGTGAGCTCATTAGAAGTTTAAACAACAGCCAGAAACCCGCGAGGGCAGACTGCAAACTTCGAAAATGCGCAAAAGCGCTCCTGGGCGCGCAGAAGGGCATGAAGAAGCCACCAATATATATCATCTCAATAAAAAGCCACTTTTGGAAAGCTTGCATAGTAATTGAGATGGGCGCTCTTTCCTGATCTGGGCTGGCATTCCCTCATCTCGATCTGACAGAGCCAACTCAGGAAATTGCTGGTAATATTCATCTGGGGAGCACTTTCATTAAACGTAATTCATTCGACTTTCACAATAAATTGAGTGACATCCTTACAGCGGAACCTTTTTATCCTTGATTAAGTGCTTGCCAAGCTTTGGTTCCCAGTTTACTGTCACATTCCTTCAAGCGGAGTCGTCAACATGCCAATCGGCGGCAGAAAAATGCGCGCGCTGTGTTTACCAAGCTCCGGGAGGGGTTAGTGCTGACAGAGAAAAAGAGCTAGTCCAGCACTTGAGTAGCGGATAAATCAAGACCGCAACTTCCTGCAAACACGCCACAGGACTGGCTAGGAGAATGTAGGGGGAGGCGAGGGAGCAGACACGCCTTGCCATACAGCTGCTCCTGGAAGCCGCTGACCCGACGGCGCCCGGGTGGCAGACTCGCCTGCCTGCCTTTATTAATTAAAACAGCGAGGACTGTTAAGGTCTCAGAAAGAAATCTTAAACTCCTAAAGGACGTGGTTGCTTTAAGGGAATTTTCCTGAGTCGAATCAAAACTAGGCATTAAAAAAGAAATCAGAAAGAATGTACACTTCCTAACTGGCCACTTGAGAGCAGGCAAACTTTCAGGGCTTCCATCAGCTTTCCTTATGGGTGAAAGAGTGAAAGAAGAAGGTTATTCCTCATTCTCAGGATTCCCTTTTGATCCTTAATGTCACCATCGCGACAGCCAAACTCAGTGAGGGCTCTTCAGACCCAAAAATTCCAAGCAAGGTTGACAAGTACTGTGGTATTTCAGAACTGGACGAAAACAGGAAGACGTCCTTTTGCCAATGCGTGGCCCCTTCTCCCACACCCCCGATAAAAACCAGAGAAGCCCAAGACAGAAAATTGCTTATTTGAAAAAGCAATATCCAAATGTTTTCATCACTCAAACGCCCTTTTGAAAATATCGTCACCGCTGGTTATTACCCGGACAATACTGTCAATTTCTGTAGTCTGCAGAAAATCTTCCCGCAGACAGAAAAGTGGGACATTGGGCACCTATCTAAAAAAAAAACCAACCAATTTCCCTGCCACCTGGTATATTTTTCACTCAGACAACACTTTCATTAAGGAGGAAACAGCCATCAACAATTCAAAGCCAAATGGAAATCAACTTCACACAAAGAGGAGCCACGAACTTAATGGCTTTCTGGGAAAATATTGCTGAGAAAGTTGGAGCAATTCTGGTTCTCTCCTAATACTGAAAGCAGTGTCCCGGGAGCTATCACTAGAAGGCCCCAGACCACTATAATCTATAATCCTCCTGAAAGTGAGGCAGAAGAACAACCCACCCAAGCGCTTTCCACACACCCAGGAAGCTGCTTTCCTGGTCAATGGAAAGTTGAATATTTCAGGAAAATGCCTGGAATGGTATTTTCAGAGCCCTGGAATACAATGGATTAGAGTGATGAATTCTCAGGGTGTGTTGCTGGGGCATAGGCTCCTTCAAAAATCTAGGTTTGATCCTATATCAGGAAGGCTGATCTAGGGCAGGAGAGTGAGGAAATTCTGTGGGATTGGATAACTTACAGTACTGCCTCCAAGAACTGTAATTAATAGAGAACACTGAATAGCCCCTGTTAGGTAGTTAATGTGCTTTTCTTTTCAGAAATAAGCTGAAACTGATTTAAATGCTCAGTGGGCAGCTGGCTTACTTTTCAAAGGATGGGAAGTACATATACCTAGTGCAAAGAATAGATATTGGTGGTCTCTTTGCTGCTGCTCTTCCCTCAGCTCCCACATTTCTTAACAAGTTACCTGCATAATGAATGGAATGCATCCAAATAGTCTGGCTTCTAACAGTGTAGAGGTAGTATTCCATGGATTTATTAATCATTCTTTAATTTCTATTAAACAATTACTGTTGAATTAATATTTTAAGGATACCCTAAATTTGAGGGAACAAATGACTCAAAATATTTTAAGCCCAAGTTTTAAAAAGAACTTTCCATTTTTGCCAGGATTGATTAAAAAAGCAACCAGATTATTAGCAAATTTATTTCCTAACAGAAATAATGGGAACTAAATTGGAGGGCAAGAGGCCTCTCCTCATTATAACAGACTGTGGATGTATGACTTGACCACAATAACATCATTCAATCTCTTGTTAAAATCTCTGGACTCAAGTCCTGAGTAACTTTTTTGTTAACGTGTCCTGGGAGTGCTCAGTAGACTTCATTCTTGACTCTGAAAATTGCCACAGGTGAGCCCCCAAGCAGGGCACCTCTGGCTTCTGCTGGTAGGTGTCCTCCCTGTGTGCCCATGCTTGTCCTTCAGCTTGTTCCACTGAGAATAACTCAGCTTAGGACCCCTCATTCTTCAGAGAGAGAAACCACATTTCCCTAGTTTATCCAGCGTGTGCTTCAGTTCTGCTAAAATTCTATAGTCTGTTACCCCATTATATCATACTGAAAATATCCTGGAAACAGTCTAGAACTGACAAGAGAACAAAGATTGCAGGACTTTGAAAAAAAAATTTTAACAAGTATTGTTACACCATAGGTTCCTCTCCTGCTGAATTCAGACTTTTAAATCTGCAACTCAACAACATTGAGCAAACAGAAGATTTCCCTGCTTTTTTTAAAAAAATAATTTCCCACTTCCCTGCATTTACGGCTGGAGTTAGCCCTGTGGTGATTTTTGAGTATCCTGGCTAATATGCTTCAGAAGGTAACTTTGCAGACACATTTCTAATTAACTTCCCATTGCAGTACTAAAATAAGCTTCTAGTTTGAAATAGGATGGACCTATTTCTCAATAAACACAAAAAGACTCAAAACCCTCAATCTAGAAGAGGTATTCAACCTAGAAGTACCCTTAGTCAAGAAACATACTTTGAGAACATTCA
The DNA here is from genome assembly GCF_048564905.1 of Vicugna pacos. Classification (NCBI taxonomy): domain Eukaryota; kingdom Metazoa; phylum Chordata; class Mammalia; order Artiodactyla; family Camelidae; genus Vicugna; species Vicugna pacos. The sequence goes on from NC_132993.1 coordinate 57,742,930, forward strand.
CCTAAAATAAATATAGGCAAGGAACTGAAGGTTAAATACGGAGCATAGAAAATTGTTTTTCATTTTTTAAAAATCATCCCAAATTTGGTATTTAAGGGATTTCTCTATAAGCAGAAGCCTAAATATTTTTGTATAGGAAATACCTAAACAAATCTTGCTCCTTGAACATAATGTGATTACTCCTTGGGAAATAAAAGCAGGATTCAAGGAGCTTAAAGAGAAAGGTGCACTATGATATCAGCTAGAAGGCAATGTAAAAATGGAGTGCCCCTGTCACTTAACTTGTGACGTGAGTCCATAAAGACAAAAAATTACTCATTGAACTCCCTCCTAGCTTATGTCAATTCAAGGGAAAAAATAAAATAAAATAATGGTTCTGCCACTCTGCCTTTTTGGAGTGTAACTTAAACCAGCTCCTGACAACCTGCAGGCATCTACTGTAGTTTCTTGCAAAGGTCTGGGATATTCTGGGGTGTGGCTACAAATGAATGACAAATTCAGTTACTGTATCTGGTATTTAATAAAATAGATGGAGAAAGCAGCTTTGACCACTTCTTGGTCTATTTCACTGCCCGAGAGATTTAATCAAGGGTTTCTTCTTTACTTGCCTAAAACCAACCTGTCCTGACTGCCCAATTCACCCTTCTAAATTCATTTTCATGGTAAAAGTCAGCTTCTTCCTCCTCCAGGAAAACAGCTCGGGATTCTGCGGACAAATAATGATGGGACTACAAACCCTGGAAATATTGCCTTGGGTCACAGCCACCAGCCTTTTGTTTTGGTGGTGCATGTGGCTTCCAATCCCCGACACACAAAACAACTTTAGATCAGAGAGAAAAGAATGGACTTCTAAATCGCCTTCTCTGTTTTATTGTTCACATTTCGTATTGTTTTGAGTGAAATTGGAAAAATTGTCTCCTTTCTCTGTATTGCCAAAAGGCATTCAGGTAATGAAGTCTGTAACTAAACGGTAATTGAATCAGCATAATTTGCACACTGAATGGTTTTCAAATGCTCCCAGTTTACAATTAAAGGAGAATTAATGCGCTTGTTGTTGAGAACGCAGCGCATTAGAATAAATCCAGCACCGTTGTTGTAATGAGTGGAAAACGGTTTAACTGCCAACAAACACATTTAAAATTTAACACAACGTATTGATTTCACTTCTGCTTTTGATAGATTATTTTCTAGACTATCGAAATACTTGCTCCAGGCAATAAACTGCGCCACAGCCGCAAGTTTTTGCCGTGTGTGTGAGAATACTTCAAGGACATAAGAACAGTCCTGAGGTTCAGGTGCTGTGTAAAGGTATGCAGAGGAGAGGAGCAGGAGGGTTTCCTTGGTCAAGGCAATCGTTAATACTTCCCCTCCGTAGCCTTCACTTTGCGGTCCCTCCCCTTCTTTCAATAAACAATTTCTGTATTTCCTCTGGCCAAACTTTCTGTCCTCTGTCTCTAAGCTCTCAATGTCAGTGGGTTTACTGGACACAGGTAGGGGCAAGAATGATTGCAGATGGGAAATGGGAAGGACACTTTTTGCATTCTGTCTGCGTTCTAGCCGGGGAAGGCAGACTTCGGTGACAATCAGAAAGACCGTTCTTTTGGATTGGCTGCCCTGGCTTTCACCTGTTTACCCCAAGGTGTCCTGTAGGCGAGGACACTGATGCGCAGCGCCCTCTGGCGTCCACTGCTGCTATGCTAAGGCAATAAAGGTGCAAAGACAGGCAACGCTGAGGGTTCTTGGATTCAAACTGAAATCCATTACATACTCACACCCTCACAAACATATTCACACATGTTTACATACACATTCATTAACATACACAGAGTTGACACAACTAGCAGCCCTGCAGTCACGTGCACAAGGGCAACGGCTGGCAAATGCTCTCAATTGCAGGAATGGCAATGCTTTTGCTCCCAGGATTGTGGGTTCTGAATCCCTTGGGATTAAGAGAAGGCACTGCCCCCCAACTCCCGTTTACCCAACCACATCAGGTTGCCTCAGTGCTTCTCACCCCTAGTCAGAGCACACAGAACCCTCAGTGTACTCCTGAGACCCAGAGGTGGGCTATAGGGTTCTGCGCACTGAGCACAACTTCACCAGCAGGATAAGATTGTCCATGGCCCTCCCTGAAGCCAGACCAGAGAAACTGCACTGTCTAGGCTCCGCGTGGTGCCCACAGCTACCAATCCACTGCTGCCACAATAAGGTGTTTCCCTCAACACACCCTCCAAACCCCAGTTCCAACAGAGTGTAAAGTCCAGACCCCCAAAAACTCGGCTACAGGAGGACCTGGATGGCGCCTCTGTTCAGAATTCTCTCCCCAGTGACAAAGTCTGCTATAAGGGGCTCAGCACTGGAACTGAGGTTCGGTTATTTGAAAGAAAGGAGAAATTGGGAAGTGCGGTGCGGCATGTTTCCCAGAGCATCTCTGACCTAACTCTACCTGGACGCTTATGGTGCTCCTATCTGACAGTTAAACTTGTCCTGTCTGAACCCTACAAGTCGAACAAAGTAACCTACACTTCTTTTTGTGCCACATCTCCAAGCTGGGGGCTAGGTGGGTGGATTCACTTTCAAAGTCACTGACCTGGGCAGATTCATTGCTTTCCACTCTCCACCTCCATTTCCTTTCGTTTAACTCTGGATAAACTAATGCGAGCTCTCTGTCCTCCACCCCTTCTCTTTTCCATCTCTCCCCATAAAGCGCCCCATCCCACTATCTTCTCGGTTTCTGGATATCTAGGTCGCCCTAGACGTTGTTCAAAATCACGCACAGGAGAGGGGATACTGGAGCAGGAAATGGGGTGGGAACCCCAGAAAATCTCACAGGGATCGGGAGGCCAGCTTGTCAAAGTTGTTCCAACACAGTCGCTTCTAGGAACGCTGCTCTCACTGAACTGGCGGCCTCACCCTCCTCCCGCGCGCCCCCAGTTGCCTGGCCTCGCCACCAGGGTGGGATTGCGGGGGCGCAGGATCGGCAGCGACTTACCAAGTAGATGGTGGGCTGCAGGAGGAGAAGCACGTACCAGCACGCAGCCTGCATCCTCCCGCGTCTCAAACTTCCTCGGCGGTGCCTTCGCTGAGTCTTTGTTCCTTCAAAAACATAGATCCACCTGACATCCACTTTACAGAGCAAGGAGCGCTCTCAGCAGCCTAGATACAAATGAAATTAGACATCCCATGACCACGCGGGCAAGGTTAGGCTTGGCGACCAAGCGGGAAAAGGGGGTCGTGGCGGGAGGGTTGGACCAAAAAAAAAAAAAACTCAAAGAAGGGAGTGGGCAGGAAAAATTGAAAAGCGAGTAAATCCAACGCCGGAAACCCCCCAGCGCGAGGTCCGCAGGCAGACGGGCAGAAGGGTGAGAGGATGAGGTGCTCCTTGTGCCCTGCGCTCCTTAGGTGCGAGTTCCTGGGCCGTGGAGCCAGAAGGTGGCAGGGCACACAGAGCCGCGTGCAGGCTGGTTCAGAGCCCAAACGTCTCCGGCAGAGAGACCTGCTCTAGTGTTTGATGGCCGGGCGGCTGGGACTGAAGGCGGCGGCTGGTTCTTAGCCAGCCCTGGCAGTGCTCTCACACGTACACATCAGCAGAGAGAGATGAAGAAAGAAAGAGAGAGGGAGAGCAAGCTAGAGGGATTGAGCGAGGGGGGCGCTGGAAGATGAAGAGGTAGGTAGAGCTGACCAGGATTAGGTGCCGGGTATCTCCACGCGTTTAGTGGGGGTGGGGGTTGGGGAAAGGGGGTGCAATTTGCATACAGGAAAGTCGGGCTCAGTTTACCCATTCGAGCCTCCTGCACTCACAAAGGTACAAGCGCAAATACACATACTACTTTTTTTCGAGCCAAGGGGCACAGCCAGTCCCTAACTTCTAAAGTGGAAGCCTGCTCTGGTCTGTGAGGGTCACCGGCCAGGCGCACCGTCCCCTAAACGGTGGCTTTCCCCACTGCCCTTTCCTGGTGCCCCACCACCACACCCCAAGGCATCCCCCACCCCAGGACTGTGGAGGAAAAAAGGTACGTACCACACAGAACTGGGGACGAATCCGGCGAGCAGGGACCGCTCTGGATAGACTCCATGGAGAAGCTACTGGGGCCTGGCGTCTCCGGCGCCCCGGACATGCCCTCCCTGGCGCTTCATCTCCACGCTCGAGCGCGGACCGGTCCTTCTGTCTCGTCCAGACTTGCAGAGTCGGCGTTCCAGTGCCCGGGTCGCGCTAAGGACTGGTTCCGCGGGAGCCTAAGCTTAGCACAGTTGGATTCACGGTGCAGGAAACTTAAGAGGCAAGAGAGGGAGGGGGCAGTAGAGGAGTAAATAGAGGAAGAGAGAAAGGGAGGGAGAGAAGAGAATGCGCTGGGCTACTGCGCCGGACGGACCGGGACTACATGCTTTGGCTCTGGGACATGCAGTCCAAGGCTCCCTACTTCCTGAGGCTGCCGAAGGACGGTAAAAATGACTTAAGGGGAGGAGACTGGGCAAGTCCTCAGGACTTGAACTTGAGAGATAAAACACTGCCCTTTCGGAAGAAAAAAAAAAGCCACACAACAGGCGCAAGCACTCCGAGTTTCTGAGGGAGGGGTGGGGTGGCCAAAACCCGAAGGATCCTAGCGCTCTCAGCAGCTGCACCTCTACCAGCGACACTGAGAAGCGCCCGGAGCCACTCAGGAGCGTAGTTGCAGGGTCTGTCCCTGGTCCTGCCTGGCCACTGGGGGACGCTCTGGAGTGCCCTGGGGTTCTTGGCGCCGATGCTGCCGTGATGCTCTCTCCGTAGGTCAGCCGTTCGGCTCGCCTACCTTCCCGACTTGGGCAATTACTTCGGCACGTGGGTAAACGATTCCTCATAGACCAATTAATACCCCATGTAAATGGATCGCGCTCCTAGGCTCTCGGCGTGCTGGGCCCGCCGAGAGAAGTGGCTCCTGCGGTGTTTCTGGTGGCGGCAGTGCCCCTTTCCCGGGGGACGTGAGGAAGACTGCGCTCGCCAGAGGAGTGGCGGGAAGTACAGAGGGGCGGTGCGTAGGGCGGGGATGGGAGCAGGAAGGTGCAGGGCTCCTCCGCTCGCCTTGGGCGCCTACGCGGGGTGCCGCGGACCTGTGGCTGCGAGGCCGGAGACCCGGGCGCTGTGGACCGCCAGCCATTCAGCGCTCGACAGCCGAGAGGACTGGGCGACCTTGCGCGTTCGACTCCTAGCCGCGGGCTGGGCCAAGCGAGAGGAGGGGTGGGCCGCCTGGGAGTGGAGGTGGGGGCGCAATGGGGAATGCTTCAAGCTTTGCTACCTCCCTCCATCCTAACACCTCCTACTCAACCAGCATCTCCCAGTCTCCGCCTCTTCATTCTGACTCTCACTGTCTCTTCTTCAATCTCCACCTTGCTGTCTCTGTCTTTTACTAAAATAGAGATACCTCCTTCCTCTTCTATTTCCTTTCTCTTTCTTTTACTCCTTGCTTGTGCCTCGGCATCTTTCTGCCTCCTTCTGTGTCTCTCAGGATTTCTGACTCTCTCTGCCTCTGTATATCTGTGTCTCTTCCTCACTCACCCTCGCCATTCCCTGTCAAACCTTGTCCTTTTCTTCTCCCTTTCACCCTGTCCAGCGCACAACCCTCAAGCCAGCTTCGCGTATATCCGGTGAGACCCCGGGCCCAGGCCCTCTCATGCGTGCGGGGCCGCCAGCACCTCCTCAGTGACTCCCAGACTCAGACCACAAGTCTGAGTGAGGCTGACTACCTCTCTAAGCCTGCCTTTCACCAGAGCCTGCGAATGATGCACTCTGCAGGATGGCAGTTCTATGTAAGTGTTGCATTGAAATTTATCTTAGGACCCCGAGTTAGTGGCCATCAAAATAGAATCGTGATTTTTAATGAGTCTCGGGAGTCCTTTCCTCGAGCGTGGCTATTGGACACCTCAGGCTTTATCGTTTCTGCTTAGGTCAGTTGGGGCCCAGACACAATGTACCAATGTAAGCTCTACACAAGAGGTCGCAGGAGAGCAAAGGTTGAGTTCCCCTGGGGGAACGCTGGGGAACCCCTCACCCAACAACAGAGAAGTGACAATCAACAGAACCATCCTTTACTAGAGCAAACGCAGGAGGAGCTCTACTGAGACCTTGGCCTGGAATCAGACCTCCAATTTAGAATCCCACTGTAGGACATATCTGCCAGGCACTTTGAGGCCCACACTCTCCCTTCCAAGCTAAAAATAGCTCTTTAAAGAGCAAGCTCTTCTAATCTCATAAGTTGTACTCTGCCTCTGTGACCTCTTAGAATTCATTGGGGCATATGCAGAGTAAGGCTGTGAAGCACATTTTCTAATTGGGACTCTGAAAATGTACTTTAGAAAAAATACACATTTATATATAGCATAGTTGCAATGTTATCTTGGCTATCTTCACTTACCAGGTTTTTCATGCTCATAAAAAGTTACAAAAAGAAAAATAAGCACCCATACCTGAGGCTGAAAGTCCAAGTAGGGCAAAGGAAATTTTGTCTGGTTCCACTCTCTGGGATTTGGGAGGCATCCTAAAATTGATCCCCACTTGTACATTAGCTGCCAGGCTCTCCCCTGCTGGAGTGTGGAGCTGGAGTGAATGTTGCTTGCCCCTACCCACATGCCCAAGTTCAATGCTGTCAGAGCTGAACTTGCATCTGACCTTTGGGAAAAATGAGAAAGAATCAGGCCAGCTTTGGGATAGACTAAGTTCTTTTTCTAAACCTCACTTCAAAAACATTCTGCCTCTAGTGCCATTTAGCCTTTAAAAAAAATTACTGCTTGTGAAATAGAAAGACGATCACAGACCTTAAAATCTCTGTCTGAATGGGACTGATTATTTAAGAAAAGCACCACAGGTACCTAGTAAAGGGAACTGGTCTGACACTTTGTTCTATGACACAGGGTGCCAAAGAGCTTTTTATGGTAATGACCTGAGACCTTCTGTCCTGACATTCAACTCTGATGGATCCTATGAGACATTTGGCCTGGGATATGAAACAGCAGTAGATTGTCATTTTTTGTCTCTTTGTAGGAGTTTTCATCTCCTGTAGTACTCAATCAGAAAAGGACACTAAGCCAAGCAACACTGAAAAACTTACCATTGTTTCTGCTAAACCTTTCCAATATTAGTGACATCATATTGGTGGGGGATGGTGGTAAGGGAGACAAGGATGGCTTGTTCACCCTCCTTCTGTCCTATCATCTACTTTAAAAAGAACTAAAAACAGTAAAGGCATAATTCTCATATATTCCTCTGTTTAGTACCCTACTCTAAAAAGCACTCAGAATTCATCCATAGCCAGCCTTACCAGGATAGAACAAAGGTGTGATTATCCTTAAAGAGTGTAGTCTTCATGCCATTTTTTTCATACTTTAGTCATGTTGAGAATCATTTCAGAAATCATTCTCTAAATTTTGTGTGATGCAACTTAATACCCATATAAACTTAGCAAGAATTACAACCACAGTAAAACACAGTTCTCTGCCCTCAACTTTCCCCCAAGTCTACCTGATCCATTCTGAAATGAATATTATAAAGGAATAGCATATATTTATCTCCAAGAAATATATTTTTAGAAGGATAAAAGTTGGCTGACTTCAAAAGGAAACATTGATACTAAACAATTTTCCTGATAATTAGAACTAGAAAGAATTAAAATTAGAATTCATCTGAAATAAACTGATAATCCTGTTAACTGTAATTAGCTGTTTTGGTTGATTTCTTGTAATTCATTTGTATGATTCTTTTTTCCTGAGGGAGAGAGGGAGGACGGGAGTTGAAAATTTGAATTATCTTGGGCTTGGGGAAAAGAAAGAAAGAGATTAACTTTGAGTTCTATGAAACTCTGCCCTAAAATGAACCTATCTTAAAAATGCATGAATATCATCATCTTTTACCCAAAATCCAAGTAAATACGTTGTTACGAAGCACCTAGCTGTGGCCTTGCTTAAGCTTCAGGCCAAATTATATCATTTTGTACACAGTAAGTTTATTGTACCTATCTTTCCCCTAATAGTGCCAAAAAACTTATAAAGCATGCACTATCCATCTGCCTTGACCTCAGTATTACCTGGTATTTACATGTTGTATGACCTTGGGAAAGTACCTGAAGGTTCCCCTGGCCTCAGAACCTTCCCCTATATAATAAAGAAGTAGAGTTAGATGATATCTAAAGTGCCTTTCAGTTCTAAAATAACTTTTTTCTACTTTTGTATGATTAAATGTGGAGTCAAATCTGGTTTAAAAAACTCACTTCACAAATAACAACTGAATACTGCACTATGATTTTCAAAAATATTGACAGTTTAAAAGAATATATTCTGTTCAGCACATTTCAGATATTTTAAGGTAAGTAAGTGTGTTTGTGGGTTTGAGTCAAGGCCGTTTGGAACATTTCTTCTCTGCGCCATCCTTATATCCTTTCTTCTAGGTCAAAGGTTGGCTCTGTTGTATTAATTACATTATTTTTTCCATACAAATTGTTCCGCACATATTTTTGATGTCACTGATTTATGAGAATCTACACTCAGAGTGGCATCTTTATTATACTTATGAATATTTGTTTAAAAGACCCAAAGCTATTTCCGCTACTTTCACAGCATTCGTGAATGTCACTCAGGACAATTAAGAAACCCCCAGCCCCTCCACACCCAAGCTATTTTGCTACTGGAAGGAAGTATCGTTTGCAAAGTGATTTGATATTATTGAATATAGTAGAACTTGGTTAATAACTATGAGGCATGTGGTGTGCTAAATTACCTTTACAAGAATGCTTTAATAACAAGCTCACTGGAGTAGAGAGAAACAATAGCCATCAAACTTTGGAATTAAAAAAATATATATTAAAGGGAATCAAAAAGCTTTACGTAGAAGGCATTTTCTTTTTTAGAGGTAATTTATATGCTCAGTCTTTGTATCCATATTTCATTTATTCTGCTAGATGAGGACAGAAGGTTCTCAAAGGTAGAGTAGTTTTAATTATACTCACAGACTTTAAAAAGGGGAATGAACACAATAAGAGAAATGGAAGAAAATCAGCATTTAAAAGGCAGTTGAATGTAAAAGATGGGAAGATTGAGGTCAGTGCCCAAAAATCATAATTAAAAATTTTTAAAATACTGTGACTAAGCAAACCTCTGCATTATAATCTAATTACAGAAACTCTTCATGGTGGTCCCTCCAGGAATTATTAATTGACAGTTCCCTAAAGCAGAATTAAAGATAAAGAACTTGATAACCAATGTTCTGTTAACAAAGCGAAATACAGCATATGCTTTCAGCCAGGAAGAACACTGGGACTCTGAACCACGTAGAGATGGAAGAAATTATGAGGAAAATACTGCAAGCTCTGTGGTTGTCTGAAAATCGGAAGGAAGTCTGAAAATGCATATCTCATCTCTATAACTTAAAGTACATGGATATTTTGAAACATCCATTTTTTTCAGCTTTTATTCTGATTTGCCAATATGAAGACAGAATCTTAAAACAAGATGATTTATACAGGCAGGGAGCAAATGGCTCTTTCAGCCCTAAGATCACAATGATAAGAGTGTCCTGGATTAGACACCTTTTAAATAAGAGATATCACAGGGATGCAACAACCCTCTCAATTTCCCTTTTTAACATCAAATTAATGAAAATAACTACACTGGAATTTCACCATGATTAACTTCAAGGGTTATGCCATAAAAATCACATAATATTACATTTTTCTGCTTCTTCTGGTTCTAATAATAAAATGCTTTTGATAAAATTCAAAGCAAAAGGGTTGAACATCAAATTTTCTATTAAACTGGTGGTAATTTCTCTAAGCATCATAGTTTTCAATAGGATAATAATGCCTTCCATTTACTGAGTGCCAGGGACCATATCTTGGATTTTATTTACATTATCCACTGTTTCCCTAGTGATTCTGTGAGCATCAATCTGCAATTTACTTTTAAAAGAAATCTCTTAGGTTACAGAAGATCTCCTTCTTCACTCTGGTTCTCCATGGAGGCAAACTTAAAACTAATCTCAGAGTCACTGGACCATTCATCCCCACTCCCTCCTCCTGTAACTCTCCTGTCTAGTTTAGTCAGTACCACCATCCTCTCTCCAATGCTTCGACTGACCCCCTGACCATTTCTTCTCATATTATCTACATGCTGCTCATCTTCATATACTACACATTGGTGCTTCTCAGGGCTTCAACAGTTACTCTTTTTCTCTTTTCACTCTGATTAGACAATCCTGTCTTTTTCCATAGCTTTATTTATTACTTAACACCCAATAACCAACCAGCTCATAAATCCAGCTCTGATATTTTTCTTGACCCAGCTCTTCAATTGTCTGTATGTCCACTTGGATGTCTTACAGATACTTAGAATTAGCATGCCTAAACTGAACACATTATATCATTACTTTACACACATATCCTGTTAGTTGCTGTGACAGATTCAGGAGTTCTCAATTTATAACACGACTAAGCTCATGCCCTTTACCAAGTGACCTCACAGTGAAATGGAGGAATATACCTCCTCATATATGCAAAACTACTTTCTTTCTTCTCTTCCCTTTTTTTCTTTTTTCTCTCCTTACTTCCTAGGAAATGCTTCCTTTGGATACCATTTAATTCTAATCAGAGCCTTCAGGAGGTATAGCATGTTCCTACCTGATCCTCTAGCCTCCTGCAGGAGAATAGCAGACACCAGGAAAGAGCCACATCCTTCAGCATGGGTCTTGAAATGAAAAAATGCATGAGGCCAACGAGAACCTGCCTTGTGATCTGGAAGATAGCCAGCAAAGCTGACTTACAGTCCTGCAGATCCAAGAGTAAGAAATAAATGTTTATTGTTTAACCATCAATATTTTGGGATTACTTTGTTTTACAGCATTATCATACCCAAAGCTGACTAAATGGTGACATCACCACCTTACTGGAAAACCTAAGAATCAGATTTTTTTATGCCTTCTTTTTTTTCCCTACACATTCAAAATAAAAGTACTAGCACCTCTCAGTTTTTCACCTAATTCACACTCATATCTCTCCTCCTTTCTCTGTTCCTGCTCCTGCTACTGACTCAGGCTCATATCATCAGTCATCTTGATCTATGGCAATGGCCTTCTAACTGGTCTCCCCTTTTCAGCATCTACCTCCATACAGATGCCCTCCTCCGTGCCACCTGATAGAGCTAAAACAAAAATGTGTTCACATCACACACTTGTTTAAATATCTTCACAACTTCCCACTGCTTACAGAACCAAGTCAAACTTCTCAGCTCAGCACAGAAGACTGATTTTCAGTTCATCTCTGTCTACTCATCCATCTTCATGTCCTGGTTCCTGGCCCCTGCCTGACTGCATACTTCACACTCATGTTGCAGGATCCTTAGAGCTTCTAACACACAACTGTATGTCTCAATTTGGGGCCTCCACACCTTCTTTCCTTTGCTTTGAATCCTCTCAACTCAGCCTCTATGTGAACTTCTAATCTTCCTACAAACTCTGCTCAGGGGTCACCTTTTATCTTCTGCCCTTTTATCAGAGATCTGTGCATTAAAACATATTTTAATCATTTACATCATGCTGTTTATACATTTATCTTCTCTACTAAACTGTGTCATTCACTTTTGTATCCCTTGCCTTACCTTGAACTAGATTGAACTGAACTTTCAGGCACACTTGGAAAACACAGTGTCCAGAAAACAGCCTAGTGTACCTTCTTGCAAGAGAGCATATCAAAGAGTCTGGAATAACAAAACTTCATCTATGAAGTGCTCAAATAGTGCATAATTGCAAAAAATGTCAGGTAAATCTCAGCCTGGTGAAATGAGCAAAAGGAATAGGACCAGAGTGAAAGGCTCAGGATGAAAGACACAAGTTCTCTCAGCCCAAATGCCCTCAAACACTCTTCTCAGAATCAGGGGCTGATGAGAAATTTGGCCTTAATGAATTACTCAATGACTGACTCATTAACCCCCTTCACTTCCAGGGCCAAGTGTGATGTTGTACCAAAAAGTCCCCAGGTGTTCCTAAATTCTAGTTTCATTCTGCATAAGTACACCCCAAATCCTGAATCCCATTTCAGGACTCTCAGATCCTGCCTATGCCCTCCACCTTCAGCACCAGGTAAAAGAAGAAAGGGGATGGAGAGTTCAGGAAAGGAATATGAACACCATTATCATAACAACCACCAGCTTTGGATCTGGTAAACGGTATTAACAGACCCACAGGAAAACAGGACTCTAGGCTTTATGGCTCTAAGCTTCTGAATGACTCTTCTGGGAGAAAGGAGAACTGTAAGGCCCTTGGTCAAGAAAAATCTTTTTCCAATCACAGTTAAATTCCTGATGTCATAGACACCTGTAGCTCCTGCTTCATGATCTCTGAGATCTGACAAAGCATCCCTGAATCCTATTTCCATCCTTTCATTGATAAGACTCTAAAGTAACCTGTAGCCTACATTAAATGAATTCAGTGGACTTTCTCAATTTTCATATCATCAATTCTCCACCAAACTATCCTTTCCAGGTTTCTTTCTAACCTGTCTAAAAGTTTCTTCTTGTCTCCTATGCTGGTTCCTCAGACCAACTTTCCCCAGGCTGTCAATATTCTATTTTTTAAGCCCTCCCCTTTGACCTAAATGGCAGCTTAACATCTTCAGCTACCAGAGGGCATTGTCATTCAAATGTCTACTGTTGCCCGACACTCAATATGTAAGAGTGACCTCACCAATACTCCCAACACCTGTCCAGCTCACAAACAAAGTCCTATTCACAGCTACCCTAATTTCATTAGTGGCACCCAAACTTTCTTTGCATACAGCCTTTAAACCTTAGAATCAGCTCTCATTGTTTTTCTGTGTATTTCATAGGTCAGTCACACGTATTATCTCATCAAGCCTTCTGTCGGAATATTTTAAGCAGACTGTGGGTCAAATTCCTGCTCCTCATTTTGACCTTCAGTTACCTTCATGCAATGGCTCTACCCAAAATGTATCTTTTAGTATTTTCTTATATAGCCCTCTGTTTTAGTCTGGATAATTTACTAACCATTTCCTGAAAAGAAGTCACTTATTTTTACATGCCATTTTAATTATGGTGGTGTCCTTGTGTGGAAATTCCTGCTCCAACCCAATGGCTTTTCTTTTCTCTGAAACTAACCAAGAAAGACCCCTAATCTCATCTTTTGGTGCTTGCTGCTTTAATACATAGTTACTCCAGATCTTAGGCTTATCATCTGTACCTCAACATCAGGACCAGTCTTGTACTATCTATTGGATGCAAACATTGTACTTGTATATACTTTCCACTTAAAAAAAATCTTAGACCAAGCTTAGCATTTTTAGTTTTCTGTTATTCTATCTGTCAGATAGCACTTTCAGAATCAATGAAAAATCAATTGAGAAGCAAAATATAGGCACACATGAAGACATTTAGTGAAGGACTAATATATGTTAGCATGAGCAAATAAATGGATGGATGGATGGATGAAAAGGCTTTATACTGCAAAATTATTTCACACATCATACATTATCTCCTTTAATCTCCTCAAGAGCCATGAGATAAGAGTAGTATATATTTTCTAAAACTATGTAGTCTTAAAGAGGTTGACCTGCCCAAGGTTATTCCAGGACCCTAGAACCCAAATCTCTGGATCTAGACTTCACTCCTTTCTTATTTCCATCATAGTTGCTTCCTGAATAAAAATATAAAACCACTTGAACTCTAGTTCAAAGTTGTTTTCTAAGCCTTTTCATTTAGAATTGAAACCTTTTGCTGAATTTGTTTTTCAATGAAATGGTAATTCTTTAATTCTACTTTTTCCTCTCTAATAACATAGGAACCACTAGTTTCACAATTGGTTTGATCATTTACTTAACAAAATATCAACAGAACGGTTCTTTAACAACTTTCTGCTTTTGATCCTTTACATCTTGAAAGCTTGTCAAACTACCACTGACTCAAACAGTAATGATTAACAAATCTTGAGTTTCTGAAAATCAGGATAAAAATGTTCTCCGGGAATAAATTTCCTCTTTGGAGTGGACTGCTTTTTGCCACAAGACCTTCCTCTCAGATTTCTGATCTTAAAACAAAACAAAGAATAGTTTATTAAGCAAGTGCTTTCTGAACCTAATATGAACTGTACACCTCAAATATATTTTAAAAGATGTTCTGTTTACTTCCTCAGTAGGGGAACTCTTGTGGATTTTGAAAGCTTCCTTAACCCTCTTATGTCACTGGGGCACCATTAGAGATCTGAGTGAATAATTACTAACAACTATTCCAACATAATTGAATCCTTCAAGGTTAGCAACAAAAGTCTGGCGATCTTATTTGCATTACTTTTGGTCATGGGCTCTAAGAGAAAAAAAAAAAACTAAGAAAGGAAAGCTATATGGCAACATAATGATGCTATGAAAGAAATACATTCTTTAATGAGATGGACCCACCCGTTATAGCAGTCAAGGAGTTCATTCAGCAGCCCAGGTGCCTTCAGTCTGTAGCTTATAGCCTAAAATCTTTATTTGTTCCAAAACTTGAAGTTACATTGAGATCGTCAAAGGAGTTGTATATAAAACTTGTGCTAATTTTTAATTTTAAAAATTATCTTTGATAAAGAAACACAAATTTGCAATAATACAACTTAAAGTTAACTTAGTAATTATTTTTCTCATTTTATGTCATGGTAAATGGTGAATCTGCAATGTAGAGATGTTGGATTTTAGCTTCTACAACAAAACACAATGAACTATATTTAATATGTGTTAATTTTGTGAAACTGATATTCTAATTGACTAAGATACAAAGATATTTTATCTTTAGACTATGTATTTTTATATTTTCAATCTCAAGTTTACTATTTCTACCTTGTATCTTAGGTTTCAGAATTAATCAATGAGACAGAATCTTTCCAAGTATTGCAGAAGAATTTGACAAATAAGCTGATTGAAAAACTAGATATAAGCCTTCTTTTATCATTTTCAAAGAGTGAACAAAATGTAATGATGATTAACCTTGTGCACTATTTTCTCTTTTCCCACCTCTTGACTTCCAGAAAGTGTATATCTTTCAATGAAAATGGACAAAAATATTCCTCAATGAAATGGTTATAAAATGGATTTTCCTGTTGAGGACTGAAGATGAAACATGAAGATAGACTTATGCAGCAGACATTTTTCATTATTTTTTACAGCGTGGGCAAATGGAGGATGAAGGAACAGCCTTCACCTTTCATCATATGCTCTGCTCTGCTCCAAGATTTACAGTGATCCTTTAAATTAAAAAAAAAAAAAAAACTGCACAAAATAAGGAAAGGAAACCTTGACTATCAAGTATATTTTTACGTGGATAGTTTACAATGAGTTGATGACTGTTAACCAAACTAAGACAATGACTTTGAGGATCAATGAAATTCGAAAATGGGAGCATCCAAAGAAAGGAATATTGTTTCTACAGTGTAGTTTGTTTTGAAAAGTTAATGCCCAGTGAGCACGGCATAAACTCTATTTCACTTGTGATAAAACTGCACTTGAATTTATAGTGAGTGAAGCCATAGTCAGAAGAGAAAGAAATCTGATTATTTGCATCATTTTTAATGTAAAATTTCACACTCCTCTTGATTCTGACAATGGTGTGATTTGTTAAGGGCTCTAATTGTGGTCAATTATTACAGTCCTCTAGCGCCACCTAGTGTTTTCCACATATTGCTGTAGCCCAGCTCACCTACTGAACCAATTTCTTGCAAAGGAACTCGCAAAGGAAATAACATCCCAAATAAAACGAAACAGGAAGATTTCATAGCTTGATTTTGAAACTTTATAGTCAAGGTATTTTTCATTCTTTTCTTTTAGTACTTTTAAATTGCTGAAGGGCTCTTGCCATTTTTGTTGAACTCAAAGTCTTTACACCTTTGGGGTTCATTCCCATTGATAAAAGCCTAGCCTAATCACTATTGATCCTGGTAAACCCATTCAGTTATACGATTGACCTTGTTTTTGACAAAAGATAAGTCACTTCATAACTTACTCTTCTGACCATATCAGAGTTGAGGAGCTACACATGTAAGTGCTGAGTTTACAGAAACAGCCAAGCAAACATGGAAACAAAGGATGATCACCGAATACTAAACTTTTGTGAACTGACTTAAAATTAGTTGAGAACACTCTCAGTTTCTTGTTATTAAGGTAGTGGTCACAAAAGAAGGTTAAGGGGAGTGACAGCTACTCCTCCACAATCTCATTACTAAATTATAATGAAAGAATGTCTCAGAACAAATTATACCACACATAAGACATTTATTAGTCAGCAGCAAGTAAGTACAAAACTATTCAATCTACTTTGTAAGTTTAACAAAAATCCAGATCTCTTCTTTTTAGTGCCCAAAAAACTACTTTGCATGAAAGATTCACTAGAGGCAGATGTGAAAACATCCTTGAGGTATAATTTTGTTGTATTATGATCAACATCAGGCAACCAGAAATCATCCTAAACCAATGGCTGAACACAAAACCACTTAGAGATAAAGCTTTAGGCATTCTTCTTATGGATTAAAGCTATAGATCTCTAATTTTATTTCATCATAATTACTGAAGTAGTTTTGTCATTTGAGAAAAGGTGGTATCAAGAAGAATGATTCACTGCAAGTGTCAAATATGTTAGGTATGTCACAGAATAACCCTAACTAAGAAAAAAAAATCCCCTTGTTCTTCCTGAACATACATGGGAATGAGATGGTGTATATATATATATGTGTCTTGAGAAAATATCCTATTATTCTTGTTCTGGTTTTCTCTTTCTCAAATCTCTTTATCAAAGTAATCCAACAACCAGAAAAATGTCTTTGCTTCTAGATAAGATAGGACTGGGTCAGATAAAAAGCATTGTCTAAGGAAATAGAATTGCAGTCTGGAGCTTTCAAATCCAGGCACACACCAGGCTAATAGACTAGTTTAGTCAGCATATGGAAAAGCCAACATTTCTGTGCAACTCTAGTCAGGTAACAAACGAGGAAGGAGAAAGCTCATCATTTAGGCTTGAATGTCCTTTTCTTCCATTTCCACTCAAATTGATGAATGGAGAAGAATCTAGGTTTCCTGTAAAAGTGCTTCATTTTCTTCATTTACAAAATATGAATGGCACAAGAAATACAACAAAGGCATTTGATGCTCAGAGAGAGATGTGATATCATCCTAATCACAAATAAATATTTCAAAAGGGACATTTGTTTGGTACCAAAGAAAATTAATAATATATTTTTAAATGTATATGTTAATGTTTTATAAATCTTAGCCAAGTTCTCCTAGGGCAGTCTACCCAGGCAATAGAAATAAGAGCAAAAATAAACAAATGGGACCTAATTAAACTTATAAACTTTTGCACAGCAAGGGAAACTAAAACAAAGCAAAAAGACAACATACAGAATGGGAGAAAAGATTTGCAAATGATGCAACTGACAAGGGATTAACTTCCAGAATATACAAACAACTTATACAACTCAATAACAAAAAAACAAACAAACAAATCCAAAAATGGGCAGAAGACCTAAACAAGCAATTCTCCAATGGAGATGGGCAATAGGCACATGAAAAAATGTTCAGTATCACTAATTACAAGAAAAATGCAAATCAGAAGTACAATGAGGTATCACCTCACATCAGTCAGAATGGACATCATTTAAAAGCCCACAAATGATAAATGCTGGAGAGGGTGTGGAGAAAAGGGAACCCTCCTACACTGCTGGTGGGAATGCAGTTTGGTGCAGCCACTGTGGAAAACAGTATGAAGAATCCTTAAAAAACTAAAAATAGACTGACTTATGATCTAGCAATCCTACTCCTGGGTACATATCCAGAGGAAACTCTAATTCAAAAAGATACATGCACCCCAATGTTCATAACAGCACTATTTACAATAGCCAAGATACGGAAACAACCTAAATGTCCATCGACAGATGAATGGATAAAAATGTTGTGGTATATATATACAATGAAATATTACTCAACCATAAAAAAGGATGAAATAATGCCATTTGCAGTAACATGGATGGACCTGCAGATTGTCATACTAAGTAAACCAGAAAGAGAAAGAAAAATACCATATGATACCATTTTTATGTGGAATCTTTAAAAAATGACATGAACTAGTTTACAAAACATAAACAGACTCACAGACATAGAAAACAAAATTATGGTTATCAGGGAGGAAAGGGGGGTGTGGATGGATAAATTGGGAGTCCAGGATTTGTAGATACTAACTACTATACATAAAATAGATAAACAACAAGGTTCTACTAAGTAGCACAGGGAAATATATTCGATATTTGATAATAACCTATAATGAAAAAGAATATGTAAAGGAAAACATATACAAATACATTCATATTTTGAAAAATGATGAGTATCATTTTATGTCAATATAATAGATAATACATCCAAGCTAACATAGTCCTTTCTATAGGTAACTTGCTCCATGTGACTTAAAAGGTGCCATAAGGTTCACATATGCCTAAATATCTCCCCACTCACTCAGTGAAGTGCCACTCCCTTCTTGTCGAATCTCAAATTCTCACTGTAGAGCCAGTGCTGTGATTTAGACAACCTGCCAGAGAAGTAAATGGCCCCACTGCACGGGGGCCCTGCACCACCTCCACGCCCCCTCTCTTCTCAGGCCTCATCTCCTCCCACTCTTCTCCTCCCTCAGATTCTCTTCTCCCGCTGCTGTTCCTCAAAACTAGGGACATCCTCTTCTGTCTCAGGGTCTTTGCAGCTCCCTCTGGCCGGAATGTCCTTCTCCTACAAACCCTCTCTGTCTACTCCCTCATACCTTGGAGTCTTTACTCACAGGTCACCAGTTCCTCCTTCATCCTGAATTCCACCACATGCCCCCACACCCTGCTGCTACACTCTGTCTCCCTTACCCTGCTTCATCATTCTCGATTGCAACCATCACCATCTGACATAGCATTCTTCACATTATTTTTTTTCTATCTTCCTCGATGCCTAACCACCATTCCCTACACTTTCAATCTCCCTAGAACATTGGTGATCAATTTTTTCTATAAAGGGCCAGATAGTAAATTATTTTTTGCTTTGTCGGCCATATTTTTGGCTTTGTCTGTCACAAATTCTCAACTCTGCTATTATAGAGGAAAGAAGCTATTGGCAATATGTCAATAAATAGGTGTGGCCATGTTCCAATAAAACTTTACTTACAAAAGCAAGTGGCAAGTGCTGGATTTGGCCCATGGCTGGTAGTTTGCCACCACTACTCTAGAATAATAAACTCCATTAGGTGAGGGACTTGATTTGCTTTATTCACTGTTTTATCCCCATCACTTTGAAGAGGGTCTGAAACAAAGTAGTTCCTCAATTAATTGTTTGTAGAACAAATTAATGTCCTTGATCAAGTTATCCGTTTCTCATCAGCAACATGAAGTAACAATATCAGCTTTTGGGGTTATCAAAAATAAATAATTCATACCACCAAAAAAGAGAATTATAGAACAATATCACTGATGAACATAGATGCAAAAATCCTTACCAAAATATTAGCAAATAGAATCCAACAACACATAAAACAGATTACACATCATGATCAAGTGGGATTCATCCCAGGGACACAAGGGTGGTTCAACATATGCAAATCAATCAATGTAATACATCACATGAACAAGACAAAGGACAAAAACCACATGATCATCTCAATAGATGCAGAAAAAGCATTCGATAAAATTCAACACCCATTTATAATAAATACTCTCACCAAAGTGGGTATAGAGGAAACATATCTCAACATAATAAAAGCTATATTATGACAAACCTATAGCCAGCATAGTACTCAACAGTGAAAATACAAAACAGAAACAGACTCATAGACATAGAATACAAACTTGTGGTTGCCAGAGGGGCAGGGGGTGGGAAGGGACAGACTGGGATTTCAAAATGTAGAATAGATAAACGAGATTATACTGTATAGCACAGGGAAATGTATACAAGATCTTGTGGAAGCTCACAGCAAAAAAAATTATGACAATGAATATATGTATGTACATGTATAACTGAAAAATTGTGCTGTACACTGGAATTTGACAACATTGTAAAAATGACTATAATTCAATTTAAAAAATGTTTTAAAAAGTATGGTCATTGCTTCCCTAAACTTGAAAATTATTTGAGCAAGAGAAATCATCTATACATTTTGTGGCACCACAACAGGGAGAACTAGGACCACTGGGTAAATATTGCTTGAAAATGAAGTCTGCTTTTTGTAGGGATGCACTTCCTAATCAACCCTGGAGGGCAGAAGCCACACTTATTTTCCTCACCAGTGTACCTTAATGCCCTAGCAGGATGCCTTAAGGAATATAATCAGTGATAACTGAATGAATGATTGGGAATGAAGAGTGAACCATCTAATCTTCAGAGCTGGCCAAAGCTGAAACAGTATCCCTCCATTTGTGGTTTGGCAGGTTCAAGAAGGAACTTTTCAACCACTTGCTTGGGTGCAGCAAAGGTGACATCTCACATATAACTATGATACACTTGTCTCAACTAAAGAACTAACATCAGTGCATTACTATGAACTGAACACTTTGTTCAGATTTCACTAGCTTTTCCACTACTGTCCTTTTTCTGTTCCAGGACCCCATTAAGGATACTAGATAACATTTAGTTGACATGTCTCCTTAGGTATCTCTTGATTGTAACAGTTTCTCAGATTTCCCTTGTTTTGAATGACCTTGACAACTTTGAGGCATATTGTAAATTGTCCATCTATTTGAATTTGTCTAATTCTTCATGATTAGACTGATGTTATGGGTTTGGGGGCTAAAAATCACAAAGGTAAAGTGTCATTTTTAATCACATTATATCAAGGGTACATGCTATCAACATGACTTATCAGTTAACACTGATCACCTGGCTGAGGCAGTGGAGATCAGATTTCTCCACGGTAAAGTTACTCTTTTGCTCCCTTTCCATATTCCTAATTTTTGAAAGCAAGTCACTGCACAGCTCACACTGAGGGGTAGAAGGAACTGAGCTCCACCTCCTGGAGGAGGTAGTATCTGCATAAATTATTTGGAGTTCTGTAAGGAAGATTTGTCTTTTCTCTCTATTTATTTGTTTACCAATTGATCACGTATTTCAGTATGGACTCGGAAGTATGTATTCCATTCTTTAGGTTACAATTCAGTGTTACCATTGCTCATTTTGTTGCTCAAATCCTTCCAACTCTTTCAGGTTGCCTCCTGTGTCTCTTAGACATGCTTCTATCTTTTCGTTTATAGAGCATTTCCTAATTTCTAGCATTGCAAGATGCCCCAGGCTCATTTTGTGTCTTCCTTGCCCCAACCCTAAAATCAGCAATTTCTTCAAGGAGCCCTAGTTCCTTTTATTAGAAAAGAGTATTAGAAACGAAGATCTGTGCTGAGTACGCTTGTTGCTACTGGGGAGGCACTGCTTCTAGGCCCTCTCGGCAGACAACTAGAAATACGCGTGTATGTATACCGAGATGTGTAACTCGGGTTATATATGTCTATAATTATTTCTGTATCTATCCATTTTTATCTATTTTAAGTTAAACACAGTTTCATCGTGATGATTCCATTTCTAATCCAGTATCTCATGGTATCTCTATCCCCTCTTGCCCTCTCCTTGCTTTTTTGTAACTTCCCTCTCCAACTTGGAGAAGTCGGGCTCCCACCATCCACCACCCATGTATTCATTTGTTCAGCTCCAGTATACACGCAGAGCAGTTTCTGAGTTGTTAACCCATATAGCCACCATCTTTAACATCAGACACTTTACATATATATGTTATTACATCTTGTCTTCATGACAACCCATTATATAGATAAGGAGCCCGAAATTAAAACTTTTAAATTACTTGCCCGAGGTCACACATCTACCAAGTCTGGAAAGTAAATCTGAACTCAAGACTGCCTGTTTAAAATGTTAATTATCTTGCTATTTTACATATTGCTTTCCAATATTATTTTTTAAAAGGGAAAATTAGTTTGTAATATACAGTTTGAAAATAAACAGATGCGTGAAGTTTTTATTATAAAAGACACTCAGGTTTATTATAAAAATCTGAAAAAGTTACTTACACAGTTATAATATATGTACAATTTGGTATGCTGTTTTTTCATAAATAACATATGTGCATTTCTACACCTAATGAATACTTTGTATGTATAATTTTTAATGACTACTTAATGTTCCATCCAGTCAGTAGACCATAATGAGCTTAATTAACCATGTCTCTATTGTTGAAAATATAGATAACTCCATGTTCTTTACCAATATAAAAAATCCGGAAATTCATTTTATATCTCCAAGAGATAGAATCACTAGGCCAAGGTGTTTAAGGTTTTCAAAGCACTTTGCCAAATTGCTATCATAGAAAATTGTACTAATTTATTTCTCCCTTACATTATCAAAGTGGTTATTTCACTGCCACATTTTAATATTATTGTTTAAGAGCAATCTCTATGAATGGCCATTAGAATTGAGCCTTATTCTTATCATGACCAACTACAATTTAATTTAACTCAGCGTCCTACTCCCAGTATAAAGTGATTCCAAAAAGAGTTAAGCTCTGAATCTGATTAAACAGTAAAAGCGTGCATGTCACTTGAATTGTAAAATATTATTTTTATTAATAAATCTTCTGAGGGGCTATGCTTCTGCCTCTAAGGCTTAATCTTAGCTTGCCTACCATCCTTAATTAAGAACTCTTGGTAATATCAATAAATCAACTACTGTTTATGTCTGTAGCTGCTGGGCTATCGTGCTCTGATCCTGCTCCAAGCTTATTAAGAGGAGTCCCAGAATCTACGTGTGAACCAAGAGTTATTCAGAGATTGAATAAAAAGTATGTATCCTATAGACTACTATTTTTCCAATATATCTATATATTGTCGTGGAAAAATACAAATTTATTTCAAAGCATTGTTGAATTAATTACAGTTTTTATCATCAAATGTTTTCTCAGAAGATCCTAAAAATACAACTTCTCTTATGGGGATTTTAGAGATTGAAAGCCATTAAAAACATTTCCTCATATTGAAAAATGTTGAAAACCACTTAAATTGGCGTCAGAGTACACGTGAAAATTTGGTGGTGATGGGAAAGGCAGGCACTTACTGGATGCCATTTAAATGGTCCTTCTTTAGCTTGAATTCTACACTGGGTACAAATTTAATTATCTTAGCCCTTTCTGAGAAGTTCAAGTACTCCTCTTTCAATGAGGAATGTTGCAATAGTCTAAAAAAAAGAAGAAATGACAACAGCACCCACATTCAGAGCCAAAATTTTCCTTAAGCCCAAAGTATTTGGGGTGAATGCAAGCACAGCCCAAATCTTCCCTCAGTTATTCTGTGTGTGTACCCAGTCTTGCACTGATCTCAGACATTTTCCACAACTTAGATCAGGGGCTGTGTAGTTGGCCACAGTGTCCAGAGGAATCACAGGGAAGCTGAGCTATCATCAGTTGATGGGGTGGTTTTCTTGGATTTCTTTGTTACCATTTAAGTATCCTCAAAGCCTGAGTGATCATGTTAAGGCAGACACCAGGCAAGAATGAGAAGGCTGATTCTTATAAAGAGAGATGGAAGCGCCGTTACTCAACTCTGCCATAAGACTTTGAAACCTTACATCTTGTTTTGTAGGGAACAGCAGTGAAGCAGGAAATTGCTAATGCAACACATTTGGAAGAAGAGAAGAAACGTGAGGACGCCGAGCAAAAAGGCCAAGATTTTAATACTTACGTAAGGCCCCTGCAACAGAGCTCAAGTGTTCAGAAGTAAGCATTCAAGAAGTGAAATGCCATTTAGTTAACTGTATATATGAGGTAATTTGCTTAAAGGAATCTTACAAACAAAAGAATGGAGTTAATCCATACCATTTAGTCAACAGGCACCATTTTTCCTCACCAGCTTTGACCTGCCATTACTCTTATTTCTAATAAAGCATGGTAGCTATCACATACAACAGGTTATAAACACATTCACAGTTTTAGCATTTTGTAGAACTTACTTCTCAGTAATTTTGTAGAACTGTACTACACACACTGTATCTTTAAATCTTACAAAATCCTAATGTTCAACACACAAGAATTTCCAGAGGATATGTGAATATAAATAGCGTTAAGGGATTCCATTTCCAGATCCTCAACTTTCACATACACTCTTTCTTAAAATGTATTTTCTTAGCTATCACTCAGGTCTTGGTTTCCAGATACCACTTACTAATAAAAGAAACCACGGCTCCTTTACAAATGATTGATTCTAGGGACAAGGCATGGGAAATACAAGAGGAGCCTGCAATATCTTGTAGTCCCAGAAAATAAGAAAGTGGAAAGAAAGAGAGAGAAAGACAGGGAAGAAGGAAGGAAAAAAGGAAAGAAGGAAGGAAGGGAGGGAGGAAGGGAGGAAAAAGAGGGAGAGTTGGAGGGAGGGAAGACAGAAGCATGTCAAAAGGATGCAACCCTTAATAGTTCCCAGTGGCCAAAGCTGAAAGAAATTGAGCAACAAAATAAATAATATTGGTTTATAACCCAAAAAATAAAATAAGCATCTGTGAATCTGTAGTGATATAAACAAATGATTGAATAAATAAATAAATGGAGAAGAGACAATTTTCCTTATATAGTTGCTTGGCTATGAGTGAACTCAAGAAAGAATAAGGGAAACAGAAAATCACCATTAGAAAGCCACAATATTAATTCCTGCAGATAAGAGCCACTGATTTACACTAAAATTAGTAGGCAAAACTTTAATGACAGGCATAGAAAACAAACTTATGCTTACCAGGGGGAAAGGGGGTGGGAAGGGATAAATTGGGAGTTTGAGATTTGCAGATACTAACTACTATATATAAAATAAATAAACAACAAGTGTCTTCTATATACCACAGGGAACTATATTCAATATCTTGCAATAACCTATCATGAAAAAGAATACGAAAATGAATATAGGTATGTAGGTATATGACTGGAACATTATGCTGTACGCCAGAAATTGACACAACATTGTAAACTGACTGTACTTCAATACAAAAAGTCAAAAAACAAAAAAAGAAAAAAAGATAAGATTGTCAACAACAGCCCAGCCTCTCCTAGTGTGATTATTACTCCTTCCAATTTGGGGATAATCTGCCCTGAGAATCAGTTCCTGGGCCCTCTTTGGGGTTCATTTCCACCTCAAAGGGGTTCAGGACAAGCACATAGTTTAGCCTGTGAATTCCTCCATAGATCTAGGCTACTGGCCTGTATGGAAACCCAAGACTCAAGCAGATCATCTAAGCCTTGGATTGATTTTTCCCTCAAACCCTGTTTTATGCTTACAGCACAGTTCCAGAGTGGCCAGACAGACCCACAAAGCATCTAGATCCCGGACTAGTAAACAGATGACAAGATCATGGATATGGATAATCCCTCTAGTCTAATGATTCTCAAAGTACCATCCATAAACTGGTTATCAAAGTCTTTTGAAACCTTGCAGTGACTTAGATTTTTTTTTAATTGTGATAAAATATACATAACATAGAGTTTATCATCTTAAACCATTTTTAGATATACAGTAGTTATATACATTCACATTGTTCACACTGTTGTACAACCAACTTCCAAAACTCTTTTCATCCTTGAAAACTGAAACTGTACTCATTAAACAATTCTCCATTGTCCCCTCACCTGGCAACCACCCTTCCACTTTCTGTATCTATGAGTTTAACTACTTTAGGTACCTCATAGAAGTGTAATCATACAGTGTGTGTCTTTTTATTACTGGCTTGTTTCACTTAGTTCACCCATGTTGAAGCATATATCAGCATTTCCTTCCTATTTAAGGCTAAATGACATTCCATTGTATGTATATACCACATCTTGTCTATCCATTCATCCACTGATGAACACTTTGGTGACTTTCACCTTTTGGCTATTGTGAATAATGCTGCTATGAACATGGGTATACAGATACTTCTTCAAGACCCTGTTTCCAAGTCTTCTGGGTATACCCCAGAACATGGAATTGTTGGATCATATGGTAGTTCTATTTTCAATTTTTTGAGGGACCATCGTGCTCTGCTTCCACAGTAGCTGCACCATTTTACATTCCCACCAACAGTGTACATGGAATCCAATTTCTCCACTTCTTTGCCAATGCATGTTTTCTGGTATTTCAGTTTCTGGTTTTTAGTTGTAATAGTAGCCATCATAATGGGTGTGAGGTTTTCTTTTTATATAATCAAACTAATAAAATCCATTGTGCATGAGACTCGAAGTTCCTTCCCTTGGGTCAACCACAAGTTTCCTGTGTTTTAGTCTCCCTTGCAAAATTGGAATATTCCTTCTCTTCTCATCTTACAGAATAAAAAAAAAATGTTTGCTTCATCTGCATGAGAGGAATGATACACTGAGACTACTTCTGAGGAGATGGCAAGATATTCCTAGGAGTGTGCAGGGGAAGAAGATGAAAATGGGGAGAACAATGTGAAGGAATTAGGAGTCTGTGGGGAACGGAGCAGGAGCTATGAATAAACAGACAGAGAAACTCAGTGTGTGTGAAGTTCACACCTGCCTTAAGGTGAGTAGCCCATAGAAAATGCCAAAATAGCCTAGAGAGAAGTTCACCCTTGCCGCTTCTTGAGAATGGCATGCCTGCTCCAGCCTGCGAGCCCCTGCCTAGTGCTTGCCTCTGAGGGAACGTTCTTCCTCCCATTGTCTGTATGGGTAACTTCCTCCTCTTCTTTAAGTCTTTATTCAAATGTCATCTTCTCTATAAACCAACTTTGATCACCCTATTTATATTTGCAACCTCCATCCCACCCCTGGGATGCTTGATTTCCTCTTACCTACCTTTAATTTTCACGTGTCTCATAGCTTTTATTGACTTCTAACAGACTTTGTGATTTACTTATTGCTCAGTGATTTACTGTTTAATTGCCTCCCTCCCTTCACTAGAATGTAAGCTTCACAAGGGCAGGAATCTTTGTTTTATTCATTGATATACCCCAAAGTTGTAGAATAATGGTTAGCCCATTGTAAGTATTCAATGAATATTTGTTGAATTTAAAAAGGAAGGAAGAAATATGTGAAAGGAAGGAGAAACAAACAAACAAAAAAATAGAGTAATATGTTCCTGGTGCTTCAGTAATGGCCCCCAAATTTCCTAAAGTGAAAAAAAGAGAAACGTGGCTTTATTAAGCATATATGCTAAAATTGCTCATGATGTCAGTGTCTGAGCTCCCTCTGAAAGCAGAGATTGATATAAAGTCTTAAGCACAGCTAGCTAATTTGGAGAATAAGATCCAGGGAGCAGCAGTGAGGAACCAAGGAGAGTGAAACAGAGAAAGAGGAAAGAACACTATAAAGATGCATTACTGAGTCCGTCACTGCTGTAGATGACTCATGACTGATCCTCCTGCGGCCTTCAAAGGAGCCTTAGGAAATGTTAGAACTGTCCACCCAGGGGACAAAAGAGACAGATGTACTTTATCCATTAGCTTCTGTCTCCAGTGGCCAAGGATGACTCCACTTTCAGAGCTTGCATAGAGGTCAAGCTCTTGGCACCAGGAAAGCTCAGAGGCAGGAAGCATGACATACTCAGGATGAGAGGGGAGGTGCCACCAGACAGATATCACTTTCCTGAACAATGCACAGAGCTAGTCACTGAAGTGTGGGTAAGAGGAAAGAGGACATAAAGTGGTTCAGAAGAGGTGACCTACATGAATGCCCAGCACACTCTTGAGGCCACCTTTGTGATCGTGTTTAAGTCTTTCCTTAGCTCAATTCCTTCCACATATTTAATGTTTCCATGTCTTACATTTGCCCTACCTTGAAGCCTGCCTCAAGGAAGAGAATGAAAAGGAAATTGAGATGTGCATGGTTTCCAAAGAAGAAAGTAGGTATGAGGAGGCCCAATGAGAAGATAATTTGTCATTGGGCTAGGAACACTCTAAAGAAGGCAGCAACTGACCCAAAATGAACCAAAATGACTATCACCTTAAATGCTTTAAGGGACTCAAAGCAGAGATCAATGAGTATGACAGATACTTTATGAACAAGTCTTTAAATCTTTCTGGAGGACCAGCAATATCTTCACTCACCCGAATGAAGCAGCAAGTAGACTGGGAAAACTTGATACTGGCAGAGTTGTGGCAAGAGAGGGCTGTGGTAAGCCACCTGCTCCTGACTCACACCAGGTTGTGTAGAGAAATCATTATGCCTGTTTGGGGCCAATAATACCTCCTCACTGATTGTCATTCAGTGTCAGAGATTAGCCCTTTCAGTCACTAATGGGGCCTACAGTACATGGTGTGGGAAGGCAAAGATCCTGAAGGGACACATCCATTTATTCATTCAAGGTCCAGTGAGAACAGGGAGCAGAAGAAGAAACTGAGGCAGAAGGAATAAGTGGTTGAGACTTGGAGAAATCTGACAGGTCAAGTCCAAGGGAGATGAGAAGTTTGACCCTCCAGAATTGTTTAGTTAAAAAAATAAAGGAAGAGGGATGTAAGAAACAAATGGGACTTTAACTAGCAGAACTAAAAACAGTAGAGAAGAAACAGCTAAAGTAAATCACAGTAACAGAGAGAGGGAGACCGCATCATGCTCACACACAGAGTGGAAACCACAGGCACATTTGCTGCCTCAATCCTTGCCCGCCCAGGTGTTAGTCCTTGCAGGAAGCCCTGCCCCATGCCCGCAGGCTGAGTTGGCACCTCTCCTGCATGCCTCTTCTCTCCCAGCCCTCCTCAAGTGGCATGTAATTGACTATTTACTCGTCTGTCTCCTGCCTTAGAGTGTGAACTGCTTGAAAGCAAGGACCTTGGCCCTTCTTTGTATCAGTGTCTAAATCAAAGTAGACTCTCAGAGATTCTCAGAGAATGAATCAATTATTCTTCCCATGAAATGGAGGTATGAAAATAAGTCCAGAAAAGTCAAATACAGAGCAAAGTAGTTGTGGCTAAAGACAAAACAAACAAACAAAAAAAACAAATAACAGAGATACAAAATTCCTATTAAAAATACAGATTCTTTCCAAAATTTATTTTAGGATAGGTTTACTGTTGCTTA
The DNA here is from genome assembly GCF_048564905.1 of Vicugna pacos. NCBI lineage: Eukaryota > Metazoa > Chordata > Mammalia > Artiodactyla > Camelidae > Vicugna > Vicugna pacos. Next base: position 57,771,979 of record NC_132993.1, read on the forward strand.
TTCTTTTAGTTTTTGCTCGTCTGAGAAATTCTTTATCTCTCCTTCTATTTGGGAAGGGTTGGGGGAGGGATAAATTCAGAGTTTGGGATTTGCAGATACAAACTACTATATATAAAATAGATAAACAATAAGGTTCTACTACATAGCACAGGTAACTATATTCAATACCTTTTAATAACCTATAATGAAAAAGAAAATTAAATATATATATACACATAACTGAATCACTATATTGTACACCAGAAACCAATACATTGTAAATCAACTAAACTTCAACAAAAAATTTTTAAATGTCAAGATATTGTGCCTCAGACTTTCTGGCTAACTCTCCAATAATAGTTCCAGGTTTAGAAAGAAACAGTTCTTCCAGGAAATACTTGCCATCAAGTATTTTCTTCAAGTTCTGAATAAACACTATTATTATTTTCAGTTTTCAATTATATGTTCTGAAAAACTTTCAATCAAGAGGAAGAGAAGAATGAAGACAGTTCAGACATGCAAATATTTCTTTGAGACTTCAGTGATTCTGACCCAGCAGTAGGTTTGACAGGAGCCAAAGGAACGTGCACTTTTACAAGTCTCCTAGAACTGCTGATATAGTGATCCATGGACCAACTTTGTGGAATAACTTCTGTACTATTCTGAACTGCAGATAGCAAGCTCTATCGTGACCAACTGTCTTACAGTGATAATTATGTCCAGGGACATACAAGCATCATCTAGAATTTTCATCCATGAGTGTGTCCTCCTGAGGCAGGAGGGGCCAGTAAGCACTGTGACCACATGCAGGGCTATCTGTGTGCATGCCAAGAGGCAGACAAGAAGGGGCAGGCACATCCCTGAGGCACTGCTGAAACAAATGGACGTGGAAGTTAAGTTCCTCACCATGGCAAGTGTGTTTACTTTCTTCAGAGAAAAGGTTGATCATCAACAATAACAAAAAATCAAACATGCTTCATAAGGAACTTGTATTCATTTTCTTGGAAGCACTGAGGAGCTGTCCTCGGGAGGGAGGGACTGGAGGTGGGGATGCACTGGAGGAGTGAAGAGCAGAATGAACCCACAGATGCACATAAGAACAAGGCCCCAGCAGGAGCGAGTACTTTCAGCTTGGAAAGTTTCACTCATGGACTTTATCAAAGCCCCTGACAGTTAAGTAAACCTTGCATACAGGTTTAAGAGAAATGGCCAGGTCCACCATGCAAGGCTGAACAAAAATTTGAAGTAAAACAGAATTATAAAAAAAAAAATCTAGAAATGAAAAGCCTTTCTGTTACTGAATCTGACAGCACCTCCATCCATTGCTGTCTTCCATAACATTGTACATAGAGCATATTTCATAAATTAAAAATATTTATTAAAGTATTTAACTTTTACTTCAAATGTTTAGGCTTACATAAAAGTCACAATAATAGTACAGAAAGGTACCACACACACTTCACCCAGCCTACTCCAATGTTACCATCTTGTGTTAAATGTAATACAATTCCCCAAACCAGGAATAAACATTGATATTATATTATTAGCCAATCTACAGTCCTTATTCAAATCTCAGCAGTGTTCCCACTAATGGCCTTTTTCTGGTCCAGGACCCACTTCAGGATCACACTTTGCATTTAGTCGTCCTTCCTCTTTAGTCTCCTCTGGTCTGGGACAGTCCCCGTGTCTTTGTCTTTTTTATGACTGTGACAATTTTGATGGCCAGTTCTCTTGTAGACTATCCAGGCTAGGTTTGGCATTCCCTCATAATCAGACTGGGGTTATGTATTTGGGGCAAGAATACCACAGAAGTGAGAGTGTGTGCTTCTCACCACATGTATTCTTGAGGGGCTTGAGAAGAAAGCAGAGAAATCAAAACAGGAGTGGGGTAAAGGCCAAGTTTCCTTAGAAGATAAAAAGTTGATGTTTTCAAGGAATAATAGACCATTGACAGAAAAGGAAACATCTTAGGTCAGTAGGAGTGAGGACAGGGTGAAACAGGATCACTCAAACATGGCTGGAGTGAGAATAAATAGGAACAAAAATTTTAAAAAGCAATTTGACAGATACATCACACATCCTAATTTTTTTATAAAACCTTTAACATCAAAACTTTACTTCTGAGACTCTATCCAGGGAAACAAGTGGAAATCTTGCTATTTATCAGTGTCATTTAAAAAATCGAAGAAAAATAACTGAACATCATTATAGTAAACAGCTGGGATTTTTTGCTGCACAACAGCTGAACATCCTTTTGATTTAGTAAAGGGAAATCTCAAGAGGTAAAGAATTTAGGGCTCTATCTCCCACTATGGAAGACAATGTCTTCCATACGGCCAGCAACATAGGCTCGACGAATCAGACACTCACACCTGGAGTTTTGAATATTGAGGGAGTGATGTAAACAACCAGAGGCAGTCAGAAATTAACAACAATTGAGGATGTTTATCTTATAAATTACCAAATTACAACAAGCATTTGAATTCATACATTTACCATGTGTCTTAGGTGAAAATCAGGACAGTCACTAGGAAGTAATTGAGCTTTGAGAATATGTGATGGTATAGACTGAACTGTGTCCCTCCAAAGGTTCTATGTTGAAGCTCTAGCCCCCAATATGATAGTATTTGGAGATGAGCCCTTTGGGAGGTAATTAAGTTTAGATGAGGTCATGAGGGAGGGGCCCTCATGGTGATATTAGTGTCCTTATAGTCTCTTTCTCTCTCTCTCTCTCTCTCTCTCTCTCTCGATCTGTACTATGTGAGGACATAGTGAGAAGGCAGCTATCCACAATCCAGGTAAAAAGCCCTCACCTGGGAACTGAATCAGCCACAACCTTGATTTGGACTTCCAGCCTCCAGTACTGTGAGAAATAAATTTCTAGGATTTTAAGCCACTCAGTCAGTGATGTTTTGCTTTTGCAGCCCAAGCTGGGTAATACATACCAGAAAATTTGGAGAATTTTATGTTCCTTGAAACTTCAACTGCCACTCTGGTCTGATAAAGCTGCCCTACTATACTTGAAGACCTTCTAGTAACCTCATTTGGAGAAATTACTTTGCAAGGAAAAGCCAATTCTCTTTATCCTTCACTTCTCTATAGTTCTAGTCTTATAATTAGAGTCAGATCCCAGAATGTCTTGGGAATACAATTAAAAAGTCAAATGGTTTTGCTGAAGGCTTATACACAAATGAAATTGCTGGATTATATAATTTCATATCAGAAAAATCTTGGAAATGAGTTCTGAAGGTCCTCCGACAAGTGTTCACAGCATGAGTACATTCACCAGAGATTCTGGATTTGATAAACTAATTCAAGCAGCTAGAAGTGGGTTTACTTAGTGTTTAGATGGTTTTCCTTAAACTAGTCATGACAGTGGACAACACAAAATGAAGCTGAGATGCCATTTTAAAAAGCATTCTTAAACAGAAAGATATACAAGAGCTCATGAAATGATACTGGAATAGATTAATCACATCCAACTCATCCACCCCCTACCCTCTATGTCCTTCAAGGGGATCTAACACTTCATTCTCCCAGGCCTTGAGAAATACACTGGTGAGGAGAGTGCTGGCATCTCTGAAAAGCACTTAGGTGGTTTTTACCTAAGTCCGAGACACTGGTGGGAGACACTGCAGTGAAATGGTCTCCCTGACTTCCAAGAGGATGGGAGGATCCTGAGATGACCGAGGCTCTGGAGCACCACTGAACCGCCCCACACAGGGTAAGAGTGGGTACCAAACACAAAGGAGGGCCAGGGTGAAAATCGGAGTGGTTGTCTTGCAGGGCTCTTTGGTAGAGAATGACTGACCGTGAAGTTCATAGAACCAAAATATACAAGTAGATAACCAAAGCGCTTCTTGGTTTGTATAAGCGGCAAGTCTCCAGGCTGATGACCTGAGCAACAAGTGTCAATAATCACAACACCTCACAGACAAAGAGCTCCTTAACTGAATGGGAGGAGGGGGATTTTTGAGGAGGACTTTGCAACCATACAAGCATTTACTGTGAAATTTCCCCCAGCTTTCAAAGGGGGAACTGTGGCACTGGGGACTTTTTGTCACTTGCTAACGCTAACTTAAAATCTTGGCCCCTCAGAGCAAGAACCACTGGAGTTCACCTGTTAGAAAGGGGCTTTCGTAGGTCTGCTGATAAATAGTGATAAATCCTGAACTAAGAGCATATTACAGTAGTCCTGGTGGAACCCCAAACACATCGTGGGTATAATAACCCAATAAATAACTCAATAACACGGGTTATTTCCCCATTTCCCGGATATACCATTGCCAGCTCATTAGCTGGCGTAATCCCCTCCCCTGGCTCCTTGATTTCATTGAAGTGGTGATTCTCAAGTCAATCAGACCCAAGACTGCTTTGAACACTTTTTAAAGCTTGCTTTACTTTCCTGAAATGAAATTCATAGATAATATGAACCAATCTAAACACACAGTTTTAAAAAGATCAGTGGAATGCCTTTCCTGTTGTATGAAAAAGAAATAAAAGTAAATTAATTCGTAATAACATAAAGGAAATGTTTAGGCATGATTGCATTAGCAGTCATAGCAACTGACCCTGAAGTCACAGCACCTCAGTCTGAATTAGTCAGATGCTTGCCCCATACACAGGATCACTGTGAATGTTACAGCCTCCAGTGAAGACTGATATACGTGGGCCACATCAGCAACTCAAGGACCAGAGGCAGCATTGCCACCATTGATATGATGCTGCAAAATGGTGTGCAACTCTTAAATTTTTCCAAGCAAAGGAAGTAAAATCCACTCCCAATTTACATGGTAGTTCTACTCCTGGAAGATTCAAAGAGTGTCAAAACCATGCAAAAATACTTAGTGTCTTTGTGAAAGATGAAGTTAGGTTTTAGGCTGTAGACTATCTGGAGTGGCATTCACAACTCTGTAGGATTAGGATGATTCCTGTAGAGGTCTTGCCTTGCAAACTGCAGGATGACTAACATCCCTGACCCTTGACCACTAAATTCAGTAGCATTGATAAATCATTGTAGCAATCAAATATGTCAAACTCCCAGAATGTCCCTCAGGGTGGTAGCACTCTGGCTGAGATCAAGCTCAGGGGGTGGATGCTGTGACAACAGGAAGGGCCACCTGGAAGCTCTGGCACCCTCCCTCTCTACCACAGTGGTAAATCTCAGGGGTGCGTATCTTCCTCCAAACCTGAAAAACGCAGAGGGGAAGATTCCCACTGGAATTTAAGCTACATGATGGCAGGAAGCTTTGGCTGTTTTGTTCATTTATGTATTTCAAGGGTGTAGAATAGACTTGGCACTTAGTAGGCACTCAAAATACATTTGTAGGGGAAAAATGAATGGAAAATTCCTTTTGATCTTTAAGTTAGTCTGTGCAGAAGACATGTAGGTCTTTGAGAACTTAAGGTAGTGGTAACATGTTAGCTTTCTCAGTTGGTTGCTCTATTTGAAGGTGCCACTCCAGCTGTACTGTTTTTCCTGAAGCAAATAAACACACTTCCTAGGCAACTAGCATGTCGCTTTTAATCTTAAAAATGTGTTTATGTTCTCTCTATCCCTAAAATCAGAAAGGACCTAAAACAGTTTGCTATAATCTGGCAAGGAGCATAGTCTATCTTTACTACCTTCCCTTAAAACTATATAAAATCTCTGGAGGCAGATTTAATCCCCCAAAATTTTGAATGTCACACCCCTCTGAAGGTCATCATCTTTGTCCCCTATATGGATGACATGATGATATGATCTGGAAATCAATATAGAAGTTATCCTAGAAACCTTGGGAATATATCTGCACATCATAGACTGGCATATAAATCCTGTTAAAATATAGGGAACTGCCAAGTGAAGGAATTTGCGGGAAGCCCAATATCAAAATATTCTCTTCAAGGTGATGGGGAAGTTACTATGCAGTAAGCCCCACCAACCACAAAGAAAGGCATAGTGTTCCTTGGGCCCCTTTGGGTACTGAAGGCAGCATTTAAGGATGACAGGGTCAGAAGTGAGAGGTCCATGACCAGGACCCTAAGCGTACTGTGCAGTGTGATCTTGGCTAAATCTTGCCTATCTTAATTCCCCATTTTTCTCATCAGTCCCATAAGCCACCTGAATACTCTTTCAGTTCAATGCTTTTCTGCTTCCATTAGCCAGAGTTAATTTCTCACATCTGCATATGAGAACCCTTATTTGTATGGCCCCTAAATTGGAGAACAGCAAAAATTATAATTACAGTAAGTTCACAAGTATAAAGTAAGTATTTATATAACATTAAGTGAAAATAGCATAAAACAAAATGTTGTATACATAAATGAGTGCAATAGATATAAAAAATGCTTAGAAAAAACTGTAAGGAAATATATCAAAATATTGAGTGGTGTTCTCTGATAATGAGAAATGGAAGCTTTTTCTTCTTCCTTCTATGTCTATTTCCAATTTAGTATAATGAATACCTAATTCATTTATAATAGAAAATGCTTATCTTGTAAAAATCAAGTTAGCAGGAAGATAAATAAAATTTGAAAAGACTCCATATATTAGAAATTGTTAATGTTTTGCAAGCTAAGTTAGAATAAATCCTTTCTAATAAAAAAAATCTGTTAGGATAAATAAATCAATACGGAAAAGTTTGGGGGCTCATTTAAAGTCACATGTAGCATTCCTCTCTGGAGCTGTATTTATTTCTGTCCCTGCTCAGCTCACAGAAATCACTAAAGAGCACCGTGAAAAAAAGAATCATCACAAGGACCTTTCAATGAGAGCCTGGAACCCTGGGATATTATTTTCTTATTGCTGCTGTAAAAGTTACCACAAACTTAGTGCTTAAAACAACTCAAATGTATTATGTTTTGAAAGTCAGAAGTCTGAAACAGGTGTTGCAGAACTGGACTCCTTCAGGAGGTCCTAGGGGAGAAACCTTTTCCTTGCTTTTTCCAGTTTCTAGAGATCACCTTCCTTCCTTGGTTCATAGCCCCTTCCTCACATCAGTCAGACCTCTGCTTTCATCAGCACCTGCCGCCTCCTATAAGGACATTTGTCCTACAGGCCAGTCTATATAATCCAAGAGAATCTCTTTGTCTCAAGATCCTTAACTTAATCTTTTCTGCAAAATCCCTTTTGCCATGTAAAATAACACATGCACAGGTTTCAGGAATTAGGATGTGGATGTCTTTTGGGAGGAGGGCATTATTCTGTCTACCATACTTGCACTTTCAAAACTTCAGTGATGAAATATAGGACTTTCTGGAATCTGAGAAGGGGGTAGGAATCTGAGAAGGGCTATGGTAGGAATCAATCCTTTCAGGGCAGTTTTTCTTGCTGCATTCCCCAGGGCCTGGATGCTGGTCAGAACGTGTCAGAGGTTGCTAAAGGAGCAGAGGTGACCCTCCCAGCCCTCACACAGGGCTTCATAACACTAGAATTTTAAAAAGAGATTAATTGCTGAATTTTTTTAAAAGTTTGAAGACCACTGTGCTCCTTGAGAATGCTTGAACATATTGGAAATTCTTGCTTTGTTGGGGTTTCTTTGCAGTGGACTAGCCTATTTTCCTCACAATAACCACGAGAAAGGAGAGTATTCCACATTTATGTGGTCACCTCTCCCAATAAAAGATTTTATATCTGCCTATCAAAGAAATAAAATGTAAGACATGAGTCATAATGCAATTAACTAGCCATCTTTGGGAAAGGATTAAAAGAAGAAATGATAACTGAACTCTTTTCTGTCACAGCTGTTGCCTAGTATCAGCAATAGTTATATCAGAACAACTGAAGAATCCCCTTTTCACAATTACGTTTGCAACGTATTACTAGTGTATTTACATTGGGGAGATATTTTGTATGTCTTACGTTTCACCGTATGTTTTATTTCAAGGCTATTGTTGCAAGACTTAACATTTGTATAGCAATTCACGATTACAAAATGTTTCCACATACATTATTTAACATATTTAATGGGATAAATATTCACTTTCAACAATATTTTGCTAACATTCTAGCTTAGCACCAGAATAGTATGATGGTAATCATTTAACAATCAGCTTCCCTCTCTATACCCTACCCCACAAAAAAGCCCGGGTTTATAACAACATTGGATTTCCATATAGGAATATTCCCATTGTAGTTGATTTGAATCTAGCAATGCATCTCCGAACAGGGAGTTAGAGATGTGCACAAACAGCTCTTGCAAGTAGACTGAAGTGGGCCCCAGAATGTCACTCCAATTTAGGATTCAAGCTTCCTATTAATGGACTAGGACCATAGTAAGCTTAACTGAAAGGAAAATAATTAGCCGTCGAAGAAACAGCTTTCCCAGGAGTTACAGCATGTGGTTGTGTGCTGCTCTGCCCAGTGGGCCTAGGGTCCTGTTGCTGTTTCTGCGGCCTCTTGTGGCTGCAGTGTGCTTTAACCTCCAGTGGGTAACACTTGTTAGTCTTCTATGGAAGACGGCCCTCAAGCTACTGGATCAGCTTGCTTCCCCCTCATGGGGTGTTAAGCCAGTGACTCACAGAGTGCAGGCTCAAGAAAGCTCAGCTCCCTTATCTCAAGGCTTTCCCTATGGGGTAGACCGAACCCAGTCTCCTCTGGAACCTAACATGGAATCACACCCTTGGTTTGGTGTTTGTCCAGGAAGCCTTTCTTTAGTAAGTCACCCATACCACATTCTCATCTCAGGCTCTGCTTCTGGGGCAGGGACCCAACCTAAGGAACCAATAAGGATGACATCATCAGGTCTTTCCCTCTAGTTTGCCCTGGCTTCAACCCCACTTGCTGAGTGCTTTAATAAAACCATTTTACCAGCAATCAGTGTATGTTTATCTAGAATTTCTGACCAATTATATGAATTCAGTGTATTTACAACAGAATATTTAGTGAGTTGGGGGTAGGGTGGGATGGAGTATCAAATTCTGAAAACTGCGGCCAGGACGTGTTAAACTGTTTGATTAAAATACAGGCAGACCTTGTTTTATTGCACTTCGCTGTACTGCACTTTGCAGACACTGCATGTTTTACATATTGAAGATTTGTGGATACCCTGTGTCAAGCAAGTCTATCTGTGCAAATTTTCCAACAGCATTTGCTCACTTCATGTCTCAGTGTCCCGTTTTGGTAACTGTCATGGTATTTCAAACTTCTTGACTATTATTACATTTGTTATGGAGATCTGCGATAAGTGATCTTTGATGTTACTATTATAATTGTTTTGGGGCACTAGGACCTGTGCCCATATAAGTCAGCAAACTTAATCGATTGTTAAAATGACAATAAAGGATTTAGGATATTACTTAAACTTAATTGATAAAGAAGCAGCAGGGGTTGAGAGGATTGACTTTAATTTTTAAAGAAGTTCTAAGTGGGTAAAATGCTACCAAGCAGTATTGCATGCTACAGAGAAATAGTTTGTGAAAGGAAGAGTTGATCAGTGTGGCAAACCTCACTGTTGCCTTATTTTAAGAAATTGCCACAATCTTCAGTAACCAGCACCCTAATCAGCCAGCAGCCATCAACACTGAGGCAAGATCCTCCACCAGCAAAAAGATTTCAACTCACTGAAGGCTCAGGTGATGATTAGCATTTTTCAGTAATAAATTATTCTTAATTAAGGTATGTACATTGGTTTTTTAGACATAATGCTATTGTACACAGTACACAGTATATGAACTGAGAAACCAAAAATTTCATGTGCCCCACTTTATTGTGATATTTACTTCACTGTGATGGTCTGGAATGGAACCCAGGATATCTCCCAGAACAGAAATGTGAGGAGGTCTTATAGCTGCTTTCTAAAGCTTCTGGCTTCAGGCTGCCTCCAACATAGCTTAGGGCAATCTGGTTGTTCCACTCACTTCCTGAGTTATACCTAATCGTGCGAGCAGCATTTTAGAACATGCACAGTGAGGAAGTTATGTCATAATATGGAGGATCCTGTAAGTAACATAAACTAACTAGATCTTTTCTGGCTGGAAAGAAAAAGGTTTCTCTGCTCTCAGTGGAAAGGATTTAATTTCTTTTGAAATACATCCTGTAACTAAGTGGAAGATCTGTTGTGCTTGTAAAGCTGATGCCAAGTGTACAATCTATAGCAAGAAACCTCTACAATTTACCCATAACAAAGTGAAGGGAAGACAGCTTCTGACTTTCGGAGACTTTTTTGGTTACACACACACACACAAAAGGAAGAAACTAGAAAAATGCTTGTGCTTCCAGATTAAAATATAAAAATCCTACTACCAAGAAATTTTAAAAGGAAGTTCTCTGCAATCAGAAGTGAGAATTTTCTCAGTTGCCTGTTGGTGTACATACTCGACTAAGGTAATATGAATGAAATTGTGTCTTTACTGTTCCAGTCCTAAAACTGAAATAGCGTAAAGTGCACTGGTTGATTGGAAAATGGGAAGACAGACAAAGACCCCTTTAGAGCCTCATCTGTCAGTCTTTCCCTATCCTCTGGAATTGAGAAGGTTAAATTCTCATACAGCTTTGAGAACACTTAATGCAGCTGGAAAATAAAGCAGATGCTGGCAGCAAGGATAAAATATGAATAAGCTGGGAATATTACAGAATTTTATACTCTGTGTTCACACATGAACTATTACTTCAATTATTTTAAAAAGTGCAGTCCAAACAAATTCTCAGGCTACGCATTCTCAGCCACCTTGCAAACTGCTGTCTAAAGATAGCATATAATGGGTTAAATCTTAAGAAGTCTTTTTTATTTTACTGATGTTATCATGGCACCTAATTAAAAAATGTCCTCATTGAAAGGGAAAAAATGATTTCAAAAGAAAAAGGAAAGATATTTAAAGTGCCACAGATTGGAAGTATTTAGCAGAGTACAGAATAAAAATTGTTTAAAATTTTTTAATATTATGCTAACTCTGTACACAATAATGTTAAGAAAAAGAATTGCAGGAGGCTGCCAAGGTCGTAAAAATTAATTAGAGACTTAATTTACATACGACATTACCTATCGAAGCAGATATGACAAAGAGATTGTTAGAGAGTAGTGTGTGTGTGTGTGTGTGTGTGTTTGTGTGTGTGTTCAAACTCTCTGCTCACAGAAAGACAAGCCCAGAGATGAAATAAACGCATGTCACACATATTTTGGGGTTGTGTGGCTTTTTTACCCTCAAGGAAATGCAGCTTTACTGAATTCAGTGCCATAAAAATAGGAAGTAGGTTTCTACATCTATAGTAAGGGAAGAAAGAAAGAGAAAGATGAAACACTTGAAGAGAAGAAAATGTAGTTATGTGGCAATACTATTTGGCCTCAGAAGCAATACATCTATTTCTAAAACACAATAGATTATTTCTTCTCTAGTGCAAAACCCTTAAAGAAGCCTCCTGAATGTTTCATTGAAGCCCACTGTTTATCATTTTGCCCTCAGGAGGTGTATTGTTGGCAATCTAATTGCAATTGTGTTTTTTGTTTGTTTGGTTGCTTGGGGGGTTTTGCTTTCCATTCATTGCATAGATATCCCCCACCTTCCCCTTTCAAGTCCTAATGTTGTTCAGGTTAAAACCTCACTTCATATCTACCACAGCCCTCGCTTGGGAGCCTATGGATAAGTGCTAAGTAGAGCAGGGGGGTGTCGGGAAAATATAGAAGTCTACTTGAAATTGCCTCACAGAGACATAATCTTTGACAGGTGACGGAGTTAGGTCCCCGTAACCCTGTCTGCCTTGGCGCTACAAGGCAGCGCCCAGAGCTGGCACTGCGGCGCTCCCAGCGCTAGACAGAGGAGACGTGTGCGGGAAACACGGAGCAGGAGCGCTGGTTTGGGACTGCGGGTGGCAGGTTGCTGACAGGCTGCATGCAGCCTGACACAAGGCGGCAAAAGACAGAGCAGGGAACTGATAATGAGCCTTTGTTTGCACCGGGAAATGGGCGCCCAGGAAAGGAAGGAAAGGTCAGTGGGTGGAATGCATGGCTGATGGAGCCCCAGAAGGTAAAAGCCGCCGCTCCGCCCCCCCGAGAGGCACCTGCTGGCGGCAAGCAGCAGCAGGGAGCTGGCGGAGCGCGGATTCCCGCACAGCCCGTCTCCCCAAGGAGCGGCGGCCAGAGGCGAGGCGCAGGGTTCCCGGTCCGCGCCACCGGCCGGCGGCTACCGAGAGGGTCAACCTTGACACTTGCAGGCCGCTGAGTCCTGTGGAAGGACCCAGCACCGTTCCTGGGTGTTACTCATTTTACTGAGAGCCTGCAGTGCGGGGATTGTGCTCTGATATTCCTGGGTGCTGAGGATAAAGCTGGAGTTGACGCTTCCTGGCGGGGCTGTGAGGACTCCCACGAAAGCCCTGTAGGCCCCCCACGTTCAAGGCGCTGGGTAAAAGCTAGATCACTGATGAGGAGACCTGAAATGACTCTCAGGTCTGTTTGAGGTGGTTTTAAATTAGATTATGAAAGGACGAGCACGTGAGATCTGAGAAACTCTGAATGGAAGGGTTCACAGCCCGAGGCTGAAACATCGGTGGGAGTTCAGACAAGAAGACCTTGTGTCCTCCAGTCCATGTCACACTGTCTGTACACGCTCTCCCACTTGGTTAAGTCCCTCTCTCTGCAGCTACAGGGAGTGCCATGTCAAACAGGTCTCCCCACCTTCTCCTTGTGTGTCTGTTCTTGACAGGAACCAAAGCCAACATGATTATAAACAGCCTGACAGCTCTATCAAGACAAAGGAACCAATTCTCAACCCGTTCAAAGTACTGAAAACAAATCAGTTTGTAAGATATATGTTTCAGACAGCATTCTAGAAAACAACGTTTTTAAAAACCACATTATGAGATTGTTAGATATCAATGTACACGGAATGAAGGCTGCGTCTTAAAAGTCCTTCATGAATTCTTTTTCTTCTGGTGCACTTGGAGTCAATTTCATAAAGTCAGCCTGTTCACTTAAATTCTTTCAAATACCAGTACTCTAATAAAGGCTTCTATTGCAGACCTACATGGCTTGTTAAGAACTGTCACCATAAAAAAATCACCTCATGGTCTTTGATATTTTCTAAAGTAAAAGAGCAATTAGAATGTAACTCTGGTTTGAGTTTAGCTGGATTCCAATCCAATTAGCTTTATAAATTAGTAGCTCTTTATATCCTAACAGTAGGTGATGTTGTTTAATTAGTCAGTTTATTGGTTCCCATCTTATTTCAGAATTTCACATTCTGATGAGTTACAGAGTTTTAATTGAGTGGATGAACATTCATCTAGAAAACTGTTTTGCTCCAACTTCTCTCAGAACACCATGGTAACATTAGGATTCCCAAGTGTAACAAAATTACAACATTCTATCTCCAGAATTTATCGTATTTATGGTCGGGATCACAAACAAGCTGCCTGTGGCACTCTAGGCCTGCAGATACTTTTTTTTCCTCGTCTTTACTTTTTTCTTTTCCTTTCTTTTCTCTCCATTTCATTTTCTTTTTTTCTTTCTTTCTTTGCCAGGACCATATATATATTTGATTAGTTAACATCAAACCAAGTAAATTCACGCAGACCCCATACTCTGAAGGGCAGAGGCGGTGAAGCTGGGTGGCAGCCGCCCCTTGGAAGCAAACCAGCTGCTCTCCTAGTCTTCTCTGTCCTTAGTAGGCCTGTGCCATTTACTTGGTTTATCTGTCAGGCCCCTGGGGGTAGTTTTAACATTTGCCACTACTTATTCACATACAAGGCCATGCAGTGTTTGTCTGACCTGAAGGCTGTAACTTTCCTAGAATTTTCCACATCTTTGCTGTAGAGATTCTGTAACTAGATTGTTGCAATAACTCTCTCCCCACTTCTTACCAAGTACACTGGGATTAATATTTATTCACCAAATATTAGGATATAAATGCTTTAGTGCCAGCAGACATCAAAATGTCTACAAAATGCCTATGATTGGGGCTAAATATTTAAGGGTAGAAAGTGTTATCTAAAGGAAGAGGAGGAAAGGATGACATTCAGGAAAAAAGAGAGGGAAATGAGTGAGTGAGAAGGAGAAAAGAGAGAAGAAACAACTCAAGGAGGGAGAGACACCCCATCTTGTCCCTCTGGTAGACAGACATCTTCAGTGCCACCCACGGATCCTTCAGGAGCAGTTCAGGGTTCCCAGTGACATCAGTTATCTACCCAGAAGTAAAGTAATACATTGAATAAAAACAGTTGGGGGGTAGGCGAAAGTGAGGGTTAAGCATTTATCTACTAGATAACAAGGTTATGCAATCACTTAGAACATGAGTAGAGATACCCCATTTGTTTCACACAGATCCATTAAGGAAAAGTAGTTCTCCTGAAATAATGTTCATTTCTCTCAAGGTTTTGCTCTTTTGAAGCCCACCTAAAAGCCAGTAACAGACACCAATCTCATCATCTTCTAAACCAACCATTCTGGTGATAGAAAAAAAGCTGGTTTCATTATTTCAGCTTATTCCCGATATTTAATAATAGAAGACATTTTGAGGGCACTAACAGGGTTACTTGTCAGGAACTCCTTTTACATAGGCTAAAAACACGCCAGGAGTGACACTTGAAATTGATCATCCTTTTAGCCATTCTGTCAGGCTTCCGAAAATTAATGAGTGGGCTGCAGAAGGGAAGTGGCTTACCAGAATATCGCACAAATTTGCTGATCTTGACTTGCTGGAATTCTGCTTACCTAACGCAAAGCTGAACACTTCAAATCTCTACGGTGATTATGTTCTACCTAAAGGTTCTCTTGGGTTTCCTCCATTCAATGTTGCCCCCTCCTCAGGCAAGTAACAGTGAGATATAAAAGAAAGCAGCAAAAGTCACTGTCCTTAGCTGATGGAATGACAGGTTTAAACTACAAAATCACGGTACTTACATAAAAATCAAGGCTTCAAATGCTGCATGACATTTATTCAACAATGCTAATTAGGTGAATATGGATGTTCAGATAACCACTTGAGATGCAGTAAGAAACCTACCTGTGTGAGGAAGTATCTTGATCAGGAAAATGATTCTCCCAAAGCCAAGTTCAGCTATTTCACTCCGTAGGAATGACCTCTGCTATTTTTCCAAATATGAGAAACTTGACTTGAGGCTCTGTGGAAGATACATTTTCTGTCCTTAAAATACTACAATTAACTGAATTAAAAAAAAAATTAAGGCTAGCAGGTGACAATAATTAGGGCATTCTCCAAATTATGACAATTGAATAATAAACTTCTCCTATACGTTTCTCAATTCACTTCCCCTATAAACCCTAGATCCTGGCTAAGAGGTCTTAGCCACAAAGCTGACCCATACAACACTGCCGCCTAGTGGGGATTTGAGGAAACTATCAGATCTCATAACTTTTTTTTTCTTCTATGGTTTATAAGGGAACTTGGGCATAAGTTACAATTTTCAATTTTTCTCTTTCACATTCACTGTTTAGTTTTTTAAACTTTTTATGTTTCCCCTAATTCTCTTTAATTCCCGTCCTCTTTTCTGTTTTGAATTCTTACCAAATTCACAGAAAATTTTGACTTGCTTTATTTTCCTTACACCCTTTACTCTCTATTGCTTTTGTAAGTCAAAAAACTTGGTAAGAAAGCAAGTGTCTAGACTTCCATAGAATAATTTTTGCCAACTTCTAAAGCAGTTAAGGTCCCAAAATTATTTTCTGAATACATTTAATAAAGTTGTCTGCTAAGCTTGCTTTCTTCCATTCTTCAATTACCACAATTAAAAAAAATTTAAACACAATTAAGACTGCAGTTAAAATCATAGGCTTTTGTGTTAAACTTTGATTCAGTATTCAGCTCTACCACTTATTAGCTATGCAAACATAAGAAGTTGCTTAAACTTTCTTGTGCCTTAATTTCCTCCTCTGTAAAATGAGCAAAATCATAGTCTTTATAAGAATATTGTGAAAAATCAGTTAATTAATATTTGTAAAGGACTTAAAACACTGCTGACATATATAAAGCTCTAATAATTTATTTTATAGTCAATATTGCAATATTATTTTCTAATGCTTTTTAACTTTAAATATTTGCACTTAACCCATATTTTGGGTTAAATAAACTTTGTGACTTGGCCTGCAGCCATAGCTACCACATATAACATTGTTCCAATTAGAAAATATGTTTAGATTTTTAAAAAATACTCAAACTATTAGAAAACATCTTAGTTATACATTAATAACTATCTGTTCACATTAATTTCACAGAAGCCAAAGAAACAGTAGGGGAGTGAAAAGGATCTGGGTGCAGAAGAGATTAGAAAAGAATATTTTCCTATTTTGTTTGGGTTTTTGGTTAGAATTGGAAATTTTGAGAAGCAGAAAATAGAAAAAGGGAGGATACATTCTAAGTGATGGAAATATGTGCAAAATCTTAGAGGAATGAACAAGTTGAAAGCCTATAATTTTGATAAAGCTCTGCTAAAATAATAATTATACTAATAATGGTTTTAAAAAACCACCTTGGTAGTTCATTTTAGTGGTTCTTGGTATATAAACTCTTTTCTTACATTCTAGAACATAACACTGCTGTCTTCAAATCCAAACTGTGATCTAGATCCAAAAATGAAAGTGGAATGTATTGTCAACACTCTTTTCCCATTTTGGTATTTACAGTGAATGGAAATTGAACATATTAAAAGAGACTTGTCTTCCATTTTTCATAATGCTCTAAACTGAGCACAAGCTGATACAGGAGATCTGAGCAGTGGGGGCGGGTAGCAATTAGCGTATGCATCCATGACAGCAATCAGAATCAGATGCTTAATTTATGGACTCATAGCACATAAAAGAGAAAAAATTCAAGCACTTACTGTAGCTGCTGCTGATTACTGACTATTCATTAAAAAGGTATTTGGCTTGTGCCAATGTAACCTCAATGTTCTTTATGAATAAAAAGTCCATCATGCAGTTTTCCTATAAATTATGCAGCTCCCTGTTCATTTTTCTTCAAAACCCAATGCCCTGCTTCATAATCAAGAGCTGTTTAAAGGTTCCTACAGCCTAGGGGTTGTAGCTAAAATACTGGAATCACACAATTAAAGGAAAGAAAAAACAAATTAAGCCTGCAAAAAGGGATGCTGCCCAAGTCAAATGCTTCCCTTGTGCCCAAGTGAAACTCACTCTGACAAGCAGGGCTAAAACATGTTCCGGTAATTGCTTCCTTTCTCAGCATGCTGAGTAACTGCTTTGCAACTTTGCCCTCCCAGCACACACACATAGAGTTATCATGATGTGATCCCAAAATGATACCTAGAACCAAAGAGCAATGTTTTATAAGTCCTGCAGTTGAGAAGAAAGAGAAAGATTACCAAGAGAATTAATTCAGTTTTCAGTCTAGCAACATCTCAGGCATTCATCCAGAAAGGAGAGAAATACACCCAGAATAACATCAGGGCTTACACTTTACCTTCTCTCTCTATAGGTAGTCCTCACAGCCAAACACAGCACACGCACCCAAATGCTTTGACTTCTGTGTCTACTTCCACAACAAAAACTAGAGAACAGGAGAAATGTCTTGCAGGATCAGACAAATGGCTTATTTCTGGTCGTCTATGAGAGGAATGTTCACCCACTGTCAGAAGAAGGAAGGTTCACTTTGAAACACCCTTGGATTTTCTTTCCTTAATGAAGCTAGTATACACATAATCTTGCTCCTTCTCCCCTCTAAATCCTTCCTGAGTCTATGTGCATTTTCAGCTTGTACCACTTCCTGAAGTTCCAAAATTTATAAACCCTGCTATGATAAATAGTAACTCCTTTGTTTGCCTTAAAACAGCCTCTTTACTGATGGCTGGCACAGTCATAAGCACACAGAAGGTATTTGGGGGGAAATGCATATCAGCTCAAACTGGCTGGATTCGAATTACACCGGTGTGACTGTTAACTGTTAACACATCACCTGATCTACTACCCTTGCCTGGGTGCCTCAGGATGTCAGCGCGAATACTTTGGCTTGGAAGGAAAGACAAGCACATATCTGGTTCTCTTGCTTTTTTAATATTGATTTCAAAAGATATGATATTATATTTTTGGTGATTCCACTGGCTTAGGGGTATGGTTACAGGGACTAACTCTTGCTACTGATAAAGCTGATAGAAACCCTTACCACATGATATAAAGTCATCTGGAAACTAAATGGGCAAGTTTTGCTTCAGTCTGTTCTAACCTCTATGAACTTTTCAATGAAAAACAAGTTGACCATAATCTTTCCTCTGTTTCCTTGATCCTCCGTAGCCATTGAGCCCTCCACATGTCCTGCTGCAGACTACTGAGATATCTCATTGAAATTTTCTCCTTTCTTTCCATGACTGATCAATTAAAACTTTAAACTCAGAAAACTGATTTGGGGTAGGTCATTTGTAAATGTGAAGATTTGGGAGAATGTATGAGAGATAAATTCTAGAACCATCAGGGGAAAATCACCAGGAATCCCAGACTAAATTATTTCTATTCCCAAGCCAAGCCATCTGTCACCAACTGAATGTTGACCTGCATGTAGATGAGCCAATGTCTTGTAAATCAAGTTGAAACTTGAGTTTATACTGAATTTTGTCACTGGTGAGACTATTTTTTTTTTCAGATTTAAAGTAAAGAAATATTTAATAGTTTTTACCCTATAAGAGTAACTACTTTACAGACCCACTACTCTCTAAGTTAAAACTTAGTTAAAGAGACAAAAACTCATACTGCCATATGCATTGATGATTGATTTTCCCCCTTCCTGAAATATCCTATCCCATCCAATGGTTGAATAATAAGATACCTGCTCCTCAGAAATATGGACAACATTTGACACTAATGTTCGTTTTCCCTCTGCTGCTGTCACAGCTTAATGCTCTTATTTGATAGTGGGTCGACCCACTGCTTTGACTTATTCTGATATTTATGTAACAAAGGCTAACCCACCAAGGTCAGTGACTGGGTGTGATCCATCATGCTGCCAATACATCCGCCATGACTGATGGGGAGGATACACTACAGGTTCCCTGAATTCTGCTACTGTTGTAGTTTTGCTTCAGCCGCACCAGGACTGGAGCTCCCAGGAACGGTGCAGTCTCCTCTCCTAATGGCCCACTGACTACAATGGCTCAAGAACTGGCCTGCTGTCTGGGAGCAGCAGGAGAACAGGGTGTGCAAGGCTAGTGTTCTTGTCGACTGAAAAAGTGTGCTGACATGTGTATGACCTAGGACGAGGACCCAAACTGAGTTATCATCCTTTGCTTGAAGGAAAACCAGGATGATTTTTACCCTAATTCATAGCCCCGATAAATAAACACATCCCAAACATTAAAGTGTGAATGATGCGAACAAACTCATTAAAGGAACCTTGAATTATTAGCAAAGTTAGCAATAGATCAGTGACTTTTATATCTAAAAAATGAAAAAAGAGTAACCTTGCTTTTGTAAGTAACATGCATCTCAGAGACATGAAAGAAATCCTAATCCTAGGTCAATAAACACAAAACTCTTGATTCTCAAGCTTTTCTTCCTGGCAAACCTGACAACTCCAACACAGACAGAAGCACAGGCGTCGATTATGGGGAAAATGCAACTGGACCGTGTGTAAACTTCCTCTGCACCGTCTTCTCCTTTTAATCAATAACACACTGAGTCTCCAGCTTCTATTGAATCAGGTTTACAAAGCTTTTTTGTTTTCACCTGTCGCTAAGAAAAATCATTCATGGCATCCTGGATCTGAACTAGTGGAGACCGCCTGAATCAAAAAGGCAAAAATGTTTCCTCCCCAGAGAGGCTGCCAGCTGTCTCATTGATTCAGCGCTGCTCTTGGCGAATTCGGAGGCTACCCTGGCACCAGTTACAGAAAGCACTGGATAATAAGGTACCACAATGCAAACTGTTACCAGGGAGAAACAGAACATCTGGTCTGGAACAAAGGGGACGTCCATTGCTTAGAAGCAGCCTGGCCATCCTCGCCCAAGTGTAAATATGCCAGGGCCTGTCACCTGAAAGAGGGGGCCCCTAGGGCCAAATAAGTGAAGACAAAATAGAAACCGTATGGAAAAAAGGAAATCCTGAGAGAAGTAACATTATTTTCTCATTATTTTGGTCTAAATGTAGAAGGATAGTATCAGCTAGGATGCTCTTTCTAGGAGCTCTATGTTTCTTTATGCAACCAACAATGATAAAAATTGAAATTTTAAAGAGCAGAAATCAGTTGATTTGTGTCTTAATTCTGTGTGCATGTATGGGTGCACATGTGTGTTTAATGGCCGAAAGCTTCTTTTGTCATCTTGCTGTTGTAAGCAGAGCTAATGACTGGCTTCTGTTTGGTAGAAGTATTTTAACTGCCAAGGACCCACGGATGTGGGCAGCGGGTCTGAGGACGGTGAGACGGAGCAGCACCCCTGGTGCCCACCAGGTGCCTTCCACCAAGCTGTGCATCCACCCGGGCAGTGTGGAGTCTTAGGCTGTCCAGTGGCTTTGTAAGATTTGTTGTTTTGTTGCTTTAAGTCCTAAACAACATCTTCAGAAAAGGAGAAGAATTTGACGTCCAATTGCTTGAAAATCCAGATTTTTTTTAAAAAGTCTTACCCTGTTGACAAAGGCCCTGTCACGGTGAGAGTCATTATGCTCTACAGAAGGTTTGTGTACTTCATTCCTTTCCAAAGCCATCTGTCTGAATTTAATTCACTGATAATTTTATCAGTCTCCCCATGCTTTGCCTGAAACCTCTTCATTGCATTTTTTATTCTTCACAGATGTTAACTCTTTGAATGACAGTTTCAATGCATTTAGAATTTTGATGAAGATACACAGTCTCTCTGAAGGATCTCTCCTCAATGCAACCCTGTCCAATTGCCCCATTGCACCAACAGTTGCGCTTTCCAACAAAAGTTGTGCTTCTCCTGTAAAGACAATCTAGATGCCAAACTGTATCCAGGACATTGCTACAGAAGACACCTGCAGTGACACCATCCCAGGCACATTCACTGCCTATCATTTAAGATGCCTTCTTGGAAATTTGAAATTAGAATACATTTTATAGAGATAATTCTAATCTTTCTTCCTTCCTAATATTATCTTTAAGGAAATACAGACTATTAAAAGATACTATAGATCTATTTAAAAATTAACTATTTGAAGGAATTGTTTTTTATTTTAAAATGACCACTTAAAAATACTTTTTAGGTCATGGATAAGTAGCTTATCTTAAGCCTATCATCAAATCATTTGAGATAGTCTGTTACTAGTTTTCAGATTCATTCAGGGAAAAGGTCTTTGTACAGTTGATTTCACATCCTGCTTTTAATTTTGCCCAATAAGCATTTCTAAGCACCTTCACTGAATCAGAGCCCACCACTGTGGGAGATGTGTAAGAAGGTTCACGTGACATCTACTCCCCAGGAGCCTGTGATCTAGTGGGGAAGATGGGACACAGAGCACATTGTGACTGCACAGCGTGCTACACAAGTACAAGCAAGGGAGGGATTTATTTAACCAGAAACATGGGTGCAGACTTCACAGAAGAGATGAGGTTTTACTGGGTGGGGATATGAGGAATAGAGATGAGAATGAGAAATTATCCAGGTACATGGGACAGCATTTGTAAGAGCATGGGTGTGGGATGACATGGAACACATTCTGGGGGCACAAAGGGCATCCATCTGTCTGATCAGAGGGTTATGGGGGAAGACTGGAGATGGCATGCCATTGAAAATTTCCAAGCAAGAATAAAACAATGTGAACTGCACCTTCTAAGATCACAGCAGTCTTCTGTAGGACGAGTCAGGAAGGAAGATACTAAAGACAGAGAAGGAGGGAAAAGGAGGTCCTGAATTAGGGCATTTGGAATGGAATTTAAGGAATTTGTTCAAACACTCCAACCAGATGGGAGAGATGCTCTCAAATCAAAAGAAAGACTCAGATGGGCTGAGCAAAGCAAGTTGACTGAAGTGCTCTTCAGATTTGCCTCTTTTCCAGTTAACTCGTGGTCTCCCAGGTGTCACTACCAGTTCCAAAAGGAACATAAGCCAGCCCTCTTGGGAAGTGTCTTCCTCATATTTGTGATTAATTTTTGACTACTAATTTAGCACTGATACTGTTTCAGGGCAGTTAGAAGGTTCTTGACAGTCATTTTGGGTTTACAGACTCAGAGCTTTCATGGAAGACACCATTCTGAAAGCCTGGTACATGGACAAGATAAAGGCCAAGAGCACAAGGCATTGACTCCATGGAGGTTTAGGTCCAAGGGCATGATAGGTGAGAGTGACAGGAAAGCAAGTATAGTGCCTTAATCAAAGGGTAGTCTTACAGGTGGTACCTACAGATTAAAATGTCAGAAATTATGAAAACTACATTCCTTAAAATTGAGGATGATGATACAGATGATGATGGTAATTAGTGGCCCAATGAGGGACAGTGTGATACAAGAACTAAAGATCCACATCCTCTCAGGATATGTTTTACATTAACTTTCATCAGCCTAGAGAATTACCTGTGACACTGAACCAGGCCCCCAGCCTAGAAAAACTGCATTTAGAGCAAGGTATACAAATGCTTCCCAAGGAGCAACTTAGGGGAGAATTTGGCTTAATGTGGTATGGTAGGGACTAGCTAGTTGTTCATCAAAACCCTTTTCTTTTTCCTCCTAAATACATAGCTAGATTGTATTTCCCAGCCTCTCTGTACATATGTGGGACTCCACAAGTGACTTCTGCCCAACTGCATGTAATCAGAAGTGATATGCTCTAGAGATCAGTCTTAAAAGCTTCCAGCTCAATCCTCCACACTCTCTTTTATTGTCTTCAGATGAAGTAGAGCAGCAGAGGACTCCAAGGCTCTGGGATGATGGGGCCAGTTAAAGGAAAGATTGTGTGAGGCAGAAGTTTCCATCAACCAACGCTAGAATGTAACATGAATGATTACGCTTTCATAAATTGTCCTTGTGTTCAGCCACTGAAGATTTGGGGGTGGTTTGCTACAGAAGTTAACCTACCCTGACTAAGATACATTTGAGACTTTAGAGTCAGACAGACCTAGGTCTATGTTTCAGCTCTGTCATTCCACTAGCTCTGAAAACTTACAAGTTACTTAACTTCTTAGAGCCTCAGTTTTCTTAAACACAAAACCAGTTTTCTTAAACACAAAATAAAACACAGCATTAAATAAAATAAAAGATATGTAAGTCTACTGGCACACTGCCTGGTAACAGAAAGCATGCAATAGCAGACAGTTATCATCATCATCATCATTATCATATATTAATAAATTTTAATAATAAATTAATATACTTTTATATAGGTTAACCTAAAATAAGAAAGAGGAAAAAACAAAATATATAAAACAACAGTTTTCAAGACACTGGCCATCAGTCAATGAAGGACAGTAATCTCTGAAAAACAGGAAATAAATAAAGTGAGCCGCATAATTATCCCAGCTCCCTGGTTTGTGATTTTGTAGGCCACTCTCCAGGGAGGGAGAAACAAAGCAGAGTCCATCAGACTTTCTGAGTTGAGGAGATAAAACTTAGAATCCAGAGAAAACAAGGCAGATGGACTTTACAGGACAAAGGACCAGAAAGTAGAGTCCTACACAAAGAGAGAAGCCTGGAAATCTCCATCGAGTCTTCTTCAAGTACGAATACATTCATTTAAGGAAACTACCTGAGGCCAGTGAATTAGAGGGAATAGTATTCAGTGGTCACACAGGACGAGGATTGCTGCCTGTTATCACCAGTCATGTCGGAAAACCACGCTGTTCATGGGGCATTGGGTAGAGTACTCAGAAGAGTACTGAATTAGATGTGGGGGGATAATTACCCCTAGACTAATTGATGCTCTGGTCAGATCCACCAAATTGTATAAGCAAGACCCAAAAGGTTCAACTGCTTCCAAGTAACTTAACAAGCACAAGAATATTTATAGGAATCTAAAAATATTCAGCAATCAATAAGACAAAATTCACAATGTCTGGCATCCAATTTAAATTAACCAGGAATACAAAAAATCTATAACATACAATACATAAAGAGGAGGTACACCAATTGAAACCAACCCAAATTGAGATCAATGTTAGAAGTAACAAAGAAGAACACTAAAATAATTATTGTAACTGTATTCCATATATTAAAAATGCTAAGTTGAGACAAGAAATATTTTTTTAAAAGCGAGATTCTCTGAAGCCAGAAATTTGGAGCAATCCAACTGGGATGAAAACTCCACTGGCTAAGGATAATAAGAGATCAAATATATCAGAAGAAAAGAATAGTAAGCAGGAAGAAGTAACAATAGAAATTATCCAAAATGAAACACAGAAAGAGACAAGTATTTACAAAAATGAACAGAGCATCAGTGAGCTGTGGGCCAATTTTGAGTGGGAGGGACCCAGGAAATGGCCAAAATGTTTCTTAACTGATGAAAACCATAAACTCACAGATTCAAGAAGCTCAACAAACCCAAAGAACAAGAAATCTGGACTACCAAGATGCATCATAATCAAATTGGTAAAAATTAGTGATAAACAGAAGATCTTCTTAAGAGTATCCTGGGGAGAGGCAGTGAGGACAGGGGAAGGGATAATGTGCTACCTAAAAAAATAAAATACAGTAAAGATAAGAGCAGAATTCTCATCCAAAACAAAGCAAGCAAGAATGGGGCAACATCTTTAAAATACTGAAAGAAAAACGACTGTCAACCTAGAATTCTATACTCAGCAAGAATATTTTGCAAAAATAAAGGCAAAAAGGAGTCTTTCTGAGACATGCAAAAGCTGAAAGTACTTATCACCAGAAGACATGCACTGCAAGAAGTGTAAAATGAAGTCTTTCAGGCTGAATGGAAAACACATGAGACAGAAATATGAATCCATACAAAGGAATGGAGAACACTACAAAAGGTAGCTGCATGGATAAATATAAGATTTATTCTCATTTCTTAGATCAATTTAAAAGAGAATTTACTATTCAAACAAAACTAATAGCAATACATCACTGGGTTTATAACATACACATAAATAAAGTGTATGATAAAAATAGTCCAAAGGCTAGAAGGGGGAAAATGGAGTATGATGATTACAGTATATGAGAGGCTGTGTAATACTGATTCTAAATAAACTATAATAAGTTTAAAATGCATATTTTTATCCCAGATCAATGTATTTTAAAAATGAGATATAGTTTCAGAGCCCATGTAGGAAATAAAACGTTATAAAAATATTTGATTAATCCAAACTGCAATCTACAACTCACTTTCCATGTGATCTCATGCAAGTTATTTCAACCTCTTTTAACTTCAGCTTCCTCATCCCCCATTAAACATACTTAATAATATTAAATTGGGATGAGAAACCAGGCTTTAGGTTAACTGAGGAAAAAAATATATCTTAATAAATTTACATTAAGTTTTATATTACCTGAGCTAGGCATAGTGCTTGATACATATATTTTTATATTTACTAATTTTTTTCTTATACCCTTTCTTGTAAAGTGACTTACTGCCTAGCATATAAGAAGTACTCAATAAATATTTTAAGTGAATCCATTGCAAAGTACCCTATAAAATAATGAAATAGAAGACAATAAGTGTATCAAATCAATTAAATGTAATATATTTCTATTTATAAGCAATGAGTAAAGGGAAAAGTGCACATGTTCAGACAAAAACAAAGTCACACTAAGAATATCTGAAAACAATGAAAGGTAGTGCTCTGTTTCTTTGTCAGCAACATTGGCATAAATATCAAAATCTGCCTTACAAATGTCATTTAAAATACGTGTATCCTCCAATCATTTAAAACTGTCACGAGTTAAGTCCTGACGACCTCAAACATTTGTTCTTCCCAAGTCAGGTAGTCTCTGAGGACTCTCTCTGATCAGTAACAAGTAGAGAAAAGAAAAAGTTAAGAGTCTCCATGTATCATGCACAGATGGCTGTTTAATTAACAGTTACTAAGGCTCTGAAACTGTTTGGCTAAGAAACACTTTAATTTAAATGTTAAGTAGGAGAAAAAGCAAGGGTAATTCATTACTTTCTCTCTAAAAATATGTGTCAAGAAAGTCTTCAGATGTGAGGAATATTTACTGACCTAAAAAGATTCTATTCACCCCTTTCATAATTAAAAATGGCAATCGTCATCAGTTATTAAGCACAAATTCTATCAGGCCCTGAATCAAGTATTCTACATATATTATCTAACTCAAGGATTACAGTTCCATAAACCAAATATTATATATGCATTACCGTTCTATCTATGAGACACTAAAGCTTAGCACGCCTACTGACTTGTCCAGATCCACACATTTAAGTCAGGTCTCTTTACTAAATCCAGGGTCTCTTAAATACATGACCCTACTGCCTCCCTTATATTTATTGTGGAAATGAGGAAATCTGGTATCAGTGAAGAGCATTCACCTTAAAATGTATATAATGTTATGTTCTAACATATCTTAATTGTTTATAATCTAGTTAATTTCAGTATGAATTCCGAGAGGCCTCCAATAATTTGCATTATAAATAGCACTGCTTCTGTCTGTCTCTCTCTCACACACACACACACACACACACACACGGATGAGCACATTTTAGAGTCGGTGTAATGAGTGAAGAGAACACAGGCTTCAAAGTCAGTTAACTTTGGCTCAAATATTGGCTCTACCACTTACAAGCTGCATGACTTTGACAGAATATTTAACTCTCTGTTTCCTGATCTGTAAAATGAGGATAATACAGTTTACCTCATAAAGCTACTCATGGTTTAACTTAGCATTTGTGACAGGTGCTAGCACAGAGACCAGTAAATATTTCATATCCTCTTTCCTCCTACAAAAACTCATAAGCTTTTAAATGAAAGACTCGTACGTACAAAGAAAATGATCTGCTAATTAGGCATTGTCATTTGGTGTGTGGACAGTACTGGAAAGCACAGGTTCTGCTTTGTTCTCTGAATGTCTAAGGGCTGAGTCGGCCTGGTCTCTTCTTGCAGGCTCAGCAGACCACCACCAGGTAGCAGAAGATGTGTGATGAATCCCATGCATGAGGCATCTTGACTGGGGAGAAGAAAGGCATTCCAGAGAAAGCAAATAGGATGGACACTTCCCACAGATGGACACAAGACATAATATAGACAATTCCTACTGTCCATGAGAAGGTAATGCTTAATATCTCTTCCAACTCTTTAGGGCCATAGTTTTACATTTCTCAGGAGAGCTCTGGTTCAGGTTAGAGTCACAACCACACAGATTCAGATTCCAAGGAGCAGTACTAAATTAATGTGGATCAATATTAAACTGAGTATCATAATGAAAAATGGTAGAAACTAATCATAGCACAATGAATTTTTAAAAATTCATCAGTCTCTATAGATATAAAATATATCACACATTTATGTGCTTATATATGTGTGTGTCATTATCATAAATAAATAATATCTCAAGTGGGGTAGAGAAGAAAAAGCTCTTCTTCACAGAAGAATTCTAACTAATAGATATAGAAGGGTTGAAAGAATTAGAAAATCACCACTGGCAAATCACCCTAGTAACTGATTCAGGTAAGAATCAACAATAGGTGCCAAAACATGGGTGAAACATTGTTGAAGAAGGAAATATTCACAAAGTCTGAATATCTCACTCCAACTAATTAGTTACTGATTTCAAAGAGGAAAAAATATGTTTCATAGTGGAAAAATCTGATGGATCCCACCTTAATTAAATGATCAAACTTAACATCACCAATTATAGGACAAAATGACCTAATGTGTCTCTGAATTAAACGTACTAAGAAGAGCACATCACTTTTTAGTATTCCTGAAAAAAAATGTTAAACCTGAGTTATAGTAAAACAATCAGACAAGTCCCAATTAAAGGATAATCTGCAAAATAACTAAACTTGACTCTTCAAAAATGCTCAAAATACAGAAGATCTAAATAGATCATTCTCCAAAGACATCCAGATGGCCAACAGGCACACTGAAAGATGCTCAATATCACTAATTATTAGAGAAATATAAATAAAAACTACAATGAGGTATCACTTCACACCAGTCAGAATGGCCAGCATCAAAAAGTCTATAAATAATAAATGCTGGAGAGGGTGTGGAGAAAAGAGAACCCTCCTACACTGTTGGTAGGAATGTAAATCGGTGCAGCCACTATGGAGAACAGTATGGAGATTCCTTAAAAAACTAAAAATAGAGTTACCATATGATTCAGCAATTCCATTCATGGGCATATATTCAGAGAAAACTCTAATTCAAAAAGATACATGCATCCCAGTGTTCATAGCAGCACTATTCATAATATCCAAGAAGTGGAAATAACTTAAATGCTTCTCAAAGATGAATACACAAAGAAGATGTGGAGTATATCTATACAATGGAATATTACTCAGCCATAAAAGGGAATGAAATAATGTTATTTGCAGCAACATGGATGGACTTAGAGATTATCCTACTAAGTGAAGTAAGTCAGAAAAAGACATATATCATATAATATCACCTATATGTGGAATCTGAAAAAAACGAGACAAATGAACTTATTTACAAAACAGAAATAGTCTCACAGGCATAGAAAACAAACTTACGGTTACCAAAAGGGAAAGGATGGGAGGGATAAATTAGGAGTTTGGGATTAACATATATAAAATAGATAACCAAAAAGGTCCTACTGTATATAGCACAGAGAACTATATTCAATATCTTGTAATAACCTATAATGTAATAGAATTTGAAAAAGAATAGATTTATATGTATGTGTGTGTGTATAATTGAATCATTTTGTTGTACAAATGAAACATTGTAAATCAACTATACTTCAATTTAAAAAAATGAAAAAAAATGCCCCAAATCGGGCTAGGAACTCTCCTAGAAAGACCCTAAAAAAGTATGACAAGTAAATGCAATACATGATCCTTGACTAGATCCTGGATTTTTAAATTTCGGAAAAAAAAATGTAAGCCTATGAAAGACATTATTGGGACAATTGTGAAATTTTGAATATGGACAGCAAATTAGAACTAGATCATAGTGTTATGCTAATGTTAGACATCTTGAATATGATTATAATGTTTGGCTATGTCCATTTCTTAGAATGTCATTTCTTAGAAGACACAGGTTGAAAGGGGAAATGACATGAATCCTGCAAGCCTGCAAGTAACTCTCAAATTGTTCAGGGAAAGAAAAAAAAAGTGTGTGTGCATGTATATAATTTTACATACATATATAATTTCATATACATAGCTAAGGCCAGAGGGAGGAGCCACTTCCTAACATTGGCAAAGTCTACAGTCTAGACCTTTATTCTTTTGATTTGCTTCTCCAGTTGGTGCCAGAGAAGTGATTGTAAGTGCATGTGTAAACCAGTTGTTCTGAGTTCTGGCAGTATGCTCGTTTGTTAAGGCCACATGTGGGCTCCACAGGACAGCAGCATATATTTTTATCTGAATTTATTCTCCAGCTGGAATAAAAGTGGGTCATTAAATCCAAATCTGAGAAAGGTCAGACTTCAGAGCTTCTCTCAGCACCCAACCTGTTCTTCCTTATATTACTACACTTTACAGGGCTCCACCAAGTCTATTTTGAGATTTTTTTTTTTAATGGGGAACTTAGTATGGTGTCTGTGATCCATTGAAATATATTTGCTAAAAGACAGACTCCAATCTGAAGCCCTCCTACTCCCAATGTCCCCTATGCTTGACCCTCAACCTTGTTAAACCTGGGACATATACAGGAATCTGCTAGATGTTGAAAGAAGTAACATGGGCCAGGAAGTTCTGGAGTGGACTTCCCTGTCAGGTTTCTCCTGCCAGGTCTGGACCATCTTTAGGTTCTTCTTTTGTCCAACATACTTGCTCAGCACTGTGCTATTTGTAAAAGTGTATGTATATCTTTCATTACTACATTAACCTGCACCCAAAAAAAAAAAAAACCCACAGGGATTTCGAATGTTTCAGGGTGTCTTAGACAAATTGCCTGATCTCTCTGCATTTCTGTCGCCTCTCCTCAACGATAGCAATTAGAAGTAACTGGTTGAGTTGTCTGGAGAATGAAAATGTGGACTTCCTGCTTGATCAGGAACTCCTAGAGAGTAGGGACTTCTTCAGTCATCTTTGCATCACAACACCAAGGACTTTAAATAGAAGTTTGATGGACGGGTGTACCTGAATGTAAATAGATGCCTCAACAAAGACAATCTTCTGTTCTCATGGTCTAGGGAAGAATATTTTGACTAATAGGTTCTAGAGACATATGTTGTTACAGTTGATGTGAGCAAGTCCATTTTCTTATATCTGTTTGTGCTGCTGTCCTTATACTGAATGGCAACAGTTCTCAGATACAAGAAAATACTGATTTGAGTTTAGAACACACTGCATTGCTGTCTAATTAGATGGTTAAAATGAACAAAGAGGTAAAATTATTATTCAAATACTTTTACATGTTAGGAGAGGGGTCAGCAAACTTTTTCTATAAAAGGCCAGGTAATAAACAGCTAGGCTTTGTAGGCCATGTGGTCTCTGTCACAACTCCCCAGTGGTGTCACTGTAATGGGAAAGCAGCCAGAGACAGTACATAAATCAACAAGCATGACTTTGTTTATGGACACTGAAATTTGAATTTCATATAATTTTCACTTGGCTCAAAATACTGAGTTTTGTTTCACCCATTTTAAAATGTTTCTCTGAGCTAAGACCATATGAAATCAGGCATTTTTGTGTCAGCATATTACTTATTAGGATATTGCCTACACTAAGATACTATATGAATTTTATCAAGCATTTTCACATCAACCTAAAATTCAACTTCTGAAAGTATTGTTAGATATTGAATGGAAATTTATATTTTAAAAAGAGTGAGGACAATCATAAATGCTTTTCCAAAAGGTAAACTTTTTCCAGAAATTTAATGATTTGCCTTTCATTGTTTTCTAATGACAATAAAAATTTCTAAAACTATCAATGAACTGTAAAAATTGTTTTCAGGGTGTGTAGTGATTTAAAATAATGAAATGAGGCATGCTTCAATAGGTCTTAATGGCTTATAGGTACCACTAAGCAGTATATGTATTTATCTACTTTTTACAATGATTCCACCCCCCAGTATTAACAACTTTAGAGCTTCTATACATTTTATTGCAAAATAAATATGTAATTTTTTTCCTTGACATGTAATCATCCCAATTAGGTGTTAAACATAGGCCAACATCAGGAAGAACTTTACAACCCCAGCAAGGCAACTACAGTGTATAAGGAACGCTCATAAAGAAAAAGGGAGCATATAAGATAATTGTTCACCCTGCCTTGCAGATTTGCCCAAATCTTCTAGGCTCTATACCTGTGTCAATATTTTTTAAATGGTTTTGCAAGGGGTGGAGAGAATGGGAGTTATTCATCTAACAAACATTTGCTGAGCTCCTCTTAAATGCCAAAGACTGCTCCAGCATTGGCAAAGCAGTGGTCAGCCAGTCAAGCTCTAGTCTCATAGAGCTTATATTCTAGTAAGGGACAGTAGACAAATAAAGACAAAAAATGTTAGATAATGGTGGGTGCAGTGCAAGGAATTTTAATAGGCTAATGTGACAGAGGATAAACACTGGGAAGTTTGGCTAAACCAGGTCAGTGGAGGCCTCTCAGAGGAGGTGATACTGAAGTTGAGATTTAATGTACAAGAAGAAACTTGCATTAAGAGCAGGCAGAAGTGCATTCCAGGCAGAGGAAACAACTAGTGCAAAGGCCTAAGGTAAGCTGAGTTGGTCTATCTGAGAAACAAAGAGCATCTGTATGGCTAAAGCACAGTGAGTGACACTGAGGTGAGGCGAATTCAGATGGGTAGGCATGGGCCAAGTCAGGCAGGGTTTGGCAAACCAGGTAAGAAGTTTGGATTTCATTCTAAGTGTGGAGGGGCAAGAACGTAAGGAAGGAACCCAGGGAAGTTGTCACTGTAGTCCAGGCCAGAGAGACAGTGGCTCTGACCAGTCCAGTAACAGTGCAGCTGGAGAGCAATGGAGGTGAGAAAGGTAGATCTGGTAGAATAAAGGCAACAGAGAGGTTTTTAAATCCTGTTAGAGGATGAGAGGTGGGAGGAAAGGGAAAGAGGAATCAAGGATGATTCCTCAAGTTCTGGTTTTAGCAACTGGATGGATAAGGTTGTCATTTGCTGAGAAAGCAAGACTAAGGGGAAACAAGTTTTGGATGAGGACAGATCCAGGCTTCTGTTTTGGTCATATTAAATTTGAGATACTGTATTAGTTTCCCAGTGCAGTTATAACAAATTACCACAAACTGGGTGGCTTAAAATGATAGAAATTTATTCTCTCACAGTTGTGGATGCCAGAAGTTCAAAATCAAACTGTGGACAGGGTAATAAATCCTACTTGATTCATTCCAATCCTACTCCTACTGAAAACTAAAAAGAGTTCTTTGATTAAGTGAGAAAATAACATAATGATTAAGAGTAGTTTTTTTTTGTAGGTGGATAGCCTGAATTTAATTTCTAAGGCTGCCACTTGCTAGCAGTGAGAGTTTGGGCAAATTATTTTATTTCTGCATACCTCCATTTCTCCACCAGTAAAGTGAGACTACCTTGCAATTCTGACACTAACTGCTTGGAGTTAGGTGGAACTTCACAAGGACTCAGGCCTCCACAAGACAGTTCTCACTTCAAACACCAACCATAAACTCAGGGGCTCCCAGGCCACCTGCACTTCTGACCAACTGGCTACAAATTTGGGAGTTCCCACTACTAAATTTAATAATTTGCTAACACATCTTATAGAACTCAGGGAAGTGCTATACTATTACAGTTGTATTATAGCAAAAGAATATGACTCAGAACCAGTGAAAAGAAGAAACACATAGGGCATGGTCTGGGAGGATTCCAAACACAAATTTTCCATGTCTTCTCCCTACAGAGACAGGACACATCCTCGGGTTCCCCCAATCTTCAGTGTCCAGAGTTTTCATTAGGGTTTCATTGTGAAGGCATGACTGGCTGCAACACTGGCCACATGGTTGAACTCAATCCCCACCCACCTCAAAGACCTAACCCTCTAATCACATGGTTAGTCTTTCTGGCATAGTCAGCACCTATCTTGAAACTCACTAGGGACCCTCCATGAGTCATCTCATTAGCATCAACTCTCAGGGGCCACCGTGAATAGCAACACTCCTCTCACCGAGAAAATTCCAAGGATTTAGACTCCCTCCCAAGAACCAGGAAAAAGGGTCAGCTAAAGTCTTCGTTATACCACAGGGCTAATGACAAAACCTACCTCGGGGTTGTTTTAAGGATCAAAAGAGCTAATGAATGTAAAGTACCTGAAACACCGCTTGGCACTACAGAAATGTTATCTACTATTCAGTAAGAACTATTAAATCTCATACTCCGGTTATATTTTCCTCCCTAAGAGAGATAGTAGAACTTGACTTTCCCAAATGTAACAGACCCCATAGGAAATTCTTGCAAGGGCTGAACTATGTGTATTTTTCATCTATCTTTTCAAGATCTGTGGCAAGTTCCTATTATCACCATTGTGTACCAAATAGAACATGGTTTTCACACACAACCAAAAAAAAATATTGAGTGACTAGGAGAATTACTAGCAATCCATGCTCCTAATTAAACTTTCCAACCTCATTTTAACAAAACCAATATATATTTCCATGTTTTAATTTTTTGTTTCAACAAATATTTTTTTAGTGCCAGGTACTATGTTAGGTGCTGAGTCTATAGCAGTGAACCAAAGTTATTGATTTCATTGAGCTTATACTACAGTGGGAAATTCAGATAATAATCACATTTTCAAATAGCTATATTTATAATATAAATCTAATATCTATTTAGTATGTCTAACATATATTATAATGGGCATTTAATATATGTAATAACAGTTATATATTGAAAAATAAAGCAGAATGAGGGATAGAGAGTGATGAAGTGTTCTATATTTAATTAGATGTTCAGAGAAGTTTCCACTGAGAAGGTAATATTTAAGGAGAATCTGGAATGAAGTGGTTATACGTCTCCTGACCTGTTTTCTGCTCAGTTTGTGCACCTGCAATTCTCTCCCCTCTGGTCTCTGTACATATAGTTTTTCTTCTTCACCTTTTATCTAGACCAGCTCAACTTGTTTATAGCTGCCCATTTCCTCCATATGTCAAGGTCAGTTTGAAATTCAATGGCGTTCTACACCTAGTCATTTTGAGTCAGCATCAAATTTAATAAAATTGTAATGCCTATATTGACATTTTAAGGATTTTAGTCAGAGAGAGTGCTTAAGAGGGTGATTTTGTGGAAAGGACACAGGGGCCAACTTTAGCAAGGCAGCTGAGTAATCGTTCCCTTGAGAAAGCAGTAGAGTTATTTTTTATTTCTTTTTTATATTCTGCAACTGCAGATTTCAGTTAATATTAAATTACTTATCAGACGGAATTTGGAATATGGTTTTCTTTATATTCCATTTGACTTAACATCATTTCTCTGTGGTGAAGTCTCTTTGCTATAAAAGCTCTTTTTATAGATAATTGAGCTTGAGAGTGAAATCTAGGCATCTTAAGGAAATATAGCTGATTCTCTTTCCAAGGGAAAATAATCCTGGCCTCCTTCCTGAAACCAGCAAAGTATGAGGCAAATGACAGTCCTTGATTTCGATCAAAGATCTAAGACTATTCCCTGACAGTTGGGGGCAGATCACCAAGTGAAAGTCTACTTCATCTGCTCCACTGTCTATTCAAGGCACACAGCACTCAGATAATAAATGATAGACCACTGAAGCCATTAACAAGGAGAAAATGCATTGATAACTTATCTTCTCTTCACAAAAATTCAGCAGAAATATTCATCAAACCCAAATTGTGAAAGGATGCATAGATCAAAGAAAGAAAGGAAGAAGGGAGTGGGGGCGGGGGACACGGAGGGAGAGAAAGACGAAAAGAAAGAGTCATCAGCAAAAAGGGTATTCTCATTTACTCTCAGAAAATAGCACTAGAAACAGATAAACTCCTTAGTTAAAATCACGGAAGGGGTTATGTTCTGCTTTATTACTGGAGAGCAGGGTTGTGCATTACAGACTATTACAAACAGAATCATATGAACAAAGCAGCAGATATATACAATCAAACCGTCTATTGAGGCATGGAACCGCAGAGCAGAAGCAATCACCGTGGAAAGCAGCCTAGTGACAATACAACTTTAAATCCATTTGATAGGCAAACTGTATCAGTTGAAATTTCTCAGGCTGAATGAGTTTGAAACACGTTATCTGTAGAGCAGCCTGTCCCACGATACCACTTTATTTATTCAGATGGAGATTGGAGAATATAGGTAAACATTACAGCTCTAGCCTCAACATGTTTTGTAGATAAATCCTGCACAGTATTTGTTCTCTATGCCTTTGCATAAGGTTCTTTTCCACTGTAAGAAGAAAAGAGTAGGGAGTGAGGGGAACAGTGGAAGTGATATCTTTAAAAGAGACCATGCAGAGAACTGTGAAATAGCAAAATGTGTTTACCATGCAGGCCGTAACAACACTAGAAGGCATTCTGTCATTTAATGTTCCCACTTTAGAGTTTTAAATAGCTGGGAAGTGCTCTAACCTCTTCAAGCAGTCTATCAGACAGTAAGATTCATTATGTCTAAGGGCACCATCTAGCCAGGATACACAGCAAGGTAATGTCACAAAGTGCAGGTCATAAAATACGTATTTGTTTCATGGTTGAATTTTCACATTTTTCCTTTCCTCCATTGGGAACCCTAGTTAGTTTCAGTCGAATGAAGTGTCTAAAATGAAACTAAGGAACAAAATGTTTCTGTGCAAGTACAATAAAAATAATTCTTGAAAGACTCGTGGTTGGAGAAGGTTGGAAATACCTTCTATGGAAAGGATGAGAACAAGAATACAAAATTTACATTCAGTGTAAAAATCTATGACAACTTTTATAAGTGGTCTGCAGATTTTTTTTTTCATTTACTGAAAGGCACAGATGGATTCTCACTAGACAAAGGACTCTGTCTCTTTGCTGTTGATGACTAGGCCACCGTCCACTTTTTGACTTTTTATGGTTAGCCTCAGAACTGTCATGGGGAACATGGGTGTGTCATTTACCATGCTAATATATTACAGTGAGCATATAATGAAGCTCAAGGTCTACTGAAAATCAAGTCTTCTGCCATCTTAGGGCTCAAGGTCTGTTGGGAGTTGAATTCTCCACTATCTTGGTGCTAACTGCTGTGTCATTCCTTGAATGGCTATGTCCTGACCCCTTCCTTCCTGTCTCATTTCCCCCTCAGAGATTTTACTCCCATATTCTTATGGACAAAGGACTATCCTGATGAATGTCTCAACTCTTCTGCTGAAAGTTAAATCCTCTATCTTACCCTCTACCTTATCCATTTCTTTGTTTCCTCATGGAAAAAAATTGCTATTTTAGGTAGGAAAGAGAATACAGTGATCACAGAGATTTCTTTTTCCCCTACAAAGAGGTTGTTCTTGGTGAGTTCACTGACTTGGGGGTGAAATACTACATTGGGAATTTCTTGGTGTGAACAGCATGTTTACTTGTGGAGTGTGCCCCATGCACTCATGTTATGGAAGGAGCTGGAGTCAGGTATGCGATATTGGATTTGGAGCACGTCACAGTCTCCATTAGGTGTTTGTTTTGGTTTTTTTCCATCTACAAAATGAGAACTTTAGATTATAATCTGAGTTCCTTTTCAATGTTTTATGATTTGAGTCTTTATTAAGGAACTTACAATGGTACATAATTTTTTTAGGGTAGGAGTTTTCAGCTAACATTAACTACTCTTTATCAAGGATATGCATTATAACTTTTAATCCTCACAACAATCCTACAAGGTAGTTACTACTATTTTAACATTAAAAAAAATTTTTTTAAGTAAGGAAAAAAGCAAGCCTAGGAAGATTTAATAAAATTCCCAGGGTTTCACAGTTTCGAAGTAGAAGAGGTCTATCAAATCCAGGTCTATCTGATGGCAAAGACAGCTTCTTAACCACAAGGCCATATTACCACCCTTAGGGAATACGAGAGATCCCAGGGCCTCATTTTACATTTGCAACTTGTAGCTAAACAAAGTCAAGTAGCTTGCCCAAGGTCACAGAGCCAAAAGCATCAGAGTTAGAACCTGAGTCCAGATCCACTTTTCCTCTAAGTTTGTATATGTTACCTTATACCACACTGCCTGTTTCCTGAAGCTGTAAAACAGCACATAAGTGAGCAGGAGGTTAGTATGCTCTATTATTCTAATTACCAGATTTAATAAACATAAATTCATGTAACTAGAGAGATCCTAACTGAAGTCCAGGGTAGGTGAATTTTCCCAAGGCAAGAAAAAATAAAACAGACCTGATGAGGACCAAAGGTTAAATTAAAAGGGCTTTAATGCCATCTGCTTCTCTTTCCATCAATTTACAATCAAAATGATATCTAAATTACCATTATTCCCTGCTCCTGCAAATAATCTACATTCAAAAGCATCATGAGTCCAAGATCCATGGAGAGCCTCCCTAGTTTGCACTGACCTTAACAAAAACCGTGAGCCACAGAGAAGCAATTTAAACGGACCACCTCAGCTTCCTGCAGCAGTCTCATTTGTTGCCAAGATGAGCATCTTTTGTAATGGTGAACAGCTTGATGCTTAAAACTTTAGTCAATCTTGAGCCGTCATAAAAAAAAAAAAGCAGCAGCTCCTCTGCACAGAGGGAATATGTACATATATTTTGTCCCATCAAAGATGACTTGAAAAGTCCTCCTCCAATTTGCTTTGAGAAAAAATAGCCTTTAAGCTGAGATTAAGCAGGAAAAAACTCCTGATAAAAGAGAATATTTTTCAAAAACTTGCAAGTGACTGCAAAGCCAGTTAACACAGAAAACCTTGTCACCTTAAGTATGCCATTTGTTATCACACATGCCGGAATACATCTATTCATCTTCTTTTAATTGCTTAGCTGCGCTAGAAACACAAAGCAGCTCACTGGTGCAGAGACTGAGAAAGGGTATTTTGTCATGGAAACTTTGAAAAAACCTTTCAAAGCAGGAGCTCTTCTCTGGTGAAATGAAAACTTCTAGCTGTTTGTTGGGCATTGTATTCAGCTGATAAGTGTCTGGAATAAGAAGCCTTCTCTCTGAGTGGCTTTTGCATATATCATCTGATGCTGGCAGGTGGCTAAGAAAATTCCTACAATTTTCCAAGCCGAGTTTGGAAAAGCAGTAATTTGTTGTTTCTTCCCCTTTTCTTGAAAAATGACAAGTGAGATTATCCCTGAGTCAGCAGGTAAATACCTGGTTACCACTGTGGGTGTATCTGAGACCAGTCTTGAGGCCTTTCTGACCCAATCCTTCCTCTGAAGAATTTTGCTGAAAGTAAATACTGGACATGTATACACATTTTTAAAAAAATGTTGTTCATTTAGCACCTACTCAGTTTTATGAACCAGGTGATTTAACTATGTTATTTCATTGAATCTTTACAGCAACACTAACATCTATTTACAGATATCCCAATTTCACTAATGATGAAACTGGTAGTTTTGTTTTTAATGAGTAACAAAACAGCAAATCAAAGCCAGCCCCCCAAAACCCAGGGCATTTCCAGCATGCCACACTGACTGAACTTGCTCCTTGTTAAACACAGCCCCTAACCTACAGCGTGATGGAGAGCTTGAAAGTGTTTCTTTTTTTAAAAACTCTTTCCATTTGTCAATGCTCTACAAAGAATTATGGGAAAGTTATAATCCAAGTCTTCCAAAAGAGACTGCTGACCCCTGGGGATTTAAGATTACTCCAAAGGGAAACATAGGCACATTTTAAGGAACTCAAGTTTCCTGCTCGGATCCTCAGCTTCTACATACAGTATGTTCTTTCCTAAAACAGATCTGCAGCAGAATACACCTGCAGTTTTATCTATTCAGTTTTCCTTTCCCTACCCCATTTCCTTTTCACAGTCACTCTTTTACCATTTTGCAGAAGAAAAGCACACCTCCTTATGGTGCATTGTTTCCGGGGATAATTTGAAATGTTGCTCTCCAAGAAGCATTCCCGCATTAAGACACCCTAAGTTCCCCTTCCCATGAGACACACACAGAGACACATTTCTTCTCATTAAGAAATAAGTTCTTAATTTTTTTTATGTTTTGCAATAATATGTACAAAAATTTAATGTTTACTTTGGTTTTATAAAGTTTTAGTTAATAAAAATGTTATAATTCCATAGAGGATAACATTTTAACTCAGAACTTTACAAAATTATTTTTTTAAGTAATTTCAATTTATAAACATTTTGGTAGCAGAGAAATGTGATAGGATAATTAATTTTTTAAAACTTTCAAAAATGTATGTATTTCATTGGGATACAATTCTGTTGGGGATGTGAGAAAAAGAACAACGTAAAATGTCTGACTCAAGGAGTTTGTTCTAGTAATTTTAACCAGGTGGTGGTAGAAATCACAGTGGTATTAGCTTCCACTGGATACACTTAACAATGATGAATTTAACAGTTTAATTTTTTAAAACACATAGTTTTAAGCCAGTTCAGGTCTGCACAAAAGAGCGCCATATTGATTTGCTGCTGTTCTTGACAGAGAATGAGGACAGGAACCAGGACATGTGAAGACAAATACCAAAGGTCAATATTCAGACTATAATGAACTCAAGTAGGTTCATATGATTTTCTCTTCTCCAATCCCATTATAGTCATTTCATGAAAAATGCCTTCATAGTATACTGTTTCCTTTTCTTGTCAATATCTTCATCATGTGGGAAGATACCAGCATTTTAATCATTTATTTATTTAAACTTTTTTTGATCATCTTTGTCCCTTGATCGACATTTCCACATCACCTCTTCTCCTCTAGCTACAAGAACTGAGGATAGGAATTGTCAGCAAATTAAGTTACAGATTGTTGGAAAGGTTATTGTGCCAGGAACTGCTATTATCTTTCTGACAAAAATTATAACAAGCACCTGAAAGGTGCAACCAGAATTCATTAATAACCTACCACTCAGAAACAGAGGATACCATAGTGCAGATTTGAGAAACAATAGAAATGGTTGATATTCAAAGAAATGCCATAATTCATGTTCAGAATTGATTTTTCTGGCCTTTTTGCTGAGATTGTCAATAAATGAAATGGCTATTTAATTCAGCAATGGTTGGAGTAATATGGTGCATGTCAACTAAGAAATTAAAAAATGCTTCATCATTCACACCATTACAACTACTTTCCTGAGCTCACAACATAAAGCAACCCATTATACCTTGGAATTCAGTTCAATAAAGGCATAAAGGCATCTCTCAGACATGGAAGATTTTTGTGATAGCATGTTCTCACCTGTGTGCTTTTCTCAAAACGTAGTCAGAAACATACACACATACACACACACACACACATACACACACTGCATTGCAATGAGATGACATGACCCTTGTTGGTAACACATTTCACTTTCTAGCATGTGTCTATAAACTTAGACTTTATGGAAAGATATTATTAGGTGGGAAAAACATTTCAAATATACAGGTCAGTATTTATTGAAAAGTAAGGGTACATATTCTATGACTACAAAAATAATTTTCACCAGCATTTATTGAGTATTATCCACCATGCAGTGTTCATGCTATACATAGCTTATCTCTTAGGGGCCATGACAACACTATAATGTAGATATTCCTATTACTTCCATTTTAAACATATGGAACCCAGAGTTTAAAGGACTAATTAAATTACCCAAAGATTTTTTTGGGCAAATAAGGCACAGAGACCCAACCCAAACCCAGAACTGAAAGCCCTGGATCTCAACCTGCTCTGTTCAATATGGTAGCCATGGCACTTGAAATGTGGCCAGTCAAAATTGAAATGTGTTGTATATATAAAATAAACACAGATTTCAAAGACTTGAAATATAAAAAGAATGTAAATTATCTCGAGTAATTTTAAATTGATCACATGGTGGAAATGACAACATTCTAGATATATTGGATTAAATGTAAAATATTGTTAAATTTATTTATTTTTTTTTTGGTTTTAAATGTAGCCACAAAAATTGTTTATTTATGTATGTAACTCACAATTACAATTCTGTTATAACTCTAATGTCCAACAGTAATGTCCAATTTCTAATCTTAACCATTGGTTATAATACCATCTCTGAACGTATTTATGTATTATGTGTGTGTACATATTTTTTATTCTAAAATAATGTTAAAGTATAAAAGGACATAAAAACATTAGTCTGCATTAGTATGCTCAGGCTGCTATAACAATATATGATAGATTGGATAGCATGAACAACAGAAATTTGTTTTCTCACAGTCTCAGTGACTAGAAGTCTAAGATCAAGGTACCAGCAGGGCTGGTTTCTGGTGAAAGCTCTCTTCCTGTCTTGTGAATGGCCTCTCGCTGCGCTCACACAGCAGAGAGAGAAGAGAGCCAGTGAGCTCCAGTATCTTTCCGTCTGCTTATAAGGGCACTAGTCCTATTGGATTACAGCTTTATTATCTGTATTATGCCCCAAAGGCCCCATCTTCAAATACCATCACATTGGGGTTAGGTCTTCAACCTATGAATTTGGGGAAGAGGGCATGTGACAAAAAATTTAAAAGGCTGTCAATATTAGGCATTTATTTGTAACTTCTGAGTGGCAAGTTGTCCCTGATAAACAGGAAACTCTGGCAGAGACCAGATCACCCAGGTAGCTAGGTGCTCCAAGCTTTTCAGTGCCCCTGGGGAGACTCCAGGCCTCTTGAGCATGATTCTAGTAGCTCTGGAAGTGTGAAGAAATAGAAAGGATTTCTGAAGGGCACAGCATACTGAGGATTCTAGGCAAGAAGCTCAAAGCCAGTGCATGGGCAGACATAAGAACTGACCTTGCTGATCCTTCATGTATTTGAAATAATTATCTCTTTGTATATAAATAAGGGATATTAAAAATACACAAAGGGATACAATTGTGTGTATAATATAATAATATATTATTATTTATATGAAATCTGGTGAAATTTTTGGACTCATTTAACCAATTGTCAAATGACCAAAAAAGCAGCCAGGAGCTATGGACCAAGGTATTTTAGGATAATGGGATGCTAAATACGAGAGAAAGATTAGTTGCAAGCGTTTGATTCTCAACAGATTTCATACCTCCCTCTCTACCCCCATTCCAATAGCCATATCTGCTAGCTGTTGAATAATGAAGTTTAAATTCTCTTGGCCCATTATCATAGCTGCAGTAGCGATCTTTTAACATAGTGCTTGCTCATTCAACTCCTATTATAATTTCCAGTGAAATAAAATATCACAGAGTCATTCAAATTCATAGACTAAAGATATATCTGTAGTGAGAAAGTAAAGTATAGGATAAAATTCATTATCCTGATAAATTGATGAACACAGGCAGTCGCTCTGAATAATTCGGGCAAAAAGAACTTTCCTCTCAATGGTTGGATATTTTTGGCCTGATTTATCCACATAATTGCCTCGGCTCTCCATTTCATTTTGCCCATGTCAACACAACGAAGTCTCCGTACTTGATTTTGAAAGCTTCACTATTTCATGTCACGTTAGCAAGAGAGATACGCATAGCAAATTCTGGATGGGTTCTGTGACAAATGACTTCTATGGTTTGCACGTGTCTCTTCAATGACAGCTGCTGGGAAGAAACATCACCTCCCAGCTGCACAACTTGATCCTTCTCTCCCTTGTGAATTAGGAGGAATTGAATGTTTGGCTTTGAAATGACACTTCACACTCCTCTCATTGAATATCACAATTGTGCCCGGACGCAAGGAGACAAAAACCCCATCATTGGCAACTGATGGGAGAAAAAATAGTCCTCTCATTTCAGAGATAATAAGCACGATGTTCCCCCTGCAGCCTTTCTTCTTAATTCTCCTTATTGTACTTTATTAAATGATGCAGTTTGAAATTAAGGCTCTGGCAACCTTCATGCACACTCTGCATAAACAAGCAAAACAGAAACACAGTTCAAAGAGCAAGTATAAGCCCCTCCCAAAAGCCATCTGCTTTCTTTTTGTTATGAAACTTCAATTCATCAGCAAAACTCTGAAGAAAATATTTATAGCAGAAGTGTAAGCCTGCATTCTGAAGATTCTTTGAGAGAGAACTAACAGAACATTAGAAAACTTGGTTAGATTAAGTCAATTACTAACCCATCTAGAACTAGTTATTTACCTGTTTCATTTACTCATTCAACCTTTTGTTCACCTGTTCACTCATTCAAGAACATTACTTTAAGACCCTCAATGAGCCAGGAACTGTGGCAAATGCCTCTGTTTCCATACCATTAAATGAAGATAATAATTATACCAGCCATGCTAGCCTCTCAAGGTTGCTGAAAGCACTGCTATAAACTTTAAACAAATAAAAGCATTTGTTTTCCACCAATAAGCCACCAGAAGATAGTGCAACAGTCATTTAATTACCTATGCAAAAAAGTTAAATGTTATTATAACTTAAAGGAGATTTTATTTCATATGTCCACTAGCACAAACTTTCTGCTAATCTTCACTTTGGAAAATGTAATAAAATCCTTCCTCTCCCTATTCTTATCCATTGCTCTCTCAAAGGAGGGAAACCAATGATTCAAGCACTATATTCTTAATCACTTGAATAAACATACAAGTAAGTATACCTAAACAATAGTATTGACATAAAATCCAAATTTGCTAAACAAAATGTCACCCTAAACTTCCTTTTCCAATTTTCTTACAGTTCATACCCCTCTAATCTGATGGTAGCTCATAACCATGGCTTATAGTGAAATAAGACAGGACCCTAGAGACTTT
Organism: Vicugna pacos; assembly: GCF_048564905.1. NCBI lineage: Eukaryota > Metazoa > Chordata > Mammalia > Artiodactyla > Camelidae > Vicugna > Vicugna pacos. The sequence continues at coordinate 57,815,658 of NC_132993.1, forward strand.
TCATGAAGAAAGAAAACTTCATTGTGTTCAACAACCAGGTTGGGGACAAGAGTATCTGTTTCCACAGCATATTCCAGCCCATCTTAACAAATTCAGAAATTGCACCAGTGAGAAGAGACCATAACAAAGAAACCTAAAATGCATAGCAATGGCTTAGCAATTAGACAGAAGGCAGTGAGGAATCCAATGTTGGATCCATTTTATGCAGTGGGGAAACATTTGGTAAAATTACTTCCTGCAGTAATTTGGGAAGCAGATCATATGCTTCTGAGCCCACTGATTAAGGGGGAAAATGTTGAAAGCGAACTATGGCTATATTTGACAAAAGATTATAAGGATGAAATAAGCTCAAACAGAAATGAAAGGAATGGGAATAGTTCAGAAATTTAGGGACTTGCAAATTGAAAAAGTGACTACTTCTAGAGCTCAAACAGTAAAATTTGGGGCCTTAAAAGACTTTGCAACAAAATCACAGTGAAACTTTCCTATTAGATGAAATGACTCAGGACAATGATCACATTAAGTATGTGAATTTCCTGCCTATTGTTCAGACATCCTCAAGTAGCCACCATAAAGTTGACAGAGAAACGCATGGAAGTGAGAAGCAATGAAACAAAGCAGATTGTAGAGCTCTGTCTAGAAAAGAATTTCAGCACATGGAGCTTATTGGAAGCAAATATATCAGAAGCCTACTATGTTTGTGAGAGAACTGTATTGCCAAAGAAACCATGAGTCTGCACTTAAAAAACTATTGATGTTTGAAACTTGCAACTCTTGGGTCCCCCATGTTCCATGAGAAAGTATGTTGCTGAGAAAAAATTGTGCAGCTCCCTAGGAGACCATGTTCCCCAGTACCGACTTCAGAGGTGCTAAGGAGAATAATGGAAAAGAAAGAACATCTCAGAGGGCATAGCTTGCAGCCATGGGGTACAATGGATGAAAGAATAGCTCTCAAGGCTCAGAACCAAGGTCTAACCTAAGAATACACCATCCCCAAGATAGAGAAGCCTTCACCATGTCTTCCTAATGGGATTTCATCATTGCTATGGGTCCCCAATCTTTCCTTTTCCAAGTAGAAATGTGTAATGTGGTTATCCTGCCCCTTTCCACCAATGTATATCCAGTAGAGGTGGGAAATCTATATAATTTTCCTCTCAGTTCATAGGTCATCTGATGAAGAAGAGCTTCACACAGACCTGGAAAAGAGGCTCATGTATTTCATAGAGCTTGATGTAGTGACTGGATTGGACTTTGGGATGTCTCCTCTGAGGCTGGGTTGAGATGTCCTGTGTGTGAGAATAAGGGAGTAATTGGAAATCTGATGACTATAAGGGGAGACAGTGTACAGACTATAGGAGCCTATCAAGTATTAATGAGTTTCTCTACATTTCCAAGCCCGATGCGCCTAAGTGGGATCATGCAACCAGATCATGCCAATGGAAGATTAGCAAAAGAGATATGTAACTTCCCACCTAAATCTTCTCCCGTTCTTTTCTTTTCCCTGATCTGGTGACCTTGGAGACTATGTGATCCAGATGGTGTAGCTACAAGATGGAGAAGGGGTATAGTGATTCTAGTTAATAATACTGTATTATATACTTGAAAGTTGCTAGAAGGAGCAAATCCTAAATGTTCTCATACAAAAAAGAAATGGTTATGATACATGATGAAAGTGTTAACTAATACTATGGTATAAATCATTTTCCAATATGTAAGTGTATCAAATTAACACCGTTGTGTATTTTAAACTTATAATGTTATATGTCAATATCTCAATAAAGCTAGAAAAAAATGGAGAAGAGCATCAGAGTCCGCATGAGGGAGAAATGTGTATCATTTGTGCAGAGGCACTAGGATTCAGGGGTTTGTTTACTATCCCAGCACAGCTTAGATTAGATTAACTAATACATTATTCAATATAAACCCCATCCTCGTTTTTCCGACAAAATTTTTAGCTGGGGCTATGCTGATGACTAAGTTTTTTGTGTGAATGGATGAAGAATGGGTCTGAAGAGGTTCTGTCAGTGTCTGGGTTAAAGTGAACCGAAAATATTCAGGTATTATGTGCAATTAGAAGTGCACATTGCAATGAGAATCAGCTGATAGGTAAGCGACACTTAAGTAACTACCTTGTGGCTCCCAGTGTTCCTCTCTCTGAATACAGGGAGCAGATTTCAAAACAATTGCAATGGGATATCCTAGTTTCATCCCAGGCCAGGATTTGAACACATCTAGGTCTGTATCCTAGAATGGTGTGGCAAACTTCCAGAAGTGTATTTACTGGGAGTACAAAGGAGCCTTCTAAGAAAACATTCATCCTTAGGAAGGAAAGCATTGGGCATGACAACGTTCACCCAACAGCAAAGGCATAATCATTGAAGGGGAAAAGTGTTCTGGGCATAACATGGCATTTTCACTCATTTCTTTCTCTGGCCCAGTCCACTCAGCCCTAGGAAGACAAGGCACTATAAATAAAACCTAAAGTTTATTTCATTCAAACTTCAAGACATTGGGGTGTATTGACACAGCTTTGATAAACATGTAACAGCAAATAGAATAAACAAGGCATTTCTGTAATTTTGTCACCCTTCCCTTGACAAAGCTTTGGCACCTTGGAGTACTTGTTGTTGAAGCCAGAGTGGCAGCTAGTAGAAGGAAGGAGCAACGGCTGCCACCGGTGCAGGGTCAACCCACCCAGCTGGAACAGCAGTAACAGCAGAACTGGTGGTAGGACCCAGTGGGTGCTATTCGGCTGATCATCAGACTTTTCATGAGCACTTATGAAATACTGCCTAAGACATAACCAGAGCCAGAGAGAGAGGACTCAACCAGGAACTGAATTCTTGCGTGAATGAGTAGAGGGCAGAGCCAGAGAAGTCTCGTATATCAGTTAGCTTTTATTGTATAAAAACACCCCAGAATTTATTGGCATAATATAAGAACCACTTATTATTTCTCACAAGCCTAGGGAACTGAGCAGCTCTGGTGACTTGAGCTGGGCTTGGTTTCTCTCATCTGAGCTCACTTGTGTGTCTGTGGTCAACTAACAGGTCAGCTGGGGTGGTCTTTGCTGAAATGATCCGCTTTCCTCCACATGTTTCTTACATACAGCCAGTGAATTTATCCAGGCATGTCCTCATAGTGGAGGCAGGGGTCCAAGATAGAAAAAGGGAGCCAAAGGACACAGAACTTCTTGGGGCCTAGGCTTGGACCTGGAACACCAGCAATCCCCCCCCCCCCATTTTGCAGGTCACAGCAAATCACAAGGCCAGGTCATATTAAGGGCTGCAGGTATAGACTCCATCTCTTGATGGGAAAATTGGCAAAGTCTATTGAGAGGGAGGCAGATACTCAGAGGGAAATGATTGACATCATTTTTGCAATCAATCCACCACATCAGGATTATTGCTTTTATCATGATACTGCTTAGACTTTCCATAAGTTTCCCAGAACTATAAAGTTGGAAGGATCTTAGTAATATTGTTTAAATTTCAACCTCCTAATTTCAGAGAGAAAAAAACCTGAAGCCCAGAAAGGCTATGCAATGTGATGAATTTCCAATAGTTAAAGGAGAACTAGAAATTAATTCTGATTCAGCTCAGAGCTCTTTCCACCACACTGTACTATCCTCTCTTCCAAGGATACCTTTAAGATACAACAAAACTTGGTTTTGTTCTCCATTTTTTAACCCACATTTGCCACGAAATAATTATCTGGAAAAGTACCAACAGTAGCCAGCAAAGACTGCTGGTCTCTTAGCTGTGGTGCCCTCACTGAGGTCCCATCCTGCTCTGCTGGGACTTGTGTTCTGCCCATGAGTATACTGCCCAACCCACCCCAGAGGGTCCCAGAATTTGCCCAACAATGTCCAAATTTCCTGCCAGTTTATGCTCTTCACTGCCCTCACAAACAGCTGCTGATAACCTTCATTTTGCAAATTTCTCTTCCTATTTTGCACAAATAGTTAAAAACTGTAGTTTTTCTCTAAAATCTATTATTACAAACCAGAAAATTGAAAAAGAGTACTTATTTCCCACATCAAAAGATTACAAACCCATGTTAACTGACAAGCTGTTTGAAACCCAGCTATTCCTTCTGTTTTTTTACCCTGAATGAGAGGGACAGATGAAGAGAGAAGATACAGCTTTCTGGCAACAGAATCTTGATCCCTTAAGGGGTTGGAGCCTGAGGGTAGGATCCTGAGTCAAATGCCATCACACTCCTGGGGACAAGAATATGTGGAAGTAACTTGTCACTGAAGAGGCCTGCTGCCTGTACACAGCATGATGGCAGACAGAAAAGCTTCAGATTTTTAGTAATTTTTATGATTCATCTCTGTTTTTATGGGTATCCCAGCATAGTCCACCTCATTAACCATTATAGAGATTTTAATTCTTGAGTTAATCCTGTGTTCATTCATCAGAATGAATATTAATATCTTTCTAATGTAGTTTTTAATTAAATATAGCATCACCATTCTAACACCCCAAAGATCTCAATAGAGTTCGAAAGAGAAGACAGACACTATCACAATAAAAATCAGAAAATTCCGCTCACATTCTTTTCAAAAGGCTGATCACCTATGAAGTAATGAGAATAAATTGTGAGATAATGTAGGACAGATCTAATTAAGATAATGAGCTATGATTATGGACATGATTTTCCAGGGTTAAAGATCTTAACAAAAGGCAATATATGGACATATTTTAAATATCCTCTTTGGTCTACTTACTTATTATATTAGCTATGCCTCTTAAAAAGGAAAATATTCATCAAAAGTAATGACCCTGAGTCTGCTGCAAGTGCAGAGTTTTGGGCTGTTTTGCTATTACTTATGCATTTAATACTCTGACAGATTTTTTTAAAATTTACTTTGTATTTTTGACTGAAACTAATTTTTTTTTATTTTTTAAACCATGGCATTCAAAGGGAAAGAGACATTAGGATCAATGTTCTCTCTGTACCTTGAAAGCTGTATTATGAAGATATTTTGATTTGGCTAGCACAGAATTAAATGGATATTTCGGGAAGGAGCTAATTAGCCTGCCTTCAACAGCAGTGTTAGGCAACCAGGGAAAGGTGTCATTGAGCCTTGTAGGTATGCCTGTGTGCCATCTCTGCTCCTCTCCAAAGACAGAACAACAGCCACTTACTCCTTGGTCAACAGTGGTCAATCAGCAGAAACAAATATTTCCTGAGAAATGCAGAAGGGCTGTAGGAAAACCCTGGAAGGGTCTGATGGCTGAATTACTTGGTAAAGAATCAGCACTGCACTTTGAAAGCCAGGCATTTTGTCTGGTACCCACTAAAGCTGACCGATAGAAGGAACTTAATCTAAGGGGTGCTAAGAGTTCTGCCCCCTAGAGTCAGCCTCACATGTATACCATTCATAGTTGCTGTTACTAGCATCAAGTAGCATTCTATGATGGGTTTACTTTAGAGCAGGGAGCCAGCTCAGCTCATAACCAGCAAGCAAATTGTAACTCTGGCCCTGGGCTTGACTGCAGTGCAGTGGGCTTCTGGGCCCCATTAACTTCCCAGCCTCCAGGACCCTTCAGTGACAGCCTGTGTGGCTACATCAGTGGTGCTTCATTGAAACCTTGAGAACCTAAGGATCTTTGAAAAACCCTGGGCAAAACAAAAAGATGGATGTTTGAAAGGCATAAATGATGCATTTGAAAGCAAAGGAATTGTCAGTTCTCTGGATTTTTATTGAATCTTGATTTTCATTCTTTTCTCTACTCTATATCCTCTCCCTCCCTCTCCTTTTCTCTCTCTCTCTCTGTCTCTGTCTCTCTCTAAATCTACAAACACCATCATGTTCATTTGGTATTGTGGAAAGAATATCTCTATTAAGTCAAAAAACTTGCTTTTCCTATTACTGGCACCAACTCTTCCTAGGTGTGAAGGTCTGAGAAAGTCACTTAACCTCTTTGATCTTCCATTTCCTAAATCTGAAATTAAAAAAAAAACTGTCATTTTGTAGGACTGATGTGAGGACTGAATGAGATGAAATTTAAGCACACTGAAAATTATAAACTTCTAGTCTGCATATTCTGAAAACACAATGCTGTCAGTATGTTCCCACCATGTTAGATAATTTGGGAAGCAAAGCCACTGGATGGAAAGCTTATAATCAGTATTAATTGACATCCTGAAAAAGTGAAATACTGACTTTCAGATTTGGCTTATTTCCAATGCAACCCTCAGGGTCCTTAGGGATCTGAGGATCTGGAAAGAGGCTTGACCACAGGCCCTGCAACAAGAAGTAATGGGACCATCTTTTCCAAGGACCTATATCCATCAAACACATTTTAATAATTTTACTCACACTTTCTCTTTAACACTCATGTTCATCCTATTGATTTTTTTCCCCTCTCTCCTCTCAGGACCCAATATAATAGAGTAGAAAGAGTACTGTGGACTTTGTAGGCTGAGAGACCTGGCTCTGCCACGTAGCAAGGTACTCAGCCCTCTGAGCCTCAGGTTTTTCATCTGTAAAATGGACTCACAGATATGACGGTACCTACTTCAAATGAAAAGCACCTACGGTATAAATGTTAAGTTCCTTCATCTGTACTTCAGTTGTTGGAAATTAGTAGCAGTAGAGCAAATAGGATCCTCTAGAAAAAAAGATTCCAAGTATTATAATTGGGCTCTCCCACCTCCCTATCTGGACTTCTCTCCCGAAAGTTGGCTTTTATTCATCCTAACCTCCTAATCTGGGTGGACCCATGCACCCCCCAGCTGCCTAGTTGCCATCATCCAGTAACTGCAGTTTCCCCCGTATCTTCAAATTAGTTCCTCTCATTTTCTCCAAACCAAAGATCAGTTCTGTTAAATTAGTAATTGCTCTATCTAACATGAGGTTGAGAATGACTGGTATCCATTAAACTACCAAGAGATATGTTTCTTTTAAAATCCACATCCATTGCACTGCCAGGGAGTGGGGTTGGCACTGGCCACAGAGAAGAAAGGGTGAAAGCTGCTTATTCTCCTGAATTTTAGATACAGGTGATGCCTTCCAGAGAGGTACTCTGCCAGCTTCTGAATGATGAATATCCCTCTACCTTTGAGGTCAGTGCCAAACATTCCCACCCTCTATCTGTGCTGTCCACTATCTTTTATCAATGGAGGTATCACCCAGGATCCAGGACCACAAACACAGCAAGTCCGAACTCAACTAATTACCCTCCTTCCCAAACTTGTACTCCCTGTCCTAGTGAGTTAAACCACCATAGCTCTAGTCTGACATCTGGTAGTTATCGTCACATTCCTCTTTACCACAACTCTGTCCCAACTCAAACCCTGGTGTCTGGCAGTGCCTCCCAATTAAACCTCCTTCCTCTAGTATTGCCTCCTCCCATCAGCCCTCAACAGGGCAGAAAGAATGTTCTTTCTAAAGAGCAAATGGAACTATTTTATGCTTCTATGCGGAACGCTTACTTGTGCCCCACATCCAGCCCCCAGCACAGAGGACAACATCCTGTCATCCTCCACCTGTCACCCCCAGTGTGCATCTTCTCCCCCATCTCACCAGTCATGCCGAGTATCACATTTCGTGCTGTGTGTGCAGCTCTGACCTGTTAAACACCTCCAGGTCTGTGCACTTACTTGCCTCTCAAAATGCCTTCTCTTCCCTCCCTGCCTGGTGAACTCCTGTGCATTCTTAGGTGTTTAGCTCCGGGGCATCTCTTTCTGGGCTCTCCCTATGCCTTCCCTACACCCACCCCTACCTTACTCCCTCCATATCCCTCATGTGTCTGTTTTGTAGTGAGTGTCCAGTGCACTTACAATTATTGACCAACTAGTCATGGTAACTTTGAAGAAAAGAACTATGCTTTGGTCAGCTCAGACACTCAGTTTTGTGAGTGTCTGAGGTAACAGTTTATAATATGAAAAAATAATAGTATTTACATGGGTCTTGGGGGTTGTTTCCCTTACTCAGTGCCTAAGTTTCCATTCCTCATCTTCCTCCCTTTCCTCCCCTCCAAATGGAGCTGATTTAATCATGTATAGCAGAAGTATGTCTCTATACATTACAGGGCTTTGATTAAAATGAATGTAATCCAACATTTTGCCTCAAGGTATCCCAATTAAACACAACAGTAATACCTGTCATATGTTGACACTGCACATAGTGTTATTCTAAAGAAACTATAATTTGGGATTTTTTTTCTACCTCTTTGTGCCTTACATTTCTCTAAAGTTTGATTCTCAAGGCGCTATGCCAATGCTTTGTATTGTTTTCATCGCCATTTAAGGTACTTTCATCTGAGAATCATGTCTTTCTTCCTTCTGATGACATCAGTTCAGTCTTCCCGGTTGAAAACCTTTAATTGAGAATACTCTGCAAGAAGTAATAGCAAACAAAAAGTATATCCAGGTTTTATTCAATTTATATTGAAATATCGAGTCAATAGCATAAAATGTGGCTGTAGAACATCTGCTATTTTTTAAGCCCACAAAATTTGTAAATCCTTTTAAGCCAACTAGAAACATAAAGGCATTCTGTTTTCCTCTGACCTCCCTTATTATTTATGTGTATTTACCATCACATGAAACAGAGGGGGCTTTCTTAGGCAGTAGAGTGCAGTATACAAGATCAATTTCATTCAAGGCTTTGCCCATTTAATTAAGTTAATTTCTAGGGGTGGCGGAGGGGAGGGGACACTTTCACAGGTGTGTGCACGAGTGATTTGTGTGTCTGAGGCATTTGTGGCTGTCACCATTGTTATTACATACTCCCTCTTGTTATATTTTTATCTCTCCTACTATAATTTTATTAAAATTGCTTTTATAGCCTAAAAGGATTTTTATGCATTCTGCTATATCACTTTTATGTTGTACTGATGATTATTGATTAAAGACTCATTTCCAATATTTGGTTGCAAAGGGTAAGTTCTAACCAAAAGAGTCCTAATAAGATGGACAATCTTTAGCTTGGATCTCACTTGAAAAACATTAGCTGTGGCAGTTCATCCAGATGTTTTGGTTGTGTGGCATTAGTAACAACTTAAGTCCAACTGTTTTTAACTTTATAGCAGGCAAGTTTTATTGAAAATATTCATTTCCCTTAAAATGCTGCCTCCGATAAGGCTTTAAAACACTTTGTGGGAAATGCGTATATAGTTAAAAACGGTGTTTTCGTAACAGCTAATGAAGAATGTCCAAAGTCCCAGACTCTCAAAGAGCAAAGAAAAGGAAAAGCTGACTCTCCAGTGTTCAAGTGTCCCTGAATCAACTAAAACTGGATGAATGTTGGAACCAGAGACTCCCAGAGGCCTGCAGCCATTTTCACGTGAAAATTTAAATTGATTGCTGACCCTTCAGCCCTATCAGCAGCGAAGGATTTTATATTCTTTTCTTTTTTTGTAGGAAAAAAAATTTAAAGAGGTACTACTTCCTAATGAAATAGGGTATTTTTCAAACAGGGAAAAAGTGAAAGGCAAGGGGAGGAACAACATTTCAAGAAGGCTCAGGCGTGGTACACATCAGGGGTCAGCCCTCTGCTAGGGCAGGCTACTTACCTCAAGGTTTTATATCAGTTTTCAGATGAAACTCACAGGAATATACGTTGTACAGGGAAAACCCAGCCCACAATTACTATAGTTAAAATCTACTATAATGAATACCATTTCAAGTAAGGTCCCTATAGAACAAAGCCATTTCTGTGTGCCAACTATTTGTAGATCTCACTTGGCAAAGGCTGTAAAATAAGCCTTCTCGATAAATGTTATCCCCGGTCCCTGAACAAGTGAAAGGACTTCTCTATTATACCTGCTTGTCAGAACTATACAACTTAGAACTCAATTTTACTTCCTTGAACTGATTTCCGTGTGCCATTATAGTCTCAGGAATTAAAAATGAAAATGGATGCTTGAGACAGAAGCCGCTTTGGGTAAACTCCAATCACTGTGCTTAGCATAGATAAGAAAGAAGTTTCCATGTGCACCCAGTAGTATTCCTTACACCCATCCCCAGTACACAGAGTTCTGCATTTTGGCTTTATCCATAATCACTGCAACCCCAGAGCACAGCCAAAGCCAGCAGGTCATTCTGTCCGCTCCCTTCACCCACAGCTCAACCCTCTTCTCCCAAACAGATGTCGGAATTCAGTCCTTAGGCCCAGCACCCTTTCTCTCCCAAGGCTGCCTTGGAAGAACATCTGATACACCTTTGCTTCGGATAATAGCAGACTTGGTAATCAATACCAATCTTTTCACTGAAGACAAACTGGGAAATGCTGGAAGGAATAGTTTTAAAACAGCTTCTTGAAAATATCAAAGAGCCAACAAGAGAGTGAGGAACAACCAGGCCAAAGGGGAGAGAATCCAGAGATGGTGGGCTGCTTTTGCCTGTTAACATGCATCTATCTGGAAGGAGTACCTGAGATGCTGAGCTGCACAATTGGCAGCAATGCCCACAATTAGATGGCTGGGGAGACAAAGTAAGAGTTCAAGGCCCATCAGAGTGGGTAAGCTTGGTAAACCACCCTCTACTTTAGGTTGAGATCTCAAGTCTCCACCCTTAGAAAAAGGGGAATCCCAAAGAAATAAAGTTGTCATTATTCACAGACACTGTAATTGAGAACATAGAGAATTCAAAAGAAGCTACAAATAACTTATTAGAATTAGTAAGTGAATTTAACAAGGTCACTGGTTATCAGACCAAAATCAGTTGTTGTTCTCTGTACCCAGCATGAAACAACTGGAGAAAGAGGTTTTTGAAACATCATCATCTACAATAGCACCTACAAGTCAAATACTTAGAAACAGATTTAATAAAAGATATATAAGACTTCTACACAGAAAATAAAATATTATTGAAAGAAATTAAATATCTATATAAATAAAAGGATATATCACACCTACTCTCCCCCAAATTAAATTAAACTATATTTTCAGTGCAATTCTAATCAAAATTCCAGCTGTGTGTGTGTGAGTTGACCAACTGATATTCAAGTTCTTATAAATTGCAACAAGCCAAAAATAGCCAAGATAAGCAAAAAGAAGACAAAAATGGAGGATTTACTCTACCAATCACCAGGGCTTATTATACAGCTATAGGAATTAAGCCAGTGTTCTACTAATACAATAATAGACAAATAGATCAATGGAGGGGTAGAGTCCAGAAAAAAACCCATGCATATATGGTCACTTGATTTATGACAAATGTAGAACTGTAGAGCTGTAGGAAAGGGTCGTATTTTCAAAAGATGGTGCTGAGTCAATTGGATATCCATATGGAGAACAATGAAACTTGACCCCTGTTTCACATCATACAAAAAAAAATCAATCCCAGGTGGACTATAGATCTAGATGTGAAAGGTGAGACAATCAAGCATCCCAAAGATAACATAGGAAAACAACTTTGCGACCTTGAGGTAGGCAAAGATTTATTTAACAACACAAAAAAACATTAACCATAAAAGGGAAGATTGATACACTGGGCATCAATAAAATTAACAATTTCTGCTTATCAAAAGACACCACTAATAGAGTGAAAGGCAAGTCACTTGATAAGAGAACATATTTGCAACACCAATAACAGACAAAGGGCTAGTATCTAAATTGCATAAGGAATGCCTGTAAGTCAAGATACCTGTCAGACAAATGGGCAAATGACTTGAACAGACACTTAACAAAAGAGAATATCCGAATGGCCAATAGACCTATGGAAAGATGTTCAACTTTTTAATAATCAGGGAAATGCAAGTTAAAACCACAATAGAATATCCCTACACACCTGCCAGAATGGATACTATTTAAAAGTGACAATACCTAGTGTTTGCAAATATTAAAGCAACTATAATTCTCATACACTGCCTGTGGTAATGTTATTTGGTGGGAGCAGTTTTGAGAACTCTTTGGCATTATCTGTGAAAGTTGCACATATGTGTATGACCCAGAAAAACAACTCCTAAGTTTATACCCAACATAAATCTGAGCATATGCATACCAAACAACTTGCTCAGGATATTTATAGAAACATTACTAATTACCAGAAATAGTAAAACAGTCAAAAATCCATAAGCAATAGAATGGAAAAATAAGTTGTAGTATAGTCATTCAATGAAATATATCGATCTTTTGTTCAATGACTAATTCATTCCTGAAAACACTGCTACTAATGACTCTAATCACTGATTCTAGTGTATAAAGAGGGTTTTCCCACATTACCAAACAATTCTCAGACACCAGCAGGATGTTTTACAACTCAACTTGATTCTGACCCTACCAACCTGGAGCCAGCATCAGATCCCACAGCTTAAGGGCTCAGTCCTACAAGACTGCACCCTTCCCTAACTTCAGTTATCACCTGCACTCTAACTGATTAGCTATAGATTGGAGGTTCCAACGATCCCCTCTTTAGGTTCAGTTAATTTACTAGAAGTGCTTACAGAACTCAAGAGAAACATTTTACTTACTGGAGTACCAGTTTATTATAGAAGGGTATTTCTCAAGAAGAGCCAAATGAAAGAAAGGCATAAGACAAGGTATGGAGAAAGGGTGCAAAGCTTCCATGCCCTCTCAGGGCGCCACTCCCCGCCAGTCTCCATGTGTTCACCAACCCAGAAGCTCTCCCAATCCTGTCCTTTTTTGAGTTTTTAAGGAGACTTCATTACATAGGCATGATTATTAAATCATTGGCCATTGGCCATCTAGTCAATCTCCAGCCCCTCACTCCTCCTCAGTGAGTTGAAACAGTCCAAACCTCCAATCACATAGTTGGTTCTCATGATACCCAGCCCCTATCCTTAGGTGAGGTCCAAAAGTTGCCTCATCAACATAACAAAAGACGCATTTATGGCTCTCATCACTTAGGAAGTTCCCACAGTTTTAAAAGCTTTACCAGGAGAAGTGGAAGAGGACCAAATATCTATTTCTTACAATAAATCACAATATCACAACTGCTAAAGCAAAAATATCAGAACTACAATGAAAACAAACTATTGTAGCCGGCTTTATTCCTTTGATAACTATGTAAGTTTAAAAAGCTAAAGCAAAATATTCAATAAAAAATATTAATGCATTTTATTCCGATCATAAAGACCCAAACAATATCACAGATAGAATATATATCAATTGAATAATGAAAATTAGTTTATATAAGTGAAAAGTAATAGTTAAAAAGTAATTTGCCCATAAAATGTAATGTGATATAAGATTCATTGTATTCATTTTTTCCTTCTTTCTGCATCATTTTTTATAACAACTTTTCAACCTCTTGGAGGTTACAGCTTTTGCATTCAAGCTGCACTTATAAACAAAGTACAGTACAGTACAGTACAGTAAAACAAGATAGGGGGCAAAATAAAGGCTAAACATGAGATTTCTTGGAAGCAAGTGGAAACAGCAGTATGAAGAGTCATGGAAGACACCGATTCTGCCACTGTCTCGTGCCCAATCAAAACCACATTTGGGCTTCATGCAAATATGACATACAATTAGAATTTGTTCTACATGGTATTCTTTGACTAGGAACAATTGTTCAGGATTTTGGTGAATGTGTCTGCCTGAAATCAAATGTTAAAATGCCATTTCCTAAAGGATATTTATTTAGTGTGTTTTAGGGTTGAAAAAGTCTTACTGAATAAAAAGAAGCTGTTCCAATGAAGTGAAATAAATTTTCAAGAGTCATTATAATATAGAGTTGTTAACTGAATAGTCATTAGGTATGGTAAATCAGAACTACAATGAAAACAAACTATTGTAGTCGGCTTTATTCCTTTGATAATTATGTAAGTTTAAAAAGCTAAAGATCTAATGTGTTCTTCGAAACAATAATTAGTACATATTTGTAAACTTAAAAAATGTGTACTATACTGTGTATATATATATATTTACATGCAACATAATGTTTATGTGCAGTCGAACTGTAATTTAAAAAAATTAGTAAACAATGCAAAAAAAAAAGAAAACAAACTATTGCTTCATGCAAGAACATGGATGACTATAAAAATATGTTGTTGAGGCAAAGCCAAATAAAAAAGAATGCATAATGCATTCAAAAGTATATAAAATTCAAACATGCAAAATTAATCTGTTGTGTTAGAAATAAGATTAAAGGATACCTCTGGGGAAGAGAAAAGATATCAAAATTGGGAAGGGCATGAGGATGCCTTCTGAGGCATGGGTAATGTTCTGCTTCTTGATTTAAGTAGTAAAAACCAGGGTATGTTTTTGTGATAATCCGTTCAGCTGCATACTTGTGTTTTGTGCATTTTTCTGTTTGGAAGTCATACTTCACTAAAAATATTTATTTTAAATAATTCTTTAAATATGATTGAAAATAGCAAGAAAAAATCACATATTTAAGGAATAAAACTAATAAAAGATACATAAATCTCTATGGAGTAAACTATGAAACTCTGTTGAGCAAAATGAAAGAAGACCTAAAGAAACAGGGATATCTACTGTGTTCACAGAATCAATGTTATAAAGATTTAATTCTCTTCAAAATGATCTATAGGCTCAACACAATCTCAATCAAAACACCAACAGATCGTGTGTGTGTGTCTGTGTGATTTGACAAGCTGATTCTAAGATTTAGATGGAAGGGCAAAGGTCTAAGAATAGTCTATATTCTAGACATTCCAAAAGGAAAGAACAAGGTGGGAGGATTTTCTCTCCTGAATATCAAAACTTCACATAAAACTAAAGTAATGAAGAGACTGTGATATTGGTGAAAGAATATACAAAACAACCAATGAAACAGAATAGAGAGAACAGAAATAGACCTGTGTATATAAAAATACTTTATGACAAAAGTGACAATGCAGAGCAGTGAGAATGACCATGTTTTTCATAAATGGTGTTTGCACAATTGTGTAAACATATGGGAAAACATGAAATTAGAATCCATCTCACACCACACAAAAAGTCATTTTCACAGTTTTTTTTTTTGAGGGGGGTACTTAGGTTTATTCATTTATTTACTTTCAGAGGAGATACTGGGGATTGAACCCAGGACCTCAGGCATGCTAAGCATGCAATCTACAACTTGAGCTATCCCCTCTCCTTTGTTTTTAAACCTATTATGGACCTAAGTGTGAAAGGCAATATAATAAAGCTTTTAGATAATAATATGGAATATCTTCAGGACTTTGAGATAGAAAATGTTTTATTACAACAAAGGAAAGAAACAATAAAACTTAAAAAGAGAAAAGAAAAACCACCAAAAATCTTAGTAAATTAGATTGTTTTGACTTAAGGACTTCAGTTCATCTAAAAACATCACTAAATGAGTGACAGGCAAGCCACAGGGTGAAGGAAACACTAATTGTAGTACTTACAGTCAATGTAGAACTCATATATTTCTTACAAACCAGTAAGAAAAAGACAACCCACTTAAAAATGCAGGAAAGATTAAAACAGGCACTTAATAGAAGAGGAAATCCAAATGAATAAAAGTAAATGTAGGGAAATATCCCTTCCTCATTATGTAACCTTTGAAATGTAAATTAAATCCATAATGTAATATGACTAAGCTGCCACTGGAATGGCTAAATTTTTAAAAAATTTATAATATCAAGCGTTTATAAGGATGCTTATCAATGAAAACTGTCAAACATTGCTGATGATAGTATAAATTAGTACAAGTGGAAAATAATTTAGCATTACTAGTAAAGTTCAAGATATAAATATTCTATGACCTAGTGTTAAACTCCTAGATATATACCCAACAAAAATGTGTGCCTTTGGGCTCAAATACACGTACAAGAAAAAGTTTATATATAACATCAGTATTCATAGCAACTCCAAAAATTTTTTAAGTGCCCATCGATAGCAGAATAAATTGTGGAATATTATACCTCAAGGATAATTAATGAACCCCAGTACACTTCAGTGTGGATGAATCTCAAAAACATATTGCTGAAAGAAAACAGACACATTAAGAGCATACACTGTGTAATTTCATTTACATGAAGCTAAAAAGTGGATTAAATAAATAAGCCTTATGTATTTAGGAATGCATTCTTCATAGGTAAACCTATAAAGCAAAAAAGAAAGCAGAGAAGCGCTAACTACAAAACTCAGGATAAGGACTGCTTCTGGAGCAGGGAAAGGATTCTGATAAGAAGGAGGCATGCAGGGGCTTCTGAGGAGCAGACAACGTTCTATCTTGATCTGGGTAGTTTTTACGTGACTGTCATTTTACAGTACCTCATTAAACTATACGTATATGCTTTAGGCTTTTTCCTGAATGTACTATATTTCACAAATTTTTAAAAGGGAAAAAAACAAAACAAAACAAAACAAAATCTCAGCATCCAGTATCATCCAGTTTACTTCCCTTCTGTCTTCTCTAATAACAGTCAACGTTGTTTCCTGCTGTTTACTTTCTATAATAGCATGTTTCCACACACAGAAAAATGAAGATGTTTAGGTGCATTGTTTTAAGCACCACCCAGAATGAAACAGCTTGAGGGCAGTAGCTATATTTTTATCTTCCTTAGTATCTTCCAGAGTATCTGTACCCCAGTCAGCCAAGAGTAAGCACCCAGTACTCAAAACATCAAAGGATTTGGACCAACTCAATTTGCAGTTCTACCAACCAGAATGAATCTTTTCTCAGTTAAGGCTGAAACTCCTCTGTCTCCTCTACCCTTTCCATATCAAAAATTTGTAACACACATACACGCAAAGAAATCAACAAATTTATTAATCATAACCAAAAAACAGAACAAATTGAAGCTCTCAAAGGAAAAAGAAACTGAAAAAAGTATAAGTAAATTAATTTCCCTGTATTGTAGTCCACCATCTTTCACTTTCCACGTCAGTCAAGAAAACCTAATTCCATTCTGGGTTTGAGAGAGTAGGAAAGATACGTAGTTCTGTATTTTTACATGGCTTTAATATTCTCTGAAATAAGAGACATCACTGTCTGTGAAATATTTGTGAAATTCTAACAAAAACTGTTGTGACTTTCTGGGAATTAATTCAACAAAGAGTTAGATTATGTTAAAATAAAGATACTTAGGTTGGGATAAAAAGCTGGGTGACCCTTGATTTAAGACCCAGCTGCATCTCTTTAGAGTTGCCTGACATTAGTCAATTTACTCTCTCTCAGCCTCATTGTCCTCAAATTATAAAATGAGGATGCTATTAACCTTCCATGTAGGTTTCTATGGATAGTAGTAACATCATATATACAAAAGGACTTGGTGGATAGAAGTTTCTAGACAAATATTATTTTCTCCCCACCCTCTGCATTTGTTGGAGATTGTGGTGGGGCACCCAGTTTGCAACCCTCATTTCTTCTTCGAGGTAGAGGCTGGTAGATTTGGTAAATCAACTAATAGTACAGATGAAAGAAGCATTTTGAATTCAGGCAAGAAGAAATTCAAGAAAGTGTCAAGTAAAGACACCGAAAATTTACTGTAGAAACCCCAAGAACAGAAAAATCACAAAAAAGTAGAGAGCCTATTATACATAAATAACATATGATATTGATGCATACAATTGTCTGTAAAGACTCATTTGAAAGTCAGACCCTTGAAACATAACTGTTTTCATATCACCCCACTGTAGTGATATTGTGAATTTCTATTTTTATTTTAGTTGTCAGTTAACTATTTAGTCTCAGGAAGATGTCTGAATTGGTTAAATTCCTGCAACCCTATTAATTTATGTAAATCCAACAACCTCAAGATTTTAAGTCAGAACTTTCCTGTAATTCAGCAGTTTAAAAAACTGTCAAAAACTAGTAGATTCAAATGGTCACATTTAAAGACTCTATGTTAATCAAGGAAGTCAACATTAGGAATTGTTCTTATTTCTTCCATGATGTTCCTTCCAGATTTATCAGGTCATCAAATGAAAAAGTAAACCTACCCCATTCCCTAGTGACTTACTACAGTTTCCCCTAAACCAGATGTGAGAACCTCCAACTCTAAGACTGGTTCCACCTTGCTCATTGCGTAGTACTTGTTCTGGTTGGTGGTACTGGAGCCCACATATCACTCCTTGCTAATTCTGCTCATGTAGAATGTCTTTCTTTCTACCTCAGCCACCTCCAAAGTACAGGACCCCCACACTGTCCCTGCCAAGAACCCTTCCAAGTCCTCAGTAATTGCCCTTTTCAACTCCTGCCACATGTATAGTCACACATCATCTTGAATGGCTTGCTGTCATGGGTTTGTCCTATCTCCCTAAGTATATGTAAGTTCTTACAAGATAAGGTTCGAGCTTCCTCCTCAGCCTGTTTTCCCACAGCTTCTATCATAGTTCTCAACATCTAACAGGCCTGTTGAGTGAGAATGGCAGTGTAGGAACAAGAATATCTGCATCAAACAGCCTGCTGCAAAACTACCAAATGTTAAATGCATCTTCATTCACCCTATGCCTCGCCCACAGAACATCAAAACAGGTGCAGGGGGAGAGGGAAGCCCCATTAATATCCTTTGCAGAAGTTCTGTTCTAAATTTTACAAACTGCACGTGTTGATCGTTTCATCTTCCCTTGCCTGGGAGACAAAAAAGGATACTGTTGGTTTCCTCTGTTCCCAGCCGCAGACGGCTAACTGGCATGGGTCTTCTGAGCAGGCTGCCCTCCTTGCCCACTGGTGTCCAGCAGGTTAGAGAGAGAGTGAGGTCAGGGTATGATCTCCGCACCTCCCTCCCTGAGGGGTCCCCACAGGCAGGCTGCATCCTTCCACCAAGGGTCCCAGCAGCCCTCTTCACACAGCCTCAATGTGTCTCCTGGTAACCCCGTCCCCGCCCCCTGAGGCCTCAGCATGGTACCTTTCCACCCTTGTTCTCTATTCCACTATACCCCGGGGGCCCCCTGTACCATGCCTACATATCTACAAAACTCTCTTCAAATTACTCAACTTCAATGGGCTCCTTCCTGTCAGGACCTTGCCTGATACAGATGTTTTAGTTTATGAACTTTATAATTTCAAACTTTATAATATTTATGACACACTTCCTAGTCTATTTAAGTAAATGAGCATACTAATTTATAACGTGCCCTCCTCAATAATTCAGGGTCAGCAGCGGGACTCTCAGAGATGGTAGGATTGTTTATCAGCTCTTACCATTTACACTCGGCTTTACAGACACTACCTCATTTACTCCGCCCTTTGCTCCAAAATAAACCTATGAGATGGGTCTGATAAGTCCATTTTATAGAATCAAGGGAGCACATCTGTTAAATAATAGAACTAGGAATAGCAGCCCAAGTGCCTTGCTACAAAAGATGTCCGTAACTGGTACATAAAATCAGTCCCCTTCCACACCATACTGTTTTAAAGGGCTAGTGACTTGTTTTGAGCTAGTGATTCTTACAGTCCCCACTGTTGCTCCTTCTGAGCTGCAATGATGATTTATGTAACTCCTCCAAAAGATTAAAAATGAATCTGCATCCCTGATACAAATCTGACAGTTACTGCCCTGTCGGTTCACCTGTCTGTGGCAGTCAGCCTTGATTATCTAATTGGCTGCTTATAATCTGCTACAGGCCAAGTGACAGGAGGTGCACCCCTAATGAAGTTGTAAAATAAGAGTAACAGTTTCTTGAATAAGGGCCTAGGAGATTTTGGAACATGAAATTTGTGAAAGTTATTTTTCATGACTTGACAGTTTTATTTTAGATGGTACTAAACATTTTAATGTGTAATGAAAATCCTATTATTGGGAGCCCAAGCCACATGGCAAGAACACAAGTACAAACACCAGTTTACGGTGTCCCAAATGAGTCTGGCCTTCAAGTCATCCCAATCCAGGTACCAAACATGTGGAAAAAGAAGCCTCCAGGTGACTCCAGTCCCCAGCCATCCAATTACCTCTGGCCATTCATTTCTTCTCTGCTGGGGTCTCAGGCATCATGGAGCAGAAACAAGCCATCCCTACTGCAAACTTCAAACAACAAATTTCATGTATGTAAAAAAGTGGTTTTAGTTTTAGGCCACTAAGGTTTTGGTTGGTTTGTTACACAGCAGTAGGTAACTGAAATATTTACTGTTGGAAATAAAAGAGGAACTGAGATGCTATGCTATAAATTATGGGAAAATAGGAATAATTAAGTTGCCCCAACCAGAGTAATTATATATATAATATTTAATATATAATATATAATTTAATACATGACATATATAATATTTAAATGAAATTATCTGTTAGCAGAAAACTCTGGAAAGCTAGTGGGACCATGTCCTCTTTCCTCCTCCAAGACCATACCTGAATCTTTAATTTTACCATCCAAAGATCAGCATTATGAAAGGACCCAAAGAGTGAAAGATAACAGAATTTACCACTGCTGCAACGTAGGGCAAGAGATAGACAGGAAAAGTGCAGAAAGCACACCTATTAGGAACCCCACCAGACGGCATAATTAATGATTTAAATACCCAATAAAAATAACATTTCCTCCTCTTTAATAAAGAGCTGCATAATGAACTTCCACTCCACCCTAAGGGCCATTACCAACTCTAAAGCAAAATTTTGCTGGGATTCCATTTTTCTATTATTACTAACATTAAAATGGAAGTTGCTTTCTTAAGCCAGTGATGTCCAAATCCTACCTTCTATGATGAGACATAGGTGAGCCTGGTGACAACTTTCAATTAGAAACATCCCCTGGATCTGAGTTAGAAGGAAGGTGCATTCCCAAGGCAGTTCAAATGTATATCACCACCAGGATGGACAGGCAGGGTCCTAGTGCTAATGAGCCAAGAGCATAATTCAGGAAGGTAAGAGCACAGGTCCAATGAATAAAGTAAGGATGAAATGAGAAAACTAGTAGTTGAGTAACTGCATCAGAGTGATGTGCAGAACAAGACGAGATGTAACATGTGCTCTCACCCTTTTAATGGGGCACAGGTCCCTGATAGTGTTGGGGGGAAACTGGTGAAAGGTGATAATTGGGGTCAAACTCCCTATTTGTTCTGCTTTGTGAAATAACCATCAGCATAGCCCCAGGCAGATACCAGAGGTGATATGAAAGGAGGTGACATCCAAAGCAAAAAAAAACAGAGGAGATGACTTCTAGGCAGAGGGATGGCAAGAGCAAAGGCCCTGAGGCAGGAGATGCCCAGTGTTCAAGGAAGAGCAAGCAGACCAGTAGGGCTGGAGAAGAGAGAAGAGCAACAAGAGATGAACACAAAGAGCAAACAAAGGCCAAAAAATGAAGGACCTTGAGGCTATTTTTAAAGACTTGAGCTTTACTCTGGGTGACCACTGGAGAGTTTAGAGGAGATAAATGAAATTATCTAATTCCTTTTTAGCAGGATGAATCCGGGAGCTGTCTTAAGAATAAACTGAAAGGGGCCAAGTTAAAGTACGATGGCCAATCTGGAGGCAATGGAGTAGCAGCAGTGCTACTGCATTATTCTGCCCTCGATACATTGGTGGCTTGGCCTGAGTAGTGGAAGTTTAAGTGGGTGGAATCTGAATATATTTTGAAAGTAAAAACATCAGCATTTGATGCCAGATTAGATGTGAAATGTTCCCCTTTCTTGCATTTTTCTTCTTCAGAGAACTCATCACTTTCTGATGTACTGCACGTTTAACTGCCAATGTTTGTATTGACTCTTCCTCACAAATGAGAGCTCCATGAAGGTAGGGAATTTTTTGGTCCATTTTGTTCACTGCTATACCCCTAATACCAGGTAGGCGGTAGGCACTCAATAGATAGTTAACTAAGTTGATTTGTCTGAAGAATTTTAATAACTTAATTAAGATATTTCATTCTTGTCATATTCATTTTTTTATAGACCTTATTTACTACAGGTTTGATCTCATTATTCCACAGGGAGTCACCACAGTGAATCCACTTTAAATTGATCTACATTATTTAGAAAGTCATCCTAAATTACTTCCACAGTTTGGTAACCCTGTTGCGATAACTGGTATAAACAAACAGCTCTTGATGTGCTAAACATGGAATTAGGTCATTGCTGAGTTCTAATCGACTTGATTTAATTAGCATGGATGTCAGTGAGGCATATTCAGTAAGGCAGATGGTGTAACAACCACTCTTGTGGTGAGGCAATGTGCCTGTTTTCTATTTTGAGCGTATTATCTATTGATGAAGTTGCTTTGATGCAGCCAATCTGATGCCAAGATAACAGGATGAGACCAATCTGAGGGAACCACTCTGAAGCAGGAACATCATGACACTACCTAAAACAAACTGTCAGATTTCCACCTTTCATTTTCTACCAAGGAATGAGCTTCATTCTCTCTTTGAGATTCCAGGAACTGAGGGTGAAGACAAGGTGGGGTCAAGAAAGAACTGAGGGATGGGCTGAAGTTAGGTTGTCTCTTGAAGGACTTGTATGTTTGTCATATTTGCATATCTTTGAAGGGAACATCGATGATTCTAAATGGGATTTCTCTCATTCTCCGATACCTGTATCTTGAATGATCCACACATTGAATCATCTGCTTTTATTTAAATTTCTTTCACCTACTTGGTCAGATTTATTCCTAAGTATTTTATTGTTTTGGATGCAATTTTAAAAGGGATTGTTTCTTTACTTTCTTTTCCTGCTAATTCATTGTTAGTGTAAAGAAATGCAACTGATTTTTGTATGTAAATCTTGTATCCTGCTACCTTGCCGAATTCTTTAAAAGTTTCTTCTGTATAGTACAGGGAACTACATTCAATATCTTGTAATAGCATTTAATGAAAAAAAAGAAAACAAATATATGTATGTATATGCATGACTGGGACATTGTGCTGTACACCAGAAATTGACACACTGTAACTGACTGTATTTCAGTTTAAAAAAAGACATAAAAATATAAATAAATAAATTTCTTTAATTGTTTAATAATGGCATCTTGTTCTATTTTGCAAGTGAAAAGATGGACTGAACTCTGTCTTTACTTTTTTGCAGTGCTTCCTTTTTGTTAGGCCAGCCTCATTTGATTAGGTTTCCACCCAAAGAATTTAAATTGCTTCTTCCCAGAGATAAGGGAAGTGAAGAAGATACCAGGACAAAGCAGATTTCCTAATCTCAGTTTCAGATGCACAGGAAGTCCTCACTTGGATTTCCAATCGTTTTACTTAAGGCTTTCAACTATATTTTGTATGTAACACTGCAGTGAAGTATCATTACACTCCATTTTTACCAAGCTGGTAAAATGTGCCATGAATCAGATTACACATTCCTCAAAGCATGTTAGGTTATGGAGTCTTGAGAGACCATCCCAGCCTTCCTTCCTTCTTTCTTTATCTCCTTCAACTATTTTAAAGAATTTAAATTGCATCTAGGAGGGAAGACCAGAGATAGCATTTTTACGTAATGATTTAATTAAAATGGTACTGACTGAAAAAAATCACACTGCAGACCTATTTAAATAACTCAGGGCACTGGGGGGAAAAAAAAAAAAGCCCTGAAACAGGCAACTACAAGAGGTTAAACCAATTCCTTGTACTCTAATCATGTAAGTTTGGAACTTCCTTAATCCCAGCTAAGTGCTTAAAGAGATTATATTACACCATAGATATTATGCGTTAACCAAGAAGAATGAAATGGCAATAATTCCACCAATGGTAAGACTGTTTTGCAATTTATTCAACAAATATTTATGGAGCAGGCACTGTTCTATACTCTGGGGATACAAAGCTAAACCAGGCAGACAAAGTGCCTGATATCCTGGAGATATCTTGAGAGTGTGGGAGACTGGAGAAAACAAGTAAATAAATCAATATCTAAGATAACTGCAGGCTGTGGCACTGTTCAGAACAATAGGGAAAAAGGAATTGAGTATGACCAGGGGAGAGGGGAGGGATAAGGTGGTCAGGAAAGGTTACACAGAAGAGCCTGAATTGATGAGGAGAGAACTAAACAACGATCTGGAGGAAGAAGAACCCTTGGCCTTGGTAAACCCGGTTTTAAGACGGAAAGCCCGGAAGAAAAGGCCCATATGGCTGAACAGTGAGCAAGGAGAAGAGTCAAAAGTGGCCAGTTTGAAGAGAGAGGCAAGAAAATAAGATAATGTTTTGGAGACTAGTGATAAAGGTGTCTGGATTTTACTTAAAGTGTAATGAGAAGTAATAGGAGTTTTAGTTGTTACATGTTAAAAGCTAAAATAGAGCACTGACTATGATCTTAGACTGTTCTAAGTGCTTTACAAATATGAACTTGTTTAATCCTTTAACAACCCTGTTAGAGGGGTGCTACTACAGCTGACCCTTGAACAACACAGGGCCTAGGGGCACCGACACCCCTGGAAGCCAAAAATCTGCGTATTACTTTACAGTCCGCCCGCCATGTCCAAGGTTCTCCATCTGCAGATTCAACCAACCATGGATCATGTAATATGTATTTATTGAAAAAAAATGCATGTAAGTGGACCCTCACTGTTCAAACCGATGTTGTTCAAGGGTCAACTGTACCATCCCTATTTTACAAATCAGCAAACTGAGGCTCAGAGAGATTTCATCATGTATCATCAAATATGCTTGTATACAGCAGAGCCAGGATTGTAACTAGGACAAACTACCTAATTTATTTTCAAAGTTCACTCTGGCTGCAATGTGGAGGACACAATGCAGGAGGGCCAGAGATGATGGGGGCTTATATGTAAGACTGACAGTGAAAGAGATGAGAACAGTTGTTGTCTCAGTCCATTCTTGTTGCTCTAACAAAGTACCAGTGCTTTTGCTCCTACAGAATGAAGCTTATAATAGTACAGATATAACATCTATAAAATAGGAAACCAGAATTATGTGACCCACAGACCAAGAAGAAATTTTCTTAACCCTTTAGAAGATTAGAGAAACCTTAACCCCATAAGATTACAGAAAATCTGAGGCATATAGTGGAGAAAAAAAATTGTCTTATCTGCATATTCTCTCCAGTTGTCTGAAAGACACACACAGCAGCCTGACTTCACGGTTACTTATGTATCACCTGATCCCTGCACTGCTATCCCAGGAGTATCTACCATAGGCAGGCCCTGAGCTAGCTGTCTGGGGGGCAAAAACAAAGAGGAATTTTCTTATTTGATAAAGAACTTTATTCCTAATTCACAAAATATACCAAAAATAAATCTCAAATGGATTGCAGAATTCCATACAGAAAATTACCAATAATAAAACTAGAAAGCAAAAAAGCTAAATTCTTATCTGATCCCTAGTAGGGACAGTGTTCCTAAACATATGCACAAAAGAAAAGAAAAGAAAAAGATCAATATGCAGAGCTACATGAAAATGTGAAATTCTCTACATAAAAAGAACATTAATTAAGTTAAAAGATGAACAATAAACCAGAATGCAAGAGCTTAAAATAATATGACAGGGGTAAGTAGTTAAAATTCTGAATAAAGCTCTTAGTAAATGAGACTGTATTACTAGCTGTGTGAGTGTGGATGGATCATTTAACCTCATAAACTCGTATTATGTCAAATAGGAATTTTTTTTCAGAAATATTAAATCATTGAAAACTGAAGTAAATGCTACAAAGGCAACAAACAAATTGCTGAAATGGAGAATAGTAAGGGAACCTGCTTAAAAAGGGGGTCAGGGAAGGCCTTTCTGAGAATGGGACATTTGAACTGGGCCTGCAAAAAAGAAAAACAGAAAGCATTCCAGGCAGAGGAAAAACATGTGCCAAAGTCCTTGGATAGAGGAGAATTTTAAAAAGATCAGTGAGGATGGGGTGCAGAAGTGAGGTCAGAAAGGTAAGCAGGGCTTGAAGGTCAGAGTCAAGGACTTTATTGTGTGTAAAATAAGAGGCCCTTAGAGGATTTTAAGCAGAAAGCCGGTATCATCATATTCATTCAGGTAGTCAGTTAACAAGTATGTAGTGACCATCCACCACATGACAGGGACTGTTCAGTGCTGGTACATGCATACCATTGAATATAGGGAGAAACAACAGGCCCTTATGTATGTCACCGTTGTGGGCTCCAGAATTCATCCTCTCCTACACAATATAGGGAGACATGAATGAGGGAACAATATATTTAAAACACAACTGTAAGTCTGTCAAATTTACTTGGACTCCTAAATGCTTAAGAAAATAATCTATTCTGGTTTACTCTCATTGCAGCTGCCGAATTAAGACTCACTGACTCAATGTACAAATGAATAAATGATGGTAAAGCCAACTGCAGCTCTAAATCACAAAGACTATAAATAGGTCTAGCATAGAATGGTTAAGAGTCCCCAGAGTAAATATTTCCTTACAGTCACTTATAAATAATTCAGATTTCTGTTTGCACCACCTGTCAGTGTTCCTGGGGAAACTAAAGTGAATCTATACCTGCCTCTGACTCCCTTTCCTGTTTCATAAGCCACAGTGGACAAGGATAGAAAGGGGAGAGAAGTTCTCTCCACATTCTCTCTTGTTGGATCCATTTTCTGGTCCACAAACATCTCAGAAAAATACACACAGTACTCAAGGCAGGAGGAGCTGAAGAAGGGAACTTAGATAGAGAGGGTCTCACCCTTCCAGGAGTTAAAGCAGTTTGGGTGTGTGGTAAAGACCCCAGACTAGGAGGTCAAAAGACTTGGGTTAGGTTCCTCACTTTGCCTCTTACTCAAGCTTCAGAGAAAGTGTTTTCAACGTGCTAAGACTCGGGTTTCTCATCCTACATCATAGAGAAAGAACAGCAATAGAAAAATTAACAAAAATGATCATTGCAAATAATGTTAAATGCTATGAAAAAAATAAAATGGAACACCACAGCAGAGACTGGGAAAGGTGGGAATTCTGATTCGGCCAGATAGTTTGGAAAAGAATTAAGCTGGAGGGGCTGGTCACTCAGCAGTAGAGGGAATATCAAGATTTTGAGTATCACAAGTTGTGAATATTAAACGTGGAAAGGAATAGTAAGCATTACATAAAAGTGTGCTCGCTAATTCATTCGTGTGTAGAAACTAAGGGTTGTCTGAGAGGAGAGTGGGGATTCAGAAGACAGTGGGGAGGACCTCACCACCATGAAAGGCAAATCAGGAAATAATGACAAAGAAAGTGGAAACTGAGACTTACCCTGCTGCTGACTCTATTTCAACAGGGAGCCCAAACCCAGGCCAGTGTGTTGTCAGTAGCACAGGTTCTAAACCAGAGCTTCAGTAGCTGAGGGACGTCCTTTGGTTTCTGAATTCCTCCTGGTCCACATAGAAGTTGACACAAGAGTAGGAATTGAATAAGAAGAGAATAAATAAGTTGATTTATATTTAAATTTAAACCTTGTTTAAAAAAAAAAAAAAACAAAGGCCTAAAATGGAGTTGCTTCTGTTAAACCCCATGTCACCAAACCAAGACATAATTACAGTTTGTGCTCTACCAGAAATGGAGTCTTAAACCAGTCAGTCAGAATCGTCTATCAGGACTAGTTAGGTAACCTGCCTGACAGACTCTCACCGACCCCCTAAAGGGACCTCACAGTACCCAACCGCCTTTTTGTGTAGTATAACGTCCTGTTCCTGCCCCCTTCCGCTTATAAAATACAGTCTCTCATTTTGTACAGCTCCTCAGAGCTCCTTTCCACCTGCTAGGTGGGCTGCTGCCTGACTCGAACCAATTTTTGCTCGAATAAACTCATTTTTAGGGGGCCTCAGTTTATCTTTTAACAGTCCTGGCTTCAGAAGAGGGCGCTGGAGGGGACCCCGAGGACCCCCAGGAGCAATAAGCAAGTCGGGGAAGGTACCTGTGCGCCCCTTGAGCTCGCCCGCCGCGTCCTCGCGGCCCCTCGAGCCACGGACGAGTCCCTCCCAGCCCTAGCTCTGCTGCTTTTGCGACGGAAGTGTCGGGACTCACCGGAGTGTCCCCTTTTCCGGAGGGGGTCCGGAAACCGGCTGGAGAAGAACTGGTTCCGACTTAGAAAGTGGACCGGGTCCGGGGGTCAGCCGAGGTCCGACCTGGAAACCAGACCGGGTCCGTGTCCAACTTGAGCTGGACTAGTCCAGTGTGAGGCCTCAGGGGAACAAAATTTTGCTTTCAGGCTGAACAAGCAAGTTAACTTTGCCGAAAATAATCTTGAATTACAGTGGCCGCAGCGGAAAACTTTTGACCTAGAAGCTTATCCATTTACGAGGTGCTTCAGAGAAAAAAGGGTCTCTGCCAAACGCTCACCACAATGGGTAGAGCGAACATTATTTTTCCTCCTCTACGGTTCCTGGCGTCCAGGTTAAGAGTCACTGGGACACCCGACTCGCTCCAGAGGCTGTGCACAGGACCCTGGGAAAACTGGCACAAGTGAGCAAAGGGTGAGCATTCTAACCACGTCACCTCCTCAGACTTCTGTCTGGGGTGCCTGGGCAAGAGAGGAAGGTCGCTTTCACGCTGTCCCTTCCCCCCAAAGTGCAGATGGGGCGAGGGGGAATTGTAAGAATTACATATTTGAATTGCGACTTGTGAATTTGCTTTTGGGTACCCGTTGGTTGTTGATCCCTTCTCTTCCAAGGACAGCTAGTGGCCCCGAGTTTGTGTCATTTTTTGTCCTGAGAATCGGGTTGTGGGCCTGGAAAAACATGGCCGGACAAAAACGCGGTTGCACTCCATCTAAGGCTGGGGTCCTGCTGACCACTGGCGGCTCTCAGGGGAATTGCTTTTCTTTCTTGCCCTTTCTTATCTTTAGAAGTGGTTCTGCGAGGGGAGTATCTTTTGTATCCTTTTTAGGATGCCTTTTGCACCTAATGGTTGTTCGATACTGCCAGGAATATTTACTGTTTGTCCCAGCTGAAACCTGACAATTGATTTGAATCGACTTTTGCTCAAATAAACTCTTAAAATTTTTAATAGGCCTCAGTTAATCTTTTAACACCCTGTACTGCAAGCAATTGCCCGGCAGCAGCCTAGTCTGCTTTAGAGAGGCAACTCTAAAGCCAGAGGAAGTTAGAGCTTTTTTTTACAGCTTTGGAAAGAAAATGATTATCAAATTGTGATTCACCGAAAAACATGTTGTTCACTCACCTCCTTAGTCATTTTTTTAAATTCATAATAGAAACAATAAATCAGAGGGACCAAATCTGAACCCTAAGACTTCCAAATGGCCCTTAACCATTCATTGAACAGAAAGGCAGCCATTTTAAAAAACAAGCCTTGGTTTTCGGAGCCCTGGGAAAGCTGGGAAGTGGCTGAAGCCGTCATTAGCATATCCAGCCACCAGATGGCACCATTGGCTTAAGCAAATTTGCTCTACCTTGCTCTAGGCTAATTCATGCAATTTTGGGGTCTCAGAGACCTTAAGTGGCTTTTTACCTGGACAACTGATGAAACTGAGGCTCCAGTTAGTTTAGTATTTACAGAGAAATTAGAACTCAGTCTAACATCTTCAGATTCCCTTTCTAGTGCTTTCTGTTCCATGTATTTTTATTTTTAAAAAATTGAAACTAATTTAATACTGCCCTTTAGGCTAGTAAA
Source organism: Vicugna pacos (assembly GCF_048564905.1). NCBI lineage: Eukaryota > Metazoa > Chordata > Mammalia > Artiodactyla > Camelidae > Vicugna > Vicugna pacos. The sequence continues at coordinate 57,844,986 of NC_132993.1, forward strand.
CTACAACTAAGAAGAATTATATTTAAACAGTTGTCTGCGTCATGGGGCTCAGATGCAGGTAATTGTCTTTGCTCACCTTTTCCATTTTAAAAATGTCACGCTCCTGAGTGTTGCCAGTTGAAACAGATCTTCACAAAGGGAAAGGAAGTAGTGAAGAACTTGCCAATCAGAGTCCAATTAAAATGTATTATTTTTAGGCAGGTGACATTTAAATAGTAGCCCCTAGAAGGCAGTTCATATTTCTGAAATTTAGAAATGACTTTTTCACTATATATGTGTACCCAGGATGACTTTATTCTTTAGTTTCTCTAATTTTGATCAGTATAAAGATTAAACGTTAATGTCTCTTGTCGCTAATCCTTTGGCTTCTCTTTATAGAATAAGAAGTAGCCTTCTATTTACACAAATCCATTTTCTCTCTAATAAGACTGCTTCTGCATCCTCACCTTCATTCAAATATTCCAACAAGCAATTCTTTTACATTTCTGTCTCCTCCTTCCCATTCCTCCAACTTTTACTGCCTTCTCAGGAAGAAAACATCTAATGATTTTATTTCCTAAGGATACCACAAAATATCGTGGAAGTTCCTCACTACATAGAAACCATCATTATTGTTTTTCCCACTACAAATAGAACCAAGGAACAATACATGGTAAGAGCAAGGACCAAAGGGGAAAGCAAAGAAGTGTGTGCAACAAATATTCTATGGGAAAAAAAAATCCCAAAAATTTACTTCTGGTTTCTTTTTATTAAATCACATGATTCTGGCATTGTATTTTTTATAGTTCCATGATTTTTTTAAATTTTTAAAAATTGAAATATAGTTGATTTACAATATTGTTTAGTTTCAGGTGTACAGCAAAGTGATTCAGTTATATTTTTTCAGATTATTTTCCATTGTAGGCTATTACAAGGTATTGAATATAGTTCCCTGTTATACAGTAAATCCTTGTTGCTTATCTATTTTATGTACAGCTGTTTGTATCTGTTAATCCCATATTCCTAATTCATCCTTTTCCTCCCTTTCCTCTTTAGGAACCGTAAGTTTGTTATCTTATGTCTGTTAATCTGTTTTCTGTTTTATATATATATCATCATTTTTATATAGATTTATTATTTTTTAGATTCCACATGTAAGTGATATCATATATTTGTCTTTCTCTGACTTCACTTAGTATATTCTCTAGTTCCATCCGTGTTGCTGCAAATGGCAATATTTCATTGTTTTTTATGGTTGAATAATATTCCACTGTGTATATATGCCCCATCATCTTAAATCAGTCATCTGTTTTTTGGGCTCTTGAGTTGTTTCCATGCCTTGGCCATTGTAAATAGTGCTGCTGTGCACATTTTCGTCTTTTCTGTGTATATGCCCAGGAATGGTATTGCTGGATCATATGGTAGCTCTATTTTTAGTTTTGTAAGGAACCTCCATACTGTTTTCCATAGTGGCTGCCCCAATTTACATTCCTACCAGCAGTGTAAGAGGGTTCCCTTTTCTCCACATCCTCTCCAGCATTTATTACTTGTAGATTTTTTGATGATATGTAGCTCCATGATTTTGCTGCTCTTTTATTTGGCAAACAGGATTATACTCACTATTCAAACAAAATGACAAGGCATTGTATGAGCTAAAGTGAACAAAAATGCATAACTGGTTTATTTAAATTCTAGGAATAATAGTCAATGCATTTGAATAAAACTTGCTGCTAGAAACAGGACATTAAAGATAATTTAAATATATCCAGTGTAATCATTCATTCTAGTTTCATGCACATTAAGTAGCTTTTTATCTCTAAGGTGCCATCAATGGAGCTCTCAGACATTCAAAATACTAGCATTATAGCATTAACACATTTCTGATCAATGAGTTGAGCAATGTAGAATTTATGAAAATATGTATTGCCATTTTCTTTCAAATGAGCTGCATATTACATCCATTAACATGACTGTATTGATCTAATTACCTTATTTTCAGTAGAGTGCAGTTTGGAAATACAAAATTGACAAATGGGAGCCAAATGAGGAGAGGGGGCTTACACAGAAGGTTATAAATTACAAAGCTTCAATAAGGAATATGCTAGAAAATTGCCGTGATGTAGAAACATTAAGTAGTACGCATTTTGTTTTTTGTTTTTTGTTTTTTCAAGAAAGGAAATCTTACATTTTTTAACCATTTTATTTCAGCCAGACTAAACCTGTCAGTGATAGGTAATTTGATCTTCTTTTCAGAGAGGTAGTTTGAATGCACGAAAGTATCTTGCTTATGTTTCACGTGGGCTGGGGGAAGGTCAGATCAGAGCCTGTATCTAGATGTGTACTTGGCTCCTACCCCCAGAGGAGTGGGCCACCTGGAGTACTTGAACATCAGATATTTAAAAGCTTCTTAGGGGCGGGGATGGTGTAGCTCAAGTGGTAGAGCACATGCATGAGGTCTTTGGTTCAACCCCCAGTACCTCCTCCAAAAATAAACCTAATTTCCCCCCAAAAAAAGTTAAAATTAAAATAATAATAAAAAAAAATAAGGCCTAGAACCAAAAATGTTATCCAAAGATTTTACTTTGCAGGTCTGACCTAACACTTGCTTTTTAATACTCTCTTTTGAATATATCATTATATTGCCTTCAAATATTTGGAAGTTTTCTACCACAGGCCCAGCGTAGTGGTTCAGATTACCAACTCGAGAGCAAAGCTTCTTAGGTTCACCTACAGCATAATTAATCTCTCTGTGCTTCAGTTTCTTCACTTGTACAATGGGAACATGTATCACACCCACCTCGTGGTATATTGTGCTTGCTAAACTTAGGTTGTTGACATTCTGCTCCGTAACAAGAATGAGAGCGACATTTAAAAGTGAGTACCAAACTGCCATATGAAGCATTTCAAAGGAAATTTCTGAGAATCTGTGCCATAACTTCTGAACCCTCTGACCCCACTTTGAGACTATGAGGACTGAGAGAGGGAAGGAGAAAGAATGTCTGAAGAGAACACTTTCGAAAGAGCTGATGCCTAGTTAATAGTCTCCACCACCTCACTCTGTTGAGAAGGACGCAGATGGGCCCCCTTGGTGACCCTGAGTGGTACACCCCTGCACTTTGGGGACCCCAGGCCTGCCTTCTGCCGTTGGAAATCCAGAGCACCACTGATGATTGAATAACTGCTCTGGGGGCAGATCCATCTACACTGCCAGAGTTTTTCAGGGTGCAGGACATCAGAGTGTGTTGATTGGAAAAAACACACAACCTGAAAGTTGAGAGTTATGTTTTATTTGGTGAACATTTCTGAGGACTTAAGCCTGGGATGAGGCTTCTCAGATCACTCAGGCACTGCTCCAAAGAGGCAGGAGAGGAACCAGAATATATAGGAGTTTTTGCAACAAAGAACAGGTAGTCGGAACATCAAAAAATTACTGTTAGCTAAAGAAAACCAGACATCTCAAGTTAAAGAATTTAGCGTTTTTCTTTGTATGGGAAGGCACAAAAGTCTGGGCTTATTAAAATCATTCCTTTTATGTGCACCTAAGCGAACTGGGGCCAGTACCCTGTACTTGCATCCTCAGTCTCCTCGGGGCCACCATCGGCGGTGGCTGCAGTGGCTGAGAGCTCGGCAGCAGGCGGCCTTCTTGTCTCCATCCTGAGCTCCCTCCAGCTCACCTATGGGGGCGGCAGTAGTGGCTGAGGCTGATGTCTGCAGTGTCCTTTGTTTACTCATATGGCAGACAATGTTTTCCATTCACAAGTGTTTCCTGTGGACCAGAGGTGGGCAGTGATAAGAGAGAATCTGGCTTAAAGAAGGTTCAGCAAGAGGCTGGAGATGAGGCCAGATGCCTAGGGTCCAAAGCAGAAGGAGCAAGTGGCCACCAAGTGGAGTCCAAGTGGCTCTGCCAGCCAGCAACCAGGGAACTGCAGGAGGAAGGTCCCCCGCAAACAGAATGGCAAAGACTCCACTACAGAGCTCCAGAAGGAAAGAATCGGCTTTAAACCAAAAGGTCCAAGATGAGTAAATAGAGAAAGGCTAATGAGGGCCTCTTTCCAGGGCAGACTGTCAGGGGAAGTGGGCTCTTGCTGGGCTAAGGGTGATTTGCGTGTTAAATCAAGATTAGAGCTTAGTTAGTATCTTGGGCTCCAGAATCTGATTATTGAGTTGAGCCTGGTTCGTGATCTTAACTGACAGTAGGATGATCTATTACTTAAACATGAGCAAAAAAGTCACAGGATCTGGAGAAATTTTCATCCAAGGGCACCCAATGATTACTGGGGCAGGAAAGATGAAAATAAAGATGATTTGATGATCTGATGTTACAGCATGAGTCCTGCACCAGATACATTATATATTTTATTTACATATTATATATATTATATTTATACTTATATAGTGTAGGTATTATGTATTATAAATACAGTTACATGTTATAAATAATATTATAAATTATAAATACATTATAAATATAGAGTATAAATACTATATATAGTATATGTAATATTTATCATGTATAAATATTACATATATATATTTCTAGGGCAAAAGTTTCATTAAATCCCAGGAATTAAGGGGTGATAATGCCCTCAGTTTTACATGCATGTTATTCAAAAGGTGGTCCATGAACCAGCAGCATCAGTATCATTTGGGAGCTTTGTAGAAATGCAGACTCTCAAGCCTCACCTCAGACCTGCTGAATCGGAACCTGGATTTTAACAAGTTCCCCAGGGGTTTCATTTGCACATTAAAATTAGAGAAGTATTGCCTTATACCACTCTGCTGTTCATAAGAGAATCTTCATGAGATTTTAATACCTACTAAATGTGACAACCAGTCCATTGAAGTTCATCATAAAGGACTCATAATAACAATATGTTATAGCATTTTGGCATTTTTCAAAAGTCACTTTATCTCTGTGATATGCACAGTTAACTGGTTAATTTTTAATCTGGTTTAGGTATTTCACCCATGCACTTTGTGCACATGCAACTGGTTAGACAAGTGACAAGAAAACCTAGTTCTAACACCTGGTGTTCCCAGGCCACCTTTCTAATACCAAAGGAAGATTAGATAATTCGGTGTCTGTTATTGGGTCATATACACTCATTAGCTTATCTTTGCAATTTAGTCACAGAGCTTCCAGATTCTGTGGGTAAAAAGTGAGAGACAGCTCTCCAGATAATCGTAGCCTCAGGAAAACTTGCTTGGGTGGCCTTATCAGCAGAAATGGAGACAAATTACCTCCTTTGGCTCTTCACTCCCTTTTACATCAGGCTCTCTCACTTACTGGGAAGCCCCTGGCTACAATCAAGAGGCAAATCACCATCTGAATTTTAGTGGGTAAAACCTGCAAGAACAGGACCTGCAAACATAGGTTTTACTCTAGAGAACCAAATAAAATGGAACTGTTGCTGAACACAACCTCCGTGCCCCACTTACAGAACTGAGACTCAAGGATAGAGTTTTGGATAAAGTAGAAAAGTCAGCTTTGTTTCTTTGTCAGACAAAGGAGGTCGCAATGGGCTAATGCCACTAAGTCTGTAAGTCTGCTGGGGAGAGAAGGCAGGGGGTTTTATACTAAAATTTTAAGAGTTCAAGGGGCAGAGCTAGTTTCCTTAGAGATCACATACAGGGTAACAGATTGTTGCAAAGTTGTTCTTATTTTTGCAGATACAGTGGTCCGCTTCCCTTTGCTGAGTATGAAGTTCACCTCTGGCTTTGGGACTCCGTTAATATTCTTGTGCCTAGAACAAAAGGTACATAGGAAGGGGGTTCATGGAAAAGAGCTCTAGAGAAAAACTTGTCTAGTTTAAAGTCAGGCTGATAAATGCTTTCAGCCTTTTAAGCAGGCTCAGGCTTGTGGTCTCCTGCTGCAGGCTGAGGCCTACAGCTCAAACAACAGGATACAAAGAAACCACAAGGTGTCAAGAGGAGGGCACTGGGAACAAGAAGAGGGCGCTGAGGTCAGGAGCAGGGCACCGAGCATAATCCTTACATGCAGCACCATTGGAGGGGTTGGGCAGATCACCTAAGCCTCCCTCTTCTCCAGCCCAACCATGGTCACAAGAGCATGAGCAAAGCCCTTTAAACCATTTTACAGTTAAGCAGTTACAAACACCATTACAAATATCAGATGGTCACCAATGACAGTAGGGTCCTGCTTGGTTAAAGAACACAGTACCAGAGAGGTACCCAAGACCCCTGCCAGGTGTGAGCAGCATGGACTTAATGGTACATGGAGGATATCAAATCAGTATTTATTGAACGAATAAATAAATCTTTAATAAGTGAAATGAACTAGTCTGGAATTCATATCTTTTAGGTTAATTTGTGTTCCTAAATCCCTATAGTTCCTTGATAAATGAAATCTTATACCATATTTCTTTCTCATTCTTTCTCATGCTTGAACTCACCTTATAACTGTGGGGAGCCCATTTGTTTCAGTAGAACAATATTAAAATCCAGACAAGGCCATTGTCATAAGATCACTAGCTATGGTGTTGAAAGTTTAATCTGGGTTCTACCACTTGAAGGCTCTATAATCTTAGGTAGTGACCTAACTTTCAGAGCCCCTCTATCCTCTCTTTTAAAACAAGACTAGTAATGCCTCCTCTGGAGGATTATTTTGTGATTTAAAGAGGATAACATCTGTGGAAGTTTGCAGCATAGTGCTGGTACATACATTTCTCATTACCTCATCCCCACTCTAGATGCATTGTTCTGGCTTTGCTTAAGTCTTATCCTTGTCCTTACTACATTCACCCTCTGAGGGTAATTTATATTGTCCACTTCCATAAATTGTTCTTAGAGGCAGAGCATAGATTTAGCTTCATTTTTCTACTTTCAAGTTCATGTGTTCCTTCATTCATATATTGTTTGAAATTATCATTTACTGAGTACTTAGCAAGCATCAAATATAATCCCAATATGGCCAACTAGAAATAAGCCTCATTAAGAGAAAATTCTATAATGGGCACCACAGTCAAAATGCTTGCTGCTTGTTCTGCTCTGCATCAAGGGCCACCTATATAGAAGTGCATCCATTTGTGCTGCCAATGGAAATGGATCAATATCAGATATCTCAGGACTGGATACATAAAACTTCTCAGATATAGGTCTCTTCAAAATAAGACATTTGAGTAAAAATGACAGATATATACATCAAGTCATATTTATGTCCATTTTTTTTCATTTTATTTCCTAGGGGAAAAAACCCCTCAAATATTAGACTATCTGATTCAGAATGGGACACCTGTCAACATTTTTAAACTCCATTTGGTGAGAAGTGGCCTTTTCTAACTACCGTGTGAATTCTCCAAGAAGTTGAGCTATAGATGCCATGGTTCTTCCTGAGCAAGAAAGACCATTAAGCATCACACCCGGTAAACACACATGGGATATTTTGTTTAATCCTGCTCAATGATGAGTTGCTTATATTAGGTACTTTTACATTCATAAGCACTTTAAATACTTAAAAGCCACATGGATCGAACTAAGAAAACTAATATTAACAGTCTATAGGGAGCTAGAACACCTTTATAGGTATTGGATTAGAAACAACAATGATTTATCTTGGGTTGCAAATGCAAATGACTTTATAACTTGTGTCTTATGGGGAGGGAAAAAAACTAACTCAAGGAAAAAGATCTAATCTATAAATTTTGTAGTTTCTTTTAATAATAAAGGCAGGAAATGCAAGTGAAAAATGAATCTCAGAAAGAAAGTACACTTTTAAAGATAAACTAGTAAGTCCTAGGAACACCAGTGACCACAAAGATGAATAAACCTAGTTTAGAGAGCAGTTGGAGATTTCGAGGAGAAGATGAAACTTCCTGTTAGAAGAGGGATTGGCAGGAGATCCAACTGGGCAGAAGGTGACAAAACCCGTAAGCGGGGTGCAGGAGTGGAGCCTGGGGCTCCTCTTGGCTTGTGCCTCATCTCTTGGTTCTAGGAAATGAGTGTGCTGGCAACACAGACTATCAAATGTTTAAACAATGTAAACAATGCTCAGAATTGTATCTCATCCTATTCAACTGGCAACAGGTTTTCAAAGTGTTTCCAGTGAGCTTCCCACATCTTAAATCTAGCACAAGTAAGGTGGAGTCCTTCCCCAGGATTCAAGGGAGTTATCTTGCCTCCCCAGCTTTTGGCCAGGATCAGAGCAGGTGTTCTGTAAATATTTGTTCAATGAGGTAGACTGATCTGAACTAGAATTTTGTTTAGACGTTCCTGTATCCCAAGATTTTGGAATTAATTGTGACCTTCTAGCATGTATATCTGTGTGTGTGTTTTCCCTCTAATAGAAATTAAATTAACAACATAAACTTTATTAGAAGGGCCCAATAAAAGTTAATGATAGCTTTTCACATTATTAAAACAAAAGATCCACACAGATAAATGACTAAAATCGTTCTAAAGTATCATTTGAATTTAAATTCTATTTGAAATAATGTAATAAAAGCTAACTGTGAGGCCCAGGTGCCACTCATTTCTCCTTTAGTATTTCCTACCCAGAAAGCAAACATCCAAGTGCAGATCGAAAATAAAGTACAACTTGATAAATCTTGGGAAGTAGCCAATACTCTGAGACACAGTTCTTAAGAAAGCTAGATTGGAGGACATAGTTTGGGCCAGAAGACCTAAGTAATTTTCCTGACTCTTCCACATTGAACTGTCTGTCTCACTTCTTCCATCAGAGGGTGGGTTACTACAGTGCAGTGAGAGGAGAGACCAGTACAAAATTCTTCTGCAGAACCAGGGAAAAGCTAAATGTTCATATTCATTCTCTCTCTTTCTCTCTCTCTCCCCCTCCCTCCTCGCTGTCCCTCCTCCTCCCTATCTCTCTCCCCCTCCTCCTCCCTCTCTCTCTTTCCTTCTCTCTCTCTCCCTCTCTCTCCCTCTCTCCCCCTCCCTCTCTCCCCCCCACTACACACCCACATACACACCCCTTTCCTTATTCTCTTGCTTATCAGACTCACTCTTCTTTTAGCCACTCCGCCCTGCTTTCCCTCCAATACCCAACACCACCTCAGCTGGCTAACTCTGCAGAGTTACAAAGGTTTCTCTGCCACTAAATTGCCATAATCTAAATGGAGACTTCAGTTCTCAAGTCCATTTGACCTTTTAGGTCCAGCATCCACCCTTAACTGACAACTTTTCTGTGGTATTCATATTTCATCAGCTCAGTTCATCTTTATGTGACTAGAGAAGAGTTATCTTGCTCCTGCGTGTGCTAATCTCATAGGAGTACCTGTAAATGAGATTTTAAACAAATGAGTCTAAAATGGTTCTGAAGGGTTTCCCTTATACCACCAAGCAATGCTGGGGATGCCAGCTGAGTTCCCTATAGCTTAACTCAATTCTGAAACTACCTACCTGGGGAGAGCATCAGATTCCACAGGTTAAGACCTCCATCCTACCAGACTGCTCCTCCTCCAATTCAGATGCTGGTTTCAAGTCCGGATTGTTACCTGTGCTTCAGACTAGGCTGAGCCTAAACCAGAGGTAGCCATGACACCCTCTTTGGGTCTGATTAACTTGCCAGAGTGCTCACAGGACTCAGAGAAACATTTTACTTACTAGGTTACCAGTTTATTATAAAAGGAATCACCAGACGGAAGAGATGCACAGGACAAGGTATGGGGGAGGGTGCAGAGCTCCCATGCCCTCCCAGGTGCACCACACTCCCAGCACCTCCAGATGCTCACCAGCCCAGAAGTTCTCCAAACCTGCCCTTTGGGTTTCTGGCAAGGGTTCATTACATGGGCATGATTGATTAAATCACCGGCCATTGGCTATTGATCCAACCTCCAGCCCCTCACCCCTCCCCAGAGGTTGGGGAGTGGGGCCCCCTTGCTTAGGCACTACAGAATTGCTTCATTAACATAACAAAAGACACATTTATCTCTCTCACCATTTAGGAAATTCCAAGGGTTTTAGGAGCTCTATGCCAGAAACAGGGATGAAGACCAAATATATATTTCTTACTATAAGTCACATACATTGCGAGTTATAAAATCCTGGCCAGGTCTGGGTCCAATCAGACAAAATGTGGGCACTGATGGCAACAGAGGCCAAAGTCAGGAACTCCTCTCACAGCTGTTCCAGGACGTCCACGGCATTTAGTTGTGCCATCAGGTATCTTCTGCTCTGCCAATCCTGGCTGAACAGTGTCCACTAATAGCAATGGCTTCCAATTAAGTAAATTATCTGAGCAAAACATCCATTTAAAATTTATGTCCTGTTTCTCCTGATTCTTTCCTCACAGAGTAATCTGTAAAGATCTAAAAGCAAACTTTATTTGAAAGGGGGCAATTTTTAGTGAATGGAATAATTTCAACATGACTGCCATAGTTTTTTCATATATCTAGAGCTTTTTTTTTTTATCATAGATGAAATTACTGATTTGACCAAGTTGGTGTGCAATAAATGATATTAAGTTACAGCTTTTATTCACTTGTGTTTAATTTGCCATTTTAAGTAAAATTATTGCCAATAAAGGTCATCAAATTTTCTGTAACTTTTACAGATCTCAGTGAAATTTTATACATGCACAAAGACCATCTTTATAGATATATGACTTCACTGGGTAGCTTTAGAATGAAAAATACTGATGCATTTATTTAGTAGTCGGGACTCTTAAATCTAGAAACACACTACAGCTCAATGAACTATGCAAGTGAATAAAGATTTAAATCAGAGGAAGAGAGTTTGTGTTTTAAGCATACTTTGTGAGCAGCATTAGAAATAGAATAATAATTTTTAAAAAACCTGCAGTTGAAAAGAAGCACCAACAAATAAACATAACCTAACAGCGTCTGAGCCATGATTGGTGCTCAATGACTGGCTAGGTGAATGGATACGGAGAAGACAACTAACTCAGCTGTGGAGTATGTCAATTTATAGATGAAGAGCTATAGAAAAGCTTTCTGTACAGAGAAGAGATAGAGGAATGTGTTTTTATATTAAAGGATCTCAAAGATGATGAATTATATTCAAGTAGCTGCTGGGAAGATAGAAAAGTAGAGGAAACTCATTTCAGTCGATGTATGAATGTCTTCATTCTCCATTATTGATCTGAAATAATAGGAAATATTACAATCCAAGAACAATGACAGGTTCAATGTATTGAGGAAGAAGGAAATTTTAATTAAGTTTTGCAAACAGAATAAATCTCATTTAAGTATGAGTGCCTCTTCAAAAAGAAATTAATAATAAAAATGCTAATACAAGCTGAATAAAATCAAGGGCATTGAAAAAAATTAAGACAAAAAGACAAAATTAATTTATAAAGACAGATTATTGCAACACAATAAATACCAATAATGCAATAGTAGAGAAACATAACAGGAAGTCAGGAAGGAACTAGTTTCACAGTAATAGATTTACAGAAAGAGAAAATGTCTAAAAGAGTCATTAGGAAATTTCCTGGCATAATGTGGGTTAACAGAAGCTGAATGTGACATTTATTTTATAGAAAATATATATGCCATAGCATGGCCTATGCATTTTAAAGGGTGTATTTAGAGTTGACGTTTGAATTCCTTAAGGAGAGCTAAGTCTAAATTAAGAATTTCAACTTGTGATTTTTAGATTGTGTTTCCAGTAATTAGTATATGAAAGATGAAAGGTCAAGGAAAAAAATAACTTTAAAAAAGCATCTATCTCTCTGTCAAAGTGCTTCATGTTGTTCCAAGTCTTTAAAAACATCTATTAGATGCCACAGCATCAACAAAGATCAAAGAATGATGATGTTATCTTCCTAAGTAAACACCTTTTCTTTTTGATAAAGGAGAAAAAAAAGTAATCATAAAACTCTTCCAAGCTCACTAGAACTCTAAACTTTAAAAATTGGGGAGGGGGATCATTTTCTATGAGGCAAATAATTCAGAAAGTCAGGAATTTTTAAAGGAACATTAATTTATCCATGTCACCATGAATGCAATTGGCTAATTTAATTCTGCAGCAAGCACCATTTCTTTTAAGTGCCTGAAAGAGTTAACGCTACACACACACACACACACACACACACACCCTGCCCCCGCAGGTGCTTACTTTCTGACACACTTGATCTGTTTTCTACAATGCAAACCCAAAATTAACTGGAAAAGAACAAAGTGAAACTGTATCTTCACCTGCAAGAGTAACTCTAAACACAATGACAATCATGCCAGACAAAAGAGATGTAATTTCATATTTACAGTCTAACATGGCTTAAAAATACTTTGAAGTAACTAATCTGAGCATTCAAGGTTAAAGTGTTTCTGGTTGAATTGCTAAACTAGCATTAAAGTAAAATGCATGGTTTTGTTTTGCTTCCGTTTTATTTTTAATGATGTTCAACAAAACATCTATCCAGAACAGCAGCAAATCACACCAGTTGCAGGAGCCGGGCTGTCTCTGCATTTTATGGAGAGTTAAAGGAATGAGGGTCCATGGTGGCATTCTCCCAAGCTCTGACTTTCTCAGTCTTCTAGATTACTCAGTGAACATTTGATAAATCAGTTGATGAGGGAAGGAAGGCAGGGGGGGAGGGACAGACTGAGGGAAGGAAAAAGATGTGTGTGTGTGTGTGTGTGTGTGTGATTTTAAAATGCTTGAACTATCTTAAAAATCACTGGGCAAAACAACCAAAGGTTATATTAATTTTCTAGGGATATAGCTGGCAGGCAGTTCCCCACCTAAAAAATAGACTTCCAACCATTTTTTCTTAAGGCCCTAAATTTATCATACATAACAAGAACTTTACAACCACAATCAGTTTCAGTGTGAATTGTCTGAGTTGCTAGGACTGGCATTTAATTTCACTTAGCAGTATTTCTCAAATGTGATCAACTACTGGCCATGTCATGTCGTGGTTTGCCTGGGATAGTGCTGGTTTGCACCTGTCCTTCCAGAATAATTATTAGTAGCAACTCACTTCACAATCAAAAGTGTCCCGGTTTGGAAAATAATTTACCTACTGTCACTCAACCAAATGACTAACTGCATTTGAAAATTCTGGTTCTTTTTAAAGGTAGAGCTTCCTGGGTTCTACCTTGAACCTAATAAATTATGACCTCTGAGGGGCAGGCCTAGAATATGCATTTTAACAAGCACCCCATAGGTAATTGTTAGGATTACTCAAGTTTGAGAACTACTGCTTTAATATGTGTTAGAGGATATTAGATTCCAATGAGGAGAAAGCTGGAAAGTCCAGTGAATAAAAATAAATAGGAAGAAGTGACTTTATTGAATAATGTACCTAAAGCCACCAACATGTAATTTTATTTATTTGGCAGTTTTCTTTATGACCTGTAGCCACTAGAACATCTACCTGTGTCCTAATTGCAGTGGGGTTAGTGAAACGGTACAGCCATGAGGAAGTAGCCCCAGAGGACTCCATCCGGCTTATGTAGTTACGCGTGTTTTCCTCCTCCGCTTGCCATTACTCCAAGTCTATGTATCTTCATTTCCTGTCCATCTGACACAGTTCTCTCACTAAACCAGCTACACTAGGCTACTGATCACTCCAGATGGCTGTTTTTCATCCCTCCCCATGCCGTCTCCTCTGTGGACCCACATTTTAACTTTAGAAAAATAAATACAATTATTCCACTAATTAATGTTGAGTTGTTTTCCACCAAAGAATTCAGGGAAGAGGGAGGGCAGTGTAACATCATAAAGAAAGAGATTAGCTTGGAAGTCTTCTTTCTCCTTGTAACTTTCTTCTTCACAAATAATTGATGATTTTTTGTTAAAATTAAACAACCACATCAAGGATCGCCCCAAACATAGGTAGTCTTCAGTTTCTGCACGAGTTAACTAGTGTTCTTTGGCTGTGAGGAACATAAAACAACTCTGGCTAAATTGGGCAAGAAAGGAAGATCATGGGAAGGGTTCTGGAGCATTTCATGAAATCCAAGGGAGGAGTGAAGGACAAAGTCTCAAAACGTCAAGAAGTGGGGAGCCTCCAGGGCATCTTGGAGCTTATAGATCTCTCTCTAGAATTTGTCACTAATGTGACTTGGATCTAATGGCTTTCCAACTCTGTCTCACCATTCCAGATGTTAACCACTGAGATGCAGAACGTAATCAGGTGGCAACTCCCAGGCAAATATCTGCAGTCAGGTAGACAGAATCACACAGCACAGATGAAATCTCCTGGGGCCTGTGTCTGTGTGCAAAGGAATAATCTCTCTTAGAAATGAGAAACCACAGTTGACCATACAGCTAACCCAAAGCCATCTGCTACAGTCCACCCTCTGGCTGCCCAGAACATACACATACACACACAATAATTCATATTCTCTCTCTCCCTCTCCCTCTTGAGTACATACATTTTCCCCCTATATCCAGAAAAAAAACACTCATAACCCATGATCCAACCAGTCCTCACATGACTGCAATGGGAGACAACCACAGTCATTTCCAGCCACTGCACACAGAGGTGAGATATTGGCCACCAAGTCCAAGACCTCTGGCTTATGTCCATTCTTCTTCAGGTCTGCCACAATCCCATCCTAGGATTCTACAGCCGACAGACTACATAATAAATTCAACCACCATGTAGATAGTATTATATACCCCAGAAAGAAAGAGGAAAGAAAAGAAAAATATTATTTTAATTATCATTTGAAAAGGAAACTTAAGAATAAATAGCATACTTAGCAAGGAAATACTGGTGCAAGTCCACCATTCTGCTGGCATTCTTAAGAAAGCAACTGACTTATAAGATAGATTCGTTCTCAGCTTGTTTCAAGTCCTCCTGGCTTTCAGCCAACACCACAGCTTGCCAAGGATCTTTGTCCTGATTGCACAAATAATCTAACATATCCAGGTGGCAGTCTCAGCTCCAACTCAATAAAACCTACTTTTTTTTTAACTCTTAGATGAAGCATTCCTCCATTGAGTACTGAATTCCTTAAGCTAAAAAAGTTAAAGAAATAATTGTAAAGAGTTAGAGCAAAAATTTTGAAAATGAAAGAGTAGGTGTAATGAAAGAAGTGCCTTCATCCCTAGGTAGATCCTAGGTGACATCCTGACTGTGCAAACAATATCAAATGTACTGGTCACTGGTTCCGCTCATGGTCTACATTCTACTACACAGTGCACCAATATCACACGGGGCTACTTCTTAAATAGTGTTGTGGCTAAGCTTCCAGTGAAGCCTGCTTTCATCAGGATGATTGGATATCCACACAGCAAGGCCAGGCAGTTAGGAGCCTATTGCCTTGCTTGTTTTGCAATGCAAGTGAGTTCATCAGTCAGAAACCATGTGTGGAATCCTGTGATGCTTTAGAGGTATGTAAGCAGGGAAAGAAAATCCAAATCCAGAAGGACTACTCCAATGATGATAAATGCTGCTCCTCCATGATAAAGGAGCATTCCCAACTCAAAGTAATTTACCTGACACGGTAGTAGACCAGGTCCCCTAGAAGTTCATTGCTAATCACTGTTGCTAACAGTATATGAAAGGAAATTTTTTGGTGAAAGGAAATTTATGTTGTTGAGTCCAAGCATTCTGGCCATGATGGCCATGATGGCCATGAACCAATAGACTAGCTAGAAAAGGAGGATGACTGTCTCCCAAAGGAGTCATTTTGTTCTCCTGGTTATTAAGAACCTCTTCTGCAATGAAAGCCTCTTAGTTCCATAGAACCAATGGTTCTCAAAATTTAAGTGCATCAGAATAACCTAGGGAGACAGATTAAAATCCAGAGTCCTGGAATAGAAAACAAATTTGTGGCTACCAAAGTGGGAAAGGGGAGGGGGAGATAAATTAGGAGTTTGGGATTAGCAGATACACACTGCTTTGTACAAAATAGATAAACAACAAGGTCCTACTGTATAGCGCAAGGAACTATATTCAATACCTTGTAATAACCTACAAGGAAAAGAATATATATATATATATATATATATATATATATATATATATATATATATATATATACATACATACATATATACATTTACATATACACACATATGTATTTATAACTGAATCACTATGCTCTATGTCAGAAACTAACACAACATTGTAAATCAACTATACTTCAATTTTTAAAAATCCAGAGTTTTGGCTCTCAACTCAAAGGTTAATCCACCAGGTCTGGGATGGAGTGTACATTGTTAATGAGCCTCTCAGGTGCTACTTATGCAAGCTAAAGTGTAAGAATCACTGCCCTAGAGAGACAGATTCCAGGCTAGCAGATGAACCATCCAATCTCTTGTTACAGAAACGACAGGCCAGCCAAGAAACAAGCACCACTCAGAGGGTTGGAGTACTCAGATGTATTACGCCGGCGGGCTCAGAGGGGCTTCTGCTCCAAAACTCTGAGCACCTCCAAGACGTGTGCATGAGGTTTTATAGGGTGAAGTACAAGCTTGGGGTATTTGGCCAATAGGCATGGAACAGCTTTAGCAGCATCAATATCACAAAAGTGGAGGCAGGGAGGCAGCAAACCAACATTCCAAAGCCAGATATATATCTTTGAAAATCCAGCTGGCTAGCAAAAAAACATGAACAGCAAACCAACACTAATTAACCTAGATTTACAAGTTAGTCTAGCAGAACTCAGATCAGTATTCCAATACATAGATTTGTGAGTTATCTTGTTAGCCCAGCCCAGCCTCTCCTTCACATTCCTAGACTTGTGACTTATCTTGTTAGACCAGCCCGGTTTTTCCTTCA
The DNA here is from genome assembly GCF_048564905.1 of Vicugna pacos. Classification (NCBI taxonomy): domain Eukaryota; kingdom Metazoa; phylum Chordata; class Mammalia; order Artiodactyla; family Camelidae; genus Vicugna; species Vicugna pacos. Next base: position 57,861,640 of record NC_132993.1, read on the forward strand.
CACCCTGACTTTTTAGAAACGTAAGTAGTAATCATAGCCATTGGGAAGTTTGAGTATATATTAAGAAGGCCATGACATATTTTAAATAAAAATGATAAGATTCGATTAGAATAAAGATTGAATGGTAGTGGCAATATAGAGAGGTACCCATATGGATTTAAATGTTTTTTTAACTATTGTGAAATTGTTTTCTGCTTTACATGAATGAAGAGGTATCTCTGACATTAAAAAAGTAGAACATTTATGACTAAATCTGGTGTATAAAGCAGAAGACCTAAAAAGAAATAGCAAACTCACCATGATTAGCAACAGGGCAACAGAATGATATGTTGATCTTTATAAACTTACAGTTGCTGGAGTCCCACTCCAGACCTACTGAGTCAAAATCTCTGAAGATAAACCCCATCCAAGGAACATTTTGATACACTGTAAGAGCTTAGAACCACTGCTTTAAACCAGGGCCACAAACACACTACTGCCACCTGATAGAAATGTGCCTGAATTGTAGGCATAGCTTTATGAATGAAGGTTTCCTCTGCAAGCTGAATCCAGCAAGCTTAACTTTTGAACTGACAATCACAATTATAATCATTAAAAAAGAAAACATGCAGAAAATATTAAAGTTATTATCTGCACATGTGTAATCTTTACTCAAAATATTTTAAAGCCTAAAATATAACTAGATTTATATAGTTTTATCATTTATAAAATATATTACATGATTAGAGTAACAGTTTAGAATGGCACTTACTGTCCACATTTCACTCATGAAGAAACAGGCTTAGAGACAGTAAATTAGTCTGGTGATTCCCAAACTAGTTTGCATCTTGGAATCAATCACCTGGGGAATGTCAGAAAACACTGATGCCTATGTCATAGCTCTTGAAAATGAGATTTAATTGGCCTTGGGTGTGGCCTGGGTCTTCGAATTTTTAAAAGAGACCCTGTGATTCTAATTTGCAGACAAGTTTGAGAAACACTGAACTACCCCCAAATCACTCAGATGGTAATTCATGAGATTGGAGTTCAGGAATTCTGATGTCATGTTAATGCTTATAGAATTGTGTTTGACGTAAGGACCAAAGATAACCATTAACCTCAACTAATACTTATTAAGTTTCTCAATAGAGCAGTGTTTCCAGATTTCTCTGGCCATAAAAATCACCTGAGTTGGGCATCAAAAATACAGATTCTCAGGACCTTCCTCAGAATTTTCTGATTCAGTAGATTTGGCAAAGGCTGAAAAGGCTGGAGAATGTTTGTGTTTCACAGGTTGTCTTAGTCTGTTTGGAATTCTGTGACAGAATACCATAGACTAGGTGGTTTAGAAACAACAGAAATTTACTTCTGATAGTCTAGAGGCTGGGAATTCCAAGACCAAGGTATTGTCCTGTTTAGTGTCTGGTGAGAGCCCACTTCCTGGTTCACAGATGGTCATCCTCTTGCTGTGTCTTCACAGAGAGGGAGCTCTCTGGGGTCTCCTTCATAAGGGCACTAATCCTGTTCAGGAGGACTTTGCCCTTAAGACCTATTTGCCTCCCAAAGGCTCCACCTCAAAATACCATTACACTGGGAATTAGATTTCAACATACAAATTTGGAAGGATACGAACATTTACAATCTATAGAACAAATGCTTACGTGATTTTTAGGATAAAATATGAGTGGAAGAAACTATAATGAAGAATATCAAGTTATATCAGTATTGTAAAACAATAGTATTGAATGCTAAAATAAGATTTTAAAATTTGGCTAAGAATTAATGGAGAGACTTTACCAAAACAAAGCCAAGAGAAATAGCTGACACCCCACCCTCAGAAGGTCTAGTTGTATGCAAACTATTCATTCATTAGTTAACAAGCTTTCACTAAACTCCTAAGATTGTACATCTAAAGCAGTCTGGCAGATGTGGAAGGGACACACAAGAAGACAGAAACCTTGCCCTCAAAGACCTATGTACATCTCTTATGGAAAAATATGAACTGTTTGAGCTGGGTGTGGGTTATAAGTCCAGTAGCCCTTATTTTCCTAATTGAGAAAGTTTTCATTTAAGATTGCTTCGCAAGACTTTAATGAGAACTCTTAACAGGTATTTGGGAGATGCAGAAAATGTTGTGGCAGCAATTGTGATTGTGATAGGAAGAGGGCCGGGAGGTACTGAGGGAGTCCAGACCAGGAGTTGAAGGACACATACAGTGGAAGTTTGGCCTTGGCAGTTGGAGACAGGGATCATTCTTGGGCGAGTAAGTCCAGGGAGAGGAGGGTGAATGTGAGGGATGGTGAACAAGGGAGGATGAGCAGAAATCAGTGTTGGAAGGTGAGTAAGGCAAATTAGGACTGATAAAGGTTTTGAATTTCTTGATCAGGCATTTGATTATGATGTAACCTTTGGAAGATTTTGTAGTTGGGACTGAAGCCAGACAATCATAATAGAGTTTAACCTCACACTTAAAGGGTAATTCTAAGGCATGGGTTCTGTCTTCTATTACTTTACCCATCATCAACCCCCCATCCCACCATCACCCACCACACCCAAACAATCATACATAAAATCACACACGTGTAATTCTTACCATAAAGTAGATATAAAAATAAGTACTTAAAATACATATATAGTGACTCTAAACTGGCTCAGTATTGGTCTAAATACTAAATAAATAAAATCCTAGATGGAAAGACATTTTTAAATTCAAGGTAAGAAACAGCCAGGTTTGGAAAGACAATGTAAATAAGACTGAGATGGACAGAAAAGCTGAGAGACTAGAAAAGAAACAGTAGTTTCTTGTAGTGAATCATAAATTTATAATGAGTCAGAATTTAACAACAAATTGAGTGCATGAGGTAAACTACCAGAAAGGAATTCAAAACAATTTTGAGGTTTTTCAGCTTGCCTGGACAAATAAGAGAAAGAGCTTGAGGAGGAAGACATGGTTGAGTCATGTCAAGTTAGGTTTTGAACAATCTTTAAATGTTTTTCAAACAGGCAGATTTCTGGGTATAGATTTAGAACATAGAAACCAAATGTAGCTTAGTGATGAAAAAATTTGCTAGAGTTTTATAGGATGTTATCTTATTCTGCTACTTCTTGCTATCATTTTATTAGGAAAAAGCAATAAATTCTTATTGAATAAATGATAAGCCATCCTAGTAGTGATATCCTGAAAGTGAGAGTAAAAATAGAAGACTCTAGATACATATGAAAAGTCAGTTCACAATCCTCCCTTCCCACTCAAATCTGGTCCACCCCGACCCCCAAGGAGGTACAGAGATTCCTAGAACCACCTCTAGCTTTTCCAGCCCCAGTGCCTTCTGTACATGTACATAACGAGCTCAAGATTGTCACCCAGGAATAAAATCACTTCCCATAACTAGCTCAAAATTGTCACCTAGGAATAAAATCACTGGAAAGATGAGGAAACTAAGTAGCCCTTGAGCCAGTGGAAGGGTCTCTCCATCAGGGAGTGTCTAAGCTTTACCCAAGACCTTCACCTGACCCTTACATGACATTTGTCATTGCAGCAGAAGCAGAAGCAGCAGCAGCAGCAGTGCGGAGGAAGCCACAGACTGAGCACTGGAAGGAATCTGAAAGGTTAGTCTTGACATTAGAAACACAGAATATTAAATCAGTAAGGAATTTTAGAAATCATATAACCAATATTTCCAAACATTGTCAAGGGTGAGGATCTCTTCTATTTCTAGGGTCAAAATTTAAATCTTCCTTACTTTTGCCAATTATAAAATACTATATGTACACTGTAAAAAATGCAAGCATTACCACAGAGTATAAGTGAAAATTGAATTTTCCCCCTCCTCCAACCTCAGCCAAGAAGAGATCACTCCCCAGAGACAGCCTCTGTTAACATTTTATTAATATTATTAAAAGCCTATTCTTTTAATGTTATGTATAAAATATTTACTTAAATAGAATCATATTTCACGTGGTGTTGTGCAAGCTGCTATTTTCACTCAAAAAAAAAAAAAAGGAAAACATCTCGACCTCATTCTTTTTAATAGTTTTCAGTGTCTTAATATGTAAATATACCTTAATTTAACTAAACTTTCCTTTAGGACAATTTACTGTTTTCAAAGCTTTATTTTAAACACTGTTGTGATGCGCATCTTCTAATGTTTACTTTTGTACACACACCTAATTATTTCTGTGAGAAAATATCCTAAAACTGGAAATGTGGGGTCACAGGTATGCACAGTTAACATCCTGCATGCATTGCCAAATTGCCCTCCATATTTTAAAGGTGTGTAAAATGTTTGTTTCTAACCTATCAATAGATACATGTGTAAAAAAGTTGTGGTATATATATATATATATATATACACACACACATACATATACACACACACATATATATATATCACGTATATATGAATATTATTTAGCCATAAAAACAAGGAAATCCTATCACTTTCAACAACATGGCTGGATCCCGATGGCAGTATGTTAAGTGAAATAAGTCAGATAGAGAAAGACAAATGCTATATGATCTCACATACATGTGAAATCTGAAAGAAAAAAAAACGTAAAACTACTGAACTTGTAAGAAAAGAGATCAGACTTGTGGTTATCATAGGCAAAGGATGGGAAGAGGGGAAATTGGAGGAGGGTGATCAAAAGGTACAAACTATCAATTGTAGGATAATAAGAACCAGGGATGTAATGTACAACATGATGACTAAAGCTAACACTGCTGTGTGATACATAGGAAAGTTGTCAAGAGAATAGATCCTAAGAGCTCTCATCATGAAGAGAATTTTTTAATTTTTATTGTACCTATATGAAATGATGGATGTTATCTAAAGCTATTATGGTAATCATTTCATTATATATACAAATTAAGCCATCATGCTGTATACCTTAAATTTGTATAGTGATGTATGTCAAGTATTTCTCAATAAAACTGGGGGAAAAAACTTTGTTTCTGTCCTCAGTTTATGAGAGTATGACGTTGTCCATGTCCCATAGCCTCATCAACCCTGAGCACTATGTTTTTCATATTTGCCAATGTGATAAATTAAAGTGTTTTAAGTTGAAATTTTTAAATTGAAAAATGGGTTTTTTTTTTGCACTTTTACTATTCAGTTTCTTTTTTTATGAATTGTCTGTCCTGGTCTTTGCCCACTTTCCAGTTGGAGAGTTTATGAGGAACCCTTCTTCAATATCGAAAAATTCCTAGACTCTTCTCCACAAAATAGTAGTAATACATATCATATAAATTGATCACAAACATACATAATGCAAAGTTACTGTTAACTCATTAATGGAGGGACTTCTCCTTCTGGTTAAGATGAAGTAACAGTGACCAGATGCATGCTCCTACCTGAAATAAGTAAAACAGACAAAATGCCACTCAAATATTAGACATTAGGGGAAAAATTATCTTTCCTTCCTTCCACCCAAGCCCCTGGCAAATGATTTTTCTTTTTACTGTCTCTATAGTTTTGCCTTCTCCAGAATGTCATGTTGTTGGAATCACCGTATGTAACCTTTTTAGACTGGCTTCTTTCACTTAGCGATATACTTTTAAGGTTCCTCCGTGTCTTTTCTTGACAGCAAATTTCTTTTTAATACTGAGTAATAGTCCACTGTGTGGATGTACCACAGTTTATCTATTCACCTATTTAAAGGACATCTTTGTTGCTCCCAGTTTTGAACAATTATGAGTTAAGTTGCTATAAACATTCACGTGCAGGCTTTTGTGTGGACATGTTTTTAACTCATCTGCATAAATACCAAGAAATGCAATTGCAGGGGCGTATGGTAAGGACATGTTTAGTTTTTTTAATTATTTTTTTTTATTGAAGTGTAGTTGATTTACAATGTTAGTTTCAGGTGTGTAGCAAAGCAGCTCAGTTATACATATATGTACATAAATTTCCTTTCCATTATAGGTTATTATAAGAAATTGAATATAATTTCCTGTGCTATATAGTAGGTCCTTATTTATATTTTATATATAGTAGTGTGTATCTGTTAATCCCAAACTCCTAATTTATTCCTCTCCCCCCTTTCCCCTTTGGTCACATAGTTTGTTTTTTATGTCTGTGAGCCTTTTACTGGTTTGTAATTAAAATTTGTATCTTTTTTTAGATTCCACATATAAGTGATATCATATGATATTTGTCTTTCTCTGACTTACTTCACTTAACATGATAATCTCTAAGTCCTTAAAAAACTAAAAATAGACTTACCCTATGACCTGGCAATTCCACTCCTGGGCATATATCCAAAGAAAACTATAATTCGAAAAGACACATGCACCCCAAATTTCATAGGTGCACTATTTACAATAGCCAAGACATGGAAGCAACCTGAGTGTCAATCGACAGATGATTGGAATACTACTCAGCCTTAAAAAGAATGAAATAATGGCACTTGAAGCAACATGGAACATACTCAGTTTTAAAAGAATCTACCGGGTTATCTTCCAAAGTGGCTGTATCATTTTGCATTTGCACCAGCAGTGAATGAGAATTCTGTTTGCTCCACATCCTCGCCAGTATTTGGTGTTTTTCAGTGTTTTGGATTCTAGTGGGTATGCAGTGGTATCTCATTGTTTTAATTTGCAGTTCCTTAATGAAGTACAATACTGAGCATCTTTTTATATGCTTATTTGCTATGTGTATATCATCTTTTGTGAGATGTCTGTTCAGAATTTCTGCCCAATTTATACAAATTGGGTTATTCAGTTTCTTATTGTTGTGTTTAAAGATTTATTTGTATATATTTAGAAAACAGTAGTTTATCATATATTTGGGAGGGCATAATTAGGTTTATTTATTCATTTATTTTAAGGGAGGTAGTGGGGATTGAACCCAGGACTTTGGGCATGCTAAGCCTGCACTCTACCACTGCGGTATACCCTCCCGCATATATATATATATTTTTTTTCTTTTTAATATTTTACCCCAATCTGTGGCTTGTCTTCTCATTCTCTTGGCAGTGTCTTTTGCAGAGCAGAAGTTTTTAATTTTAATGAAGACTATTTATCCTTTTTTTATTCTTTCAAGGATTTTGACTTTGATGTTATAGCTAAGAAGTCATCATCAAACCCAAGTTTATCTACATTTTTCTTATCTTATCTTCTAGAAATTTAGTATCTTTTTGCTTTATGTTTAGGTCTATGATCCATTTTGAGTTAATTTTTGCAAAAGGTATAATGTCTCTGTATCCAGATGGCATTTTTTGGAGTGTGGATGTCCAGTGTTCCAGTACCGTTTGTTGAAAAGACTCCTTTCTCCATTGAATTGCTTGCATTTCTTTGTCAAAGATCAGATAACTATATCTCCAAGTGTCCATTTCTAGGCTCTCTATTCTGTTCCATTGATTTGTCTATTCTTCTGTGAGTATCACACATCTTAATTAGTGTAGCTTTATAGTAAGTCTTGAAGTCAGGTAATGTCAGTCCTTTAACTTTGTTCCTTTTCAACAATATTGTGTTGGCTATTCTGGGTGTGGCTGAGGTTTTTCACAGTTTGATTAAAACTATAAACCTACAGCTCCAAGAAGCTCAACAAACCCAAAAATATAAGAAAAAACAATACCAAGGGCATCATAATCAAACTTCTTAAAACTAATGATAAAGAAAAAACTCTTAAAAAGCAGCATGAGGAAAAAAAGACGCAGAAGACCAAAGATAAGGATGACAGAAGATTTTGCATCTGAAACAGTGCAGACTAGAAGCAACATTGGGACACCTTTGAAATGCTGGGGACAAAAATCAACGTAGAGTTATCAGTGAAAAAAATATTAAAAAGCGAAATAGACTTTTTCAGATATGCAAAGCTGGAGGAATCATCACCAACATAGCATTTCAAGAGTTCATTAATGACTTTAAATAAATTTTGTTTTATAACCACACTGTATATATTTCAAAATTAGTCTCTATTTGTCAAACAGGTGTTTTGCCTGCAGACACTGGTTTGTGATTAGAATCTCATGATCCTTTGTATAACCCCAAAGATCATCACAGTCCTGTGACTCATGGATTGAGAATCATTGTTTTAAAATATAAACTTCATGATAAAGGAACATCTAACCCAACATCATGGGGAAGGTAGATAAATTAGGATAAAAGCTGGGCTATAATAATATCCAAAAACGCAGTGGTTGAAACAATATTGAACTTCATTTCCTTCTCATAAAACAATTCACTCAAGAGGACCAGGGCAGTACAGCATATCAGACAGTTAGGGATCCAGGCTCCTTGCCATCCTCAAAATATTGCCCTCACCTGCAGGGCGATAGTGATCCAACCAGTGGGAAAGGGGGAAGGCAAAGGTGAGGGTGTGTTTCTTTCAAGGGGATGACCCAAAAGTTATATGCATATCTTGCAGTCATATCCTGTTGGCCAGAACCTGGTCACAAAGCCACTCCCTGCAGTAAAGGGAGCTAGAAAATACAGCCTTTGGCTGGGCAAAATGTGCTCAACTGAAACTTTTATTACTGTAGAAAAAAAAAAGGAATAATAAATACTGAGAAATGATTAACAGTCTCTGCCAAAGCAATTTAGGGATGGAGTTAAAAGTAGAAGAGGAAAAGTGCATCTGACTGGGAGTTAGAAAATACCGGTTATGGCTCTAATTCAGCCTCTTACTCCATGATGAAACCAAATGTTTGCCTCGCGCTTTACCTGGATGACCCTTACTATTTGCACCTAAGTTCTTAGTGATTCTCCTGAGCTGTTTCTGTGTACAGAGAAAGAGATACCAAAGACCTAGAGAGTTCCGTCCTACTCTTTCAGTTAAGCCCTGTTGTTCACTGGATAGTGACCCTTTGAGGGGGTCATTAGCCCTATGTCTGCCAAGACCAGGGCACAGACATGAACTCTGGGCTAGGGTTTGATCAAAGTCTAGCACAGTTCCTAGTCAGAAGCAGGGTTACACTAGATGACAAACGACAGACAAAATTCTCCCCCTGCAGTGAATAAGATATTCCTTTAAAAAAATTTTTTTGTTGTTGTTTCATTTTTTGGAGTGAGGGGGTAATTAGGTTTGTTTGTTAGTTTGTTTATATTTTAGATTGAGGTACTGGGGATGGAACCCAGGACCTCATGCATACCAAGTACACACTTTACCACTGAGCTGTACCCTCCCCCCAGATATTCCTTTTTGATGCTTTCATCAGCATTTTTCTTGCAGAAGTTCCAATGAGTGATAGTGGGGGTGGGAGGGTGGGGAGCCACATTATTTATACAGAAATCGAAGCTGGTGTGGCAATGATAATAATTACCTTTCTCCTCAGTGTAAAATATTGTAGCCTTAATTTTGAAGGGAAAGGAAGTTAACTTTAATTAACAAAAAATTATGCTATTAATTAAACATTTGTTCTATTTTCACATCCGCACACAAATTTGCTTAAAGATATAACTAATTCTTCTGGGAGTATAATAGAAGCTTTATTTTGCTATGTAGAGATCACAACTGACCATAACAATTAAACTAAATTTAGTCAAGATTCTTGACTACATCTAATTCCTCTATAAGTATTACAGGATACAAGGAATAAATACTTTACTTTTGCCAATAAAATTTAGCTTAACCCTTCCTTAAATTTCCATCACCAGTAAAAATCAGACAACAAATTTAATAATAATTTTAAAAGATTAGTTATTTCAAAATTTATTCCTATAGGTTATCTAATTTTAATCTCCTAGCAACTCAGAAGAAAAAGTGTTTTTCTTATTAATGAGCTGAACTTGGCAGAGATTTATATGTATAGTGCTTATTCAATGCATTGATAATAATAATAGCTTAAGCACTATCTTAGCATCTTATGATAGGACAGGTACCGTGAGTACCAATGATGCTGTCAAACATGAGTCAGAAAATAAAAGGATTTCAGAGCTGTAGGAAACTATAAATAGCTGAATGAATGGAAGCATATATTTGCATTATGGTGCCCATTCACCAAGAGGAACAAGGGCATTTTACCTCACTTGCCCCTGTTGGCTGAAAGCATAGGAAAACTCAGAACATTAAAAATATATTATATTACATGGATAATCTATATATATATCATATATAAATTTATTTGCATATATTTGTGATATATATATATTTTTTCTCACCAGCCCTAAGCAATCACCAATCTGTTTTCTGTCTCTATAGATTCCCTATCCTAGACTTTCATTAGAATGGAATCACATAACAGATGGACTTCTTTCACTTAGCATAATGTCTTCAGGGTTCATCCAAGTCACAGCATGTATCAGTATTTCATTCCTTTTCATGACTCAGTGATATTCCATTGCACTACATTTTGTTTATTCATCAATCCACTGAGAGACACTTGGACTATTTCCACCTTTTGACTATTTTGAACAATGCTACTATATATGTGCAAGTTTTTGTGTGGACATTGGTCTTCATTTCTCTTGGATTCATACATAGGAGTGGAATTGCTAGGTCATATGGTAACTGTACGTTAATCATTTGAGGAACTGCCAGACCATTTTTCAAAGTGACTGCATCCTTTTACTGAATCCCACCAGCAATGTAGGACGTTTCCTATTATTTACCTTTAAATAATATTGCTTTGCTAAGAATGGTGAAGTCTAAGGAGAGGAGGGCAACAGCCCAAGAACCTAGCAGAGGCTATTCCAGCCCTGGACAGCCTACTTTACAATTCCTTTTATGTGAGAGAAAATAAACCTCTACTCATTTAACCCACTATTATTCTGGGTCTCTGTTAGTGGCAGCCTAACAGTTCCTAATTCACATAGTCTTAATAACACATCTGGAACCTGGGAAGCCCTCAAAAAAAAATCATTGAATATATAAGGATTCTTTTCTGTGGAAAAGTTTCTTTGTGATCCTGTGACACTCTGGAAAATGCACATTATTTCTTTCACAATCTCAGATTCCATCATTTCAGTAGCCGCTCTCTGAAATTGTTTCCAGTTCTTACCAATACCTTGTGGGTGCTCTGCAAGATTGAAACAACTTGATATCCAGAAGCACTGGAAGTGTTCTAGATGGAGCAGTTTTTAAAATGAGAAGGTAAAACACTCATTGCCACAACATAGAATGAGCACCAGTTTATTATTTCCTTCCACAAATGTTATCTCAAATGTTATCCCAAATGTTAGGACAACAAAAATAATTTCAATGCCATGTTGACTAGATAGTATCACATGCCTGTTCACTTTTAGACTTCTCTCAGAAGCCACTTTTATCTTCCATGCTAGGTTGTTAGACTCACAGCCCAGGTTTCCACTCTTGCCTTTTGTAAAGGGAAAACTGAGTAATTAGTTCCATAAGTCAGCTTTCCTGCTCACTTCCCCCAGTGCTTGTGTTTCAACATCTGCAGTTTGAGGAGGTACTTTGAACACATAAGCAGCCTGATATTCTGCTGGCTCTAGATGTCTAGATTTGGTACCTTAACACATGTAAGAATCTGCCACAAAGCCAGCCTTTGATAAACAGGGTTTTCTTGCACTAGTAGATCACCAATGGTAGAAAGGAGAACATTAGAATCAGGAAATTTTGTGATCTATTTCTCTCTCAATGCTTTGATTAACTAACTGATAGAATCAGCCAACATTTATTGAGCACCTACTATGTTAGAAATAGCATTTCATTCTGGTAAAAAAAAAAATCTGTTTCTTTTACATCCTGATACTAGGTTTTTACAAATAAGTTAATGGTTCTTGGAATCAAATATTTTAAAACAAAATATCTTAATCATCTTTCTTTTGTAAGGAAAACTTTTTTCTTCATTTTAAAGGTTTCCTCCCTTTTTCTTTTTTACAACCAGAATAATCATTTGGCTTGTGTTGTCAATAGATTAGTTTGAACGCTTTTTATAAAAACCTAATACATAAGAGCAATGTTTTTCTCTCCCAAAATTTCTCCTGAATCTCAGCTTTTTGTCACTTTGCTGTTTTGTAGACCACATTCATTCAGTATTTGTTTATTCATAAACATTTATTAAGGACTTGATTTTTTAATGGGATTCAATCATTTTTTGGTAGAGGGAGGTAATTAGGTTTATTTATTTTTCGAGGAGGTACTGGGGATTGAACCCAGGATTTCCTATATGCCAAGCATGCACTCTTCTGCTTGAGCCATATCCTCCCCTCAAGAACTTGATATTTGCTTAGCTCCATATTTTGTGCCCTAGTAGGACAGGCTCAAATTATCTGTGACCAACAGAATCCTCAAAGAATATATCCAAAGAATAATGTCACCTTTAGAGTTATAAAAATTTTCTGGAGCTGTACCATCTTAGTACCTTTCTATTAAAACAACAGCATCTTTTCCTATACTTCTTCTCTATCCATCTTGTCCAGAAACCTTTCTATCTTAAGAGTAAGCTAAATTTCTTGGTTCAGACAACCCTGGATTCAAACTTGTGTTCAGCATCCTATTTGCTGAATGCCTTTATAGTACTCTGGGCAGTGTTTTCATCTGTAAAATAAGAGTAATACTTTACCTACGGTATTGGGTTGCTGTAAGAATTAAATGTAAAGTATAAAGCATATGCCTGGCACATAATGTTAGCTGTGGATTTCAGATTTATTTGCATCATTACTCAATAACCATCTTTCATTCCACCCTGTTAACTTGTTTCAATCAGTGACTATTCAATGAACTTTTAAATGAATATATAACATAACTAGGGATGAGTCATAGCACACTAGGACTGCTTTTCAGCCTAGATGATTTTAGGAAGCAACTATTACAATATCTTTTTTTCACTGTGATCACTTGCAGGTTGGTTCTTTCCTGATGACAAAGGATGAGAAGATGAAATTACTGTAAGCATCCTTAAGTATAAATGATATATGACTATATGGGAATGAAATATATATATATATACATATGTATATATATATATATACACACATACACACATACACACACACACACACACAGGTTTTGTTTTTTGTTTTTTCCTTTAAGTCCAAACTTGATTTCCAGGTACAGGCCTCTGTAACTTTTCTTGGCATTGAAGTCATGAAGTCTTCTGTCCCCTAAAGCCACGGAAATCTATAGTGGAAGCAAATAACACACACTAAGCACAGTACCCTGGGGCATTCGCTGCCGCTCCCACCTGTCAGCCAGGTCATTGTGACGCAAATGCTATGGACACGTGGAACACCTGCGGGAGAGCAGGGGCGGGGTCACCCTGGGCGGCAGATCCGAGAGGGGCCACCCCAGGAAATGGGGGTCGAGGAAAGACCCCGGGGAACTGGGAGAGAGGGAGACACTCCCCCCATCCCAGATTCGCCCCAAATGAGGTGAGGCCATTGCCCCCTCCCTCCTCCGGATCTCGGGATCCTGCTGGGAGGGGTCGCCCCCCGGGCGACTTCGGAGGGGAGAAGAGGCGGCGGCGGGGTCCAGACCCTGGGCGCTCGCGGGGAGACTAGGGCGCCCGCTCCCCCTGGCCGCTGCGCTGCGCTGCGGCGCGCACGGGCTCGGCCGGCTGCTATTCCAGCTGGTGGCGACAGCCGCAGGAAGGACTGGTTCCTGCGCTCCCTCCGCCCCTTTTCCCTCGCCTTCTGCTGACGCTGACGTCGGTTGAGGGAGCTGGAGGGACGTTCCGATCGCTGCCGGAAGGCTCCTGGGGGCCGGGGCTCCGAGGTACCTGCCCTCCGGGGCCGGGGCTGGGGCGCGCCGGGCGGGCTGCAGGCTGCAGCGGGAGACGCCCGGCAGCCGGGGCGGTCGGGGGCTCCAGCCTGAGGCTGCCAACTCTGCTCTCCGCGGGCGCTGGGTGATAGGCAGGTCGTCTCCTCCTGCCTGGATCCTCGTGCGGGGACGTCTACTGCCCCTTCCCCTCCCCCGCCTCCGCCCTGGGGCCTGGGAAGGTCTGGAGAATGCGCGCGCCTCGAGAGCGCGCGTCAGCCCCGGGGGAGCGGGAGGGAAGCGTTACAGGCTCCGGCCCCATCTCTGGACCCGGCGTTAGCAGCATCCCCACCCCCTCCTGCCCACCCCATCCCCGCCGTGCCTTGCCTTCCCAGCTTCTCCAGCCCCAGGTCCCCGAGATCCCTCCTGGGAAGGGTCTTGCGTCCAGGACTGACTTGTTGACGAGTTCACCTGCCGTGGCGCCTAGTATTTGCCTTTTCTTTTCTCCCCATTGCCCATCACTGGCAGAGGTGGCAGGGAGCAGATGGGTACCTTTATATAACCGCTAATAGCAGAAGGCTTGAGCTTGGTCTCCCGCGGGCAAGGTGCTCACCAGCCTTGGACCAGACTGGAGCGAGTCCCTAAGCAGGCCAGGTCCCTGCAAACCCTGGCAAGCCTGTTTCCTTTGGGTGCGCTGACACCGCCTTTCCTGCCCCGCGGCTATCGCAGCTCCGGCTTCCTCTAGGAATGAACATATCCTGTTATTACGTCTGCCTTTGCCCAGAGCAGCTCCCCATTAACCTTTCGCACTGTGTTTTTACTTGGAGTGCCCCCAAGGCCCCTCAGCTTCTCTTCGAGGATCTCAAAAATACTGCGCCCTTCCCTGGCGAAAAGCATTAACTGCCTGGTTGCGGAGAGTTACAGTTTAGAAAGGGAATCAGGTTCACTTCTGTTTAGATAGCTTGAAAAATAAGCAAGAGGAAGGGTTCTTGGGTGGCAGCCTTAGTAACTGAGATCTGATAACTTTATAAAAATTATCAGGGCCTGGAAAATATACTACCAGCTGGTTTGAAGATGATACTGAATGTAGGAAGAAAGGCACATAAGGCATTGGCCATTAAGGTCCTGTAAATTATGACTCATTGCGAACACGTTCATATCCAAACATTTCAGTCAAGTCTCTTCGGAAAAATATCAAGCTGGTTTCGGTGGACCTTTAGTTTAGATTTTTTTTCTGAGATCTGAACTGTTCCATGGGGTGGGGGAGTGAAATAGGAAATGCTTATTAGTTTGAAATCTGTGCTCCAGACTGAGTTTCTTAGCTTCTGTTTAAACATATACATACTAAAAATACTTTCAAGTGACTTTTCAAATAAGTTTTTTTTTAAGGTTTTGGTCTTTATTTTTGAAACATCATGTGTAGAGAATATCATAGAGGCAAAATCAGTTGATAATCCTTAGTAGTTTGTTTATCACTGTTTAGTTTTTAGACTGCCATGTTTATATTTAATTTAAGGAGATGTAGCTTTTCTAATTGTATTTTTTTGGATCATACAAAGAGTAAAGAGTTGTACTGTTATTAAAGATGAATCTTTAGAAAATAATAGTTAAGCTGTTGAGTACTAATTATAGTAGTGAAGAGACCCAAGGTTAAAAAGCTGACCATAGAAACTCTACCCATGGGACATTAAATGCTGAGGACACTGGGTGGTAAATGCCTGGGAAATTTATTTTATAGTTTCCTTTCTTTCATTTGGCACACCTGGCTATATCAGGCTGCTTTCTCTGAGCATCTTTATTGCCATACATTTCTCTCCATGTCAACCTTATGAAAAATACAGAAAATTTTCAAAAGAAAACCTTCAAAACTGCTGCATTTTCAGTTTATTTGACTAAACAGCATCTCCCCCCCACCCCACCCCCCCAGGTTCAGATAGTTTTATCAGAGGAAGAGAAGTGTGGCAACTGTGGAATGACGTAGCAGGGTAAATCTGTAGAGGTGTGAACTTTAAAGTTACAGAAACCTCATTTAGGACAAGGTGGTGAAGTTGATAGTCACAAGAACCAGGAAGAATTTTTCCTCTTTATTGGTTGAGCCCCACAGCTAGAAGCCTGAGGGTAGGTGACAACGTTTAGGATCAACTCACTGGCCACTAATGTCCTTTTTTTTTTCCATTTGCACCATCAGATTTATGGGAACCATGGACAAGGATGCTATGTGTATGTATTTGTCCATGAGACAACATAGATCATTAGTTAATTAACCTTATTCCCATCCTTACCCTCATCCACAACCTTCCTCAGCAGAGCCTTAAACTCAGATACCATTACAGGAGAAATATTTTTTCCCATCTTTTTCCCCAAGCAGTCATGTTTTATATCACAATCATATCTAGCATTGTGGAGGAGGTGCACAGGACACACAGGCTTTGGATCCAAATGGAGCAGGATTGGAAATCCAGCTGCAACAGCTAATTAATCATGTGACCTTGAGCAAGTTACTTAAGCTTTCTATGTCATCATTTCCTTACCTATATAGCAAGAATATCCACCTTGTGGGATTGTGATGGGGATTAAAGATAATTTATATATAATTTATATAAAGTGCTTTCCACAGTAAATAGGTCTTCAGTAATAGCAGTAAATTATTCTTTCATGTGCTAAACATATGTGATGTCTTTATCTGAAAAGGAAGCTACTGCTTTTCCCCTGTGATAGAGAATGTGTTCCAGTTTGGTTTGGAGTAGTTCAAATGATTTTGTACCCGTACTGAGAACTTAGGCTTTCTGGAATCCTCCCTAAAGTTGGGGAATGCAATCTGTGGTCCAGGAACAAAGCAAAGCTAATTTGTTCCAGTGGGAGTAAATCTGCTAAACCAATACCACTCAAATGTGATCCGTAGACTAGCAGCATTGACGTCCCTTGAGAGCTTGTTAGACACACAGCCTCTCAACCCACCCTCAGCTCTCTCCACACCTACTGAATAAGAGTCTGCGTTTTAACAAAATCCCTAAGTGATTCATGTGTACGTTAAAGTTTGGAAAGGAGTGTTCTAAACTGGTATTTATCAAACTTTGTGTCCAATAGAATCGTTTGAGGGCTTGTTGAGTGTGGATTCCTAGCCTGGCTTCTCCCATCTGCTGTTGACACCTTAGGTGGCTCTGATGCCCAGGATTCCTCCACTACTCTGAAAAAGACTGCACTAAACCCTTCATTTAGCATAGTGCACTAAGGTGGGCCTATGTCCTCTTCTTCAACAAAGCATTTTGGTGAACATAGTCTTTGATAGTCAACCCCATTTGAGGTGAGTAGCTAATATAATCCCTATCTATCTGATAAGAAAATGAGGACTACAGGCATGGTTTATCCTGGATAATGCATGTGGTAGAACTGTCTCGAACCTCTATAAATCCTAGTTGACCATGCTTTAACTACTCCAGCATCCAAATTAATGCACTGTGTGTGTGTGTGTAGGTAATTTCAAATACTAATGAATCTCTCCCAGGACAGCAATGACCATACATAATACAGCATCTTATACATGCTTTTAAAACAAAGCCTTGCTTCAGTGTGACTGTAGGCTGATTACTTAGGATGAGTAACTGATTTTGAGCTTCGTCCATAAAGTGAGGATGATGTCTGCTGGACAGTGTGGTAAGCATACTGTGCGCAAAGTGTGCATCTCAGTGTCTGAGAAGTGGTAGTTCCTCAACTAATGGTAACTATTTTTCCCGATGTAAACCTAGTAAAGAGAATGAGTTTACAGAAGGCTGAGAAAATGGCATTGCTCGTGATGAGAAGTCTCTCCTGCTAAGTCAGTCAGATGATGTCACTCATCAGGACTTCAGCCACATCAGAAAGTGGGGTCACTACTCAGTTTTCAGTAGGCATTAGTTGTGTGTGTGCCATGTGCCATGCTCAGTGCTGGTCCTGGGAGTCCCAGGACAAGACCCAGACCTTACCCTGCTCTGAAGGAGCTTCTAGCCTGGTGAGGGAGTTAGAGGAGTCAGGTGACAATTACATTTCAGCAAAGGCAGGGACGGGTTGGAGCCCAGAGAATAGGTACCTAACCCAGACAAAAGAGAGAATAGGGAAAACCTAAGAAGATTCATGGAGGAGGTCACCCTTGAGTTGAGCCTTAAAAGACCAATAGGAATTTGGCATGTCAAAAAATGTTGGAAATGGAGAGAGCGTTCCCAATACAGTACCCAGGTATACAAAGGGAGAGAATACAGGTGGAGAATACTGAGAGAGAATACCCGCAAATAGCCCTGACGTCTTATGCCTAGTGTCCATGTGTGTCCCTTATTAGCCGAGTGACTTTGGGCAAGTTTGATCATCTGTGACTTGAGAGGATTAAATGTATTAATCAGGGTAAGCACAGGACTGAGTTTAATTATGTGCTGGGTAGTCTGGAGAGGTGGTAGAGATCTTAGTAGAAAATAGGGGACTGACTTTAAAAATCATGAGAATTAGAGTAAATTAAGAGGTCAATTTTAGAATACACTTAACAGAAAATACATAGAATTTAAAGAGGATGACTGAAAAAGACAACTGAATGCAGTGCACTACTGTGGTGTGGGAAACACGAGGTACGTGTATTCAGTGATGGACCAGTGAATATATAGATAACAGTGTCTTGCTAACCCTGAGTGTCTAGATTTGAGAGTGAGAAGGTCCTCTCATTCTGTGCTGAGAGTATTTGTGCAAGGAGTGGCTATAAAATGTAGCAGTTCCTTTCCCAAAGCACTCATTAAAATCCATTCCATTACTTATACCATCACTATGATCTCTCACATCCACTTCTCTGTTGCTAGAATAGGGCATGGACTCCAGTGCTGAAACCTAATGGTACTTAGGGGAAATCAAGCCTTCTCTGCATTATCTGGGGTAGTGCATCCTAAACCAGGGACCAAGGAGCAAATTGTGATAAATGCTGCTCCCTCTCCTTTTTGGTAGGAACCCCAGTAGCCACCAGGAGTCTATCAGCAAGGTTTTGTTGTGCACAAGCACCATGATAGTAATGGATTTGGAACTAGCACAGGGCCTGAACCTGTGGTTAGGAGAGATTGTTTTTATAGAAACCAAGCCCATTATCCAATCTCTTTGGTCCAGCAGTAGAGTGCTTAAAAACAGGAGTTCAGAAGCAGACCTGAATTTCCTCGTAGACTTTGGGCAAACTATTTCACTTCCTAAGCTTGTTTCCTCACTTGCAAAATAGTGTTGTATGTTGGTGTGGGGATAATGATATTAAGTGCTTCAGACATGTAAGGTGCCCCATAAATGGTAGCACATAATTATTGCCCTTTGTCCAGCATGTATTTGCTAAAGGCTTGTTGTTTTTCAGGTCCTGTGTTTGGTGTAAGGAGGCAAAGATGAATCAGTTGGGGTCCCTGCCCTCAAGTGACTTCCAGTCTAGTGCAGATGTAATCAGCTCATTGCAGGAGAATAATGGGAGTGCAGGGCATCACTGGCATCAACATGGGGCAGTTGATTCTTCAGTTGGGAGGACGGGAGTGGGAGGCTCCTGGTGAGCAAGAGGTCAGGTGTTGGGCTGAGGAACACTTCACTGAGGAGGTCACATTTGAGGAGAGTCAAAGTAAAGAGTAAGTTGGCCAACTGAACAAAGGAGTGGGGTTCATTTCAAATGAAGGGAACTTTGCAAAGCCTTGAAATGACAGTGTATTCAGGAAATCTCTAGTATTCTGAAATGACCGGAAGGAATAGTTCTATGTAAGTATAGCAAAAAAATTTTGGAAAGGGAACAGAATGTGAAGGGGTTTGGGTTTTTTGCTACAAAGTTTGGAATTTCTCTAGCGGCAAGGGATGCAATTAAAGCATTCTAATTTTTTTTAAATGTAATTTAATTTTATGTAGGAGGGTGGTATGACTAGATTTGCATATTATAGAAGTAGTTCAGACCATGGTATAAAAGATTGGAGTGGGCAGATACAGGGATGACATTGCCTCTGAAGGCTGTGACCTAAGACCTAGCTGTGAATATAGAAAGGAGAAGACGCATTTAATAGCTTTTTAGGAGATAGAATGGAGAGAACTTGGAGACTGGATGCAAAAAAATGAGGGAGAAGTTGTTTCCAATTTGGGCCACTCATGCTGGTAATTAATGTAGGGACCACAGGAAGAAGAAGAATTTGGGGATGGAGAGAGATAATTTTAGTTTTAGGTGTGCTGAATTTGAAGTGCCTATCAGATATCCAGGTGAAGATTAGTTTAAACACCATCCCAGAGCACCAGAGCCACTTTTGATCCCCCTACTGTAGTCTCTGGAGAGGTATTTAATTTTGGAAGTCACCTGCATACAGCTGTTGGTTGAAGCCACAAAAGTGGGTTAAATCTCCTAGAGAGAGCAAGTAAAGTGTAACAGAAGACTGCCAAGGTTGGAACCTTATGGATCACTGATATTTGAGATGTGGAAACAGAGAGAACAGAGCTAACAAAGAAAACTGTAAAGATACAAAAGTGCAGAGAGTATTTCCTGAGAAATCAAGGAAGAGGAGCTTAAACAGAAACAGACTCATAGACATAGAATACAAACTTGTGGTTGCCAAGGTGGGGGCAGTGGGAAGGGACAGACTGGGATTTCAAAATTTGTAGATACTGACAGGCATATATAGAAATAGATAAACAAGATTATGCTGTATAGCACAGAGAAATATATACAAGATCTTGTGGTAGCTCACAGTGAAAAAAAATGTGACAATGAATATATGTATGTTCATGTATGACTGAAAAATTGTGCTCTACACTGGACTTTGACATAACATTGTAAAATGACTATTACTCAATAAAAAAATGTTTAAAAAAAAAGGAAGAGGAGCTTACTTAGTCAAAGGTGAAGTGAGAGGAGGACTTGAGTTGGGCTCATAGTGAAAAGCTTCCTCTGGTACAGTGAAGAAAGGAACCAGACTACGTGGGCTGAGAAGAACTCTGTCCATGAAGAGAAGGAAGAGGATGGTAGCTGGAGGGGTAAGAAGGTTGAAGAACGTGGTTGGAGGGCAAAAGGGAGGTTGATTAACTTGAAAGAGAAGGGATAATAGATGGACTAAGATGGGAAAGGGGAAAAATGTAAGACTGAAGAGAGAGGAACAGAGTGGTTCTGGTTGTGGTGCTGGATAGTTCTGGAGAAATGAGGGGTGGTACATGAGGAGTGGAAGCCGTGAGGAAAGGTGCCCAGCACAATGCCAAGGGGCATGATTCCCCAGAGGGCATGAGGAGGGGGACTGGCCATCATCATCCTGGGGAGTTTTCTTCTACCGCTGCTCCATGAAGGCCAGGAATTGAGTGTCCTTGTATCTTAATGCTCTTTCGTCAGCGTTGCCATAGGCAGCATGGCCGTCATTGTGAAGTAGGTAAACTTAGCATTGGTGCCAAACCACTCCCCTCTTTCTGTTTCCTGCTTCTTTCTTCTCTGCACTGCTGACCTGAAGCTCTGTGCCTTTGGGCTACTTCCTGGTGGTTCTACCTGGTTATTCCACCCGCCCTACCTGGTACCTGCCCAATGGCCCTGTCTTTCCTGACCCACCAAAATAACCAGTCTTGTGCCTTATTTGCTGTTAATGATGGTAAATAATTCATGAACTATTAATAACAGCAGCTCTATGGATGCTATTTAATCCCGTAAACCCCTTCCCAAGGAAAGTGGAGAGAATCTGAAAGAAGGGATCTTTTATTAGTTCTCAAATAACTCCAACCAGATGACCCAGTATAGGGTGGCTCTGTTAATTGGGGTACATGAAAATACAAAGCTTTCTCCTTCTGTCTGCTTCCCTTTGCTGCTGACTTGTAAGTCCTCTTGCTCCTCCCTCCCCTGCTGGGCTGCCTTCATCCCTTGTTCGTAAGGTAGCCTAAACTCCAACATGCTTTAGCGGCCACTTCTTCACCGAGGAAAGTCCTTGAATTCATGCCATTTCCAGAGAAAGGAGCTGCGTTGGTTTGTTTACAGGATCTGTGTACAGCATAGACATTTTATAAACCACATATTTGTGTCTGTGTTTTTCAGTAATTTAAAACTAATGGAACAGGCTTACTCTGTGCCTTGTGAAATTTTCTTCAGTCCTGGCCTCAGTCGGCTGACCTATGAAAGGACTGAATGATCTTTTTAAGTTCTCTCCTGTCTCTGAGTGATCCTGTGGAGGCATAAGAAATTACTTGATTTGCTCTTTAACAGGCTTTAAATTATGAATTTAACCTTACAGAAAGAGAACTTAGTAAACGTCAGTATCTCCCAAACTGTGCTGATTGTTGACATTATGCTTGTGTGCAATTTCAGAGTTGTGGTCACTACATTTACATTCCTTTTCTTCCTTCACACTTGTAATATTATTAACCATGTATCTGTATATGAATTGCATGTATCTCATTTGTAAATATATGTATACCTTTTATATTTGTAGGTATTTATGTCTATCTGTGCATATATGTGTGTGTATCTATCTACATAGAGAGATTGTCCTTATCGTCTCACTTTTGATGGTCTTATGGTAGATCATCCACTTCGTTTAATCAGTCCAATGAATCTGATTTGAAATAAATAGTGTATTTTATATATAGTTTTGGAAGTTTTTAAAGCAACTTATTGTGAAAATACAGAGTGCAACCATTTTGTTGGTCATTTAAAAAGACTATACAGGCACATATATATTTTTTGTATACATATGAGATTTTATTTTTATAATGACATTTCTGACAGGATAATTATCAGAGATTCTGGGGAGAAAACTGTTTTAAAATATTTATAACTCTATAGAATACTGGTGACCTGGGTTAAGGAATTAATTTTTAGCTCTTTGCTGCTTTGCTTAATGCCTTAGACCAAGGCTGTCCAACAGAAATACAAGGGCAGCCACATATGTAATTTAAGACATTCTAGTAGGCACAGTTAAACAACTAAAAGGAAACAGGTGAAGCTATAATTATATTTAACCCAACATATCCAAAATATTATCTTAATAAAATATAAAAATACCTATATAAAGTATAAATAAATATAAAACATAATTAAATGCAACACAGAATATGTAAATATATGTATATATAAAATAAAACAATATAGGTACATACAATTTAAATATACATATATCAATATAAAATACATATAATTTTATCAACACAAAATACATGTAAATATAAAATATGTTTCTTAATAGACATTTTACTTTGGGGGGTTTACTAAGTCTTCAAAATCCAGTGTGTGTTTTACTTTAACGCACATCTGAATCAAATAACCATATTTCAAGTTGCTCAGTGCCACATATGGCTGGTGGCTTCTGAATTGGGCAAGACAGTAGTCTTGGATGATGAAGTTAATTTACTTCAGATTATTCTTTCATGAAAAAATGTATCACAATTACAAAATGGAGTTTTAAAATTTAATTTAAGGAAAACATTTCCTTATATTCCCATCATTCAATAATGTTCTGGGCTGGAAGTTGAAGGGCCTAGTATTTTTTGACAAAAGTTGATTGAGACCTTTGCCTCAGTAGGGTATTCTTTCATTTTTCATCTTTTTTGGTTAAGCTTTTAGAGAAAAGGCCACCATAAGTACTAAAGATTCAAATTTATAGGCTAAATTTGAATTAACATTTGCAAGTGACATAAACCAACCTAAATAAAATAGAAGGTGAATAGAATTTTTACAGCAAGTTTTTTTTTTAATCTTTTCTTCAGCAAAGATTCCCTATTTGTTCTTTTTCTGTTTCCAGTCTTCCAAGCCATTTCATATTATTTGCTCTTGTAGATTTCCTTGAGGTTTGTTGTTTTCAGTGCCAGCCTCTTTGTTGTTGCTGCCATGATTTTTATCACAGTAGAAAATTCACCCTTGCTCATCTTTGCAAGCATGGCTGTGAGTAAGAGAAAGAAGAGCAAGTCCTAGACTGTACCCCTTGTGAGCAGTTTGAGTTTGGGGTTTATTTTGTTTTTAGTTTGTTTTGTGGGGACATAGTATTTTTAATGAACACTAATGGTGAAGATAAAAGCCTTTTGGAGAATATCTTGACTTTTTTTTTTTAATTTCTTCAAAGATGAGATGCTCTATTTGATATTTTTCATTGAGAAGTATCTCTTGGAATAGAGGAAGTGACTCAGGGGAGCACCAGGTTGCTAATTGGCTGATTAGTGTTTCAGTCCCAGAATTCCTCCTTGCACATTTGATCTTTAGCCTGATCCTGGACAAGTCTTTCTTTCTAGAAAGCCAGTTTCCTTATCTTTAAAAAGGAAAGTGTTGTGTTCATTATCTCTAAGCTTTCTCTTAGATATAAATATCTGTAAAAATAATTAAAATTAGCTTTATAGTTTTGTGACTGAGGGCATCCTAGATGTCATCTAGCCTAGTTTACTATTTTACAGATGAGCCAAGTGAGGCCAGATAGGTGAAGGGACTTGGAGGAAGGGCAAGTTTGTGGCATGGTCATGGGTTTGCCCATTTTTATACTGGGAGACAAATTATACTGGCATTAAAAATATTTACTTCAGGAATGTGATTTTGATGGGTTTAGGGAGTTATTAAGCTTAATTAATGAAATTATCATTTAAAAATATCCTAGAACCCCAATCATTAACAGAAAATGCATATTTTAACAGTGGCTTGCGTATGTCAGGTTTAAATAAAAACTCATCTTCTAGCTGCCTTGAATAAGGTTAGAATTCTGCTTTCCTTGTGTAGGACTTCCTGACTCACAAAATTGAAGCATGACTATGTTTCACATTTGCTTGTGAATTTGTGAAATGTTAAAAGTCATTTGCAGGAGACACAAAACTCAATTAGAAACAGAATCCTTTTAAAGTTATGGGTAATGCTCAAGTAGTCACAACCTTTTCAAAATCTGAAAGGGAATGCCATGTGATATCTGAGACGTAGGAAAGACACCCATAAAAGCTAGTCAGAAATCATATTATTTTAATTACTGTTTAGCTTTTGAAAGGGTAGATGATGATTCAATTTCCCACCCTCCACAGGGATCTCTCTCAACTATGTGTAAACACAATTTGATGAATCAAGATAGAAAAAAATAATAAATATCGTTAACTATGCCTGGAGGAAGTTTTAGTTTTCCCTCCCTGTTTCTATTGAAACTGTTTTAATATTTAAATTTAAACATTACCCCTTCTCTACATGGGATATTATAAAAATCATTGTAGACATAAGAGAAAGTGACTAGAGATAAACTTCTGGAAAAAGACAATGAAAAATAATGTTAAGCAGAAAAAAAAGTATAAACATTAAATTATTTTTTAATGCAGTACCTAGACCCTCTGACAAAGGTGTATTTCTTCTGCTCATTAGGGAAGTCATCAGGAGCCTGTATCAGAACTCTGGCTCTGGAGCTGATTGGCTTTGTTCTCTGGATCACAGGTCCCCATTTAAAAGAAAGGCGTTTCATTCCATTGTTTCTCAGTTCCCTCTAGGCTGACAGTATATGGCTTATATTTGTTCTGAGGTTATGCATAAGAGAAATAAAACCAACTATTGAAAACTGGTAATGTTTCTAGATGAGTTGATCTCTGAAATAACAGAAAGGTGGGATTGAAGAGAAAATGATATAAATTAGGATTATGCAATTGAAAGCTAAATCCAAGAGACCTGTCACAATATTTGTTCCAGATTGTCAGAGAGGAACTCTAGCAAAGACAGGACACAGAAGGTGCTCACTGCATGTGAAATAAACAGCATCAAGTGTCTGCCTTCCAGGGGCTATAGAATATGTCTAAATGCTGCAAGTGACTCAAGGTGCCCTCAGAGATTGGGCCCCATGTGTCCCCAGTCACAGCTCTTGTTGTCCTTTAACTTACAGGAATGCACAACTTGCTGATGGTTGCACGCACACACCGTGCAGTGCTACTGTGGAAGAATTTGTTCATTGCTTTCCCTCTGCCTGGCATAAGACCCTCTGCACATACACACACACACACACACACACACACACACGCACGCACACACACTCTTACCCTTCACCTGGCCAGGGGCTGCTGATTCTTAGAAACCCAGCCCAGAGGCCATGGAGGAAGCCAGCTGAGTGCCCTGTCCCGCCTGTTCCTCTAACCCTGGGTGCCTTCCTCTGCCATGGCACTCCTTCCTCGTCACAGGCAGCTCTTGGCATTCCCTGACTTCAGATTCTCCTGTTCATATACACACAAATAACCCCAAAAGTCTATGGCAAGTAGTAATGTGTCATTTTACGAAGGTTTAATTTTAAAGAATTATTCTATATTTCCTCAAATATAAGAAACCATTGCTCACATGCTCTTTTACCATTTTATGTTCCATGAAGAAAGAAAAATGACTGCCAGTCTGTTGACAAGGTATCAATTACAGGACACATCCCAGCTTCAGGAAGGTTGGCATGTGAACAGTTTTGCACCTCAGATCCCGTGACATGTGGTGCCATGAAGCTGGTGTTTGGAAATGAGTGATTTTACTATGGGATGATTCAAACATTCCACTGCATACCCACATCACTGCAAGATTTTCTGTTCTCTTGGGGAAAAGTATGTTTCTTGTGGGGGAAAAAATGGCCCACTTCCCAAAGAAAGCTGAAGGCTGGTGTGCACAACAGAACTGAAGAGCTCTGAGATGGTGACAATTTTTAGTTAGAAAGTAGAGATTTTGAATAAATTAGACAAACGACAAATTTGGCAGTAGCTCTGATATGCAATTCAAGAGAATCCACCATATGCTCAGTGCAGATACAGGAAAAAGGGATCCTGGACTCAGTTTCAGCTAGTACTCCAACTAACAGAAACCTGCTCACTGAGGGAGGAGAAGAATCTACTGCTGAAGTTGGAAAGGTAATTAATTAGAACCATGAAACTGCACAGGAAACAGGAACACTTAGGAAATGTGAGTCAAGAGGAAGTGTACTGAAATATTTTTGTGGGTCGAGACTCCTGATGTGGTGAAATAGAACTACTCATCTTACCTTTACTCTGAATAAAGGTTGGCTCAAGAATCTTAGATTCTTTGCATAACTCAAATGTAATCAGAGGTGCCATCAGCTAACTCCATAAGTTCATAGGAAAGAGTTCTGGGCCAGAACAAATGTTTGGTGCAGCTGAAGGCAGCCTACATGGAATGAAAATACTTTCCCATGTAACATTTCCAAGGAGGAGAATCCAGGATCAGGGTTGGAGGCAGCCAAGGACAGGCTGACTCCTCCTCTTTGTAGCAATGCATCAAGCTTTGTTTAAACCAGGCCTTGCTTTAGTGTTCTAGGAACCTTGGGGTTTTGGAGAAAAAACTTTTGCTTAGGTATTGGCCATCTAGTATGTTCAAAATGGCTTTTCAGTAGCTATAGGAAATAAAAACAAGTGGGGCAGTTGTAGTCTGTCCACAGGAATGGATAAAATTGAAGACGCACCACAACCAAGCTTGTAACAAAAGCATGGAGGAGAATGAGCATTAACTATTGCACAGAACCCCAGGACAGAATCTGAACAAAGTATCCCTCCTCCCTCTGCTCCCAAGTCTCCCCACAGGGCAAGATGGAACCGCTGCCTTTTTAATGCCTGGCCTCGGAGCCTGAGGTGGAGGTAGTACAACCCCACCAAGGTACAACCTGGGAAAGTCTAAGAGGATTAGGTCTGTAGTCTTAGTGTCACCCAAGAAGGTGCTGACCTCAGCAGCAGTCCCACCTCTGAGCAGGGTGACACCTTTGCCCTCTAGTTCTTGTCTTAGCGAACCTGCTCCTCACTCACTCATACCCCCACCCTGAGGGTTGCTACATCAAAATTAGACACTTGCTTTCCATGAAGTTCTTTGAGTAGGTCTTAATTATTGTTGGCTTGTCTACTTTGTCCTGTTTGGGGAGACAGAGTTTTAGTGAAACAACATTCACATGGTCAGGTCGTGCTGAATTTAACAATGTTGGTGCTTTTGTTTTTATCATGGGACTCACAGTCCACAAGCAACTTGATACTTGCTCCTCCTTGCTTATCTCCCCCAAGTAAGGTGACCACAAGTAGAATTTTAGGAAATCTTCTCTATTCCATGAACAACCTTGAGACGTGATACCATTCACTGTGGGTTTCTTTCATAAGGGCCTCGAGGCAGAAGTGGAGTAATAGCTTCCTGTGAGCAACTGTGAATTGAAGTATTAACTAATCATAGATTTTATTGTATTTTACAGGGGAGATGATATTTTTACAGTAGAATTTACAAATTTGGGGACACATGAAGATCTTTTTATATGTCCCCTTGCAAATGTTAAGAGTCTCCTGACCTGGAAATTGTGTTTATGTATGTCTGTCTTTCCTGCTAAGCCTGCACTGTCCAGTACTGTAGCCAGCAACCACATGTGGCCTTTGAGCATTTAATGTGGCTAGTCTCAATTGAGATGTACTGTAAATGTAAAATACACATCAGATTAAGTGTAAAATACACACCAGATTCCAGACTTGGTACAAAAACCCACATGCAGAATATATCATTAGTAATTTTTAATTGATTGCATGATGAAAGAATATTTTAGATATAGGATTAAATAAAAATATTTTTTATTTACTTTTTTAAACTTTTTTTTTTTAATGAATGAGTTTTCCTGTCATTCTGCATCCTTGGTAGGACTGATATTCTCAGGTTTGTTTGCTTGGAATGTAACCATTCTAACAGATGTGTAGTATATCTTATTGCTGTTTCAGCTTGCTTTTCCCTAATGCACAATACATTTATTTTCCCATGATTACCTGAATATCAGTGTCTTTTTTATGATTTTTCCCCATCTGTTTATCTTCTATGGTAAGGTGTCTATATTTGTATACTTGCCCTTTTTTTTTTAACCTTTTGACCCACTTCACCTATTTCCCCAACTACGCACCACCTACCTCTGGCAACCATCAATCTGTTCTCTGTATTTATAAGCTTGCTTTTTTTGTTTGTTTGTTTTTGATTCCACATTTAAGAGACATCATAAGGTATTTGTCTTTCTCTGTCTGACTTACTTCACTTAGCATGATGCCCTCAAGGTCCATTCACATTGTAAATGAAAAGATTTCATTGTTTTTTATGGTTGAATAATATTCCATTGTGTGTGTGTGTGTTTGTGTGTGTATGCCACAATATCTTTATCCATTCATCCATCAACAGACACTTCAGTGAACATAAGGGTGCAAATATCTCTTCAAGTTAGTGTTTTTATTTTCTTTGGATAACCAGAATGGAACTTCTGGATCATATGTAGTTCTATTTTTAGTTTTTTGAGGAACCTCCATACTCTTATCTGTAGTGGCTGCACCAATTTACATTCCAACAGTGTACAAGCATTCTCTTTTCTCCACATCCTTGCCAACACATTTTATTTTTTGTCTTTTTGATAACAGCCATTCTAACATGTATGAGGTGATATCTCATTATGGTTTTGATTTGCATTTCCCTGATGATTAGAATGTTAAGCATATTTTCATGTACCTATTGTCCATCTGTATGTTTTCTTGGGAAAAATGTCTGTTCAGATCTCGTGTCCATTTTTCAATCAAAAATATTTTTTGCTAATTAAGTTGTTTGAGTTCTTTATATATTTTGGATATTAACCCCATATCAGATATATGATTTGCAAGTATTTTCTCCCATTTTGTTATGGTTTCCTTTGCTGTGCAGAATGCAGAAGCTATTTAGTGTGATGTCCCACATAATTTATTTTTGCTTTTGTTGCTTTTTTGCTTTTGAACCTGACAGGTTCAAAAGATCATTGCCAAGACCTATGTCAAGGAGATTACTACCTAGGATTTCTTCTGGGAGTTTTATAGTTACAGGTCTTGAATCCATTTTGAGATTATTTCTGTCTATGGTGTAAGATAGTGGTCGAGTTTTATTCTTTTGTTTGTGGCTGTCCAGTTTTCCCCACACAATTTATTGAAGAGATCATCCTTTCCCATTGTATATTCTTTACCATATATGAGTGGGTTTATTCTTTTTACTTTTTTAACATGGCTATTAGATCATTTAAAGTTACTTATGTAGCTCATAGTATATTTCTATTGGACAGAGCTGATCTAGACTATAAGTTCCTTGAGGCCAGGGACAGCGCCTGGCACATATTCATTAGATGCTTGATGCATGTTTGATAACCAAACTGGTTAAAATGAATGAATGGATGAGAATTATAATAGTTTTCAAAGTAGTGATTTTGACACTGTGGAATTAGAAAGTGATAGGCCAGATGAGATGAATTTTGTCAGGAAACCTTCAAATGTCCATTATATTAATAGTCCCTGG
This sequence comes from Vicugna pacos, assembly GCF_048564905.1. Taxonomy (NCBI): domain Eukaryota; kingdom Metazoa; phylum Chordata; class Mammalia; order Artiodactyla; family Camelidae; genus Vicugna; species Vicugna pacos. The sequence continues at coordinate 57,891,445 of NC_132993.1, forward strand.
TGCGTGGGGCTGGAACATACATTAAAAGTGATTCACATGCTGACTGCAGCTGCTCCTCATGAGACAGTCAGATATGCCCAATATAGGTTGACCTGAATTTGCTACTCATGAGTCCTTTGTTCTTGTGCCACAGAGAATTCAGAGTTTTGTTCAAGAATGATCCATTTCCAGAGAGGATTTTTCCTATGTGCCATTAGCTGTGGTTCTCAGACTTTAATGTGCCTAAGAATCACTTGCTAAGCCTGTTACAAATGCAGATTTACAAACTCATTTTCAGAGAGTCTAGGTAAGTAGATAAGGGATGGGGCCCAGGAATCTGCATGTTAACATCCCAGAAGATTCCAGTGTCCTGCAAATAAAACCTTGAGGAACACTGCTATATGGCATCATAAACTGAGAATGGCCTGGAAATTCAGGTAGAAGGGGTAGTTTGCTCACTGATTTTTGTTATCTGTTATACTATAAAGAACTTAAATTGTTAAATATTTTAATAATCAAAAAGTTGCAGCAGAGGAAACAATCAGCAGTGAAAAAGCAACCTACCAAATGGGGGAAAATATTTGCATATATATCAGATAGGGAGTTAATATCCAGAATATATAAAGATATATAACTCCTACAAAGCAGTAACAAAAAAAATTACCTGATTAAAAAATAGGCAAAGGACTTGAATAGACATTTCTCCCAAGAAGAATTACAAATGGCTAATAAGCACATGAAAAGATGCCCCCCCCCATACTAAAGATCAGGGAAATGCAAATCAAACACAATGAGATACCACCTCACACCCATTAGGATGGTTGCTATAAAAAAAAAAAAAAGCCACCACCAAAAAAAACAAAATAAGTGTTGGCAAGAATGTAGAGAAATTGGAACCTTGAAGCACTGTTGGTGGAATTGTAAAATGGAGTAGTAGCTGTGGAAAAAAATATGGCGGTTCCTTAAAAAAAAATAAAAAATAGAACTACCATATAATCTAGCAATCTTACTTCTGAGAATATATCCCAGAAAAACCTAAAAACAGAATCTTAAACAGATATTTGCACACCCATGTTCACTGCAGCATTATTCACAATAGCCAAGATATGGAAGCAACGTAAATGTCCATCAGTGGATGAATGGAGAAAGAAAATGTGTTATGTACATACAATGGACTATTATTCAGCACTAAAATAGAAGAAAAACTTGTCATATGCTACAACATGGATGAACCTTGAGTACATTATGCTAAGTAAAATAAACCAATCACAAAAAGACAAATGCTGCTGATTCCACTTATATGAATTACCTAAGACAGTCAAACTTATAGAAACAAAGTAGAATGGTAGTTGCCAGGGGCTGGGAGGAGGTAGAAACAGGGAGTTGTTTAATGAGTATAGAGTTTCAGTCATGCAAGATGAAAATGTCCTGGAGATCTGCTGTATGACAGTGTGCATATGGTTAGCAGTACTGTACAGCATATTTAGTAATTGTTAAGAGGATAAATTTATGTTGTATGTTTTTAGTATAACAAAAAATTAATTAAAATATCAACTATCCTACTAGTTCATAGTACAATCAAACTTAGGGGAAGAGTATAATAATTTTGTTACTTGAATTTTTTTTTTTGAAAAATTTTGTTGGAAGCTTTGTGCTCAACTTTTTTTGTTTTGTGTTTTGTTTTTATTTTTGTTTTGGAGGAGGTAATTAGGTATATATTTGTTTTGATGGAGGTACTGGGGATTGAACCCAGGACTTTGTGCATGCTAGGCACTCGCTCTACCACTCAGCTATACCCTCTCACTCTGAGCTCAATAAATATGTACTTATAGTGAAGCTGTGTGGATGGTGAGAGAACTGAAGCTCACTGGTCTCTCCATGATTTACTGAGTAGCGGGCAAGCCTTACTCATCATGACTGTCATTCCCAAAGCAACTTGTCCAAAAACCTGGATGCCCTCCAGGAGGAAGAGAGATGCTGATTACAGGAAATTGTCGTCTCAGAAGCATTCAGAGACACTAAGAAGGTATCTTTCCTCTCTCCTGTTCCCATAACCTGAAGCCTGGAATATCAGCACCTCAGTTGCATTCTCTTAAAACATTTTTTTTAAAGCCTTGGAAACTAATCATTTTAGGGATCCTGGTTGCCAGGACCCTTTCTGAGGCAGAGGGAGAATGATTGGGTTGATTTTTTTTGGAGTAACCAGAGCATTCATACACTGAGCATTCATTCTGGCAGCTAGCAGTCTGTGTCTGCCCAGAGGCCATTCCTTTAGGTAGTGAGCTCCTCATTCTTTCTTGTAACTGATGGACAAGTGTGGCTGGGTTGGCTGCCTCTGCCCCTCGCTGGGATTGGTGAGCTCCCATGAGTGGGGCAAATGGAGTGAGGGGCAAAGGCATCAATTGACTCTGATACTTATCAATGAGATGAAAATACAGTGCTGTGTCGGTCAAGACTGAAATGGTCACATTTTCCTCCTTGGTACCCTTCTTGGTATCTTGTTCTAGCCTATCAACTCCTTCTGTTTACTTTTGTTTTTGCAATGTGCTGGTTTATTTTTTAGAAATACTGATTATGAAAGATTTCCAATCTGTAAAGAGGTAAACCAATGCTATATACTCATCATCTAGCTTATCAAAGAAAACATTATGTGTACAAAGTCCCTGTGTACCCTTCTCAAATAATATTCCCCACCCCCACTGCAGTGGTAACTGCTATCTGAAATTTAGTGTTCACCATTCCTAAGCAGTTCCTTATACCTTCACTATATAATGTTTATATTCTTCAACAATATAGAGTATAATTTTCATGTTATGGTCTCATATTTTATGTAGCCTTCTGCAACCTGCTTTTTTCTTTCAACCTGCCTGCTCACTTCTTAAACTTCATTTGGGATATTTCTTCCAGAGTTACTTAGCTAAACTATTCTTGACTCTGGTATACAGTATTACTGTGTAGTAGTGTTTGGCCCCTAAAATACAACTAGAAATGGTTTAGATTGAAAAATGTTATATTTGTCAAATTAACATATACTTGCAATATAGTGTGTAACTGTTAAACATATTTGTTTTATTTCAGGTTCTAATATAACTTATCCTCTCATGCTTTTTCCCTGACCCATCTCCCCAAATCATCAGCAGTAGAAAAAGAAGAAGGAAACATGTCAGGACACAAATGGTAAGTAATTTGTTATCTTTTCTAAAATAGGAGAGGTTAATGAAAGAGGAAAGCACATAATATATGCTCAATAAATGTCTATTGGATGGAAAAATTAAGAGTCACATCTCAGTAAATAACCTGTTAAACCACATCCAGTGTTGAGTACAGTCAAGTTCAATATCCCTACTAATACAGTATGAAAACCAATAACCAGAAACATTCTCTAAGAAATTCATTTATGTGTAACTCTTCTCTTGAGAATCTAATGATGGCTTTTCTTACCACCATTTTTTCAAATGTAATGAATTGGTACTTTTTTAATCTGTCTTATTTACAACTTCTGATATTAGGGTTATAAGGGAATTTTATGTAGGGCAACTATAAAATAACAATATAACTATACAATAACAATATAAAATAACTCAGACTCATTAATTTATAGTCATGACTTAACCTTCACGAACATTCAGGAGCCGGTGATGGTTGGAAGTAGATGATGCTGAGTGAAATAGATGTAATCACATGGCAATGTTAGCACTGTCATTTGCATGCCTATAATGCGTCTAAGCAGCATATTAAACCTCTCATTAAATTCCAGATCTGCTACAAGCAGTGTTTCTGGACACTTTTGAACCACTGTTCCACTGGGCAAGCAGATCTTTGTCATGATTTACCTCCTTTAATTTGTATCATGAAAAAGTATGGTGCATATTTTCATTTTGAAATGTACAATTAATTATAAGGAATATACTTTTTAATCTCTCCTCCCTCTCCTCTGATTGTAGAGAAGCAATCAGGTCCCAGTCCTCTGTAATATCGAATGTCAAACTTTAAAAGAATTTTGCATGTCTTAAAGTGTAATGAGCTGTAAAAGGTAATTAATAAATGGCTAAGGGATTTATTTTTACTGAGTATCTCCATTTGACAGCTCTTTAACTAAGAGTTGTCAGGCTGTTTTTTTAATTGTTCCATCTTGCCTCATTAAGACAAGGGGATGGCTTCATCTTGTGACCCACATAATGGTTGTCATATCCTGGCAGTAGTCTCAGGGAAGTAGGTAGTCAAGTCACCCACTTTAGAGAGATTGGAGAGCCCCAAGAAGTGGACCTTTCCTCATAGTCTTTCTCCTACTCACTGTGCCACTTCATCGCTTGCTGCTGAAATGCAGGGGCTGCACAGAACATTGAAATGTGCACTGCACCGGGATTAAGAGGCTTGGATTTTAATCCTGTGTGATTTGGGGCAAGATTCTTAGCCTTTTGAAGCCTTAGATTCTTCATTTGTTAAATGGCAGGGTTAAGGCCTGTTCACTAAATCCCTAAACTCCTTTTTTTCCCCCTCAAAATGGAAATTTTTTTTTCTGTTAATCCATAACCTTTGACAAAAAAAAAATTAATAGAGAAAAATCCATCCCATTTCCCACTCTTGAAAATTTCATTCCCCTTAAATAGCCAGAGTTTTGGGGAGTATATTCTTCCAGTCTTTTAATGCACATACTTTGTAGAGGGATTATTGTACACATAAAAGTTACATATATTTTTATCTTATTTTCTCTGATTCAAACTCATAATAAAACCTTTTTATTTATATATTTTAAATAAAAATTGTATATATTTATGGTGTGCAACATGATTTGATGTACATAGTGAAATCATTATTACAGTCAAGCCAATTAACATATCATCTCCTCTTCTAGTTACCATTTTTTGTATGTGATGAGTGCACATGAGGAGCAATGCTCCTCTCGTAGCATATTTCCAATGTTCAATACAGTGTTATTAAGTATAGTCTTCATGCCTGTGCATTAGATATCTAGACTTATTCAAAACTTAGAAACAAAGTAAAATATAATTCTTTGGATCTTTCCAAAGATAACCATTGCTAAGGAAGTCGTCTGAAACCCTTTCTGATTTTTTAAGAACAAATGTGTGATTTGAAAATTGTAAATGTTATCTGGCAGGAGAGTATAAATCATCGAGTTTTGAGATACATGTTTTGATATAGTAGTATAAAGCAGCTTATGTTTTAGGACACAAGTCTGGCACATTTTGAGTGCTGATGGGATGGGGTAGAAGAAGTTACATTTCTGCAGAGGGAGACACCAGGGGGTCCTGTGTGGGCTTTTGAACCCTAGACAGGAGGAAATGGAGACAATGCAGGGAAGCATGGAGCACCTGTGGCAAGCTTTCAGTCAACATTTTGGTACTCTAGTCACTTACACAGAATTCCATTTCATTCTCAGCTGAATTTTTTTCTAAGTTCTTCTTTATAAACTTTTTGATGTGATCTTCACTGTGCTGTTCCTTCACTACATTTTCTATCTGTATTTTAAGCATTTACGTTTAAGAATTTAAAGTTTTTATATAAGAAATGCAGAATAGATTTTTTAAAATATTTTTTATTTTTTCAAAATTTTATTTGACTGTGGTAAGAATACTTAACAGGAGATCTACCCTTGTAACAAATTTTTAAATATATAAGCTAGTGTTTTGAACAGCAGGCACCATGTTGCACAGCAGAACTTATTCATCTTGTGCAGCTGGAACTTTTTGCCCATTGATTAGCACTTTCCCATTTCCTCCTCCCTGCCCAGCCTCTGGGAAACACTATTCTCTCTGATTCTATGAGTTTGACTGTGTTAGGTACCTCTGTGACAGTTTAAGCATGCTGTTTTTCAGCCCCTTATCTCTACTTTTCTGCCATCACTTCAGCGTTGGCCGCAGGGCTGGAGTGGAGAGAATGTTGGTGTCCAGCTGCATCTCTGACTCACGGGGGTGCTTAAATCTGTCACTCTGCCTGGCTTGGCCCCATTTGCCCCACTTCTGAAAGGAGTATGTCCAACCTTTTGATAGCTAAACCCTTTGAGGTTTAGTTTCTTAATTTCCTGCAAACGTTTCTTCATTTCCTACTCACGTTTAAGGTTTTGGTGTAAGTTAGACGATTAACTTTTTGATGTCATAACCATATAAGAAAGTATTTATATGTTTATTAATGTTGTAAATGTTCAGATTAATTTTTGTTTGCAATAAATTATCTTAATTTTTTTGAAAGTCATGAGTGAAATGGTTCTTTGAATGCTTTTTAGCAGTTATCCCTGGGACTTACAGGATCGCTATGCTCAGGATAAGTCAGTTGTAAATAAGATGCAGCAGAAGTACTGGGAAACGAAGCAGGCCTTTATTAAAGCCACGGGGAAGAAGGAGGATGAACACGTCGTTGCCTCCGACGCAGACCTGGATGCCAAGCTGGAGGTGAGCCCTCAACTCCAGCACAGCCACCTTCTAGAGAGGTCTGAGAGTGAACTCACAGGACAAGCATTGGTGTGCTTTGTATTTGAAAATACATTGCAAATAACTAGTTCAGGAGGAAAATCTAGGATCAGGTAAATTCAATCCCAGAATATTTAATTTAAAACCTACAAATTCTCCTGGAACCACCACTATGCCTCAGTGAACTTGTTTTTCAAGTACTTCCTTGGCATGCATGGAATATGGTCAATTAAAAATACATGTTTGTTGAAAAACTTTAATACAATCAAAGAGCGTCTGCTAGTGATAATGACACTAGGGTCAGGAAAATGTTTACATTTAAAAAAAGAAAAAAGGATACTAGCAAAAAATCCTGGAAAGTGAGTCTAGTAAGCTTGTATTGAATCCTGTAAAATTCTAGAATGAATTAACTAATACTTAGTTAATAATACAGTCTTTTCATAATACAGCTAAAATCATATCTAATTGGTCCTTGAATACTAGTATAACTAGTAGAAGGCCCACTAATTCCCTGCCTTGGTGGACATTCTGCCAATACTTCAGACTAAAATTTAAAAAGCATACTTATCACTTCTGTGAATGACAGGGCACAGAGAGAAATAATACATCACACGGTCTGATAAGAACTCAGAATGATAACTAAGCTTAATATATAGGCTAAAGTTAATGAGCTAAACATTTAATGGGGCTAAAATCAAAAGCTCAAGATTTCAGAAAGCTTTCTGAGAAAGGGTGGCCAGGATGGTGGAAGCCATGGCTATTCTGGAACAGAGAGGTTTAAGGGAAGACTTGTTAGTTGCCGATTATATGATTATATGGGAAGGCCTGTCACGTGGAGAAGGGATGATTCAATCCGTGCAACTGAGGGTAGAACCAGACCCAGGGCCACTGTTCACAGTGCTCATCTCTCATGGAATTATCTCAAGTGTTCATTTGTTTGCCTGCCCTCCCTCCACTAGGAGGTCAAATTCCATGTCAGCCTTATTCACTATTGTATCTGCAGACACACAGTACACATTCAGTAAGTAGTAACTGAATAAGTGTACATGTTATTGCAATTAAGATTAGTTCCCAAACCTTTCTCCTGTCATTGAAATTGTTCTAACAGAAGCTGGGTTTGACAGAGATGTTCTAACAGCGATTGCTGCCATGGAGAAAAGTAGAAGCAGGAGGCCTCTATTCTGATTTTGCTATTCTGAACAGAGTTGAAATGGTTATAAGTCACATATGCTTTTTACATCTTATAGATTTTTTTTCTTAACAACCTAGCGAATATAAACATTATTCAGAAAGTAATATGTTAGTTTCTAGTACATGAAACTCAATACAGTAATTTTATCTTTATATTTAGTTTCTTGCAGCAGCATTTTTACTGAACCAACTGTACTTTAATCAAAATAGCTGCCGTCCTAGGCACATAGCATCCAAACTACTTAGCTGTGATTAAGTTTGTGTTGCAGAAATGTTAATACCAATGTTGATATTTATAGAGAAAGAGAATGGATTTCATCAATAAAACATAAGAAAACAGTGTACAAACCATTTTGATATGCTCATCAACTAAATTATCCATAGAAGCCTAGCTTATAAAACAAGAATTTGTATTCTGTTGGCCAAGAAAACATCTGTGCCAAACTATGATAATGGTCAGATTCTATCATAATCTGTTGGGAAGTTTATATAGAAATGTTGTACTGAGTTTAAATATTTGTCAGACTTGCTTGTTCATGAAATCATCTTCTGAAAAACAGCTCTTAAGTACAAGAACTGACAAAACTAACCTGTGATGACAGAAGTCTTTTAGTGGGTGCTACAGCAGAGTAGACTAATTAGATGGGGGAAATATTTCTTATTGTGGTTGTGGTTACAAGTGAGTATACAGTTGTCAGACTCACAGAACTGAACTCTGCAGAGATGTGCATTTTATTGCATTTAATTTATACTGTAGTTTTTTGTTTGGTTTTTCGTTTTACATACATATTTTTATTAAAGTATAGTCAGTTTACAAGGTTGTATCAATTTCTGGTGTACAGCATAATGCTTCAGTCGTACATGAACATACATATATTCATTTTCATATTCTTTTTCATCATAAGTTACTATAAGATATTTAATATAGTTCCCTGTGCTATAAAGTGTGAACTAGTTGTTTATCTATTATATATACTTTAATTAGTATCTGTAAATCTGAACTCCAGATTTATCTCTTCCTACCTCCTTCACCCTAAAAAGAATGAAGGAAGAAAAAAGAAAAAGAAAAAAAATCTATATTTTCTTGCTCCCTTCTCACACCTTTTATGATTTTCATGTCCTTTTTTTTTTTTTAATATATTTTCATGTTTATTCTCTTGCAACTCATTGTACTTATTGCCTTTCCAGATATGATTTTCTCCTTTCTATAGCTCCTGCTTTTTCTCTATTTAGAGGAGACCTGTCAATATTTCTTTCAGGATAGGTTTAGCGTTGCCGAATTCTTTTAGTTTTTACTTGTCTGTGAAGTTCTTTCTCTCTCCTTCCACTCTAAAGGATAGTCTTGTCGGATAGAGTGTCCTAGGTTGCTACTTTTTCTCATTCAGGACTTTGAATATATCTTGCCACTCGCTTCTGGCCTGCAGTGTTTGTGTAGAGAAATCAGCTGAAAGCCTTATGGGGGTTCCCTTATAGCTAGATCTTTGTTTTTCTCTTGCTGCCTTTAGAATCATTTCTTTATCTCTAACTGTGACCATCTTAATTATAATATGTCTTGGTATGGGTCTGTTTGGATTCTTCTTGTTTGGGACCCTCTGTGCTTCCTGTACTTGGGTATCTGATTCTTTCTTTAGGTTTGGGAAGTTTTCAGTCATGATTTCTTCAAATACCTTTTCAATCCCTTTTGCTCTTTCTTCTCCTTCTGGGACCCCTGTGATGTGTAGGTTGGCACACTTTATGTTATCCCATAGGTCCCTTGTATTGCTTTCATTGGTTTTTACTTGCTTTTCTGTCTGCTGTTCTGACTGGGTGATTTCTGTCATTCTGTCTTCTAAGTCACTCATTTGTTCCTCTGCATTGTCTAGTCTGCTTTTGACTGCCTTTAGCTCAGCTCTTATCTCAGCCATTGAGTTTTCTGTTTTTAATTGGCTCCTCTTTATAGTTTCTATTTCCTTTTTATAGTATTCTCTGTCTCTAGTCATAGTCTCTCTCATTTCTTTCAGTAGTTTTATCACCCCCTTTTGAAGTCATGATCTATTAGACTGTCAAAGTCTATCTCATTGATTGTTCCTTCAGGGGATTTCTTTTGTTCTTTTAATTGGGAGTGGTTCTTCCACTTCTTCATTTTACTTAATATTTCTCTGGCTCTGTTACTTTAGAAGTATTAGTAATCTACTGTGGTCTTGAAGGGCTATTTTATTTTTTGTTTGTTTTTATTTAAAATGGGAGAGTTCTTATATAGACTGTGTGTGTCTATTAGTTTTGTTGTGAGGGCTGTTCTTAGTATGGATGGTTACCACGTCTTTCTTCCATGTGTGTTATCCCTTTGATTGGGCCTGTGGTTGGTGTTGTGGTGATTAGAGCCTGCCCTGATTGTTGTTGTTGAGTGGGGCCTCCTTTTTTGTTCTGTGGTTGTCGCAGCCTTGACAGGGACCGGGTCTGCTCCCCTGTTGCTGGAATAGAGGCTCCTAGACCTGTTTCTGAGCTCTGGTGTGTGGTAGGCAGGGTTGGAGCGCTTCAGCTGGGAAGAACAGTTGCTGAGTGTACCTCTACAGGAGATGGACACTGGGAAGTGCCCTCTGCGGTGTTGTCTGTCACGTGTTATCTGGGCTTACAAGGTACTTTGTTGATGCTGCCTTTTTCCCCACCTTAGCTGCAGGAATGTCAGCCACCTGCTCTGGTGTCCCCCAGGTTCTGGGTCCCAGGAACCACCAGTGTAGATCTGCCAATGTTAGGCGCTATAACGAGTGTGCACACACCTGAGTCTGTGGTGTGGCTCCCCAACCCTGCCTCCGCATACAGTACTGGACACTGGCCTGTTGTAAGTGCCCGTGCTCGCCCCCAGCATGAGTCAGAACTCTGCTCACTGCCCATCTGTCCCAGAGGCGCAGGTCCACAAAGGGTCCTGAGAGAGCAAATCCGCCCTTTCTGCCTGGGGCTGTAAGCAAATCTCAGTCCCACCCGAGAAGTTGCAGGGCTGCAGGGTATGGATTCAGCCTTCAGCCCTGCCTCTGCACAGCAGCGTTGGCTATGATGGAGCCCCACCTCTCTTATGAGAACACACCAACAATGGTGCCAAGCAGAGACAGAGGCTATGGCACGGCTATGCCACACCCCTCCACCCCATGCACACCAGCAGTGGTGCTTTTTTATGAGGGTCCCAGGCTCTTCTGTTCCACACACACCCCCCAGCCAGAGCTCACACCACCCCCCAGTGCCCTGAGGCTGCCTCTGGGCAGTGGGCCCCAGCCCTCTGCCTGGGCTCCTCACCTATCTCCAGCAGCCAGTCCCAGTTTGTTCCTGCTGGCTCGAGTCTAGGGCTGGGGATTGCAGGGACCCCCCTGTACCAGTTTATATTAGTTCTGTCTGCCAAGCGGCTGCCACTTTCTCCTCTGAGCCTCGGAAGCTCCGCTTCTGTCCCCGCTGACCTCCCAGCTAGAGAAGGGGCACACCAGCATGAGGGTGCCTTTCTTTGCCACTCCTTCCCTGCAGGACCAGTCCCTCACTGATTTTTTTCTTTTTTCTTTCTTTTTTATTTTCTTCTCTTACCGGATTTTGTGTCAATCCTGTATTTCAAAGCGAGAGACACACTGCCAGAGTTCAGTAGGTGTTCTGTGCGATTCAGTGGGTTTGTAGGTGTAATTCTTGATGTGTTTGTGGGAGGGGGCAAGCTATGAGTCTCTCTGCTCTGCCATCTTGGCTCCTCTCTATACTGCAGTTTTAAAAAGTGAACGGTAACAACAGAATAGCTCTTGAAAGTATTTTTTGAACATCCTTGCTCCTATATTTAGGTATTACTATATGTTGATGGTTTGTGACCCAGAATACTGATATCAAGCATTTTGTGAAGGAACAGGGTCAGACTGCTGATTCTCTGTTTTGTTTTATGGTAAAGGATTTTTGTTTTTCTTCCTAAACACATAGAGGATGCAGTGTAATTAAATGAGATTTAGTAACATTTATATTCTTCTTGACCAAGTTTTATCATATTAAGCATTTCTGGGAATGTTTTTTAATCACTTAAGTGTTTATGCATACATTCATTTTTATTAGAACATTTGGTCATATTTATTATGAAGCAGATCTTCTGTTTTGATCCAAATGGTGAAGTACTTTGTAATACCAGGACGTAATTGCTACATCATCCCACCCAGTAAACTAGAGGAGAGAGGGGTAGAAAGCCTTGCCCTATGTCACTGTGTGGCTCTTCAGAGGCATAGTGTTTGTCTGCCAGGTTTTCTAATTGATACCAGCCCACATCTCTGAGTTGCTATGCAGAGGTGGAGAAAGTATGAAGTATCTGCTATGTCTTCTCTTGAACTGTCTCTGTTTCTGAAGCGAAGACCAGGACCACCATAAGTTGAAATCTAGCTAGATTCTTCTCAGTACAGCCTGGCTGCTTTTCCCTTAATTTTCTGTTACGGCCATAGCATGACGTTAGGTTTCTTCTCTGTATATTTTATGAAATAATTGGGAAATAAAGAGTGATGGGGCTGCCAGCTAAACTCCATTTTACCAGATGTCTTCTTACCAGACAGAACATTCAGCTGATTGATTTTTGTTTGCTTTTAATGGCATTGTGTAAGCATGCTGTAAAATACATTAGGATCACAAAATAAGCTAATGTCGTGTTTTAAATATGATGCTTAATTGACAGAGCATCCATTTTTAAAAAAGACAGCAAATGGTAACAGAAATAAATTAGATTATGAATGAATATTGCATCTCTGGTTTACCAGGTCCTCTAATTGGGCCTTTCAGTTAGGATTTCTGTTTTTCAGCTATTATTTCAATAGTCTGGAGGAAATCATCCTTCTGTAGATCTCAATTTAGATTGCAGAGATGATGAATTCCAATAAATATAGAATAATAGCAGCATATTCAAAAGCTTTGGTCACAGTTTCTGTTCAGTGCACCACATCACACCATGTACGCTTAGGCATGTGATCTTGTTTTTAGCAGGCAAATCAAACACTATGGTTATATTCAGTGTAATTATTTTTAATTCCATTGCTGTCTGTTTTATTTAGCATCTTCTTATATTTTTATTATAGCTGTTTCACTCCATTCAGAGAACCTGTCTGGACTTGTCTAAAGCAATTGTACTCTATCAAAAGAGAATATGTTGTAAGTATGCCATAAGTATGAATATTGACTAGATAGACAGTAAGAGATAGGTGTTTTGCCTTAATATGTAATTTCATATGTTTAGGAAGCCAGGCAAGGAAACAACTGTTTAGGAGTGTCTGTCTTTGCTCTTTACTTGGTGTGGGGGGTGGTCTTTAATAGTTTTATCAGAGATTCTTTACATAGGCAGTTTATCTTGCAATGCAAGTACCACACCAGAAGAATTTTACATTGAGTCTGCCATGGATAAGTGCATGCCATTTATTTTCCTAATTGCAATAAAGTTTTCTGAGTATTATATCTTGGGATTTTAAAATTGGGGGTTGTTTTTATTTGATTGCCTGGGCTCTCTTACATCTAGTTTTGTTCCTTTTAAAATGACCAAGTGGAAAGAGAAGACATGTACAGTTAATCCATTAACTGTATTTTGTTGACAGTTCTTCCTCATGAACATTTTTCACATTGGATATTGGGTTATTTAGGGAACAAGATTTTCCTGTGGTCATCCCACCTTAAAATCATTACCAACAAACTTATGTCTTAAATGCTAAATATCAAGTTGTATGTTAGTATGTTTTAAATTTTCCATTTGTCAGTAATTTACAATTTCTGTATTTCTGAGACTAAAATATGAGAAGTTTGTTTCTGACTACTACCAAACCCCTTTCCAATATTCATAAATTAACAATTGGTCATTCTCCTTTATTAGTAACCTTTTAAGAAGACTGTTTTGGGAAAGTACAAAATCCTAGGCCTTAGAGGCAGACTTTAGTAAGTTATCTATGTTACTGTTTACTGAGAGCTTGAGCTGAGACTTCTCCAGGGCTAGAACTCCCTACTCTCAAGGTGTGAGGAAACCAAGGCACGTGACACACCTCCCCCAACATTTCTCTGCCTGCATCTCGTCAGTCCCAAATGCTGGTCCATTTTGTCTCCCAGTTTGCTTTCAGATTCTCCTTCCTCTCCCTCATCACTGCCACTACCTTAGTTCAGGCACCATCATCACTCTGTCACTTGATTTGCTGTATCAGCTTCCTAACTGAGTTCCCTGCCTCCACTTTTGCCTCCTCTAGCCCACTGTCTATGCTGCCATCAGAGAGCAATCAGCAATCTCCCAGAGCTCCCAGTGGTCAAAGCTGGGACAATGTGGGCAACAAAATAAATAATTGATAGTATTAGATTATAACCCATGAAGTCAAATGAATATCCATTGTCTGTATGGAAATAAACCAAATGGGGAGAAGAGACCGCTCTTCCTTATCACTTAATTCCAGTAAATAAATATAGGAAGAAAGAGGGAACCCCAAAGGCACCATTAGGCAAACCCCACAGGAAGAATTGTGGCAGGTGAGATTCACTGAAAGACACTATAATCAGTGAGTGAAAGTTTGAGGAGAAACAGGATACTTGCATAGTCTTCTGTATTTAACCCCAAGATTTTCAAGAATTACAAAAGGAAAAATCATAATTTTACAGTGGGGAAACCCAGTAGACACGACTGGAACCAGGTGATGGAGGGGAACTTCACCAGCAAGAATGTGTGTTGGTCTCATACAGCCCTCATATCAGGCACTGAAAAGGGTTCTTCGCCTCTGTGGTTTCCTTCCCCCAAATCTGTAACCCCAGTCTAATCGTGAGAGAGCAGACAAACCCAAGTTGAGGGACAGTCCACAAAGTACCTAGCCAGTACTCTTAAAGGCTGACAAAGTCCTAAAAGACAAGAAATCTGAAGGAACTGTCACAGGTTGAAGGAGACTAAAGAGACTGGACAACTCAATGCACTATGGGATCCTGGGACAGGAAAAAAATGCATGAATGGGAAAACTAAGAAAATTCAAATAAGACTTCGGTTTAGTTGGTAGTATGGTACCACTGTGACTTTCCTAGTCTTGATCATTGCCCATGGTGATGTAAGATGTAAACCTTAGGGGAAGCTAAAGAAGGATATACTGGAACTCTGTATCCTATGTACAATTTTTCTATAAGCCTAAAATTATTTCCAAATAAAGGTTTTTTAAAAAATGTACATTGAATCATATTGCTCTTCTGCTGAAAAGCCTCCAACAGCACTTAAAATAAGAGCCACACTTCTTCACCATGGCTTACAAATTCCTACGCTATCTGACCCAGCTCCCCTCTCCAGCCACTTTGGCTCTTAGCTGCCATGTGTTTTGAGGCCTTCTGCACTGTTTCCTCTGCCTGGAATGTTCCTGCCCTTATTGCCCCCAGCGGTCCCTCCTCATCATATTCAGAGCTTAACTTAGTGGTCTCCTGCTCAGAGATGCCTTCCCTGAGCACCCAGCCCAGAGCAGCTGCTAATCACGGTCTAACTCCCCCTCTCTTAGATGGTATTTTTCTTTTTGTGAGTTTGTTTGGAGTTTTGTATTTTCTATGTTCAATCTCCTACTGCTTGAAAATAAGCTCCATCAGAGCAGGGTCCTCATGTATCTTGTCCATCTCTTTATTCCCAGTGACTAGAACAGTGCAAAAACAAAACAAAAAAGGGTGGGTGTGTAGCTCAGTGGTAGAGCACATGCTTAGCATGCACGAGGTCCTGGGTTCAATCCCCAATACCTCCATTAAAAAAAATTAATAAATAAACCGAATTCCCCCCCACCAAAAAAAAACAGTGCATACTATATATTAAATCATCCATAAATCTGTACTCAGTGAATTGATACTGCCAAGCTAATTGGTTTTATAGTTCTTTAGTTGCCTTTTCAAGGCACATCTGATAATCAAATCACCAATTAGATATGAATAGGTTTTTATTCACCTCTGAATTCTAAATTCCCAGATAAGCGAAACCTTGTAGGTAGAAATTGGAGTTATCTGATACTTGTATTGCACCTGAATTTTAAACTTCTGTAAATTTATTTCAGTATTTGAATTTTAAAATTTAAATTAAGGAACAAACATCCCTTCTTGGAAAATGACAAGGTTATCACTAAGTAACCTAACCTGGAGCCTGATGTGGCTCAAACTTTGTCCACTGCCCTCTGAGCAGCACTGCCAGTTAATCAGGAGTTCAGTTCTTAAGATGAAACCTGTTTACCACCCCAACTTTAATCCTCAATTGTGTAAAATAACCAAAAATAAATTCTCAGATACTTCAAACTACTTAGGTTTATTTAGGAAAGAGTCCGTTTCACCACCTGTGTGGTCATTTCAGGTACCGTGAATTGGTTTCTTCTTAGCCTTAAGCTAATGTGTGTGTCTGTATGTGACTTGAGGTTTCAAGGGAGAAAAGGTGATAGTAACCCCAAACTGTATAAACAAAAATATGAAATTGCTCCTCATATGGAAAGATTCATTGTGCAACTGAGTCCCATGTTAGTAAGTAGAGAGGAGGAGAAATGAAGGTATTAAAAAACAGCACAATTTCTTATAATTATAGGGTTTTTAAAAAGAACTTAGAACCATGGCATAAATATCAAATAAGCATTTAAAGTGATGTAAAGTATATGAGGATAACAAGGCAAAAATTACAGTTAATTTGACTTCATACACATTTAATCAGTGCCCTGAATCAGACTTTTGCTCAGCCTGGGGAACCCATAGTTTGAATGAGGTCCCTGTCCTGAGAAAGCTTAGATTCTCACGGGAAAGACAGACACATGCCCACCCACGGACACTCCAGCCCCAGGATCCCAGAGGGTGCTGCTGTCATAGGGAAAGAGGGACCAGCTGCTTCACAGAGGGAGTAGCCTTTGAGCTAGACTGACCAATGAACCAGATTCTGAGAGCCAGAAGAGGAAGGAGTGTAGTCATGGACCCTCAGGAAGAATGGATTCAAAAAGCCTCTTCTCCATGGAATGTGTACCGTGAACTTCAGTTATAAATTAATAAGGAAGCAGTAGCAGGTTTAACCTTCAGCTTTGGGTTCCTGGTTCCGGGCTAACGTTTTACAGCCATTGCTAGAGAGCTCGTGCCAGGAATGGGGTGCATTCTGAAAGAAGTCTGAATTGTTTGTGAAAACAGACAAGAATCCTAGTAGCATTTAGAAAGCATTTTAGAGACACATCAATACAGAAATGTGAAGTAGTGTTCACTTCAGACTAGTGTTCAAAGGATATCCTCAGCAAAGGCTGTTTTTAGAGAAAAAAACATTCTCAGAAGTTTTGTGTCACCTCTTGCCTGTGGCTCAGCTGCTGGTGAATGCGTATTCAGACCAGTGGCTGCGTAACAGCCCACACATCATTGTGTGGGAGCACCGAGTTGATTAGACCAGTCCTTAAGGTAGGGAAAGAGAGTGTTTTGCTATTATAAACAACTATGCTGTGATTATATTGATATATACATCTTTATGCCCATTTTACTACTTCCTCTGGAGGTAACTCCTAGCAGAGGTACAGTGTCAAAAGATATATACAATTCTGACTTTTTAATATTTACTGCCAAATCAGTCTGTAGAGAGCTTGTTTCAGTCACTTTCTCACTAATACTGCCATCTGAGAGTCTTAAAAATAAGGCCAGACACATACAAAAATCAAATTATTACATTGTATACCAGAAACAAAGTTGTGTGTCAATTATATCCCAATTTTTCTAAAAACTAAAGATTAGGCACATCCAATTCAGATTTGGTTCCAGCTCTGCATTTTAAAACTCCACCAAGTCATCAACCTGATTACCTACATACCCGCAATCTCCACCCACTCCTCCAACCAAAAACCTATGCCATGAATAAGGTATTTGAGTTGCTTTATAATCAAGTGGAATGTAATTCAGAAAGTAGAGATCAAAAAGTCAGCAAGAGGGAATGACAGGAAGAAACTGGCCCTACATTATAGGCAGCCACAAAAGATTCCCACAGTCATACTTGACAGACCCAACTTTTTTTTATTTCAGCTCGAAGCAGCACATTATCGGCTCGTTTTTCAGTCCAGAGGTCATTTTCTGGTTCTGATTACAGGGCACCAAACACGCTGACAGATGTACTCAAGTGAATTTGATCTCTCATTTCGTAAATGGGAGAACAGCATAAAAGTTAAATGCGGTGGATGGGGGAGGGGGCTTACCTTGTAGGCTGCCACTTGGATTTAATTTTGTCTCCCCTTTGCCTCTAGAAGAGAGAGGACTTTGTGGTTTGTCTCTCTCTTTCTCTCTGTAATAAAAATGTTCGTTGTTCAGGGCTCCTTTTGGTCTTTTTTTCCAACAGTCTTGTCTCAAGAGGAAAATGAACTTGGAAAATTTCTCCGATCCCAAGGCTTCCAAGATAAAACCAGAGCAGGAAAAATGATGCAAGCGACAGGAAAAGCCCTCTGCTTTTCTTCCCAGCAAAGGTGTGTGCCTTCACTAGGGCTTTCCTTGGTGGGGGGATTCTGCGAACAATCTGGGACCCACTCACTCATGGAGGGAAACCTCCCAGTGGTGTTTAGAAGACTCTCGCCTGAAACTGAGCTGCTCTGTTTCCAGGTGTTAGTCTGCTTGTACTTAACTCTTATTAAGATAACGTATATTATCTTTTTCCTTCCCTATTAATTAAAAAAAATCTTTTCATATTCTTCTGATCTATGGGGGGCATTTTATATGCCAGCCACTGTGTCCTAGGCTTCTATTTGATCTTCAGAGTTGCTCATAGCAATCCATCTGGTCTCCTTCCAGCAGGTGATTGAAGCAGGAGCCTGATGAGACCGGGGTGGGGGTCCCCTGTCTACTCTCTGGGGGCCAATTAACTTTAGAGAAGCACCATTCAGGATGCCCTCCACCATTCTGCTCACACCCTGGACCAGAAGCATGAGCAAGCTCACCTGGGAGCTTGTTAGAAATGCAGAATCTGGGTCCCACCCCAGAACTGCAGAATCCAAATCTGCATTTTAATGAGATCCCCAGTTGTTTTCAGTACACATTCAAGTTTGAGACGCTCTGGTGCAGAGAAAATTGTAATAGATCAGTGACTTTTTTCATCACTACCATAACTCGTGTTCGTGGTCGGTGTCGAATAAACAGGAGCCACTGCATCCAGTCGCACTTGGTGTCTGAGAAGGTGACACTCCTTCTCTCCTCCTTCCCTGGTAACTAACAAGCCCCCCCCCCAATGTCACTCGCTGATATTAGGCAGGATTATTCCTAAATAAGCCTGGTAGGTAGTTTCCAAAAATATTCAGGCTACAAGATTTCACCTATTCAAACTGTCCAACATTTTCTTCTCTTGTCAGTTTCTTCTTACTCCTTTCTTTCCTCGTGGGCCAAGAGTAGGCCATCCACCTGTTACACAGGTGTTCCTACAAAAACTTAAGAAAAGTGGAGCAGGAAAAAAAGAGACCAACTGTGTCTGTTTTTCAGTGGTCCCCTTCCTGGGTATTTTGGTTCCTCCTAATGACATTTGGACCCTGACTTTGTGGGCAGTGCCAACTTTCATAGTCAAATGTGACAATTTACAATAGTTCTCTACTCCAGTTTGCCAAGAAAAGTGTTTATAACCTTGGATTGTTTATAATCTTGTTTTTCCTTGTAAAAATAATACATACTTATTCTAGAAAAATTTAAAAGCAGGAGCAGACCAAAATGATAAAATGAAAACAACTCAAATTTGCTAACAGAAATTGACCCGTTTTTGACCCCTTTATACTTTCTATGCAAATAACACTTTCCTCCTCTTACAGGGATCATTGATTCTTGAAAAATCTTTCATAAGCTCTATGTTAAACATTTAATTATCACTAATTTCAGTAGGAAAAATTCTTGTACATACCTACATGCCAAAATTAACATCCATTTATGGGAAACAAGCCAAATCCCTAGGCACAATCACAAGCATTACCATTCCTGATCATACAATTATTTTATAATATGGCTATCCAGTTATACACTTTCATCGTTATATGCTAAATTATTTCACAAAGCCTGTGGTACCTTAAGTTTATATAGTCTAACCTTTGATATAGACAAAGCGGTAAAAGAAATCAACCAAAACAATGCAAAAGATACTGAAAGTGTCACTGCTATAAACCAGCAAACTGCCCTGTATCCATAAATTAATGCAGCTTGGGCAGCATTGCAGTTTGGAAGGTGCCTCCTGCAAGATGCCTCTGGTTCTGAACATGGTGCTTGACTGCTCACCAGGCACAGGAAATGCAAACCAGTCCTCTAAACATGAGGAAAGTAGGACGATGACATAAAACTTTCATGAAGTTGAATTCTCAAACCTCCAATGGACATAACTTGGGATTTGCCAGAATGTATTTTTAATATAAACAGCATCATACTGTACAATGTTGTGTAGTATTGCATACTGATTATTTAGCAAATTGATTTTTTTTATCAAATAATCCTAACTTTTTTAATGTCCATGTATGCATTTTTAAAACACCCATAGCATAGTTTTAACATTATCTGGGCAGGCCATGATACATTTAACCCAAGCCCTTTGTTCACTACTTGTATCACTTCTACCTTTTCCTTCTAAAGAATAAATGCCTCTGGACTAGACCTGTAGGTACTTTATGAATTATTCTCATTGGATAGATTTTAATGAATGGAATCGTAGGCCACTGAAGTTTGGTATTTCCAGTTATTGGATTTTTCCCTTAGTCTAGACTCAACCCCTGGTACCAAAAGTGAATGGGCTTTCACCTTTCTGCTTTCAGATACAGTACAGGAGAAAAATGAGGTGACTTTATACGCCTTTTTCTTTTCTTCAAGATCTTAACATTTATCATCATGTCATTACATCTTCAATGGTTTCTAATGTAAAAGAGTCAAAGAAACTGAGAGTGTTTTATTCACAAGACTCTTTTTCAGCCAGTTTAGGAAAATTGGCAAACTCTAAATGAAGAGACAAAGGAGTCCAGAAATGAACAGATCCTTAGAGGGGACAGCTGAGGATAGAAGTCTTTCTTTAAATAGAAGTCTTCAATTTTATAAACCTTCACCCCAGCATTTCTTTTACTGACTTATTTGGTAGTCATTGCTATGACAGCACATTCAATTTGATGAAAAGTGAGCATTAAATTTAATCCAGTGGTGATAAAACTCAAACCTACTTTATAGCACAACAATATGTCTTTGAAAACAGCCTTGCAACCTCCAGGCGGGACAACCTGTGAGCAACCTGTCTTTAGAGAAGTGCTGAATATTTAAAAACAATGCTTTATAGACGAGGAAAACCAGAGAAAACAGTAAAAGGGTAATTTTTTTTAAACAGTTTATTGCCCCATCTATAATCTAAGAGTGCTCTGCATGTGTGCGGCATTGCAGACGCTGATGGAACCGCTAAGAGCTGACTTCAGCTCACTGACACCTTTGCTCCCTTCAGCTTAAGTTTGCATTTAAATTGAAATGTTAATACTAATCTTTTATTTTTTTGAACCTATGTCCCACAGCTTCATTGATACAACTGTATTTTGAGAGTATAATTCATTTGATATTATTCATTTTGGGTGGGAAGTTAGAAGAAGCAGTATCCATCCTCCCCCCTGCCCCCAACCCTGCCAAATAAGTGTTTTATCCAAAGTTTGATGTGCAGCAAACATTTTCTTACTGAATAAATAATCGTATGTTATGACCAATATTATAATTATTATACACCCACTTCATGGTATAATATACATTCATTTCTAGTATAGTATCTTTAATTTTTTTAAAAAAATAAAGGTCAAATCAAATAACATACTTGAAAGTGCCTAACACAGTGGACCCTCAGTCAATGCACTCCTCTTCCTTCCTCGTCCGTTTAAAAATGCTTCTGTTTGTGCTACATTCTCTGTGACTGTTGGAGCAAGCAGCAGATGCCATGGCCTTCAGAGAATAATCTAGAATGGCCCAGCCAGGGAGCCCTAATCATACACATGACCTCTCAAAGAGCCAGGCTTAAGAGAGGCAGAAGGCAGGGGGTGGCCAAGAGTAGAAGCGGGAAACGGTCATGCCTTGACCTCCCTCCACTAACCCAGGATTGGTTCCAGTTTTAAACCAGTACTCTGCCCAGGCATGAACCCCGCCGTCCCCGGCATCAATACTGATGGAGAGACTCCTCAATGATGCAATAAGTAACAGTGGGCTAAGGGGTCAGCACATGGATACTCATCCTTGGTCGACTCATCGTTTCACATACATTTCAGTTGTAATTCATCAAATACTTCTGCAGCATCGACTGTGTTTCAGGCACCATGCTAGGCTCATGAGTTTAAGATCGATATACTGTTAGGGATTCACATTGCTGGCCCTTTTAAGATGTCAAGATTGTGGCTTTACCCTCTTGTCTAGGTTGGCCTTGCGCAATCCTTTGTGTCGCTTTCACCAAGAAGTGGAGACTTTTCGGCACCGGGCCATCTCAGACACTTGGCTGACAGTGAACCGCATGGAGCAGTGCCGGACTGAATACAGAGGGGCATTGCTGTGGATGAAGGACGTGTCACAGGAGCTTGATCCAGACCTCTACAAGCAAATGGAGAAGTTCAGAAAGGTAGGAGAAGGTTTCCGAAAGGGGTACCTGCTGGAAGATAACGAGATGTGATTTGAATCTCTCTAGTGAGGAAGACATTAACTCAGAAACACCAAGGATGCAATTAATCACCGCCGGTGTCTTTTTAATGTGACAGAATACCAATTAATGGAATATATAATTCTCTAAGGATAAGATAGAATAGGCAGCTGGAAATTGCTAGGATTTAGTAACTAATTTTAATTGAAGTCAGATTTTCATATAATATGCACTTTTTGTAAGGCTGTCACTTTTAAATGCTTTTTCATGCATAACTAAAAATCAAGATTAGGGCAAATGAAACCGGAAGGTGAGAACAGACTATTGGGGAAATCTTTGTTAATTGCTAATGAATATTAAAATTAATAGAATAGTAATGCTCCTTTGTTTTGTGAAGTGGTTCAGAAGCAGTGGGGTTTAGTTGGAGAATTTAATAATGGGGGCATTGACTCCATCTGCAATAGGCCCTTCAGGTATTTGTATGAGCAAAATAGATAGCTGAGGAGATGGATATGCTCCTAAATTTCCTTGAAATGACTGGTGAGAAGCAAAGGAACAACGTTTTCTTGGTATTTAAAGTTTCTTGTGTCGATTTGGCTGCTTGGGCTTTTGGTTATACAAGGATACATCATACCACTAGGTGGCAGTCATACACTGAGAATTTCTGAAAATGCGAGATTTTTGTTGTGTAGGTCTTTGTTTGGTCGACTTGGATGTATTTCAGAGTGTGAAACACAAAAAAATCAAGCAAATATTAGGTTTGATATAATATTATGTCAATTGTCTTACTCATTTCAAATGATCCCTTTGTAATTGATATTGCTGAAAGCCCCTGGGTTTCAAAGTACATAATTGAGAAGCTGCCTGTAGGAGTCTGGCTGGCGGGAGGTAGCTGTGTGGGATGTGTGAGTTGCAGGAGGGTGTGGGGTGGGGGAAAGGAGGGACCTTCTGCTGCTTAAGGACAGAATCACCAGTTGTTGACCCAGGTATGAGATTAATACAAATTCTTTAAAAGTCAGGTTTTACTTTGGATTGTAGTTTGGAATCCCTCGCTATGAAGGGGCTGAGTCCATTTTGTTTCTAATTGTAGATGACATTAGAGTGTGAGCAGCACCCAACTCCTCAGAAAGGCAGATTTCTGAGGTCACGGACAGTCAAAAAACTGAAAAGTTCCTTAAAGCTGAGCTAGTGAAATTCACTCATTCTATGAAAGAGAAAACCAAGGCCCCAAAATAGTAAATAAAACTTTTCAAAGTTGATAGCCAGATGTTGGCAAGCCCAGGCTACATTTGAAATTTCCTGACTTTCTAATCAGGCCAGTAATTTGGTTTGTCTTTGACACTTTATAGAGGATTGGAGGAGGATGGCATGGAGAGGTTAAAAAATGAATAAAAGTAGGGGGAGGCTATAGCTCAAGTGGTAGAGTGCATGCTTAGCATGCATGAGGTCCTGGGTTCGATCCCTAGTACCTCTAAGAATAAATAAATAAACCTAATTACCTCCCCCCACCAAAAAAAAAAAAAAAAGAAAACAAAAAAACCAACATTATCTGCAGGTTTTAATGCCAGTCACTTTATATCTACTGTTCCCTTCAAGCCTCACAATAACCAAGACACAGATTTTATTTCATAGATGAAGAACACAATACCTGTGTTAAGTAACTAGCACAAGATCAGACAGGGAAATCAAAGGCAGAATCCTAGAAAATATGTGAACTTTTTTTCCCTAAGAGAGGGAAAAAAGGGAGTTAATGAACATACCTAAAATTGACAAAGGCATTTTCATAGTAACACCTCTTCTGTGATTTATTCATTTAACAAACATTTATTGATCGCTTTCTATGTGCCAAGTAATAAAAGTAAACATAAAATTATTCTGAAAGGTAGGATACTTTCACTTGAAGTTGTGTTTATTTGCTTCTGTTTCTAAGGGTGGTTACTAGCTGTGTAAGGATGAAATAAACCAAGCCCTTTTCGTCATTTGGTTTGAATGTTGAAACATTACCCACTCGTTAGTGTCATCAATCTGTTGATTTTGGAAAATATGGTTTTTGTTTTTTTTTTTTAAATCCTTCGCCATGTAGAAGTAGCTGAAGCAATGCCTTGCTCCACAATCCCATGTGTGCTGCATTTAATTTAATAGCTGAACATGGTGTGCTTAGAATTTAGGGAAAGATTTTTTTTCCAGGAAGTCTGTATTCGAGTGTATACTTGATTAAACTAGACTCTCCACCAGGACAAGGACTAGGTTAGCTCTCTTCTCTGCCACACCCCCAGGGCCAGCCCAGCACCTGGCCCAAGTTAGCACCCATATCAGCTGGCCAGATTCCAGCCATGGAGTTTGAAGTGCCAGACCCCTGTCTTCTCAAACCTCTAGAGCTTTCTCACCACTTGCAACTGACCTCAGGATGTTTTGGAAGTTGACATATGTGGCTTTGCAGGTAAGAAGTAGTATTATTAATTTGTGGCTTGCTGTGCTCTTTGGAATGAATTTAAACTGTGGAGTCTCCTGTTCGCTTGGAATTCGTAACATGAATTTTAACGTTGAACAAGCCTTAATGTTTTGTCCCTGTAGGATTCCATTTTAAACAGAGTCTCCATTTATCTCTCAGGAAAGTGTTACTGGAACGCATTTCTGAGTCCTCCTCAGATCCAGCTGCCTCCTTCACATTTTAATTGATGAATCTGAACTAAAATGGTATATTGTTCTTTGAGTTTACACTTTCTGAGGAAACAAAATTGTAGTTCATACCTCACAGTTTTATCCCCCAGTTGCACTCTTTAGTGTGCACTGATTCATTTGTTCACTCATCCAGTAAATGATCCTGATGTGCACCTTGTGCCAGGCCCCATGCAGAGGGGTGTCGAAGTGAAGGAGCAGATGTAGTGGCTTCCCCGCTGTCCCGTGTGGTCACTTGGGGGTTGAGCAAGTGAATATGATGTGGTAAGATGAACCATCATCTGAGATGGCACATGGTGCCACAAGAGCAGTCAGCAGGGGCTTCCCAGAGGAAGTGGCATCTAAAACTAGTCAAGAAGGATGATGAGAAGGAGCTGAGTGAGGGGGTAGGGACAGCAGAGCAGAGTTCCACTCTAGGAAGCAACATGGACAAAGGCCGTTAGGTGAAAACAAACAGGACACATTTAAGTCCTTTTAGGTCCTTCCAACCAGAGCGTGAAAGGCACAGTGGGTGTGGGGCATGGTCTGGGCGGGTAAGCAGCCCATGGCTGAAGGCATATCTCCGAGGGCTGAGGGGAATGAAGTGTTGAGAAGGGGAGGGACACGATCAAATGTGTGTTCTCAAAAGCTCACTCACATTTCCCCCGGGAGAAGGGATGGGAAGGACCCAAGCCCTGAGGCTGGGCGAGCCGCAGACGAGACAGGGTGCCCAGGGAATGAAGAGGGAAGTAGACCGGAGAGAAATGTCCTGTTCTGACCTCTGCCAGACTCTGTAACAGCACCACGTTAATTACAGAGCGCTTCGTTCTTTTTAGAAACGAGCAGAATATGTATAAATAAATAAACAGCAAGATCAAATGTACTTTCACTTCCAACCAAGGCTTTTTTCCTAGTGTTTTCAAAATTCTAAGCAACTTTTTTTTTTTAATAACACAGCGAGCATGACTGAAATGATGAATGAAAAACTTAAAATTAAACAAAGCAAATGATCTGTTTTCATTCTGAGGCCCTTTGAGCACATGGGCCCGATGACAGAGCTCTCGGCAGGGACATTAATAAGCATTTATTAAGTGCCTATCTTTGGGGATGGAAATACAAAGAGGTAGAAGAGCTTGGTCCCAGCCCTCAAGGAGGAGCACCCCCCTCCTCGCTAGTCATCTGTTCCTTGTCAGAATTACCGTGGTAAACAAGACACCCGGAGAGTGGGGTCATCTGTAGCTATTCTGCTAAAGACCAAATAATAGGAAACGGTGGATGAATTTAAATGGGCAGGGTTGGACTGCTATTGCAGCTGGAAGCCTCTCCTGACAGTGTGATTCACCCCGGGAGGGAAATGGATGGGAGACTAGGCCACGAAGTATTTTATGAGCAGTTACAACGTGTGATATATGTGCCCTTTGAAGGCAGAGTAAAAGGGTATAACTTAAAAATAGAAGTCAGCTTCTTGTAGCAGATTACATCAGCTTAAGTTGTGAGCTCACAGAAGAGCTTTTGCAGCCTGATGCCCTTGAGAGAGTCCTCCTGTGGTCAATTAAGTGTCTTGTTTTTCTTGAAAGTCAGAAATGGGATGGAGGGTAATTATTCTAAATGGAATAAAAGCTGTGTTGGGTGTAAGAAAATAGTTCTGAATCCTCTAAAGAGATAATATGGAAATGTATACGTGGGCACTTGGGTTAGCTGGAGTCCTTATAGACAAGGACAAGGGAGCTGGCGTTTTAATGAGGGCCATTTATTAAATGGCTTAATGAAATCCTACAGCATTTGTCTCGTGTTTCATCACTATAATTCAAAAGGGTATAAAAAAGGTATTGCAGGGAACATGAAAGATACACACTGGCATTCTCAGACTTGTATGTATTTAAAAGTGTTAGATGTTAGGGAGCTGGGAATTCACTAAAGTTGTATTATCAAAGAATATGTTATAGTAAGAGGGTTTATTAACAAATGGTGGTGGCTTACTAGGTGAGAACCTATTAGGGTCATCATTCAGTGGTGCCCCTGTATCCTGACTGAAGGTTTGAGTCTGTTGAGCTTGGTCAAGGACTAGTAAATAGCAGTATTGACATTAGAGGGTTTCTTTTTTTTTCCTGTGGACAAAGACTTGGGTTAATTAATTTGACAGTATCATTAATTACTGCTGAAATCATTGGTCTTTGTCAGAGGTCGGGCTCTTTGAGCAATTGAGGGCAGGTCCCGTGGGAGCTGGAGACACCAAGTGATGCAGGAGCCTCACCGTTCAGCCCTCTCCTGGTTCTGTGATAAAGGCCTTTCCCTTCTTCCTGAGCCATTCTGGCTTAACCCAGTGTTCTGCTTCTGTTCAGTGCCAAGGGCAGGGCTGACCCCTCACCTCCCAGCGAGTTGTGTTGAGTAAGTATGGAGAACGTCTGATTTGGGTCCAGACAATAGACTAGCACTAAGTGTCTGTTAGGCAATCCTTTCACTCCCAGGGCTTTGCCCAATTCATACATCAAAGGGAAGGGAGGATTTGCCCCCTTACCTCTCGGTCTATTCTGGTTCTAAAATTCTATGCCTTGCCTTGAGTTCTTTGATGGGATGAAATTTCCTCTTGTAAAGCTGTTTAATCTGTTTCAGAACCCTCCATTTTCATTTGTTGGTTTTTGATGAGTGCTCATTGTTTTGGTTGTTTAACCAGGGTGCCTGTGTTTTGTGGTCCCCAAGAAGGTTGAACCTAGCTGCTAAACGCCATCCTCAGGTCGCTGTTTCTTTATATCATCTAAATGCCATGGGAGTAACATGCCGTTTTTACATGGCACAATGGGAGACGGGACAAATCATTATCCCCTTGCTTTCATTTCTGAATTTCATGAGATGAGGCCTTTGGGGCCCTTTGTGTGTCTTTACTGATTTTCTCCACTGAACTTGGTGAATAGCAAAAATTAGTTTTAGGGTTAAGCTAAGACCATTTGGAAAATTATCTATGAAACAGCTAACTCTTGCAGAGCTGGTGGCTGGCTGGCTGTGGCCAGTGATTGGAAATAGAGAGGGGCGTGACCTCAGAGGTGGGGCGGCCCTACACCCTGTTCCCAGCCCTGCTTGCACCCTCTGTGACAGTGTGGGTCAGTGTCGTCAGTCTGTGGCAATTTCTCATCCACTAAAAGAGAGATGACCATCAAGCTCTCTTACAGCTGTAGTATTTTTTATTATTTTTCCTCTGAACCATTAAGCTCTAAAACTGTTAAGCTCATCAGTAGAGAATTGTGTATACCCTGGAGCAGGGCTAGTGTGTCCTTTGTCAGTGTAGTGTTTTCCTCCTACAAGCTAGTTCTGGTCTTGTTGAGTTTGCTTCATTTTGTTGCTGTTCTAATCTTGGACTCTAGAAAAAAAAAAGTGTTTCACGCTTAATTCTTGGGTAGAGGAGCCTTTGGTGTTTAAGAAGTGTTAATATTTAACTCTTATTTAGATACTAATGCTTTTGCAAGGGTCAGAAATGTATGGTGCATGGGCCAGCCACCTGAGTTTTTAAAGTTTTTGTTGTAACATGGCCATGACCATTCATTCACTCTTGTTGTCTATGGCTGCTTTGACGATACCATGGCCCAGTAGAGTAGTTAATGACAGTCTGAGGTCTGCAAAGCCAAAAATTTACTTTCTACCCCTTACAGAAGAGTGATTTATAGACACTTTCTAGGACTTGTTGAAGATGGTTTTATGTCATCAAAAATACTGTCTCACCATTTTTAAGTGTGCAGTTCAGTAGGGTTAAGTATATTCATGTTGTTGTACAGTAGATCTCCAGAGCTTTTCATCTTAAAAAACTGAAACTCTGTACCCACTGAACAACCACTCCCCATTTTCCCCTCCCCCAGCCCTTGTTAAGTATCAGTCTACTTTCTGATTTTATGAATTTGACTATTTTACCTGACATAAGTGGAATCATGCAGTATTTGTCTGTTTGTTACTGGCTTATTTCACTAAGCATAATGTTGTCAAGATTCGTCAATGCTGTAGCATGTGGCAGGATTTCCTTCTTTTTTAAGATTGACTAATATTTCATTGGTGCATATACCATGTTTTATTTATGTATTTACTCATTGATGGACACATTTGGGTTGCCTCAATCCCTTGGCCATTGTAAGTAGGGCTGCTGTGAGCATCTGTGTACAAATAGCTCTTTAAGACCCTCCTTTGAATTCCAAACACATGATAAACAAATATAATATGCATCTTTTTAGTGTTTTATTTAATCCTGCCTTTAAATATGAATGAGACTCAGCTATTCAAACAAGGAATCATTTGGCTTTGATTCTATCATCTGGGAAGATATTATCTACATGTACTAATTCATAATTTACATCATCTAATTTCTATAAGAATCATAAATATTTGTAGTTTTAAAAAATAAACATGTAATATCATAAAAGCTAATGTGTCAGCTTAAAATAGATTTTCTCTCTCTCTCTCTTGTGCGAGGTAGCAAATCTTTGCATATGGCATTTCACTAATTGAGACGAGCTGGCTTAACTCTCAAGTTTCAAAGTGGACTCTGGACAGAAGTTCATTATCTAAGGGTGAACTGATCCAACCCAAGATAGTTTTCCTTTTGCCAGATTGTCTGGCTTTTCTTCCCAAGACTTATGTGTCTTGGATGGCATATGCAAGCCTGGTGTCTAGAATTTCATGGTTTATATACAAAACACACAGATTTTACTGAGTAGAACCATCAGGTTCCAGATCAAAATTATAACCATGGCTTTCTCAGTGCCTCAGCAGCTAGAATCTGTTGTATGGATTCATGATTTCCACGTTTCATCACATTGTGCTTTTGGCTGCCAGGTCAGAGGGATGGCTGGTGGCCATGACACCCTCCCCTTCCTGAAACCACAGACCGTTCCATCTGCCTCTGTCTCCTTTTGGTAGCTCCTGAAGAAGGTGTCATTTTAGATTATGCTTTAATGGAAAATTACTGTATTCAAGTAGTGGGATATACTAGCTGCTGTCTCTGTAGTCTCCATCCCCAGGTCTGTCACATCTCTCTGTCCCTCTAGATCACCCTCTTCCTGTTGCTTAACGGCTCGAGTGTCATCTTTCCCAGCGAGTCTTCTCATTCTCTTATGGTAAATTGGTTGCAGTTTTTATCATCTTCAAGAATGTGGCATGAAAGAAGACAGTTGCACCCTGGTGGGTTAGCTTTGCATTCTCGTTTTAAATGTTTATGCATTAGGGATTCATTCCACTACGCTTTTATTCTCATTTTACAAAATGGTGGCTTACTTAGATAGGCAAAATTGAAAGTGGGTTTTATTTAATTTCAAACAGGAGCAATATATCTGCCATTTCCTGAATGCCAATAGCTTTATAGCACTGTAAGTTTCTTTTATTAAAGTTAAAAGGAATCTTCTTCAAATACTTTCTTCTCTGCAACAAGACTTTTCAGTGATAGAAAAAAAATGATTTGATGGTTGTCTAAATTGTCACTTTCACATCAGACTGGATTTACAGATTGCCTATGGAAAGTTAATATTTCAGAAAGAAAGCTTTAAATCACAATTACTTTACGAGAAAAAAAAAAACCTGTGCTCTGTGTTAGTTTGTCATCAAGGGATATTGGGAGGATTTGAATAGCACTGTTTAAATGATTGAATTATTTCTGTGAACCCCCAACAGAGTGTTCTTGGCAGGATTTATCCAAGCAGGATTGGCCCCAGAATGGAGTCACAGACTGTTGGTGGTTTCACAGGTTGTCCTGTCTCTCAGTGAAACTGAGAATCTCCTTCATCTCAAGTCCAAGTCCATCCATACTTTAGTATTTGAACAGTCAAAAGAATGAGTCAATAGAACATGAGTGTTTTCCATTTACGGTTTTGAGATTTAAAGATAAAAGATATTTGATGATTCCCTGGTCTCCAGAGAACAGAGATAATTTTAATCTCAGAAGGAAATTAGCCAGTGGAGGCTCACATGTGACCCAGTTTATGACCCAGGCAGTGGTGGCTCTGTTCACTAAAGCATGCACAATTCAACTCACTTCTCTCAGAGTGGCTTCCCTTGCCTCCTTTAATGAGTTTTTAGTAAGAGTAAGACCTGAAACAGAAGGCTTTAAGATGTGTGTGCTTACCCTTCTAGCTTAAAATTTTCAGGACAATTCTAGGTATAATAAAATTATCCCAAGTGAAAAAATTCTGTTTTGTATTCAAAAATTATCTCACACTTAATCATTACACAAGATAAATAAAACTTGTATTTAGGAGCCCTAAAGTCTTAAACTGGCCAATTTCACATGAACTCAGGGAGCGTTAAGAAGAAGCGGGACCTTGAAAGGCCACTGGTATAACTTTGAAATGAAATTCCCACATGCATTAATCAGGCTTCTGTTGTTCCCATCAAATGAAATATGATTTTAGGGCTTGGTAACACTTCACAGTTGATTGGCTCTTTCTATCCAACTACCCATCTATCTGTCCATCCATCTATTTAAATTCACTCCCCAGCTGTGATTCTAAGACAACCATTGTCATTTAGATGCTGATTCCTTACTGTGGTTCTTCTGGTGACTGCTGACATTGGAATAAGGGATACTACCCAAGATAGATTAATTATATAAACAAATTGAGGGATGGTTTTTTTTTTCTGCTTTGTTCTTTTAAGTCTTTTTTTTTTTTTCCTGGGCCTTTAGAAGTGGAACTCAGCATTCTTATGAGCAAAAAATAGTTCATGGATATTAGTTCATGTTCTGAGAGAGGTCCAGGCAAAGGGCTTGGAAAATACCCACATCAAGGGAGGAAGAACTGTATGGACAGTCCATAGATAAATGCATGGGAAATGAATGAAGACATTTCTCAAACAGACAGAAAGCTGAAAATAAGCTAGCATAGTAAAATATATTACATTCAGGATCTTGTTTCCTTTCAATTTTTTAATCTTAAACTCAGGGGAAAAAGATACAGGAGAACCTGGCAGTAGTAATTACTTCCGGGGCAGGGGCTGGATGAGGCGGGGAAAAAGGAGGAGATGCTGTAAGCAGAGATGAGAGTGAGGTTGGAGTTGTCCTGTGTGCCTTTTTGTGCTTTTTAAATTTTGTGCCACGTGCATGCATTATCCTTAAAATAACATGTATGAAAAATAATGAGAATTAATGAGATTAGAGGGGGAACAGATAAGGTTTGGTAGAAGGAAAGGGATAATGACAGAAAACTCTCTAAGTTGATTTTAAAAATGGGGAGGGTTTGGGGGTTTGTTTTTAACAATAATAAAGGGAAGAGAGTAGACAGGCATTAGAGGCAAGATGGGAAGCTGAGTTCCAAAGGTGATGTCATATGGTCAGCCGGATGGAGGAGGTCAGAGGATGAAGTCATTTTCGAAAGCCATCAGCAGGAAGAGTCATGTGAGGTGGCCAAGTCACCGAAGGATAAAAGGATCAAAAACACCGCCTGGGGAAACCCACCAACATTAAGAAAGAGGAGACTGTTTCTTCTGAAAGCCTTCACTGTTCTGAGAGGACTAGAGTAAGCTGAGTGATGCTGGTCCTGAAGGGACTGGGAAAAGGTGAGAAAGTAGAAAGGTAGCTTTTTCCATCTCCCTTCAGTGTGTCCTTGAAGGAACGAGTTCTGTGTTTCACACCAGTGAGAATGTAGAGAAAAATCCTTTCCCAAAAAAGAATCAAAGTGGGAGAGAACAGCTCTTCCAGAGGAAACATTTTCCACCCATGCTGGGCCTTTGCGTTGGGCTGCAGTGTCTGTAGGCTGACATTTGATCTCTGAATTTGGGGGTCTTCCACTGGCTTTAATGACTCGTTCTGTGGTCATCATCCACTTCTAATTCTCACTCATGCTACTTCATAGGCTCAGACACCTTTCCCTCCAGTGTCTCTCAACTCTTTTTCTCAAATCTAGCAGTTTCCCAAGTTCCTTTTTATTAGTCGTCTTCCAGGTCTTACAAACTAAATCAAGAGTATTTATGCTCCTGTGAACCCTAATTTTTGCCCTTAAAATTTCTTGGGAAGCGATATCCGTTGCCATAAATCTATCTACATCTCTTTGGCCTCCTAGTATGTATTTATTACCCATTTATTTTTAATACTCTCAGCAGGGCCTCCTAATGCTCAAGTCTAGAAAGAAATGGAAATGCGTGCAGATGCTAAACCCCACAACTTTTTGTGCACACAGGCTCCCGCTCACAAAGTATCCACGTCAGAGTCAGATGCAACTGGGAAGGCGTAAGGACAGTGTCGCTCCCGCTCCCAGGGTTTCCAGAGACTGTACAGAGTACTCAGGTTTCGCTGGAATTTTATCATGGTCCGCATAAATCAAATGTCCTCGGATGAAAAGTTGAAACACATCCTTAATGTTAAAGCTTTCCATATCTTCCTCATCCAGGCTGTGTAGGCGCTGCTTCCTCACCCTCCTTCCCCAAGCGCTGCCAGGAAAAGCCAGTGATTTGTAAATTGGAGCTATGTCAGCTAAAGCTTTTATTGCTACTTATGATCCGGGCCACCGTCTGCTTTTAATTTTAATTCTCTGCTGAAAGAACTAGCTTTGCCTTAAAAAAAAAAAAAGAAAAAAGAAAGTTTGCACGTCTTCCACCTTATGATGAAAAAAACAACAGCTAAAAGCAGTGATGTGAAGCCAGACAGTGGTTAGGTTTCCTAAGGTAGCCTCCCTCTTCCCCATCTGTAGTGTATTTCGGTTTGGGGCAAAACCTCTTATATTCTGTATGGGCCTACCTGTCCCTTGTCTCTCCCTGGCGTGTCCCCATCTCCCCCACCCTTCTTACACGCTAGTAAATCGTGTGAGTAAAGCAGATGTTAAGAAACTGATGTTAGAAAGAGGGTTTTGAAAATGAAATGAAGATTTGACCAACTTTTTCACTTTTTCTTCAATTGAGAAAATAAGAACACATTTTCAAGAGAATGCTAAACATGATTTGTGCAAAAGTCAAAGTACTGCTCATTTTTTGTTTAGAGATGTCTTTTTCATAGTACAAAAGCACAGCAGATATTTAAGCTCCACGCTGAACAATATGATAGGTTTATTTATGTAAAGATAATTAACATATTTGAATTTTTTCCCAGCCTGCCTGTGGTTTTTCTTAGCATTCTGCCTTACAGATAAGATGTAGCAGCTACTTAAATATGTATACAATGCAGGATATTTCTGATTAAATATTTGTAAGATGTCTTCAGTTTACAGAGCTGTTCATATTCATTACTTCATTGAAGCTACACATCAGTTCAGTGAGGGCAGGAATTCTTTGCCCTCTTTCACACATAAGACCACTGAGGGGCCATGGTTCTGACTGACTTGCCTACAGCCACACACGATTCAGGATTTGACCCAAGTCCTCTGACTCCGCAGTCAATGTTCTTCCCACCACCTCTGCCCCGAGTTCCTCCACATTCAATAAGTGGATCCCTGTGCTTAGTTGCTGCGGGGGAAAACGCTTCTGTGGTGGAAGAGACCCAGCTTCACATTAAAGTAGCAGCTGCATCTCCCAGCTCATTCTGCATCCTCTGTTCTCATTGTCTCTGACCCCAAGGGCTCATTTTACACTTAAGGACTACTTAGATTTTTTTTTTCCTTCAAACCAAGCCAGCCCATAAATCTGTCTGTCTTCTGAACATCTAGCCACATTCTGTGTTTGGCATTTACTATTTCTCTTGTTTCATCTTGCTCTGTAGGTGCCCTTTTGTGGTGAAACGGCTGGTGTCTCCAACATGGGTTCCCTGGGGTCAGGCACATGCATCTCACAGCAGGAGGGCCCCAGGAATCCCACAGTTAGAGTCCCAAGCCTGAACAGACAGTATAAGGCTCAGGGATGGAAAGCCAACATCCAAAGGCCAGCACCCTGGTCAAGGACCCTGTGTCTATCAGCTTGTAGGTGTAAAGCCAGTACATCATGGGAAGGTTACTACTTGTAACAGGAGAAGTAACAGAGACCTCCAGCAAATAGGCACAGAAAGACAGGGGCTTCCTGCCATATTTCCAGTAAAGGACATCTTCCTGCACAACCAAGTAACCCTGAGTAAAGGCCTCTCTGGCCTGTGTTGAGTATAAGAATCCTCTGAGAAGTGAGTTGGACATGGGAATCCTGGGTCCCACCTGAGGATTCTGATTCAGGAGGCTGGTGGTAGGACCCAAGGGTCTGATTTTTAATCAGTTTCCAAGGTGATTTCCTCCTTTGGTCCATAGATCACACCTTGAGACATATTTTCCCAGCACACCAGCACGGAATAGCTGATGATCCAGTGATGACTGATCCATTCAAAAAAGGTTGATTTTGCTTTAACAAGACAGACATTCCAGAAGACAGGTGTCTAAGGTATGAAGAGTTCTTATTTTTAAAGTTTTTTTTGTAAAAAAGAGAGTAAATATTGAATTACATGGGAAAGTCACTTAAATGAAACCCCAGAAATCCTACTATATTAAGCATTATTGTGCTTTTTTGGTACTCACCAAAAACCCTAGAGCCTAGAGATCTGTATCCCACAGACGCTCAGATAAACCTACTTTGCTCATCTGCAGTCAGTATGAACATTGCTAATTAAATCTTTTCTCTTATTTCAACTAGACTTTCCTTAGTGTTCTCCAGGTTGACTCTGGAAACTGAAAGAGAGCTGGAATGGAGCCTCAGGTTAGTTAATATCTAGAATTGATAACTCAGGATCATGCCGCGTTGTGAGCATGTAGCCAACAGTTCTGAGAATTGATTTACACGTGTTAAACACAGGGAATTTTCCATGAGCAGTCTGGCACTGTTAGTGTCCCGATACACGTGTTAAAAAGCCTGCAGCATCACAAATAAATCCTCCCCCTCTGCATCCTTCCTTGTTCATGTGGTTTGTCTGTTGCCTGTAGCTGGTCTCTCCTCTTGGGGCTAGATCAGCCTAAGACAGAGAGGTCTCCAGCACCAGGTCCTGCAACTGCCATCGTTTTACTCTGTGGCTTGTTACAGTTAACTTGATTCATGAGAAATGACGTCCTCGCTTTGAGCTACTTCCTGCAGTGAGTACCAAGATTTTGAGAAAGAATCGGGGATGGTGTGAAAACAGAAATTCTCATTTGTCCCAGAATGACATTCTGTGCTGGTGGGGATGCGTTAGCAGTCGTGAAGTCAGAAATGAAGAATGTCCAGCGTATCATACTTTGACATTTCTTGACAGATGTGCAGCCATTCTTGAATAGGACAACAGAAGCTTTGAAGTTGAATGTATTAGTAGAAATGATACCAAAATCAGCAAAGATATTACTAAGAGTTTATCTTGTGCCAGCTATTCTTCTAAGCATTTTACATAAATAGGCTCATCAAATTATCCAGGGGGTGGATACTATAATCCCCTCTTCATGGATGAGGTTTTTGAAGCTTAAAGCGGTTAAGTCACTTTCTCATGGTCACACACAATGTGGCAGGGCCAGGTGGGAAGGGGTTGTGAATTTACTCAGGTCACATCTACACCCACATCTTATTTTCCAGACTTGAAGTGGTTTCTTCATGAGCATGCGTGGTGGGGACTTCTGGACTTGTCAGTTAAATGAAGTTAAAGAGCCTCCCTCGTTTCAGTTCAAACGTTGATTCTGTTCAAAATTCTGCTTCCTTTTAGGGCTGGCTTAAATAGTCTCTTTGGGGATACTCTTTCAGAATTCCACCCCACTTACCCTGCCCGGGAGGGCACCAACTGACTGTGTCTTGCTGGGGGCAGGCGAGATGGCATCCTCAGAGCCACCCTCTGTCCTCTGGCTCCTTTCTTGGCTTTGCTGCCACACACTGTTCTGGGCTTGCATGGTGTGTCCCTGAACCCTGTGGCTGGGTTAACGCCTGGTCTTTTTCCTCTGCTCTGGCAATGTCCTAGGAGCCTTAGCCACCTTCCCCTGATGAATCACCCCAATGGCAACTCAAACTACATTGGACTCCAATTTGGCCCCCAACCCAGGGCCACTCCCTGGCAAGCTCACTTACCAGCTCCCTTTACCACTGTCCTCTTCCTTCAAGAGGGCATGTGAGATCCTCTGGATTTTTTCCTCTCCACACCCAGAAAGTCCAGACTGGGGAACTAAATGCAGCCCTCCATCATCCACGGCATTGCTTTTATTGGATGCCGCTGATCTTATATTTAGATTAGAGACAGGCTTGAGAGGCAAATTCCCCTCTTGCAAATTCCCAAGGAGGTAGTGGGGCCAACCACGTTCTACCTTTAGTTTTTCCCTCAGAGCTTTCCCTACCTCAGACAAAATTGGGCCCCACATGTCACTGTCCATGTCCCTGACGGACTGCCCAGCTAGGGGGAATGGGCAGGCTTTCTCCCTTCCTCTCTCTGGTCATTAATCTCCCCACTGTCACCCTCACCATAAGAAAACTATGATCAAGTCCACCTCCTAAAGTGGGAGATAAAAATTGTGTAGTGCTTTATTGTCTGGCAAAGTCTCAGTTTCAAGCTTATTGTCTTGCTACAGACTTGAGAACCTCACTTGGGCTGTCAGAAACTGGAGAGTACCACTTTCTCTCTGGATTTCTCCTGCAACAGTCCAAATGAACAGCCTCCTACACATCCCAGGCAGATGTATGCCCCAGGATGATAATGGACAAGGTCAGGTGCATGGACATGCAAACAGGAAAGCACACTGGCTATTTCCAAAAAATACTACCTCAAATTCTCCACAACCAGAACACAGGCATTCTTACTCCAGAATGTACACTTTCATCCCCTATACTCACTGACCACTAGAGTGAATGAAATTCGACCTACACATCCCAGGCAGATGTATGCCCCAGGATGATAATGGACAAGGTCAGGTGCATGGACATGCAAACAGGAAAGCACACTGGCTATTTCCAAAAAATACTACCTCAAATTCTCCACAACCAGAACACAGGCATTCTTACTCCAGAATGTACACTTTCATCCCCTATACTCACTGACCACTAGAGTGAATGAAATTCGAGTTTTTTGCATTGACAGAAAGAAACAGTGAAAAAAATAAATTAGAATGAACCACTTGACTTTAGTCCAGGAGATACCTGCAGTGACAAAAGTAGAAGCCAATGCTATCAGCAGATTTCCTGTGCTGACCGTGAGAAAGTAGAAAAGAATGACAAATCGTGAAAGTATACTGGTTAACTGGACGTTTGGTGCAGGGGCCCAGAGTCACCAGCTCAAAACTCAATCAACGTTCACAACCATGGCTTCAGTCTCCAAGAAGCTCTTCCATTATGTCCAAGAATCTAAAATGGCCTTCAGTAGACAACTGTATTCAATCCAGTTTCCTGTACCCAAGTGTTCTTTCAGCTCCTTTTCGTCATCCCTCATCAGTTTCATCTCTTTGATTCTCAACAATCCCCCTTCCATATTTATCAGTTTTTGCATGGCAAGTGCTGGTCGCCTCTCTTCCTTTACTTCCTCCCTGTCAACTTTTGACCGCTGTCTTCTCTAAACCTGGCTGAAAACCCAGGAATTCACTTTTTGGTTAATAGTAATTGTTCTATTTTTGTAATAGAACAATTGTAATCGTTTTATTTTTCTTTTCTTCAACTATGCTAAAGGCTCTAAAAGACAATAAGAAACCTTAATAACCTTCATGTCACCTTCCAAGCACGTGGCACTGTGCTTCATCTCAATAAATACTTAGCGAATGTTTCTAATACGATCTGCTTTCTTAATTTATTTTTATCTACAGTGTATGGTAGGAGGGTCAGATTGGATTAAAATATTTCTAACATTATTTCTACTTCATTCCAGTTTTCTGGCATTTTATTTTTGTCAAAACACTGAATATGTGCTTCAAGCTGCAAACAAAAGCATGTATCGTCTTCATAGAAGAGAAATCTAGTTAGGAGGAGCTTTTTTGGGTTGTGTGTATGTGTTTCACAGTCACCCAAACATGAGGGCTGTGTGGGGGCTGATGAAGGCTTTATATAATTGAGCTTAAACTATTTGTTCCGTTTTTGAGCTATGACTGTATACCAAGAGATGTACTCGGCCCTAAGCATGCAGGATGAGCACTGAGGGCAGTGATGATTAATGCATACTGGGTGCTCACTGTGGGGCCAGGCCCTGGGCCAGGGAATTTTGCATGCATTACTTCATTAGGCTTCTCGACAGTTCTATGAACCAGCCAGTATTGAAAGTCCCATTTTACCTTTCTGGGTAGGATGCAGCCGAAATCTGTAACAAGCCGTTTTTGTGTGCCTGCCCGTAAAACGTTAAGAGGTAGGGAGATGGGGGAGTTCTTTCTCCCTTGGCTAGGATAGCAGAGGGCAGGTAGAAGATTTTGTAAAGGAGGGAGGGTGGGGGAGGTTGGGCCAAGGGAGAGGAAGTTCAGAGCAGGGCTTGTAGATGTGAAGTGATCTCTCAGTCACTATGTGCTTTCTCGTCGCCAGGGAACTGAGCACGCACACAGTGAGTACAGCTACTGCCTTTCCACCTGTGCCCCGACACAGCTTTCTCGGCAGCCACTTCTCTACTGGGGAGGTGGACCATCTAGACACTGAAGGTACAGAGCAGGAATGCAGGGTCCCTACCCTGAAGAGGTTTCCAGACAGCCTGGAAGAGAGGCAGACACATGCATGATTAACGCCAGCGCGGTAGGCTACACCCAAAGTCTCGGAAATAGAGGAGAAATGATTAATTTCTTAGCTATTCACTATTCTGCTGCTTCTGGTAAATTTCCTTTCTCTTTCCCTCATTTCACCTGACTGGTGCCTTTTCTTTCTCAGGCTAACAGGGCATTCCTCAAAATCTTCATCAGCTCCTCCGTTGTCATCCTCACATTCTTTAAGTGACCTAATCGGGTCTCACCAACTTCAGTTCCACGTTCTCGGTGTTGACTGCAGGGTCTCTCTCTGTAAGCCAGATTGCTCACTTAAGATACACCAGAACTTCTAGGAAACACCAAGGTCCCCTCACAGGCCACACTCCAGTGTCCCAAATCAACATGACACTGCCCTCTCTCCATTCCAGTCTCCTCCCAAGGCCTCTTTTTTTTTTTTTTTTTTAAACTTAGCTGGCTTTGCTGCTTGGTCCTACCAGTCTCCTAGGTGCCTCATGCAAAACTTGACTCATTCACTAGCTTTGTCTCGTTTTTTCAGTCAGCCATCATATCCCGCTCAGGTTTCCTTCAAAAGTCCCATTACATGTGTCCCTTCCTGCTGCTTCTCACTGCAGCCACCAGTCTTGGATTTTCATCACCAGGGCCTTTAATGAAAGATATCCTA
Source organism: Vicugna pacos (assembly GCF_048564905.1). Classification (NCBI taxonomy): domain Eukaryota; kingdom Metazoa; phylum Chordata; class Mammalia; order Artiodactyla; family Camelidae; genus Vicugna; species Vicugna pacos. The sequence goes on from NC_132993.1 coordinate 57,931,432, forward strand.
ACAGTTGTGTCTGTCTGTCTCTCTTTCTCACACAAACACACACACACACCCCAGATCATACGTTCTCAAATAGTGCTCTTCCATTGCTACATCTCTGCTCAAGGACCTCCTGTTTTATCTGTTAGCCTCCTGGCTCCCCGTGTTCCACGTGACATGCCTCCTTTGTCCATCCAGTGCTGGCCTACACTCCCTCGTGGTCACACCGAAGCTCTTTAGGTTGTAGTCTCAGACCAAGTTGCAGCACTACTTGGTGATAAAGAGCCTGAAGAAATTAACTGTTCATGTGGGAAGAGCCCGAAGGGAGCTGAGAAACATTCCCCCACCTTTTTGTAGATTTTAAAGCAGTAAGAGGTAGACTTGTTTGGATGTTTTAGATGCAGGAGCCAATGGAGGATCTCGCACCCACTTTAGATCTATGTATGTATCTGTCCACAGGACAGTTGCATTTTCTAGTGAAGAGGTTGGGAAAGCCTTGAGCGTTTAAGCCAAAGAGGCAAGGACTCCATCAACCTCACCTGGCTGCACTGTTGCCACTTAGTAATGAAATGTGCGTGCTTCCTCTAGAGCGGGCCCAGGACACCCTGCGAGGAACTTGAATTAGATTTGTGACGCCAGTGGGTGCTACTTATTGTTTTCTCCAACCTCTGCTTCAGTCAGAAATCTCGCTCCTTTTTCATTTATTCTGTCAAACCTTTTTATATGACTGTGCATTAGTTGAGAATCCTTTGTCATTTAGAGTATAATTCTTGTTTTCAAAAGTACTTTGCTGTTACTCATTGTCTTCCTATGAATCAGGCCAGCAAGCCCTGCCTTGTCCTTTTTACATCATATATTGTTCCCTCTCTAAAGGAGGAGTTTTTCCTTGAAACACTGGTCAGAATTCTGGTACCCTCCCCCCCTGCTCAATCTCCTAGAAAGAGGCTCCCAGAATGGACAGACTGACCATTCTATGGAGAACAGGAGCTACAAAATGAATGGAAATGCTGATTAAAGAAGGAATCACGTTTTTTAAAGGAGATGTTTTAAGATTCATCCCAGGATGAGTACCAAGATGTTTCCCTTCTCTGTGGCAATGTCTGGTGTTTTGTTTGTTTGTTTGTTTGTTTGTTTTTACCATTTTGCTTTGATTCTGGAGCCAAATGTTACATTTACAAAGAAAGCACTCACTTCAAAGATAAATTGACCGACCGTATGTCAGCAGACAGTCTAGGCTTACTTTCCATTCTTTGATCTTCCTTCAGTGACTTCACTGGCCAGTTACTGAATCTGCCTGTTTTGGTGGAACAGTTTTACAGTTTAGTGGGGGAGATCAGACAAATACTCCTAAGAGAGAAAGAATATGTGTCATTGCTTAGTGTTCAGATGAGTGATAGTGCCCTGGTAGGGCATTTCCCTAGCTTCCTGTCGTCCCAGAACTCCATGGGGGACTTGGAGTTCCAACTAAAGTGGGAGAACTTGCCACTTTATTCTAAACTAAATGTATTTCTATCATAATTAAAATCCATAAGCCAGATGAGGGAAAGGTCTCTAGTAACTACTGGCGCTCAGAGTATTCCATTTTTTTTCGTCTTTCACTTTTTAAGTCACAGCCCGGGTGCTGTGAAAGAGACATTGTAAGGAGGAAGGCAGAGAATCCCAGAGTTGGAGTTACATGTGGTCACACTCGAGAGCCTGACAGAACTGGATATAGACCCACTTTCCTGCTGACTCCAGATCTAGTGCCCCTTTCAGCCCGAGCATGACTTAGTAGAGAGCTGGTTTTTAGACTGGTCATACCAGACAGGCTTTCTGGCTGGCAGACAGCAGGAAATAAGCTTGAAGTTACTGCAGGATACTAAGGCTCTGCTTATTTTTAGGGAAGGTAGTAAGAAAAAAACAAGCATTATGGTTACTACCCTCACAGGAGAAAGCTAGAGGCACTGCCAGGTTTTGGAGAGATGGGATGTGTGTATGTGTGTGAACGCACAAGTGTGAAAGCACACACACAGCACATGCATGCTCAGAACCAGCAGTGTCTCTGCTTCTAACGTTTTTCCTGCCTGTCTTTCCAGGAAGCATGAGCTATGGTAGTGCTGTACTTCTGCAGGAGGCTTTAATCCAGCAGCTCTCCTCACAAGTCAGTACCTCTGAATTCCATGGCATTTGACTGCTTTCTGCATCGCCTTCATTGTTGCAAAATAATCTTGGGGTTTCTTTGTGCCCTGCTTTGGAAGTTTTCATCCTGCACTTGGTGTAACACCTTCTCTAAGCGTGTATCAGTTTCCTCCCATATGAGCACACATGGTGTTAGGCAACTGGGAGGACTCTCACCTTATAGGTGGCAGCAATTTAAAGAAAAATGATAGATTTATGTAAGCAATAGGTATAAATGTGTTAATATCAACACGTAACATTCCCCCAAGGCATTTCCTGCCTATCTGGCCATCTCATGGTACTATTTTATATAATTTGGGCAAGCTGGATACCTCATTCTGAACAAGCTCCTGTTAATGTTGTTATTCACTCCATTGTAATGAACGAGGAAGAGCAATACTTCAATTTACAGGTGGCATTCGTGTTAGCATCCACCTATTCAACAAATCATTTGAGCCCCTACTCTGTACAGAGCACCAGAATACATGCTGAGCAAAGCAAGGCTGATCCCTGCCCTGAGGGGGTGAAACTAGTAGGGAGAGGGGCATGCAATAAACATTTCTTATAGAGGAATACAGAATTGAATGCGGTGACACAGTTCTGTGAAAGAATCAACAGTGTGCTATGAGTCTGCCTGACTGGGACCGCGTTGAGATGGGGGCATGAGAGCAGGCATCTCTGAGTGGGGTCACTAAGGTTAGCTAAGAGCTGGAGAATGCATTGGTGACAACCAGAAGCTTCAAGGGTAAGTTCTGTGGACATAGCAGCATGTGTGAAGTCCTGAGGTGGGAAAGGGCTGGGGGGAAAGCAGCCATGTCTTTGGAGCACAGTCAGTGGAGGGCCAGAGCCAGGCCATGTGGGACTTTGTAAGAAGAATGGGTCAGGACCTTGGAATTTAAGTGAAGTGCGCTGAGAAACCACCGGAGGGCTGTAAACAAGAGAGTGAAATGGTTAGATTTGCGTTTCTGAATGGTTACTCTTTTGCATTTTTAGAAGTATTTTGAGAAATGGCTGAAAGAAGGAAGGGAGAGCACAGAGGGATTGAGGGAGAAAGTGAACATAAAGTTAAGGTGACTGGTGGTGGTGACTTAGACAAGAGTGACAGTAGTCAATGTGGAAGACAGTTGGGGTGTCTGAAATCTGCTTTGGGGTTGGCATGGACAAAATTTGGTGAAGACTTGCTTATGGGGAAAGAAGAATCAAGGATGGGCCCTAGGCATCTGGCCTGGTGGAGAGATGTCACATTTACTGAGCCATGGGAAACAGGATGAGAGGCAAGTTTGGAGCATAAGAAAATAATTCATTCTTTGAGTGTATCACATAGGAGATGAATGTGAGATAATCCCAGTGGAATTGTGTATTTTTGTTGTGGACCTCAAAGAGATGCTCACATTTAGGAATTGTTGGTATCTGTGATTGATATACATGAGAAAAGATGAGATCCCTTAGGGGGAGGATTGGAATACAAAGAGAAAAGGGGACTGGAATTTCAACACTTAAGGGTCAGGTAGAGGAGAATGCAAAGTAAAGAAAAAGCAAGATTATCTGGTGTCATGAGAACCAAAAACTGAAAAGTATTTCAAAGGAAAAATCTGTCAACTCTGAATGTCCCCACTGTTACATCAGATATGGTGAAGAATAAAAAGTGGTCCTAGATTGAGCAACAGGCGTGTGTTTTGTAGGATTATTAAGTGTGCATGTGTAGAAGAAAGAAGAAGGAGATAGGAGGGAAAGGAAATACGGGTATGGGAACAACTAACTCTTTTGAGAAGCTCAGTTGGGAAGTAGAATGTAGATGAAGGACAGAAGTCCAAAGGAGATCTTCCCTGATAGGAAGGCAGATGAGAAATGAGAGGGAGGTGGGGTACAAAGCTGAAGATACAGAAGAGAGAGGAGTATCTTGGAGGGCTAGGAGGATTGGAATACAGAGCGTTCACAAAGGGACTGGTCTCGGTGGGAAGAGGAAAGACAGAAAGGGTGGGTGCAAATGGTGGAAAGATTGTGGGTCTGATAGGAGGAAAATTGGGGAATTCCCATGTGATGGATCCAGTTTTCTCCTGGAAGTATCAGGAATAGACATCCCTTGAGAATAAAGGGAAAAAAGAAGAGTTGGGTCTAAGAAGATAGGCGAAGGCATGATGACGTATTTGACTAAAGAGTCATTTTGTGGCAGGAGTGCCTGGTTGAGGGTAGGTATCAGGGCCACCACGTGCTGCTGTGCAGGGACTGCACAAGATTGCCGTACCTAAGAGGAGGGCAGTTCACATCATAAACATCATAGATTTATACATTTGTTATGACAAGTTTCTGGCAGTAAGGTATCTTGTTCCTGCAAAATCCAAACATCACCACAGCTTTCTTTTCCTTAATTCATTTTTTTAATTTTAATTTAAGTACAGTCAGTTACAATGTGTCAATTTCTGGTGTACAGCATAATGTTTCAGTCATACATATACATATATATATATTTGTTTTCATATTCTTTTTCAGTAGGTTACCACAAGATATTGAACAGTTCCCTGTGCTATACAGAAGAAATCTGTTTTTTAATCTATTTTATATATAGTAGTTAATATTTGCAAATCTCAGATTCCCAATTTATCTCTTCCCACCCCTTCACCACAGCTTTCTGACAGAGAAATAAAGTGTCTTGAGGAAGGGACATCTTGTTCTAACTCACACACAGGCACCGTATGGGATACCTGTATCATTACTCGTGCAGTTGTAGGATAACACCACTCTGTGCCAATTGTTGATTTTTCTTCAGCAGCACACAAGTTGCTACAGGCACAGATACAAGAAGGCAGGTGATTGGTTCCATCCATAGCTGGAGTTTTCTGGGAGGTTGTGACATGAGTAGAAACAAGAAATGCCAAAGGAGCCAAAGTGTTTGAGATGATGCCACACAATCCAAGCTAGATCAAGAGGAAAGTGAGTTCAGAGGTCAGTGAGAAGAAGCTCTGGCTGTTAGCTGTTACACTGGGGGTTCCTGAGAAAGTGAGTCTCAAGGAGAGGAAACTGTGATCAAAGAGTATGATATCTGATTGGTGATTTTGGAGGTAAGTAGTTTCTGGTAATGTCAAGGTCGGCGTCAGGTAGAGGAGAGTGTGCTGTTGATATACTTAGTATTTACTCAGGGATAATGAGGAAACCTTATTTTTTTCCCTTTAATCATCAATGTGTTCAAAATCTAAGACAGAAAAGAAATAATATCCCAAGAACTAGTGTGTGATTATCTCAGTTTTCTGCATTTGAGCTCCAAAATACAAAAATAGAAATTGAATAGAAACCATAATTAGTGTTTTAAAATAGTTTTATGTACAGGTGCTTTCTTAGATGTTGCTTAGCTATTTCTTGGAAATTACTAAGAGAATTTTAATAATTTTACTCTTTAATGACCTGAAAAATATTTTAGCTCTGTTATTTAGGAAAAACAATTTCAACATCTTTTTTCTAAGATTCTATGCACTATTATGCTGTACGCCAGAAATTGACACATTGTAACTGACTATACTCCAATAAAAAATAAAGTTTAAAAAAAAGATTCTGTGCACTAGAGACATTGAGCAATACTTATGATTTTATTGCTCTAGAAATCTTTCAGGTAATTCCTCATAGTTTGCATCCGTATTACTTGAGAATTGTACTTCTGGGAATAAACCCAGTGTTTTTGATGGTTTCCAGTAAACAGAGGTAGAGATAGTGTGTCTTCCTTGATGCCTGGTGACATATTGGTAAGGCTTATTTTAAAAATAAGTGCTCTGTGTGTGTGTGTGTGTGTCTGCCTATCTGACTGTCTGTGTTATTGCTTAAGGGTAGAAAAGGGCAGTATCAAAAGTTATTTTTAAAAATAGTCTAGCGCATTGGGAGGCTATTTAGGTATGATAAAAAATTATTATGAATACAGAAATAATGGGAAAAAAACCCATAGACTTAGTAATGTATTTCAATAAAGGCCACTTTAGGGATAAAGCTGTGGCTTAGACATTTAGGGTACATTTAAGCTGAAGTCTGGGAAGTGGATAAAAATATTTTCTTGTATTCAAGAGAGATCAGAATAATAACTTTCAATATGTCCCATGACTGTGTCTGTGATACAGGACTATCATGTTTCTCCCTAATAGTCATGTTGACTTGAATGGATATTTGGATGCTATTCCAGTTACTATGGCTGAGTAAATTACTCCAAAACTTAGTAGCATAAAACAGTCATTTATCATGCTCACAGATTATGTGGGTCAGGAATTCAGAGAGGGGACAGAAATGACCCTGTGACTTCCAAGGCAAAGGACAATGCAGCCTTGGACTGGCTCTTTTTCTCAGGATGCTTGACCTTAGAATCCAGCCAGCAACCAGCATCAACCGCTAGACAAGTGAGCATTTGGGGCTTCTTCACAGCGTGGTAGCATCCCCAGATAAAGAGCCAGTTGGAAGCTGCTTTGCCTTTTGCCTTGGAAGTCACAGAGTGTCATTTCTGCCTTCTATTCTTTAAGGCAGTTAGCCACAAAGTCTCTTCCACCTGTAACTGGAAATATTGCCATGGCCGTGTTTGCAAAACACACTCTGCCACATACACCTATCAGTTCCTTTATGCATTTTACAAAGATACCTCCCTGAGTGCCCATGGCATGCCCCTTTAAATATATATTATTTCTTGGATATGTGGTCACCAGAGTGCTCTGAAAAAAGAAAGAGCCCCAGGTTCAGACAGTGGCAACCCTGCCAGCACATGTAAAGAACAATTACCTCTCTTGACTACCCCATACATTCGTAACCTTCCTCAACGAATTCTTCACCTTCACTCAGCTCACTACCACGCCCCCTGTGTCTGTAAGTACCACCTGCTTTCTTACCATGCCTTTCCCATCAAAACTCTCAGCCACCACAACAAAAGTCTCCACATTTTCACCTCCTTGTAATTCAGCCCAGCTACTCTCCTGAAATCTCTCATGCCCAAACCCTGTCCAAATTTTTCAGGCATCATCTTAAGGAACCTCTTCTCTACAGTATTTTACAATCTTGGCCACCTCTCCTGCTTCAAACTCCATGACCTTGAGTCTCTGACATTCTGTGCCCTGGTCTTCCTCCTCCCTTTGCTCCCTTTCATTACTGTCTATTCCATGGCCCACCATGTTAATGTTGGCATTTCCCAAGGTCCCATCCTTGGCTAAATATTCTTCTTAACCTTCATGCTTTTCCTGGGTGATCTATTTGTATTCCTGATTTAACCACAGTTGACTCCAAAATCTTTCTCTGTCATCTAGTCCTCTTTCTCAAACCCATCTGAATATGCCTAACTCCCAAGTGAGCATCTCCACCGTCATGTAGAGATGAACTGGAACATAAATACAGGGCATGTAAAACTGATCTCACCTCCTGGTCCTCCTGTACCAACCACTTCCCCCTCCCCACACCCATAACAGCTCACTTTATTCTCACTGAGGCTAAAAACCTAAGAAATATCTGGAAGCCTTACTTTCTTGTATCTTCTGTATCTAACAGATCACCAAATTTGACCTTCTAAATATTTCCCAGATCCGTGTTTTCTGTAAGCCTACCATCTTAGCTCTCCTTCAGGCTCTCCTGGACTACTAGTCTCTACCACGCCCCGCTGCCTCACGTCTGCCTTCCACAGCGTGATCTAAATGAAACAAAAATCAACCACATCACATCTCTGCTCAGTGGCTGCTGAGGCCACAGAATCGTGTTCAAGCTCCTTAACATCCCACAAAGCCCACTGTGGTTTTACTCTTGTCCAGATCTAGGGCCTTACCTCACACCACATCCAGCCTTATATTTTGTGCTGCAAAACATCAAGGTGCTTAGTTTCCTCCAAACAATGAGCTGTTTGTTACACTCATTCCTCTGCTTGTGTAGTCTCCTCTGCCAAGAGAGAGGTTGAGGTCAATACCACTTCAGCAAGTAGGCGGCTGATACCGATACTGCCTCAGCCTTGAAAAAGTGAACAGAAGTACACAAGGGAAGGGTGTGGGGCAGCACAGTGTGCAGGGCAGGTTGGGTGGATGTTTGTGACAATGGGTGACATTTACCCAAACCACATTTTCTGCCATAGGCCATCAGCTTGTATTCTACTTCCATATTTTGGCTTGTGGTGTACCACAGTCCGTGTTGTTTGTCACATGTGCAACTTATGGAAACTTTAATTTTCAAAAGGAAATTCATAGAAATGTCTTATTCCAGAATATGTACAATACTCTTCTGACAAAGTTGCCTCTTCTGGTAGATATTTTCGTTTGATTCCCCAACATCCGTTTTACCCCAAATGGTTAGTTTTAAGATAGCAGTTCTCATAGTGTGGTCCCCCAAGCAGCTGTATCAGCATCATGTAGGAACTTTTTAGAAATGCAAATTTTCTAGCCTCACCTCAGCCCTACTGAATCAGAGATTCTGGGGGTAGGGCCCAGCATCCTGTTATTACTAAGCTCCTCCAGCTGATTCTGATCCAGGAACAAGCTTGGGAACCAGTGATCCAAGATAGTCTTGATAATTCCATTCTCTCTGACACTGGTTTAAGAAATTGTACATTACCCAATTCTGACCAGTGACAGGTAAGAGGAGGTTGGTCAGGTTGGTAAGGAGCCTTCTGTGGAAAAGACGCTTGCCCCTAAGAATGATACTCAGAAGATCATTCCTGTGCTTACCTGGCTGTTATCATGTCTGGATGTGACTCCTGGAACTGCCTCAGCCTTCTTGGGACCATGAAGGGTACCAGCTAATGGCAAAGGCGGCATCCTGGCCACATAGGAAACTGGAAAGAACTTTAGTCCTTTAGGACTTCCAGTCTCCAACTTTGAAGACTGTTCTACCACTTGAGTGTTAATTAAAAAGTTTACTAATTGTTTAGTTCTGCTTGAATCAGTTCTCTGATGCTTGTTTAAAAAAATAATAAATACGAATGCATATACTTACTCTTCATATATGCAGGCACTTACTCATTCCTAAAAACTTCCTTTTTTATAGGTGACACTAATAGTAATTATACTTACTTACCATGTTAGTGAGGTTCTTTGAAACCACATGAAACCCAGATGTCCCACGCTGACTTCCAGAATACAGTGGTCACACTTCACTTCCATAGTCAAATAATGGTGCTCCAAATGCTTTTCCTATTTTTCTGGAGGTGCAGACAGGACTTTCCCAGGAGTCCCTGCCCATGCATTCTCAGGAATCCTACAGGAATGCTGTGTTCCTCCAATCTGCCTTGACTGTCACTTGTGTACTCAGTCAACTGTCAGCCTTCAGTCCACCAAGCCACTTACTGCAGGTCATCCCTTGTCATTCTGTAACGGAAGAAAATTCTAATGCGGACACGTGACTCCCTGTGGAATTCATCCGCCAAGGACTTTCATTGTCCACCTCTGGAGGCTGCTTCTCTCCTCCAGACCCAGCAGGTCCCCATGTCACAGATACAGTTTTACTCTCCTACCTGGGAGCACCAGGGCTCCCTCCATCTTGCCTCCCACTGAAGTTCTCAGAGATCAAAGTCTTACTTGCTTAAGGAGAATCAGTGTTAGAGATGCAGTCCGCCCACCAGGGCGGTTAGCGTTCACTTCATAATGCAGGGCACTTTAGCTCCTCCATCTCTCCCTTCTGCTTCCTCTCCGGAATATGCTGTTGCCTCTGAATAATCAAACACCTATTAAAGTGCTTTTCCCAAAGAGAAAGGAGAAATTTCTCCTCAAAGATGAATTCAGGCTTCACTTTGAAGGTCCTTATTCACCTTTTGCTATCAAGGTTTTCAAAAACATGGAACTGAGTTTTTGCTGAACCAGCAGTTTGTACAAAGATCAGGTGCTCTCTGAGGGGTGGTGGTCCGCATGGGGTTAGGGATTAAGAGGACAAAGTTGGAAAGAAAGCAGCCGCAGAAGCCACCACACCAGGCCTTTCAGGAAGAGCAATGCAACTAGACCTCAAAGACTCTAGAGCCAGAGGGTCCCTCGGGGTTTGAAAACTGGCTTACGTCATCTCTCCCTCGGCAGACAGAACTCACCGCTTCCTGGCTGACTGCACAGCCACTCTCCAGGTCTGGTTTTATTTAATTCCCCACTGCTAATTGTCTGTCTCTTTCCATATTCCCTAGTTCAGATTTCCAGGGGAAGGAATTTGACTGGGTGAGTTCATCAAAGTCTTTTATGTTTGAGCAGAGCTTTTTATACCAGATGACCTCACAGGTTATTGATCCAGATGGAACGACTCCCTCAGGTCGGGTGTCAACCCCAGGTCTAATCAGCTGTGTGGATTGCATGGGGGTGGGGGTGAGGGGCAGGGTCACAGGGAAACCACGAAGCCGCTCCTCCTCAGGGAACAGGCTTGGGTTGCTCCTTCAACAGAGGCTGTGAGTGGGGCAGTTTTCCAGAGAAGGAGCCTGTGGGTCAGGCCAGGGCAATTATTGCAGTGTAACCAAGTAGAACAATGCAGCGCTTTCTACAGGGGGCACAGGGAAGGCTGGCTTTTAATTAAAGATAGGTGTTCACATTTTGACCTCATCAAATTGTTTTTTCTGGGCCTCAGTTTCTTCATCTGTAAAATTAGACAGTCCATCTTAGTGATTTCTAAGGATCTTCTACTTAGGGCAAGTCTAGGCTCTACAAGCCCAGGCTTGTACAATACTTGGAATTCTCTTTAGGGAATAAAACACAGCATTAAGTGTAAGGTCTTTGAAGGGGCCCTGACTCAAGCTTGCTTAGTTTCATATAAATCCACCTCTGCTTCTGTCCTTAAATTCTGCAGTTCCTTTTTGGTTATTATTTTGAATCCTGCCTACCTCTTGTGCTCACAGCCTGAGGCCTTTCTGAGGAAACACACACAGGCCAGTCTTTTGCTTCATCCCCAAAGAACAGTGTGTTCCCTCAACAGTCCCTTAAATAGGCTATCAGCAACTTAGTAGTTTGAGAGGGTTAAAAAATTTGGTCCACTAGCATTTCATGAATTTGAAATATAGTATTACTATGAATATTGAAACTAGCATGGTTTTATAGAAATCCTTTTGTTTTGTGACCACGGACAATATCCAACTTACAACGGTTCAACTTACGATATTTCAGCTTTACCGTGGTGCGAACATGATACGCGTTCACCAGAAACCGTATTTGAATTTTGAATTTGGATGTTTCCCAGGCTTGCAATATACAGTATGATACTCTCTCAATGTTGGGCTGAGACAGCAGGGCCGCGGCTCCCAGTCTGCCCTGGGATCACAAGGGTTAACAGCCGATACACTTACAACCATTCCGCACCCACATAACCATTCTGCTTTTCACTTTCAGTACAGTAGTCAATAAATATTCGACACTTTACTGTAAACTAGGCTTTGTGTTAGATGAGTTTGCCCAACAGTAGGCTAATGGACGTGTTCTGAGCAAGTTTAAGGTAGGCTAGGCTAAGCTGTTGTGTCTATAGTTTAAATGTATTAAATGCATTGTCAACTTAGGATATTTTCAACTTACAATGAGTTCATTGGCACATAACCCCGTGGTAAGTCAACGACGATCTGTATACATTCTTCAAGGTACATCCGTGCCTCAAAAATGGTGGTGGTTTATCTCAGTTGATGTAGCTTCAGGCTCTTGGTGTGCTGCTTGTACTTGTTGAATTTGCATTCGTTGTTACCACTGTATTGCAGTATATCTGCCTCTTCACACACGTGCATCAGTAGCTCCAAAGAAATTCATGGTAATGTAAAATCTGAGATTGAAATACTGATATATTAACTCAGAGTAACTAACTTTATAAACAATAGTGAATAGTGCTCGGGGAAGGGAGGTTGGGTGAGAGGAGATTGTGACTGTATATTGGCTGGGCTTGGGTTTCACACAAGGAACCAAAAAGGAAAAGTTCTGAAAGGAAGTATGGCACTATTGAAAAGCTGGATTTAACTGACTCAGTGCATTGTCTGAGATGAAGCTCTATTAAGCTGGGGCAAGAACAGTTGTGGGTTTTTCATGACATTTTCTACATAATGTTCAATGGCATATGTATTTAACTGGGGAATGAAACAAAAATGAATGAAACAAAATGATTCTTTATTTGTAGTATAAAGTTAATTGATTTTAGTAGCAAAATCCAAGAGGAAGAAACGAGAGAGGTGGCATTGCGATTTGCACGCCTCACACTGACTCCTTAAAGAGCACAGGTACTCGTTTCTGAGCTGATAAGGTAGGGACCGGGCTTACTCAAGAAGCATGATCAATGGTGCAAATGCCTTTATTATTACAACTTTACTCTTTCCCAACACCTAATGGAGAACATAGTTGATGATACATAGTTTGGCACAACTTAATACCATGTTTAAATACTGCAATAGACTGTGAAGAAATGTTTTCTAGAGCCCAATGTAGAGAAAGACTGGATTAGGATATATTTGTTACCATGCCTAAGTGGACATAGCTCTCCAGATTGTCAGTGTGAAGTGCCACACAGTTGGCTGGTGAACTGACAGTGGTCTTCAGTTACATATCTCTCCACAGGGTTGGTTCATGCTTGATTCCAATAGGAAGACACTGTTTTTGCTCTTCTTTTCTTTTAATGTAGTTGACAAGTGGTAGACATATAATTTTTTAAAGAATCTGAAATGTAGTTTTTATCATTTTTTTCACCTTTACCATCTGTGATTTTTTTCACCTTTCCCACAAGTACACACATTTTTTTAAATGCTCATGCATATGTTCACAGCAAAATTGAACCCACAGTACAGATTGTTCCCACATACCCCTCCCCTACCAAATACATAGCCTACACCGTTGATATCCCTTTTCAGTGTGATATATTTGTTATAATTGATGAACCAACATTGACACATTATCAACCAAAGTCTGTAGTTTACATTAGAGTTCACTCTTTGTGTTATAGATTCTGTGGGTTTTAACAAATTATAATGTCATGTATTTACTATTAGAGTATCATATAGAATAGTGTCACTAAACTAAAAAAAATCAAATTAAAGAACTAATAAAACACAATAGAGAAATAAAACATAAAATGTAATTCCCATATTAATTATGAACCAAAATATGACAGAGTTGAGATCAAACATATCAGTCTTATCAATAAATGTAAATGGGCTTAACTCATCTTTTAAAAGAAAAGATTTTCCACTGGACTCACCAAGAAAGACTCAACTGTATGCTGTATCCAAAATAAAATTATTAAGAAAGGCTAAAAATAAAGGAATAAGCAAAGATATACTGAGCAAATGGAAATAATAAGAAAGCATATGTCAGATAAGTATAATTTTTAAAAGCATTAAATATGAAAAAGGACACTTTTTAATGCTAAAAGCTACAGTTCACGATGAAAACAAAATATTTATGAATATATATGTACTAAATTACACAGAAGCCACTTTTATAAAGCAAATACTACATGAAATGCAAGGGAAACACAGAAAGAAAGACATACTAATAGAAGAACTTAATATACTACTCTCACTATAAGATATATCAAGTAGAAAAAAAGTAAAGGTATTGAAGATCTAAACAGCGTAATTAATAAGGATATATATCACACTTTACATACAGTCAACAAAAAATACATTTTCTTCTTAAGTGCTCATGAAACATTCACCAAAAAAAAGGTTGTATGTAAACTGAATTTCTGGAAAATAATGAAAAATACCACATCCCAGAATCTGTGGTATACATATAAAGAAATGAGCAAAGGAATAGGCAAAGCCTTAAATACTTAATAAAAATTAAATATGGCAGTAAATAAATTCTCAATTTAAAAAACCAGAAAAAGAATAAGAAATAAACTGTAATAAAGCAAAAGGGAGGAAATCATAAAGGTAACATAGAAATTGAGATAGAGAACAGGAAAACAGTAAATCTAATGAATAAATTAATTAGATGAGCCACTAGCTAACTCAAGAAAAAAGTGAGAGTGCACACATACACAAAAGGAAAAAAAAATCATTGGAATCAGAAGAATTTAGAAATACAAGAATCGAATTACAGGCCTCTCTGTAAATTTGAAAACCTAAATGAAATGGCTAATTTCCTAGGGAATTAGTTTATCAAAATTCATCTCATTAGCTCTAGCTTTTACACAGAAAATTTCCTTAAAAGAAATAGAAAAAAATGATGAATGAACTATCCCACAAGAAAAGCAGCAGGCTCAGAAGATTTTACAGAGAAATTCTCCCAAACCTTTGACAACCAAATAGTCCTAAAAATGCTCCATAAGTTGTTCAAGAGTATTGTGAATGAAGGAAAATTTCTTAACTGCTTTTACTAGGCAAGGGTAATTTCCATACCTAAACCTGGCAGAAATACCACAAAAAATTATAGGCAAGCATCACTTATGAATATTCATGTAAAATTTCTAAATAAAATATTAGAGAATAAAATCATACACTACATGAAGAAAATAATACACCATGACCAGGTAGGATTTATCCCAGAAATGCAAGGCTGGCTTAATATGAGGAAATCAATTAATTTAATAATCCTATTAATAGATTTGAAGAAGAAAATCCTATGATTATCTTTATAGATTCTGAAAACCTTTTACAGTATTCAGTACTCATTCCTGATAAAAATCACTCAAAGAAACAGAACTGATAGATATTTTCTGAAAATGTATAGATATATGATAAAAAATAAGCATGTATTAGTCTTAAATCCAGCTTAATGGGGAGACACTAGCACTATTTCCACTAAGATTAGAAGCAAAGCAATATTACCATTTGTCTCACTAGCATTCAACATTGTACTAGAAGTATTAGCTGGTACAAGTAGACTTGAGAAACCAATTAGGAGTATAAGAATTGGAAAAGAAATAAAATGATCTCTATTTGCAGATGATGTAATTATGGACCTAGAAAGCCCTGAAGAATCAATGGTAAAACCAAATAAAGTAATAAGAGATTTCAGAAAGCAGCAAGCTATAAAGAGTACAAAAAAGGTAGAGAAAACTCTGTAATAGCAATAAAGAAGATAAAATACTTAAGAACAAATTTAACATGAAATATATAAAATCTTTATAAGGAGAATTGTAAAACATCCCTGAAAGATAAAAATAGACTTGACCAAACAGAGAATCCCTTTTGCTTTTGGATAGGAATATCACATGATAAAGACATCAGTTATCAACAAGTTAAATTATAATTTAAAACAACCCAATAGAAACACTAAGTTGATAGTAAATTTCATGTAGAAAAAAATAAACATAAAACACTTTTAAAAAATGCTAAAAGGAGGAAACTTGCCTACTAGACATGTTTCCTAAAGCTTCTTTTAAAACAGTGTGGTACCAACACATAAATGGGCACCCAGACCAGTGGATTAGGCTAGAAAATAGGAAAACAGAAAAATAAACCCACATACATATGGGGCTTTAGCACTATGATAAAGATAGTATCGCAAATCCCTTGTATAAAATAAACTTTTTAGCAAATGATACTGGGACAACTGAATAGCCATTCGGCAAAGATAAAATTAGATCCATATCTCACACCATGCATGAGAATAAACTCCAAATAAATTAGGGATCTAAATGTAAAAAATGAAACTATGCAAGTAGTAGGAGAAATATAGGTGAATTCCTCTTTAACTTGAGTGTACATGAAGAATTTCTAATTATGTCTCAAAACCAAGATGCAGTTAAAGAAATGGTTGATAAACCTGATTAAATAAAAATAAAAACTTGTGTACAGCAAAATAGCATAAACAAAGTCCAATGATAACTGACAAATTATGAGAAAATATTTGCAATGTATATTGTAGATAAAGGGATAAAATCCCTAAAATACAGACAACTTTTTAAAGTTGAACAAATAAGATTTTTTAAAACATCACAAAAAAATGAGAAGAAAGACATGCACAGGTAATTTACAGAAATGTTAAAAATGGCCTTAACATATCATAAAATATCACTCATGATAAAAAACACAAAACTACATTAATATATCGTTTAATGCTTTCTAGACAGGGAAACACATGTTCTCTATGTAAGGAAATTGGAACTCTCTTGATATCTGATAGGAATGCAAATGGGTACAACCCTAGTGGAGGGAAATTTAGTAGTCTCTAACAAAATTACCTTTTGACCCAGAAGATCCCACTTCTAGGAATTTACCTTGAAGATTCACCCCCAAATATATACAAATACACATACACAAGATTGTCTAATGCAGCACTGCATTTCTTTTATAACTATAGAGTACTAGAAACAGCCTGAATGCTCATACAGAGGAGAGTGGTGGAATAAATTTTTCCATAATACCCAATGGAGTACCATGTTGCCACGAAAGAGAATGAGGAGATCTCTAGGATAGGAAGTGATCTCCGGGATATATAAAATAAAAAATAAAAAAAGCCAAATGCAAAGACTGTGTTGCCTTCTGTGTAACAAATAAGAAAAAAATGAGAAAATACACATTTGTCACCCTCATTTGAGGAAAAAGCAACACTGGAATGAAAACAGAGAGACTAGTAAGGTTAGTTACCTACAGGATATGGGTGACATTGGGCTGAAAAGTAGTGGCAATGGGGAAAAGAGAACTCTTTTCTCAGTAGACCAGTTAGTACAGCCCTACCTTATGGAATTATGCTAATATTTCACATATCAAAAAATGAATGAATAAATAAATAGAAGCAAAAGTAAATGAGACCCACAGGATGGTGAGGGACTCTCAAATTGGATATAAACAAATGAAAAAATTATGTTTCAAAGAAATGATATAATTACACTGAAGAAGGAAGGGGGAAAGTGACCCCAAGTAGCATTGAATGCAGTATTATGACAATATGCTCTCAGGCTAAAATAAAATAACTCTAAACAAATGTTGAACTCTGATTAGCAGACCTCTCTTTCTGCAGAAACATAGGTTAGCAATTCTGAAATAATTTTTTGTACATTCTAGGATTGAGCAAAGAAGTTGTGGATAGTGGGAGTCAGGTTTTATTCTTTGGGAGAAGGAAGCTACAATCAGGGTAAAAGAAAAAAATTTGAATGAACCCTGTAGTACTGGACAGAAATTGGAGATGTAGGTGAAGGGACTCCCATTGGCCAAAGCTGGGATGATGTAATCATTAAAATAAATGATTAATTTAAATAAATAATGATAGTAAATGTTTATGTGTATTTAGAAAAAGAAAAGGCAGTGTAGTAAATGTCGACATTTTGAAAATCTAGGTGAAGGGTATCTAGGAATACAAAGAAATCTTGCAGCTTTTCTGAAAGTCTGAAATTATGTCTGATGACTTCATGGTTTGAACTGTAGTACACTCTGTTATAATATTATTCATATTAAGAAATTAAGCATTCAGTATATGATGAAATAGCACTGAAAAAAAAGGTGACAGCAGACATTTCTATTAACTCTGCATATAATATTGTATTTATATTGTCGCCATTGTTGTGATAGTTACAGTCATGTACCAGCATGAGTCTCTGCTAGTGAAACCTGGTCTGTGTCTTTCAGCTGAAATGATCTACGGCTGGCTGGTATCAGTCACATTATGCACCAAGATAGTGATTTCAGTCACTCTTGTATAAATTGGAGAGTGGGGAGGGCAGATGGGCAGCTATAATCCTGTTAGATTATTGGAGCTTATTATTATTGGAGCTTACTGGAGTCAGACAATGGTTCCTCACATCTGCTAACTGCTCTGTGGCTGTGGGATAAACAACTCTGATGGCCATTTAGTCATCATCCTACAAGAGTCATGTCCCTGAGCAATGCCAGTGTAGTAAAAATTTTAGGAGCTGAATGTTTAGCTTTGCAGAATGTCTGTGCAAAACAAAGCAAGGTTCACAGAAGCAAACTTCCTTGTTCACTAAACACTTGGCCCAGAAGAATTGAGACATTGCACATGGAACCGTGAACTTTGCACTGTCAGTTTTATAAACTTCACAAACCCAAAATAGATTCTGTCATTGATCCAAAAACCTCCAGTCTAACGATAAACTTATGGTGGGGAAAACCTTTTAAATGTTAGATTCGGTTCCTGCTCTGTCCCTCTGCTTGTGATTGAGTCAAGTTAAGTTGATCTGAGCCTGAGAGAAGAAACACATTGCCTCTGTAGGATTTTGCAAGACATCTGAAGAAAGGTACTAAATCCCGTTTGGGTAGGTTTTAGGATCCTCCAGGGGGCACCAGAACATTCCACTGTATTACCTTATTATAACTGGTTCACCTAATGTAACTGTTTCAGTTCCATTAACACTGCTTCTTTTCGTACATTTGCTTTTTTTCCTTCATTTGCTTTTACAACATTCATGAGTTTACGGAATGTTTCTGCCTCTGAGGAGGCGGAGGAAGGAAAGAGATCATCTCTTGGACGAACCCTTAGAAACTGGAGCCATGTCTCCTCAGGGTAAATATGAAAGCTTTCAGCCCACTCTGAGAGTAAGGATTTTCCAAATGTTCCTAATCTGGCTGGGAAAACAAAAAAACTTGAGGACACTGAGAATTCATTCACTTTCTCAGCTTAATGCTGTATATAAGCCACCCTGTTATTATCATTATTAATAATAAACACAGTGAATGTCAAATAGGCACTTCATGGTGGATTTTCATATAAATTTTATGCAGAGGTAAGGGGTTGCCAGGCTACTGCATAATATTACTCAGTTCTGGTCCAGGAGTACAAAATTCCAACAGGCCTCCTGAGCCTGTCCCTCCAATTAGTGGCTACTTCATTACGAATAAAGAACCCTCATTACTGTGGGCCTTCGAGTGAAATAGGATCCCCTACCTCTTGAAATCCGCCTTTCTAAGTACAGACAGTTCCCAACTTACAAACAATCCACTTAAGAACCACCAAGGCATTCAGAGGCTGCCTAGCCTCCTGCAGCTGCCGCCCGGGCCCCCTGCCTGGCCCCCCTGCCCAGCCCCCGCCCCACGCTCCGAATCTGCTCCAGGGAGCTCTGCCCTCCCCCCTGCAGAGCCAGCTGCCCACCTGCCCCCCAGACCGTGGGCTCAGAGCTGGGGGTTCAGTGAGGCCTCAGAGCTACCGCTGGTTTTATAGCTGAGCTCAGCTATGGGGTAAATAGGCTTTTGTGGCCTGGCCTGGGAACCGAACCACCATTTAAAAAAAAAGAAGAAAAAACCTGTCTCCATGGGAAAATGTATTGTGCATTCCCAACAACCAGCCAACAAACATGAGAATGACTGTGGGAGCTGTCGCCATGCTCCCAGCAGGGTGAGGAGGAGGAAGGTGGCCATGTGTTCTGGGTTCCAGGTACAACTCTAGCACTAATCCCCCTGCCCCTTGGGGCCTTGCAAGCCCTTTAACCTCTGTGCAGAACAATAGGATTGGACTAAATGAGTTATAGTTGATCAAAGCTCTACCCTCATTTCATCCATTCATTTATTCATTCATTTATTCGCTCACTTGTATTTTTCTCAAGGCACCTGCTTGGCGTCGGGCTCTGAGCTAAGTGTTAGGGATACAGTCCAATAACACAGATCTCAGCTCTCAAGGGACTCAGTGTTGTGGGGGAGACAAATATCTAAGTCAATGCTTGTAACGTTAAGTGCTATTTGAGATGAGCACTGGCTGCTACAAAAGCTTCCGAGGGTGGCATCTAAATTGATGAAGACTTCCTCGAAGAAGGGATGCCTCTCTGGTTCCCTTCTGCCTTGGTTTCTGCTTTAAGCCTCTCTTCTTCCCGGTTATCAAGGCCAGTTCCCTGGAAAGTATGGCTCCTGCCTCCACTGTTCCAACAGTTCAGCTTAGTCTCTTGGCCTCTCAGGGGGGGAGTCTTGCCCTCCTCCTCGCATCATGGATAGAAGGAATGCCAGGGACGCTCCTGCCAAAACCATAGGCTTGATTCCCGTGAGCGCTGCCCTGAATGCTGCCTTCTTCCCTGCCCTGGGGAGCACATCCTCAAAGGCTCTCTCTTCCTCTCCTCCGAGCCTCCAGACCCCTTGGATGGCCAGTAACTGTGGTATTCTCACATTAAAAAAAAAAAAATTCTTCACTCCCCCAAATGCTTCTAAAGACCCATCGCCTCCTGCCCTCCTGAATTTATAATGCCTGAATGACTTCTACCAAAAACCTCTGCCAAGCTATAACCCTTCCCCCACACTCAATGAAGGTGATTCAACAAGGTGATATAATGTAGTGGTTCGGGCTTGAATCTTGACTCTGTGACTTGGTATCTATTATGAAATGACGTCATTGTAAAGGTTGGTTCCTGAGCAAGGAGGTGATGGTGGTAGAGTAGTTTGAGGGGAAGTTTACTTTGGCTGCTCTTTGTAGGCTGCTACAAGAATGGGAAGGAGGAAATAGATGAGAGATTAACTGGGTAGAAATGATGAGACCTAGAAACCAAATAAACATGTCATTATATATTATGAAACTGTGACAATTGTTTTTAATACTCTCTTGTATGTGAATATCTGTTCCTCAAAAGTATTATGAGAATTAGATATTCTATTTATTTTGCATCTATGAAAGTAGCTTGATAATTATAACAAGAAATGCTGCCTCAAAATCTTCTCATATAAAAAGCAAAACACCCCAGGAAAGTTTTAGATAATAGTTTTCCAATCCCAATTCCATCAAATTCTATTAGGACGTCTTTAATATAAGAAACTGCCTGGCATCATGGTGAAGAATGCAGTCTCTCCAACCAGCCTCTCCCAGTTTCAGTTTGGGGCACCTCCACTTAATAGCCGTATAATCTTGAGTAGGTCTCTTAATTTCTCTGTGCCTCAGTATCTTCATCTGAAAAATGGGGATAATAATATTAACTATAGTAATCTCCTAAGATTCTTATGAGGATTAATTCTGTAATATTTGTAAAGTACTTAGAACAGATTCTGGTCCCTATTCAGCACAACATAAGCATTCATTATTGCCTGATTTTAAATGTTCATTAAATAAAATAAATACAAACAAAATACAGAGCTTGTATGCTTTATCAAGATGTTGAATGGCTTGTCTTTTTGCGAGATGGAGAGAGCTTTACTGAAATAAGAACTCAATTCTAACTGTCTGTCACATTTCCCCAGTCGCATGTATGTAACAGAATATCATCAAACTGAACACCTTATGTCTTGAAGTGAATTCATGACACTTCTCCCTAACCTGCCCCTTCTCTTCACCTCCTTGACATAGGCTTGAAATATTACCTTCAGGTTTGACTTCTCCCTCTCCCTGTCTGACATATTTATTTGGTTTCAAAATCTTATTTCTGGAAATCTCCCTCTGATCTATTCCCTCTTATTCATTCTCATAGCAGCCTACACAGTGATGCCAAAATATCTTCCCAAATACCTGCTCCACTGTGGTCATTTCCCCACTCAGGATCTTTAACAGCTCCCCATTGCTCAAAAAGCAATGCCCTGAGCCTGTCATTAGGGACTCATCACTGCACAAATCCAGCCCACACTCCATCCCTATTTCCAAAGCTCATTTTCCCAACAGCCTGTTTTCCAGGGCTACCACTACATGGTATGCCTGGTATGGTCCCTTTTAAATCTGTTTTCCCGCCTTAACTATTACTGATGCCCCTTTTCACTTGCAAAGTTCCCCTATTTGGACAATAAATTATGTGGTCACCCTATTGTTATCCCTTTAGCCAAAACATGTATCCTGTGATTCCCTACCTCTTCTCCCTGTTCCTTTCATCTGGAATGCCCTTCCCTGCATCTATGCTTATCCAAATCTTGTTTTTTTAAAGACCAGTTCATATGTTGCTTCCTCCACTCTGTAATCTCCCAGGACTCTTCTTACCCACTCTCTTGCCACCTAACACTTTCTACTTTGTAACATGATTATTGGTGTACTAGTGTAGCTCCTCTTCCAGACTGAGGTCCTTGAAGAAAGAAGCCTTGTCTGTTTAGCACAGTGTTTCCTGAAACATCAAACACAAGGTCTTCTATGCCTGTGAAATAACAGAGATCAGTTCCCGAGTGCTTCCTATGCACCAAGTACTGTGTGTTTGATGTACATACACTGTACATCCCATCTGTATCTGTTTCCTCATTTAATCCTAACAATAGTCCTGAAAGGTACCATGTCTCTGTTTACTAATTTAGAAATTAAGGCTCGAGGTAATGATTTGTTCCAGATCACAGAGACAGTAAGTCTCAGTGCAAATATTTGAACCCAAATTTCTCTGACTTCAAAGAGCATGCTATTAACCTTTTCATTCCAGGAGGCTGGTTCTCAAACTTCAGCATGCAAAACAGTCAGTCACCTGGAAGACTTGCTAAAACATATGGCTGCTTTCGGATTCAGTAAGTCTGGGTCGAGCCTGAGCTTTGCAGGACATTTGGTCCATGCCAAAACGTCTTTGAAATTTGGTTCCATTTGAGATATTTGGTCCATGCCAAAAGGTCCTCGATATTTGTTCCCATCCAAAACATCCAGTGAGACATTTGGTCCATGATTCCTGAAATAATAACAAACACTTAACTTTGTTAAAATTGTCCTTACATTATTTTTATTGTAATTCATGATGAATTTTGAATTTCACATTTATTCTTATTCTTCCTCGTCATGAAGTTCTGCATTATTTGCCCTGTAATCACCATTCGGTACTGATATATAAACATTCCAAGGTTCTGGTGGAAATCTTGGAGCTTCTGGTCTTCTGCCTCTGCCGAGCCTTCCACTGACACACACACTCTTTCAGTATAATCCATTAAGTCATCTAAATTTTCTTTTGCATTCTCCACAATGTCCTCAAAAGTTTCATTTACATCTTTCAAAGGCACAGATGATGCACAGTTACAGGTGTTGCTTTTCGTTGTTGCATACGCAAATGTTAGACCCAAAGAAGATATTTTTCACGATTGTGAAAAGTGAAACGAGCATCCCTTCACTTGTGCGTTTGATAAGAGTAGTCAAATTGCTCTCATATATGCAGTCTTGAAATCCATCATGCACAATGAAGGGTTAATGTCAAGATTTCTGTGCAAATGCAAGTGCTTTCTTACATGTATATATAATCTCATACATAAGATAAGATACATATATCTGTAAGTGTCTTCTTGCCTTTTCACTATTGTTGCATCAATCAATACATAGTGTAACCCAGTACTACACTGTACATAGTAAATAATTGAGTGAACAATGTTGGTGCTGTCTTGAAGGGGCTACCATATTGTGATAGTGGCACTTAAATAGCAAATATTATAAGTTGTGTAAATAGAATTCTTTCATCATCTTGAGCACTGGAATTGTGCATAAGAAATGATTCTCTGTACCTGGTCACTTTATACTCCTCTGGAATATCAATTCTGTGCAGTGAAGTTGGGTTTGGAAGTCAGTGTGTGTTTTGCTTCACGAATTTGCATGTCATCCTTGCACAGGGGCCATGCTAATCTTCTCTGTATCGTTCCAATTTTAGTATATGTGCTGCTGAAGTGAGCATGTCAGTGTCTGTTTTGAATTCTACTTATTTGCCTGTTTAATGAGTTTCTGGTAGCATTAATAGGATCTCTTCATCATGAATATCATGGAGAGTTCTTCAAAGTATCTGTGATGGTGCTGCATTTGGTTCTTCTCCTTGGTGTTATTTTTATCTACTCAGGGTGTTCCTCGCTTCCCCTTCAACACCAACATGGTGCTGGTGTTTTCCTCTCCCATCAGGAATGATTATATTATCCAGATCCTGACCAGCTCTAAGTCAGGTGTTGTAGAGTCTCTTCTCTTCACAGTGCCGGTACCTTTTACTCCTATCTCTGTTAAAGCAGTGGAAATGATAACAAAAGCCATCATTATGTAGCATTGGCTTTTCTGAGTATAATATTTCTGCCATATTCTGCTGAGAGTTTTAAAATAAAAATGCCATATTGCCAAGCAACAGAAGGTTTTTTGTTCTCCTTTGGAGACTTCTAACCAGTGGTGCCTGGTTTAACAGTAGGGAATCCTCACTCTAATGTCTTATGAATTTGACACCTGGCTCAGCCACTAGTTAGGCACCAGCATAGGGTGTGGTGGTCTACCGCAATTAGTGGGTAAGTGTGGAATCACACCCACTAAAACCTCTCCAAACAGTGGCAGACGCTTCTTGCCATCTACCAAGATTGTACCTCTATATGACTTTGATTCAAGGGAAACATTGCCTATTAGTCTTAGGCCAGGGGATAGTTGTTGCAGGGTTAGTTGTATGCCTGATACCCACCTCATGGTGGCCATTACACCTGAGCCCTGTGTGGTAGGAGAGCCACACCCACTCTCATTCCTTATGAACAAGTGAGACATCAAATATTTACATCAACATCTTTGATCCCCATTTTACACGGTGGCTTGACCAAGCCCTTCTTTTCAAACTCATCCTTATGGAATGAGCCAGCCACATCCAACCCAATGCCAGTGACCTATTAATGCATCACACACCACGAGATCCCACCCTTGACTTGTCCTCTGCATTTCTAACTGTAGGACTCTTCCTCAGTGCACATAGTGAATATAAATCCTTCTCTTCTGCAAAATCTGAACCTTGACCCATCTACCTAATCCCATGTGCCATTACCAGCTAGGCTACTGAGGCAAGAAGGATTTTTGCTGGTAAAACAGCCACAACACAATTATTGGATCAATAAAACGTGGTAGTATTTTTTATGTATTAATTCTATAAACCAAAATTATAAACAAACATTACAGGCTATTTCAACCCAAAGACATTTTCTAAGCATGAACATTTTTTAAAGGAACAAATATCAAGGACCATTTGTCATGGACCAAATAAGCTCATGTTTTTGAGAGGAACAACTGTCAAGGACCTTTTGGTGTTGACCAAATGTCTCAGTGCATGTTTTGAACAGGACCAGGTATCCACTAATCGAGCCCAAGAATTACATTGCTAACAAGCTCCCAGCGGGTACTAATGTTGCTGGTCCAGGAAGCACATTTTGAGAACCACTACATAAGCATAGTTATTCATCAATGAATAAATGGACACAGGATGGATCATTTGATTTAAAGTTTCATAAGTCTGTTCTGTACTTTCTATATCTGGTACATTCGTATATTCAGTTATAATTCATAAAAGATTAGAGTTAAAATTGATTTTTATTTTTAATACCAGTTTTAGCTGTCTCAAAGTATTGTTTAAATTTGAATTTGGGCTGGTTTTTTTCTATTTTTTTTTAACCAAGGAAGGATAGAACTATTTTTATTTATCTTTTTCTTTTCATTTCCTTTCATATGTTAAAATAAAACCAATATAAATTGGTTTATAGACCTCTCCCCTCTCCCTCCAAGGTTACTTTATCTTCTCTCTCCTCCTGTGTATATGTTGAACACACAATAGGTATATAATCCACAGTAGGTCATTAGGTTTTATTTTGAGTATGAATTATTTCTCCAAACCTAAATGTATTCTAAAAGGATTATTAATAAGCCTGAGAAGAGAGAAAGCTATCTTGTGATTTTTATATGGTGAGATATTCCCTAAGGAGCATGATTAAAGCAAATTTCCTTTTTTCTGCTCTTTTTCACCTCTTAACAAAATAAACCATGATAGGAATTCAGCTATTATTTCAAAGTAGAGAGTGGAGCCCTTTCACCACTGAACATGTTGCATCCTACTGATAAAAGGTACAGCTGGAGCTGAAGGCAGTGTGCTTGCCCTTTCTCTAGTCCTCTTGAAGCCTAAAAATGGTACCAGGCCTTAATGCACAGGCAGATCTCAGAGATATTGCGAGTTCTGTTCCATTCAGCTGCAATAAAGTGAACATTGCAGTAAAGTGAGTCACATGAGTATTTTTGGTTTCCCAGTGCATATAAAGGTTAAGGTTATACTATACTGTAGTTTATTAAGTGTGCAATAACATTGTGCTTAAAAAATATGTACATACCTTAACCAAAAACTACTTTATCTCTAAAAAATGCTTTCCATCATCAGAGCTTTCAGCAAATTGTAGTAATAACATCAAAGATCACTGATTACAGATCACCATAACAAATATTATAACAATGAAAAAGTTTGAAACATTGTGAGAATTACCAAAATGTGACACAGAGACATGAATGGATACAGATACAGATACAGAGCAGATACAGAATGGACCTGCATTGTGCTAACCACCGGACCTTGCACAGAACTCCTAATAACAGCATTAAGCAACACAGTTTTAAAGAAGGATCTGATATACATTCTGTAATGTATCTCTTTATTATTTATCTCTGACAGTGGAATCTCAGAAATGTTAAATAACTTGCCCAGTGTTATGAAGCTAGAACGTTTCCGATCCATGCATAGAACTCAGGCCTTCCAGCCCAGATCAAATACTATCTCCACTTCCCCACACTGCTGGGGAGTTTTAGTAACTATTTGTTAACTGAATACATGGAATTGTACCAGAACGACCCCCCCCCCTACAAACTCTACCCGCCAACACACACATCAATACGTGTGTACCTTCTGTTGTATTGTATTCTGATGTGCCTAAGCTGTTCAAGCTGCAGGGTAGCTCCACAGCTGTAGATGGAGCTAGAATAACCTGTAAGGGAGCAAATATTTGGGGAAGAGGGTTTTTCAGAATGATGTTAAACAGTCGAAATAGAATCTTCACTTTCTTGGGTAAAGACTTTTAGGAGCACAGGAAAATTTAGGTTCAGTCTCTGTTTGATGGTTACTAAACGACTCTTCTTGAATCCCCATCTGATACCAAGAGCTGAAAAAGCAAACTCAGTCTTGTAAATCAGTCTGGTAAATTGTAGCTTCCTTCTCTTTTCTGTTTCCCTTTTCAAGGCTTTAGGAAAGTTGTGGTTAGAGGGTCTAGCCTGATCTTTGTTGTGCAGTAGAAAATTAGGGAAATGTCATTGCAAGTCCCTGTACCTGCCACTGTTGTTCCTGGGGGGCTGTGCCCTGAAGACACGAGTGACAGTGGAGGCAGGGATGAACCACCCGGGGATACAATGTCCCACGTGGAGATTCTCAGTGACTGCTAGCCTTGGAGTGACAGCGGGTTTTCTTTCAAAAAGGGCTATGTAACGGAAAAGTGAACAAGTAGAAAACTATAATACACCATACAAAAGCAAAATTTCAAAAAGACAAAACATTCTCTAAAATAGGGTAAATCCTGAATGTTAGACCGGCTGGCTGTTTTGTAAGAATGATCTTCTTTCCAGGTCATTCTTTAATTCATTTTTTATTATTTTATGTTTTACCAACAATAAAAATTAGGAGGAAATGTAGCACTTACAGCAGCTACCCTAATTCCAGGGAAAATGAGCATTTCATTATCTGATTCCACTTTAGGATAGACCAGTGGTGGGTCTCCACTGACTCCAGTTTTTAAGGAGGAAGAGAGGAGAGTCTCATCCTTCTGCTCTGCCCAAATTTCATGCTAATTAAAGTATTTATCAAGCAATTAATATATCCGAGTGCTGTGCAAGGCTCTGAAGACAAAATTTTGAATAAGATCATCATTGCCCTTTTCTTCATAGAATTTATAGTGTGGTAGGGGAGACAGACATTAACCAAGCAATGAGAATGCAGTCTAGTGCTAGGATAGAGGCTCTAAAGGGTTTTGTGGAGGCACACAGCAGGGATGCCTGATTCTGTCTGGTGGGTCAGGATAGGATTCATAGAGATATTATGACTTAAGCAGAAGATTGTGAGTGCATAGTTAGTAGCCAGGTAAAAAGGAGGAGAGAACAGGGGTCCAACAGAGGTGTAGGATGTGTGGAAAGCCCAGAAGGGGGTGAGAAAGGAATAGCACAGCCAAAGAAATGGAAGGACTTTGACTGGAGCACTAAGTTTTTCTACCACAAGCTGTGCGAGTAGCTAGTGGTAACTTAGCTAGTTAGGTAACAGAGAAGTAGGTTCACAGAACATTGCTCCAGTAGTAACTGTGCTCAGATATGTTCAACTCTTAGAAAGTAAGGAGATTTCAACATTCAGATAATGTTGTAGGTAGTTTTTACTATACTTGTTTATTTATTTTGCGTATGAGTTTTGCTCTTTTTAACCTCTTAAGCAAGGTGATGTGAATACTAGTAATGCCTCACAGTTCTTAATTAAGCACTGGTTTATTTTCTTAGTCACATTTAAAAACTGAAAATGACAAATACCTAAGA
The DNA here is from genome assembly GCF_048564905.1 of Vicugna pacos. NCBI lineage: Eukaryota > Metazoa > Chordata > Mammalia > Artiodactyla > Camelidae > Vicugna > Vicugna pacos. Next base: position 57,959,574 of record NC_132993.1, read on the forward strand.
GTACATCTAACCAAAGACATTCAAGACTACTTTACTAAAACCATAAAGCATTGCTTAGAAAAATTAAAGCAGACTTAAGTCAAGGGAGGAATAAGAGATACCATGTTTATGAATTGGAATATTCCACTTTGTTATGATGTCAGTACTCTCCAAACTGATCTACAGATTAAATGCAACACCAGTCACCATCCCAAAAGGAAATTCACGGAATGATTGTATATAACATATATATAAATACAAAAGAAATAAAATAGCCAAGGTGATCTTAAAAACAAGAAAAAAGCTGGAAGACTTACATTTCTAGATATTAAGACTTATAAAGCTACAGTAATTAAGACAGGGTGGTTGGTTTTGACTAAAGACTAACTTAGTAGACCAGTAGGAAAAATGCACACGTATAAATTTATCTGATTTATGTCGAAAGCATTACTGCAATTCATTGGAAGAAATAATGGATTTTTAAATAATGGTTGCTGGGTCAGTTGGATATCCATATAGAAAATAATAAACCTGACCCCTACATCATATCATACACAAAAATTAATGAGAGACATTATAGACTTGAAGTTATAAAAATAAAATAATAAAATTTTTAGAACAAAACTTTGGTGAATACCTGAATGTCCTTGGGACAGGCAAAGAGATCTTAAATAGGATGCAGAAAATACTTCACCATAAAAGAAAATAATAAATTGCACCTCATCAAAATTAAGAAAGTCTATGCATTAAAAGACATCATTGAGGATAAATAAATAAAAACTACAGACTGAAGAAGATATTTGCAATACATATATCCAGCAAGGGACATGTATCCAGAATATCTAAAGAACTTATACAAATCAAAAAAGAAAAAAATACTGACCACCTTGTTGAAAATGGGCAAACATCTGAACGAGGACTTGGCAAAAGAAAATATCAAAAATTGCCAATATGAGTTAGCCATAAAAAAGAATGAAATAATACGCTTTGTAGCAATATATATGGACCTAGAGATTATCATACTAAGGTGAAGTAAGTCAGACAGAGAAAGACAAATATATGATATCACTTATATGTAGAATCTAAAAAAATGGCACAAATGAATTTATTTACAAAACAGAAAGAGACTCACAGGCATAGAAAACAAACTTATGATTACCAAAGGGGAAAGATGAGGAGGGATAAATTGGGAGTTTGGAATTAGCGGACACAAACTACTATATACAGACTAGATAAACAACAAGGTCCTGTGGTGTACCACAGGCAGCTATATTCAATAGCTTATAATAACCTATAATGAAAAAGAATATATATATATATATATATATAACTGAGTCACTATGCTGTACATCAGAAACTAACACAACATTATAAATCAACTATACTTCACTGTTTTAAAAAGTTCAGAAATGTAATGGCCAAGAAAAAAAATTGCCAATATGAATACGCAAAGACACTTACATTATTAGCCATCAGGAAAATGAAAATTAAAGCCCACCAAATAGCTAAAATTAACAGGACTGACAGTCAGAAATATTAATGAGAATATGGAGCAAGTGGAACTATTATACATGGTGGTGGACATGTAAACTGATGGAAACACTTTGGAAAACAGGTTGGCATTATCTACTAAAAATAATATACTTCTTGGCTAATACCCAAGGGAAATGAATGTTCATGTAAAACACAGGTACAAGAATGTTCATATCAGTGTTATTCATAATAGCCCCAAAGTAAAAACAAACCAAATGTCCATCAACAGTAGTATGGATAAATTAATTGTGGTATTATTCATTCACCAGGACACTGTAGAGCAATGAAAAAGAATGAACCATCACATTGCAATAATATGGCTCTTGAGCATGATGTTGAGTGAAAGAAACCAGGCATCACAGAGTATGTAGTACATGCTTTCATTCATGTCAAGTTCAAAATCAGGCAAAACTAATCCATGGTGATAGAAGTCAGAATATTCTATTTTTGAGGAGGCATTGACCAAAGTGGAACACAAAGGAGCCTATTGGAGCACTGAAAATGTTTTGTATATTGTCCTGTGTGGTGCTTATATGGGTACGTACATATTTTAGAGTGTTTGGAGCTATCGGCTTCATATTTAGCGCTTTCAGCTATACTTCAATAAGATGTTTTTTTTAAAACGCTCAAAGTAAGGAGTTTGTGGAAAGGAGGGTGGAAGAGAAGTATAGCATATCTGACAGAAAGCACAGACTAAAATAAATTTTAGTGACACAATTATTTAGAAGCACTTTATAAAGAAAAGGATCATTTTAATGAGTTGGTATCTTATTTGTTTACAAATCCAATTTCTAATTGGATTTTCTAATTTCCTCACCATTTTGAGCATATATCTTCCAGCCCTAAATATCAAGAGATCTCTTCTATATAAAAATGTGAAAAACGACTTTCTCCCTTTCCTAGGAAACTATGATAAGTATTTGGAAGCTAGTTTGGGGAACTTGGGCTAACAGCGTCAGAAGTTCACCAGAGTCACCTAGGACTTCTCAGTTATAATGACAAAAGAAATGCTGTGGAATTTTCCAGCAGTTTCACCGTTTTCAGATTCACCCCACCACACTCAGCCCCACCCACCATGGTTGCTCTACAACACTTCTTTAAAAATTTAGTGGCATTAAAATGAATGTTTGAATTTAGTAATCACCTGATATTATTGATGACATTCTTGGTGATGATCAAAGTAGTAATGGAAATAACAGATCTGTGGATGGCTGATAATGGTCTACGGGACTGGTAGGCTCTAATTTACTTCCAACAGTATATCTAGCATCTTGTCATTTAACTAGCATTCTATTAAAGCCATGCCTGTACTAGGTAGAAGAGGCTAGGCTAGGCTGTGGTACAGAGAGACATCCCAAAATTGCACAATTCCATGTGCTTAAACTGGTAGAAGTTTTGTTTTGTTTTGTTTGCTTTTGCTCACCAAATAGTCCTGGGCAAGGGTCCAGGTTGGTGGAATGGCTCTCCTCCAAGAAGTCGTCTAGAGACCAGGCTGACAGCAGCTTTGCAGCCCTTAAACATGCCTCTAGTTTTCCTGAGATGTGGACATCCCAGTCACCCTGAAAGGAGGCACAGCATGCAGGGGTGGATGTAGAAGGGCTTTACAGGCTAAGCCTGGAAAGGGCGCGTGTTACTTGTGTTCACGTTCCGCTGGAGAGAACTTTGTCCCGTGGCTATGCTTGTCTTCAGGGGAGACTGGAAACTCTAGAAGGGCACGTGGATTTTGATGGACAGCTAGCAGCCTCAGCCACAAGAGCACTGGCAAACTGAAAATCTGAAATGTTCTCAGGCCTATAACAACAAAAGGAATCATCACTGACACAAAATGTTAATAGATTGGCTGTGTGCAAAGAACACAAAACCCAGGTTTTCCAGAACAGCTAATCTAGGGAAAATTGGAATGAGGTGATTTCTAGCAGGAAGGAGGCAGGAAGTGCTCAACACAGATAATGTTTTAAAGGTTGAGAGTAATGGGAAACTGAAGGAACTGGACCAGCTTCCTTCTTGGCACACTATTACTATGACAGTGTCTTCTTAAACACACACGCACCCCAACTGAGAGAATGGACCATAAAAGTAGAAACTACAGACCCTAAACTACAGAAACTAAGGCATGTGATGGTATATATGACTATGCACCAGGTTAAAAACTATTTATTTTACTAGCATTTTTAGCTCCTACTATCATTACCAGGGTAACAAAATCAAGATACGGTCCTTGCTACAAGCTCCCCAGAGAATGTAGAACAAGATAGCCAATTAAAATGACAGCGACCATACAACGTGATAAGTGTCATGTGAGATAATAGAGATATATAAATAATAAGGTGCCGTGGGGGCCCAAAAGAAAAGCATCTAAATTCTGATTTGGGGGTGGAAGTGTGCTTCCTAGGAGAGGTGGCACAGGCTGAATTTTGAAGGGCCAAGAAAGGAGAGGAAATATGACATCCTAATGGGAAGAGCATATGAAAAGGAAGAGAATGAAACCTTATGAGTTAAGAGATCATGCTAGAAGAAAGGAACAAGTTGGAAGATTTGCTGGAGAAAAGAATGAGAGAGGCCGAAAATGAAAGCAGAAAAGTGGGCCAGGGGCAGATCACAAAGGATGTGTGTGCAGGTGTTGCAGCCAGGATTCACCCTCAATGTTCTGAGGAACCGGTGAAGGTGTTGGTGTGCATGAGTTGATCTCTCTTGGTACCCCTGAACACTCAGGTCCACCAGGTTCAGGAGCAGCAAAGTGGACCCATAAAGGGAAAGGCTTGATCTCGTTTCCCATGCAGGACCCATGACAGAGTGAATTAACACAACTCCTTCAACAAGATGACTTTCAGCGAATCAGTTCACTGGTTAATTGAGGAGCTGATTTGTGTTTGTGAGTTATGATCACTTACAGTGAATGACCATCAATAAGCATAATAAAAACATACCGTAACGTGAAATACAAGCACTTTTAGCTTGGGCAGCCAAGAGACACGGGCAAACTTGCCAGTCTTTTCTGCAGCACGTAGACATGAGTAAATGATTCAGAAAAGAGTAGTAAAAAGAAAGGGAATAATGACATATGTTTAAAACCATGATCAAGGGCAACAGGATAAGGAGACAGTACTATTGCCTTTGATTGTCTCCTGAAATGTGTGCCTCTCAGATTAGAGAGAAATTGATAAAGTGGGTGCCCTGAGCTCAGTCTTGTGACCCAAGTTAATAATTCCACTAATGACCTGAAAGAGGAAGTGAACCTAGTCGGTTAAATTTTCTGATGACAGAATTGCTTTCTTAAGTTAAAAACAGAAAACAAAACAAAACAAAAAAATCACCAGCGGAGCAAACATTAAGAGTTTTGGGGCAGTGTGATAGCTAACTAAATTAATCAGAACTGTACCTGTGTATTAGAAATACAGGCTTGTGAATCATTTTTACTATTTATTTCAATTTGCCAAGGGCCTGAGACTAGAAGACCTTTTACTCTTTGATCCTCCATGAGTGGATATATTCCGTAGGGAGTAATTATTTGTATTTTAAAACAAGAAGCCAGTCACAAACTTTCAACATGTTAGAATATTTTCATGTAATGGGTTGACACGGTGACAAGGAAGAAGAGTAGTAGGCGAAGGGCTGACATCCGCATTCTGGTTAATACACAGTTAACCTCGCTGGTGCGAGGTGTGCTACAATTGGGAAGGCAAAGTGTTTCGGTGAAACGAGCATGGACTTTCACATCCTGCCCCTCCCCTGCCAGTCGAGTAAGCTTGGGCAGGTTGCCTAATGGTTCTGAAAATCAGTTTCCTTCTCTGTGAAGTAGAAAACAAAATTATGGTGTAGGAGTGTTGTGAGAATCCAGTGAGAGTATGTACGTGAGTATGTTATATCTAATCAGCAAATGGGGTGCCAAGTGGCTGAGGAGGAGGGACAGGGTCTGGGAAAGTCTAACAGTAATTCAGCAAACAGAATGCTTTGTACTCTCGAAGAGCCATATTACGTAGTGGGAGGGCAGGGCCTGTTTGGTTCACTCCTCCGGCATACTCTTTTTATTCGTCCAGTGTTTTGTATACCTGCTACCTGGAGGCATGTAGCCTTAGCCTTATAAAATCAAATAGTGTCCTTCTACCCTCATGAAGCTTATAGTCCAGAGTGTAGGTGGGCATACCTGGGAGCAGGTGGCACATACCATAGTTTTGTGCCCTGAGCTAGTTTGTAAAGTGCCTTGGTTACAGTACAGAGGGAGCTGCTAACTCAGCTGAGGAGCATTACAGGAAAAGGTTCTCAAAGGAGGAGACCTTTGGGTGGAAACGTAAAAGGTGAGTCAGAGTTACCATGTGGACAACAAGGGCATGGGGGCTTTCCAGGCAGAGGAAACGTGCGGAAGTGTAAAGGTGGGTTTGGCCTGGTGAAGCTGGAGGTTGGCAGCTCAGTGTGCCCAGGGCATGTGGTACCTGGGAGGTGATGGGGGAGAGGAGGCGGATGGGCTGCAGACAGACACGCAGAGAGGGGTTGGGTGTGGAGCTGGTATTTTATACGAGAAGAGACAACATCCTACCCAGGCAAGGTCCTGGCCTTTCTACTTACTGGCTGTTTGGTTTTAAGCAAATTACTTTGTACCTCAGTTTTTTCTTCTATGCAAATAAGGATAATTTTACCTACTTTGAAGAACTGCAGTGTGACGCATTTGTAAAACCCTGCCCTCCAGAAGTGTTCACTCCTTTTTCTTCTCACTCAACTTAGAACACATGATTAGGTGAAATGAATGAAGGGGAATTAAAACTCCCTTTCCTGGAAACTCAAGAGAGTGGACTGTGGTATGCTCCCCTGCTCCTCCTGAATCATCATTGAGAAATTATTTGATGAAGGTGTTCATCCAGTGCAATACTTTATCCATTCCTAGAAAATTGCCCTGAGGCATTAGCATGCTCCACTCTCCTAGATGACTTTCACACTCGTGTTCAGTACATGTTATAAACCTGGACTTCTTGAAGAGCAGAGTAGGGAAGAAATTGGGGTTTATTGTTTTAATTAGTATCTGGAAATAAGCATGTGAATGGAAGTTACATGCCATGTTCGAGTAAATGAGTTGAGATTATGTCATCTGCACGTGTGCCTGTCCTGATTACACGATGGATCCCAAATCATTGTCTTGAATAAACAGTTTTATTATCGTGTGAGGGGAATGCTAGGTGAAAGATTCCGTTTTATCTATAATTTCGGGAGTAATATAGTTGAAAAATTGTCAACTAATTTTATCAACCTTAAAATGATCACTGCTTATATATTATTACCAAATTGTTAAAGTTCAAAATGCATGCTTAAGAGGAAGTGAAGTACTGTGACAACTCCATCTTTCTAGTTTTTGGCAAAATACTGATTATTAACCATCATAGCTACAGCATTACACATGTACAGATCTTTCCCTGGGCCAGTGATACGTGGTACAGTCCCCTCTCATGGCACTGGGCAAGGGGAGCAGCTGCAGCTCCCAGTCAGCCACACCATCACAAGGGTGCACAACCTGTACACATACAGCCACTTTGTTTTTCAATTCCAGTACCATATTCAGTGGATTACTTGAGATAGTCAGCACTTTTTACCAAGTAGGCTTTGAGTTAGATGATTTTGCCCAACTGTCGGCTAATGTTAAGTGTTGAGCATGTTTAAGGTAGGCGAGGGTAAGTTACATTGTTCCATAGGTTAAGGTGTATCAAATACATCAAAAGGTATCTGAAGTGGCTATATTAATATTAGACAAAGTAGTCTTCAGAAGAGGACTTTTAACAGAAATAAATACAATCTTGACTAAATGTGATTACCTGAGGAATGGAGATCAATTTAAAATCAGTCAATGTAATTTACTAGGTGAATAGACCAAAAGCAAACTGTAGAATCATCTCAACGGATCCAGAAAAAGCGTTTGATAACATTAAATATCCATTCCTGATAATAATTCTCAGCAAAAAGGGAGCAGAAGAGAACATTTTCAACTGATAATGGGCATATATGAAAAACATACAGCTAACATCATACTTAATTGTGAAAGACTAAACACTTCCCCCCTAAGATCAGGAATAAGGCAAGTATTTTGCTCACAACCAACTTGCAGTCAATATTGTCCTATTCAGTACAATAAAGCAGGGAAAGTAAATAAAGGCATACAAATTAGGAAGAAGTAAAGCTATCTGTATTCTCAGACAACATGATATATGTAGAGATCTATCTACATAGATATGTTTATAGAGAGGAAAAATCCAAAAGAATCTCCCCCAAAAAGATTTTAAAACTAATTGAATTTAACAAAGTCACAGGATACAAAATCAAATTATAAAAATTAATCATATTTCTAGTAATGAACAATTAGAACTTGAAATTTATAAAAATTATAATAGCATCAAAAATGTGAAATACTTGCAGTAAATTTAACAAAACATGTGCAAGACCTGTGCACTAACATCTAAAAACCTAAAAGCTAAGAGAATTTCAGAGACCCAGTAAATGAAAAGACAGATGTTCATCTGTCTGAAGACATTGTTAAATCAATTTCCAGTAAATCTGTAGCTTCGGTGCAATACTAATCATCATCCTGAAGACTTTTTTGAAGAAATTGTCAAGCTAGCCCTAAGATATGTATAGGAATATGAAGAATCTGGAATAACTAAAACAATTCTGAAAAAATAATCATAGGACAGACACTGCCTGACCCTAAAGACTCATTATAACGCTATAGTAATCAAGACAGTATGGTAATTGGTATAAGGATAGACACATAGATCAAAATAACAGAATAGGAAGTCCAGAAACAGACCCACACATATGATGGCTTGTTGGTTTTTGCCAAAAGTGCCAACCAGGGCAGTGCAATGGGCAGTTGGACAGTTTTTCAACAAATGGTGCTGGAACAATTGGATATCCACATGTGGGGAAAACAAAATCCACCTACACCTCTACCTCACACCTACACAAAAAGTAACTTGAAGTGTATCATAACTCTAAATGTAATTGCCAAATGCATAATATTTCTAGAAGAAAAAGCACAGGAAAATGTCGTTGTGACCTTGGGTTAGGGAATGTTTTGGTAAGGCACACAAAAAAATAGAAACTGAAAAGGAAATGTTGGTAAATTAGGTGTCATCAAAATTTGAAATGTTTTCAAAAGCCACTTTCAAGAAAATTAAAGGCAAATTTCAGGTAAAAAACAATAAAATGTTTTCAAATTTATGTCTGGTAATAGATTTATATTATCCATATGGAGAACTCATAACTCAGTAATAAGAAGAAAAACCTAATTTTTTAAAAATAGATAAAAGATTTGAATAAGCACATTACTCAGGATAAATAAATGGCAAAGACATAAAAATAACTTCATCTTTAGTCCTTAGAGAAATGCAAATTAAAATCATGATAACTATGACTGCATATCCACTAGAATGGCTGGAACTTTAAAAGAGTGAAAATACCAAGTGTTAATGAGGATATGGAGCAAACGGAACTTGGATTCATTTTTGGTAGGAATGCAAGTCATATAGTTACTCTGGAGAACAGTTTGCTGGTTTCTTATAAAATTGAACATGCAGTTATTGTATGACCCAGCAATCCTACTCCTAGATATTTGCCCAAGAGGAATTAAAAACATGTCCACACAAAGCCTTATGCGCAAATGTTTTATTCAAAATGGCCTAAAATTGGAAACAACCCAAATGAGTATACAAGTTGCACTGTATCTATACAATTAATTACTACTCAGAAATAAGAAAGAATACACTGCTAATAGATGCAACAACATCAATCTCAAAGTAGTTATGCTGAGCAAAAGAATCCAGCCATATAAAAACTAGACTACATTGAGAGGAAACTCTAAAAAAGACTAATCTATAGTGACAGAAAGCAGATTAGTAGTTGACGGGGGTTAGGACTTGAGGAAAGTTTGACTGCAGTGGGAACTTTAAAGAGTGATAGGCATGTCCAATATCATGATTCAGGGGGTAGTTGTACGGTTGTATACATTGGTCCAAGAATTCATCCAGTTATGCGCCTAAAATTAAATTGTACCTCATAAATAAATCTGATTTAAAGTGATGATGATGGTGGTGCTGGTGGTGGTGATGACAGTGGTGGCATCAGCTTCCAGGCACAGAATGAGACAGACACCCTCTCTGCATACTTTTTCCTCTGGAAAACAGGGAATCCACTGACCACAGCACACCTCAGGGAATTTGATGGGCTGATTTCTTTCCACTTTGTTGGGGAGCCTGAGCTAAAGAGCCTTGGCAAGATTTCTGATAGAAGCGCTGTTCAGGCTGTATGGCTTGGGGTCTCCTTATGGCTATACCTAAATTGATAAAGCCAACATTGTGGACCAGGGATTCCGGAAATGATATCTGCACCTGCTGTGCATGTCTCAGACTCCAAAGCCTGGGAGTTACATGGTCAGTGGTGGGCCAATTACCCTGTGTCCCATGGTTTACTGTAAACAGCATCAGTTAGAGAACCAAACATCCCTGAGTTTGAATCTAACTTTTATATATTAGATAAGAAGGTAGGTTGTGATTTCCTCTTCTATAAAATAGGTATTTCCCTCCCCTAAAAAATGTATGACATATAGTAGGTGGTGGTATATGGTGTACGGGAAGGGTTTGTGTTTATATAAATTTTCGAAACACTGGAATAATCAACGTTTAAAAAGGATTCTCCTCATAGAACCTCTAAGAGCCTTTCATATGAATTTCCAAGAAGGTAACAGTGAGCATCCTGTATTAGTGCTTGGTTCCACATAACAGAAACTCATCTTGAATTCACTGAGGCAAAGAGAAGATGTTATTAGAAACCTCGTGTAACCATGGGAAGGGCAGCGGGATTGAGGAATTTGAGTGCTACCAGCACTCTCTGTCTCTTCAATGCTTTTCTCTGTCTGTCACCCTTATTCTCTCAGACCAATTTTCTTCACACCACAGGAAACTCAAATGCTTTAGTGCTTTAGCCACTAGAAAAGGATTGAGACTTATTCTATTTCCAAGTTCAAAAGTCCCAAGGAAAGGCTCTGATTCATCCAGCTTGAACCAAGTGCCTTTCCCTGAATCAGGCAACCACGGTGCCTTGCTGTTGACTCAGCTTGGGTTAAGAGGCTCATACCTGAGCCAGTCAGTACAAGTGGAGGGGTGGTCTGTAAAAGAGAATACCAATCCTGCGATAATGATGTTTTTATGCAGGTTGAATTGTAACAAGGGTACCATCTACTGAGGGAGAGTAATAACAGAGGAGGCTTGGGGGAGATGGGGTAGGGGAGACATGAAAATTCTCTGTATGCTCTAAGAAATTAAGCCTACTTTTAAAAATACAGTTAATTTTACTATATGTAAGTTACACCTAAATAAATCTCCCTTAAAAAAAAAAAGAGAGAGAGAGAGAATACCAGCCCCCATTTAAGCCACATTATTAGAACAAAGAGAAGGAACATTTCTCAAAATGGAGTGAGGATTTTGTTAAGGGAAGACCAAAAATAAACAGCTCCTAAAGTCTCCACGTGGCTGCCCCCACATGTGGTGCACACACAGTCACTTGCATGTGCTTCTGTGCATAATACAATGTCAAAATTGCTCCTGCCACCAGTGGATATGTATATGATAAATCAGGTCCAATAAAGTGACTGAGCAAGCTGTTTGATTATCTGATTTTCTAGAGGTCTTCGTTCATTGGCCTCAGAAAAAAGATCTTTTAATGAAGTCAAACATTTGACCTTTTTTTCCTAAGTGACTTCAGATAGGCTCAACTTTCTCTTGTGGCACCTTACTAGAAGCCAAAGAGGTAACTGGTATACTCTCTGATCTTAATTTTTTTCCCCTGAATGTAGAATGCTGCTTCAGAGGAAAATAGGGGTTAATAAAGGACGAATATTGGGAGCTGGTTGGGAAGGAAAGCCAAGAATTCTGATGTGGTCTGAGGGATAGACAAGAAGTTGACAGTAAAATCATCTGGTGGAAAAGGCAAGTGAGACAATAGTGTTGGGCTTGGGGTGGTCATATCCATAGGCATCATCCTCTACACCCCAACATCTAAGCCCTCACCAGGTCCTGTCTGTTTTACCTCCTGACTGTCTCTCCAGTGAGAGCATTCTTTTCCATATCTAGCATCACTCCCCGAGTTTACAGCTACCATCATCTCTCCCCTTGACTCTAGATCTGTCCTCTTCTACTCTTATCTCTCTTCAGTCCGTCCACACACTGCAGTGAGTGATCTTTAAACTGAAAATAGGATTCTATCTCTTCCTCGCTTAAAAGACTCCAAGGTTTTCCCACTGCATCTAGGATAAAAACTAAAATCCTGAGCACACCTACAAGGCCTGTTCTAGGATGTGACCCAACTCACCTCTCTGGCCTCATCTCATACCAGCTTTCTGCTTGCTCTCCACAATCCAGCTACGCCCATTTTCTGGGAACTATCTTATTGCCCTCTACCCCAGGACCTTTGCATATGTTCCTCTCTCTGCTGGGGCTCTCTCTTTTTGCACAGTTAATCATGCTCAGTCCTTCAGAGTAGAGCTTGAGCACTGCTTCCCGGGAGAACATCCTCTTGGTCAGATTTCTTGGTAAATGATTCTTGTGGGACTGTGTGGCTTTCCTTCTGACACCTCACTCAGTTTGTAGTTACCTCCTCACTGATATGAAAATGCCCATTGGACTGTCATCTCCGTTAGGGGAGAGGCCTCCATTTTGATCACTTCCACCAGCACATGGAAGATACTCGGTAAATATTTGCCGAATAAGTGGAGGGAGAGAGAGAAGTAGAGACATCTTCTGAAAGAAAATGTTAAAGTAAGAGTAAGATTGGTTTGTGTTTTTTTGGTTGTTGTTGGGTCTATTTTTTACTTTTAAAGAAAAGAAAACATTCAGGGATGCAAAACTACTCTCAAACTATTTGGTTGTGGAGTAACATGAAGACCTTTCCCGCTGAATGGGGAAGCCAAATTGAACAAAGAGGATGAATAGCATTGGCTTCATCATGTGTGGTTCAAGTTGGGGCTAAGAGGTAGAATTTCAGGTTAGGGAGAGTAAGTACAGAGAAGTGTCCTGTAGTGTTGGCATACAAAACGTTGCTTTTTTCCTCCGGTGAATTGAATTTCTGCAACCCTGGGGAGGCAGGACCCATGCTAAAGAGGGCCTAATAGATGTGGTCATTTCCTGGAACTAGGAGGATAAGAGCACAAAGGTGGGACAACAGAAATAAAATTAGGAAATTTTAAAAAGGAAACATTTATTTGAAGATTTTTTTAGAGAACCTTGAAAACCACAGGCGCTCTCAAGATGTTTATATAATTGAGAATAATTTATCTGGGATCGAAAGGAATAATAATCAAAACATTTTTTACTTAAATGCATCTGGAGGCATACATGAAATTGGACTCTTCATGGTCGCCTGTGCTTGACTATGTCCTTGGTGTTTTGTCCTCGGGCTGCAGACTAGAAATGTGTTTTAGAGAGCAGACATGGAGTACAAAGTATTAAATGAACTTTGCCGTTTCACAATGCCCAACAGTGTAACATCCTCCTTGTTTGGCAGGGAAAGGGCTCCACATTTGGAAACTCGGCAGTGCATTAAGTATTTTAATAATCATTGTTGACACACAAAGCATATGGCCTTGCAGAACTCACTGGGTCAAGTGCTGAAGTCTTCTTCTAGGTTTCTAAAATCTCTTTACAAAATTCAAACAAAATTAAATTAGGGCACATTTCAATGTATATTAATTCATAAGCTTTGTGTTATAAGCAAGGGAAGTAAGTCTGAGGATAAAAGAATATCTATGTATAACTGATTATGTTCATGTAAAGGAAAAAGCAAAATTCACATCCCCACAAAAACACAATTTGTACTTAATTTAAAAATCTAGAACCTCCCCACAAGCAGGCCAGCTTCCTGTCTACCTTGTGTTTACTGTGTAGTCCTATTCATGCCTTAAGACCCACCTCAGAAGCCTTCATTATCCACCTACTTTCGGTTTATATCAGTTATGTATATGGTCACAATAATGCCATGAAATAAACAACTGTAACACTCAGTGGCTTAAAACAGTAAGCATTTCTTGTTGCTCACAGGTCTGTGGGTTAGCAAGGCAGTTCTGGTCTCTGCTGGGCTCACTCGTGAGTCTCTGGTCTGCTGTGGGGTGGGGAGGGGCCCTGCTGACCACGGCTGGCCTGCTTCACATGTCTATGGGTCAGCTTGCCAAAGGCTGATCTCTTGGGACCACTGGGCTCTCCTCCTCATGTCTCTTGCATGCACAAACCTCAGCACCCCTCCAGCTAGCCAGCCCAGGCTCTCAGGTTGGCCTGGCATATTCTCATGGTGATCTCAGAGAAGCATCATAGAAAGTAGCAGCATGCTAGCATTTTTTCCCAAGCTTCCAGTTCCATCACATTTGTTAACATCACATTGGCCAGAGCAAGTCACATGCCAAGCCCAGTGTCAGAGTGGAAGGAGACTACAAAGTTACTGGGCCAAAGGGTGTGGATACCAGGAGGCCTACAGTTGGGTTTTTAATGACATCACTCAACACCCCTGTCCCTAGCCACCCGCAGCATTAATCATCCCTGTCTGTGCTACATCTATCTTTACTCTTAGTTCTGTTGTGCTTTTCTCATTGGATTATAATATGATTGTTAACTTGTCTGTCTTCTCTAAAAGATCAGAGGGTCCTTGTGCCTACATGTATTCATTCTGAAGTATTCATTGGCCACCTGCTATGTGTTTTATTCCTTTACAGACTCCCCCGCCCCTGGTGCCTAGCCCTTGTCCTAACTCATGATAGGCGCTCACGCTCACTAAATAGGTGTTAAATGAATGCATACATGGATGCTCACACTAATATTAATCTCCTTCCCCTCCAAAAGGAAAGGGTGAGGACACATGCCTCTCAGGATCCCAGCTGAGGAGTTCTCTTCTTGGCTCGAGCAACTGGTGAACCAGTGGGGACCTGCATAAGACTCTCAGCTGCTTAAACATCTTCCCCTCCACCCTCTTCCTCTTCTCCCTCCAGGAACTCAGGTTTTCTTTTTTGTGTCATCCCTATCCCTCTCAAAGGAAGGCAGAGAATCCCTGATACTTAACACATCCTCTTTTTACAATCAGCACTCCCCGGTAGCTTTCCCTCGAGTCTCTCTACACTACAGTGAGGAATGACTGAGTTCCGGGATTTACTTAAGCTCATAATATAGGTTGAGAGGAGCTGGACGGCTTCTATTCTCTGGTTTTCCAAGCTGTGTAGACTATGAATACAAAGGAATTCTTAGGAAATGCTTTATACAGCTATAGACACAAGATCCTGTTCACATAGGGTATTAATTCTATCAGTCTGTTGTTAAATGTACTGCCTGATTATTTTCCAATTCCATAGAATCCTACAGGGAAAACTTGTGTTTCTGGGTACATTCATAATTTTGATATTCTCAATTTTCCAGTGGTTAGTGTAAGTTGTTTGGGAGGCAGAATGGTGTGGCTTTGGAGTCAGGCAGGATAATCTAGAATTGCCAGCCCTGTCTGTTAGTTGTTTCCCCTGATGAAGCCTCTTGCTCTCGGCAGTCACAGAGGGCAAGAAGAGGCTCACAAGAATAAAGGGGCATGTGGTGAGTGAATTGTATTAATTGTTCAATTGTAGCAATTATATTAATTGTGAATTATATCTATTAAATTATTTTGACCATTAAATTGTTACAAATGATAACAATTGTATCAATATCGATGGCCTCTATTACTATATAATGCCCTATAAGTTTAAAAGCTGTGACTATAAACTAATGTTACTAGTGGTAGAAATTGATACGTTTTAAATCAAATAATCCTCATGTTTATTTTTATTAAAAAAATAAAATGATCACTTCTAAGACTACTTGGAAGATTCTGTTTAAAATGGCACTCAGGTACTTTACCTTTTGAGATGGTCTGGAAATTTTCTTCATTCAGTCACCAAATACATTTTCAGCACCTGCTTTATACCAGGTCACCGATCATATAATGGTGATCAAGGTAGCCATGGTCCTTGAGCCCCACCCCACGCCTACCTGAGGTATCCAGTGATTAAAGCGCTATCATTAATGAGTCAGCATTATTCCCAACTCCCAGTTACCTAGCTGGCAACTTCAGCTGCATGAATTATCTGAGATAAACTAATATGTGACTAGCCTTTCCTGATTAAAATACGATATGGTGATGTTTCACATTGGGAAGGTTTGACTCTACTATTTTAAATGTAATTGTGTTAAACTTTAAAATCTATTTTATTACCAAATAATATGTAAAATGGACATTTCTGAATCTTCCTGATGTTCACTCCATCGCTGAATGGCTACATGGCTTAGGGATGGATAGAGGATTGCTTGTGTACATACTCTGGATAAATGTTGACAGTGTATCTGTGGGGATAGATTTTTAGGCAGTATCACCATTTCCTCGTGTAGTATTTTAGGCTGGATCTTGGAACGGAGAAAAGGACATTAAGTGGAAAAGCTGGTGAAATCTGAATAACATCTGTTGTTTAGTTAATAGGATTGTGTCAGTATTCATTTCATATTTTTAGCAAATGTACCATGTTATGTAAGATGTTAACATCAAGGCAAGTGGAGTGAAGAGTATATGGGGAAGTCAGCTTCAAAGAACCATAGGAAAACAGTGGGGCAAATATTATTCCCTGACCACCCTGCATGTTCCCAGACTTTATGGTCAGTTTGTGAATGCCTTGAGAGGAGAGGAATTTTAACATTTAACTGAGAAAAATATAATGAGGATGGAAAGTCTGCTGTAAAATCATGATATGCCGTACCATCATTTAGGTCCCTTGGAAGTAAAGAATGGGTGTTGTCGGATTTCTCATATGCCTGAAGTTTCAAAGGTATTTTCTTATGTGAAATAGGGAATCCTGCTCTTGGTCTTTTCTCACCAACAAATATTAATTCCTTAAGAGTTTGAGTGATTCAGAAATTCCTTTTTACTTTCATAGGTGCAAACACAAGTTCGCCTTGCCAAAAAAAGCTTTGACAAATTGAAGATGGACGTGTGTCAAAAAGTGGATCTCCTTGGAGCAAGCAGATGCAATCTCTTGTCGCATATGCTAGCAACATACCAGGTAACAAAATGATGTTTGTTACAATGAACCAAGAATGGTACAAGGTTTAGATAACAGAAAAGTGGTATCTGAGCTCAAAGTATGGTTTGGACATGATGAAATTCTGATTGCCTTTCTAGTAATTTACTTCCTACATCTCTGCTTGGTAGCATCCTACGGTTAATCAAGCCGAACGATAGCTATTTTCTGTATAGGCACCTGTAAATCCCCACTTTCCTGCATTTATTTAGATGGTTTCTCCTGCCTGGGTGCCTTCCTCCTTCATTTGTGTTTCCACATTTCACTCTGTTCCGTGTACCTACCAGACAAAGTGTCTCCTTCTTCAGAAAGCCTCCTCCGAACTCCTGTAGCATTTTTGCCTGTACTTCTCTCGGCGTGGTCACTTCCTCATCAGGTTGTCATAATTTAATGCACTTGCTTTTGTCTTTCGTTGCCTCTGACTTCCTTCAGGATAGCCCTTGTGTCCATCAACAGTACTGCTGAGCACCGAGTGTGGGAGGCAAACTCTGGGTGTTGTTGGGAACATACAATGGAAAAGACCAGATCTCCTGTCCGTAGGGAACGTAAAGTTTAGGAAGAAGTCAGAGATGGTAAAGTCTGCCTATATTTTCTCCACCTGAAGGATAGAACAGGGTGTGCTAAGTGAAATGAGACCTACAAAATCCAACGGAGGCTTGAAGAAGGAGAAACAGAATCAGTTGAGGGATCACAAAACTCCATTGTGAACAACTAGCCCTGGTTTGGGAAGGACGGGTCAGACGAGAAAATTACAAGGAAAGGAGCATCCAGGGCGGTGGAGCAGCATGAGCCACACGGGCAGTATTTGGGACAGGGAGCCATGGCGTTTGCCTGAAATACAGGGTGTAAGTAGGTTCCTAATAGGAAATAAGGCTGCAGAGATGAGTCGAAAACATTTTTGGCGGACCTTGAAAGCCACAGATTTGCACACTTCTCTAGGGCCCATGACTAGAGCTGGGCATTTAAAATATTAATAGCTTGACTTTCTTTACAGACCACTCTGCTTCATTTTTGGGAGAAAACTTCTCACACCATGGCTGCCATCCATGAGAGTTTCAAAGGTTATCAGCCGTATGAGTTCACTACGTTAAAGGTATGAAAGCTAGAGAGGCCGTTAGAACATCTTATACAAGGTAAAGTTCGTTTATATCACTAGCAATGTTTACTGAAGCAAGCATCATTATTATAATAGACTCTGAATGTCAAAGAGAGAACTGTGCTCCCTAGAAGAGTCTTTCTTTTCTTTTCTTTTTTTTTCAACTGCGTCAGTATTCAATACAGTACTAAGCCACAACAATCTAGAAAACATAGGTTGAACTTTGATTCATGTTACCAGGAGATGAATTTTGGTGAACTTAAACCTAATAATTGGTGCTGATCCTTTGCAATACTTGTTTGACATTGCTAAAGAGAAGATTGTACAAGTCTAGTGCACTCTGTTACTTTTTAATTATTAACTTAACATATGCTCCCTTGAGAAGTCATTTTTCCTTTCTTCCCTTACTTCTAACAAATATCTTAATCTGAATACCATCCAATATAGAATTTGTGTTTTTTTCCTAACCCAATAGTCGTATGTTAAACTCAGTGATTTCTCAATCAAAAGAGAAACCTGCAAAATGTCAGGTTCTTGATATTGCAGCTGTGATCGTGAAGTCATTTTGCTCTCTAATGGTTGCTGAGGGTGAACACATGTCAAGGTAAGGAAGTGATTTGGGTTCTAAAAGGATTTTAAGAACAGTGAGAGAACCCTGGGTGCTTTGTTGCCAGGTCATATCTTTGAAAGAAAAAGACCAGGAAAGAACTATTAAACTTCATCTTGAAATTACCTTCCTTCTGATTTTTCAGGCAATTTGTGACTGTCTCATCACTTTGCTTGACAAAATATTAAAAAGCTTTTTTTTTTTTTGGTCTTAAAACACCTCTTTGATTTTGAGATGTTTATAATGTCACTGCATCTACAAAAGTACTAAGATACAAACCCTTTAAGACCCTGGCCTTTTAGTTGGAGGTCCGAAGAGGAACCCAAGACAGCCCACTCACCTTGTGATGACCCTGACCTGACCCAGACAGGCGCCCTGGCTGTGGAGTTTGTTTTCCCTAATCCCCTGTCAGATGGTCACTTGCTCTTACTCTGGTGCTCGGTGACATGCGGTGTGGTAAACACAGTCAGAGTGGACTCTAAACACTTCGAGGGGCAGACTGTTTATTTCTTACACATCCTCCTTGGTCCAGCCACATGTTCTGCATGCAGTGAACCCGCATCCTTCCTGATCACGTTGGCAGTGTTACCGCTGTTGGTCACACTGAAGGACTGCATGCCTTCTCTGTGATTTACTGCCGCTTTCAGCGCTTTAGGAAGCAGCCCTCCTCAGCAAGACAGATTGATTAAAATTATTATAACTCACACTAGTCACATTTCTTATACAAGACTGAGCAGAATTCCATGGATTAATCTTTGAGAAGGCAACAAGTTTTAGATTTTAGGGCATTAATGTGTGTCAGATTTTATTCTATAATAAATACAGTTTCAAAGGTTATCTATCATTTGAAAGATAACTGTACATAACACAGATTGGCCAGGTGGAGGACGAAATGATGCCTACCCTGAATACAGTTTTAAAGAGGTTCAGGTTTGAGTTAATTGCGTGCGCAGTACAGTATGAAATCATGAAATTGAAGTTGTACCACAAGCATGGAAGACTCCTTAAGTGTATCCCTGGGCTCCTGTGCTAAGGAAAGTAGGACTTCTGAGTTTTGCTGTGATTTTTTTCCTGCAGAGAGGACCAAGCTAACAATGTTAGAAGATTTCCAGGCAGAGAATTTAGTGAAAGTTTGATGGCAATACTTCAGAATATAATTACAAATATTTGGGGCAGATGATTATCCACCGCCATTTCCATCCTCAGCACCTTCCTTAAATTATGGTTTAATTGCAATATAAATTCAGTAGGAGTAATACATCTGTTAAGGTATAGTAAGATTATAATAATGTTAAGAATGTTAAGTTCCAAAAGTCAACCAAATAAACTATGCTTTTATTACCTCTTTAGAATGCTATTCATCGAGGCTTTCGGTGATGACATGTTATATTAGAATCTGAAGCTAGCTAATTATTTTCTTTATATGGACTCAAACCTGTATAACAGAACTCTGTTATTACCCGGCTCATTATTGCATAGACAGAGTCATGTTCCATATCATATTTATGATAGGAAAATGAAATGAAAATGAAAACCATTAACACCTTATGTATCACAGTCAGGCATGGGTTGTTACCTGACTTACCAACCCTCTTGCACTAGTAATTTTTTAAAAAATAAAGGTCTCATATATAAAAGGTTTTTGACTTGATCAAGTCATCTTTCTATGTATATGAATGGTATCATATCTTGATAATGAATATTTTGAAATTTAAATAAATATTTTCATGATTTATTTGTCCTCCAAATTTACTAAGCAAATGGCCCCTTAAATGCCTTTTGGGACACTGGCTAGAAAGAAAACATTGTCTTTGGAGAGGTGTGCCAAGCTCTGTTAATGAAAAGCAACCCATTTGCTTTCTTTGCTGCAGGGCGTATTCTGAGTGTGTTGGTAATTGTGCCGTTGCAGCTGTATTTCCTGACTGTTAGTTTTATGCTTGATGAAGGATGATAATTAATGTGTTAAACACTCGATGCATCCTGTTTGAAGTGAAGAGTCTCTTGCGGCAGAATTACAGGGATATAACTCATGCCCCAGAAGTTCAGGTTGTATTTCTAATGAATGTTTCTCTAGAAAATACGTATAATTCTTTCTTTTTTAACTTTTATTATGAAAGTGAATTGAGTCTCCACCTCTCACAACTTGAAATTTTCCCAAGTGACTGTTTTGACATTCTGTGAATATTTGGTGGCACTGTTTTATGTGACAACAGCTATTGTATTTTTACTGAGGCCTGATGTGATTATTACTGATTCCACATTTAGTGACAAATTCCTTCATCATTCTAATTTCATGATAAATAAATTTTGTGACATTTTAACTTTATGGAGAATTTAGCCTTGAAATTTAAAATTACTAAAGAACTTAATCTAATAATTGTAAAAGGGCTCAAATTTAAAGTTCAGAGACTGTCTTTTGAGTGGTTTCCAATAAAAGAAGCAATGCCCCGATCTTGTATTTTCAAACAATAAATATTTATTGGTTCATTAAAATGTTACTAAACATATATATTTTTCATGAATAATCATTAGCATGTCAATTTTATACTGATATTCCAAATCACCTGGGAATGTCTTTTACGTGGTAGAGATGATCGGGCCATGGGGATAGGTACAGAATGTTACTAGCCCTACCATGAAAGCAATCACTTTTTGGGGGAAAGTAATTTAGGTTAAGTTTGAAGTTTTTTTTTTTTTTTCTTGAAAAGACTAAAAGAAATGCTTTCTGTAGGAAAGCTGTATCCGTCTTAAATTACCAGCCTTCAGATGTGGTCATGTTTGCTTTATCCTTTCAGGATGTCACTTAAAACTTGCATATTTCCCCCCAAATCCAGAACAGACATTGGAGGAAAAAAAAGAAAGAAAAAGGGAAAAAAGCCCTCAGGAGTCAAGTGGCTTTTCCCTGGAAAAATCTAAAATTATTTGTGCCAGTGGCCTTTTCTCCCCTACTTGGCACGCGGGCACGCGGTTGAGTTGGCAGTCTTTATAGAGAAATGAGCACTGCCCCCTTTGAAGAAGTGGGCACACTCACTGGGGACCAGTTGAAGGGGAGGCTGTCCTTCTGCTTTTGTGTTTGTAAACAGATAACTACCTATATTTACTGGAAATGGTCAAAGTGCATTCCTGTGATGTGCCCCATTGCAGAGTTTTGGGAAGGAAAGCCGGTTTTTGACTCTGGTTATGGGATAAAGCAAAGTATGTCGGAGCACAAGGTCTGGAGCCAGCCAGACCCAGCTCCAAGTCCGGCTCTACCACTTCCCAGCGGTGGTGATGGCGGCGGCAGTGGTGGTGAGGGTGGCAGCCATGGTGGTGGCACCAGGAGCCCCACAGTGAGGATGAGAGGGATGGATGCACTTGCTTTTAGGTAACTTTTTTTTTTTTTAGTGAAGTATAGTCGGTTTACAATGTTGTGTCGGGATGGATGGACTTACTAAGCATTCTGTAATGGGTCCAGAAGACAGCCCTTGGCAGTATGGACACAGAAGGGTTTGTTGAGGTTGTCAGGCTCCGTAGCCCAGCTTCAGTTACTTCTTACCGTTTCCACCCTAGTCGTTAGTTTTGCACAGACGAGGCTGTGAATGGCGGTGGAACAGGAGGCCTCACAGACCTAGCCCAGGGAAACCAACCTGCCCCCTCCCTACGCCCACAGGTGGTCCCGGCAGCCCCGTTCCCAAACATGCCCGGCCCTGGTCTGGGTTTGTGTCATCCCCACCAGAGAGAGGAGAGGGCAGGGCAGGAGGGCTTCCCACACCTGCAACAGGACTGATTCTAAAAAACGCACTTTGGCTTTACAACCAGCTCTTGGTCTGTGCCAAGACTTTAACTCTAAGGAAACCTGAATTTGAAGACCTCACTCTGAGCACATTCAAAAATAACCACTGAAACAGCTGCGCCAGTGTTCCCTCCTTTCTCTCCTGGGGTCCAGGACTTAGCACTGTGATATGGAACATCATTCTGGAGACCAAAATGCTTTTAGCTCTCACAATTCAAAAAACATCTCAATTTTGTTTTTCTCAAATCCGTATGCCTAACAGCCTTCTTCCACCCACCTCCACATTTCTCAGTTAATCACTTGAACATTTACCAACAAGCCACATGGCTCTGTAGTTACTTGCTTTGAAAATAAAGCCGTAATAGTTTTTATGAAAATTGGGTAAATATCTCTGCAATGCAATTTTAGTTGCGAGTCCCAACATGGCAATTACTCGTGGCGAACATCCAGAATATCCTTTTAGACTTTCAAGTTTTCTCTCAGTGTCATTACTTTACACCACATTTAGAAGAGTGATTTTTTTTTTCCTGCCCATGCGGCTCTCGGCCAGATCATTGCAAACAGCAAATCGGGACACAGCCAGGTCACCGGGAGAGGAGGGAATAGAGAGGCTGACCACGGCTGCGGCTGAACTGAGAGATGGACAAGCCCAAGCATGGCCGGTCATCCCTTCATCCTTCCCGCATGATGACTGACGTTTGTTCTTCCAGGCAGCCGGTAGCTCAGGCCCTGTTCACAACAGTGAAATGCTTCTCCACCACCCACTCCACCTCTTCTCATGGTGTCGCCCTTTCTTGAGGGAAAAGGGAAAAATATTACCGTGGGTAGTTACTTCATGCCAGGCGCTCTGCTGAGGGCGAGGTGCCACGATGTCGAGCAGAGTTTGTCATGGTATGTGTGACTCTAATGCACCTAAGGTTGGGTCTCGTGGGCAGAAGTACTGTTAGGCTCAGCACTGACATATAGAAAGTGTATATATTTAGTTAATCCTCAAAATAGCCTTGGGAAGTGGGCATACTTGTTCTTGTTCCCACGTTTCTAAAGGAGGAAACTGAAGCTCAGAAAGGTCCAGTCATTTGCCATGTGCTCAGTGTGTGGTTGATCTGAGAACAGGAATGCTCATGCCTCTTTCGCGGCGCCCTGTGGCACTTCTTCCAGGTGGGCTGCCTTCCGGCCGCGAGGGATGGGGGCAGAGGCAGCAGAAATGCTGCCTTTAAAAAGTACAGCTAATCTCAAACTGCCAATTTATCCCTTTGAGATATGCAGATACTGCCATATATAAAATAAACAAGTTTCTACTTTACAGCACAGGGAACTAGTTTCAGTACCTTGTAGTAACCTATAATGAAGAAGAATATGAAAAGGAATATATGTGTGTATGTGTGTGGCTGAATTATTCCATACACCAGAAACCAACACGTTGTAACTGATATACTTCAATTTCAAATAAAGTTCAAAAAAAAAAGTACAACTACAAACTTCCAATTAAAAATAGTACCTTGAAATGTTTGCTTGAAAGCACAAAGCATCTTTTATATGTCAGTCCTCCAATACATGGAACCCATGACCCTTCCTTTAGAATTTGGAACGAAGCTCTCTGACCTCAGCACTTCATATGAAAGGGGAATTCAGTAAATATTCCTGA
The DNA here is from genome assembly GCF_048564905.1 of Vicugna pacos. Taxonomy (NCBI): domain Eukaryota; kingdom Metazoa; phylum Chordata; class Mammalia; order Artiodactyla; family Camelidae; genus Vicugna; species Vicugna pacos. The sequence continues at coordinate 57,983,312 of NC_132993.1, forward strand.
CTTGTGTACTCAATACAATTTCTTAACTAGTTATAGAATTTTAAAGACCTGGATTTGAACATTGCTTCTATGTGTTAATGGTTGAATGGCCTTAAGCAAGTTACTTCACCTCTCTTGAGTCTCCATTTCCATGTCAGGAACAGAACAACAGTGTCATCCAGGTTTTGATGTGTGATCCAGGTTGCGATGTATGAAATATGGAACGCGGTACCTAACACACTATGAGCCCTTAAGACATCTAATTCCTTTTACATCTTTAAAAGTGGCTGGTAAGAAGGCATGTTTTGAGAGCTTTCAGTGAGCTTGGTACTGTGCAAGTATCTCAGTCAGTCTCCACAATGTCCCAAGAAAGGCTTACCTGTCGCCTTTGTTCTGACAGGTAAACAGAGGCTCGCAAGGCATGGAGACCCTTTTCCATGGCACAGCACTGCTTGAACTGTTTCCAAAGTCCGTCTCTTTCCAGCACACTCTGATACCTTCCCAGGACCAATTTTCCATCTTATTTTAAGGAATAAGATGATCTTATTTAGGATTGTGTTTATTTTTCTCTAATTTTACTGATTGACCTCTTTGTTTTGCAGTAGAATTCAAGAGTACTTTCTGGTCATGGATGGACAGTGTTCCTTATATAGGTACCTTTATAAGTTTACAGCTGCGTGGGTGGGGAGGCCATGTGTGCTAAATGTCCCTGAATTATGTGGCTCATACACAACATCATGGCCTCTGCTTTTTATTCCTCACGTGCTACTAATTAGACAAACACAAATACACACACACCCAGCTGAGTTCAGCATCTTTTAACCAGGCCTGGCTATTTTGAGCACTTTTATTTCCTTTTATAGACAATTATTTGGCACCTTTATATACACATAGTGTAATTAATGGGAAAAAGCATAAGAAAATTAAATGTCATAATTAAAGATTAGAGAAAGTGTTACTCAGTTGTCCAAGTTAAACATTAAATTTAGGTCATTAAATGGGGGCTGGCTGCTGACCTTTTTGCCTGTGAAATTTGTTTTGCTGAGTAGTTTTGCTTTCATTCAGATGAATGTTGCAGTTGCTTTTATTTTCCTAATACAGGAAGTAGTAACTCCCATTATTATATTAAGCTGTTTCCTTTCTAAGACACTTTTGCAAGCTCGGTCTGTACGTTTCCTCTGTCACACTGGTCCTGCATATTGTGTGTGTGCTTCCTGAAACCATTTAAGCGTTGATGGAAACTATTAGCATGTCAGTGCAGCCTGAGCAGAGAAAGGTTACTTAGTCTAAAAACATTCTTGCCTTCACAGAGGACCTTTCAGTCTTACATGATGCTGTATTACTTCTAATTCATAGTGATTTTCACAAGCAATTTTAATGAAGGACCTAGTGAGTTTGGGGTTTAGAAACGTCAGATCCTTTGATGTTTCATTTCTGGACATGGATTCGAAGGTGGCTTCCATCAACCAGGGAGTCAGAGTAGTTCCATCTGATGGCTGCCTTGTCTGTACGGTCAGCCAGGGCTCTGAGATTCATTTTGCCCGAGCAGATGTTCACGTCACACGGAAAGTGCTGTCACCTCTGACTTTCAAGGATGCTACAGGGTTAAGCGTTTTCAGCTGAGTTGTGGACTTTAATCTGATGAATTCACTTCCACCCCGTGCCTCGAGTTGGGCCTTTGTCATCAAACCTTGGAAAGAGTCGGGGTTCACCACGTAGAATATCTTATGTCTGACAATCACACCCGGGAACTAATTTTGAGGGAGGAAGGCAGGCAGGATTTTTCCTCCATGATGTTTCAGAGTTCCTCTAAGCCTCTTTGTGTCTTCAGTGTGTACCATCTTTTGTAAGAAACAAGTTCCACATGTGCTGGTGTGGGATTTTCTGTTTTCCTTGTTCTGTAGAGGAATATAGCTTAGTTTGATCTAAAACTCTTTCTTGCCTCAAGAGATGCCCTCTGAAAATGTTCTAAAATTGATTGTGGTAAGGATTGCACAACTGTGACTCTACTAAGAGCCACTGAATTATACACTGTAAATGAGTGAACTATGTGGTATGTGAATTATATCTCAGTAAGAACACACACACACCCCCTTGGTTCAAAATTCTAATATTTAATAAACAGTATTAATTTTGCTTGTGATTTTATAAGCCTTTTCATATTATTTCCCTGAATCTCTGAATTTCCTAGCTAAAGATTTCTAATTTTTGCTGTTTAACCTTACGTACATTAATTTATTAGCCAACGAGTGCATATGTAACCGGTCTTGAGTGGCAACAGCCAAATTGTCTTAAGGACAATGGTAGTAGCAGGAAGAGAGGAGTGATTGTCACAGGAATTATTAATAATAAAGTGAAGTAGCGGTTGGAACTGCATCCATTCTGTTGGTGAAGCACAATAGTGACTTAGCTGTGATGTGGTGACGGGGAGCCAACAATTGAGTCCCTGCTAATGGCCCAACGGGGGCAGGGGTTGAAAAGAAGGAGAAGTGGTTTACATTACAAAGGGACTGTCTGAGAGCTGCTGGAGTGTGGTTCTGAGGGGAGGTCAGGCTGAAGACAGGAGGGATGATAACCATGGAGCTGTCAAGGGCATCTCAGGGGCTTAGGCAAGCGCTGTGGCAGCGAGACGGGCTGAGAGCAGCCATCCTGGCCCTGCCTGGGGCCGATGGATACAAAGGAAACAACCAGAAGATAAGGGAGTAAACTAGGAGGCCTGAGCTGTGTCACAGAATCTAAAAGTGAGACTTGGAGCCATCAGGGCCTTGGCTGAAAATTCTCCTGGCTTCATTTTGACCAGGATTGAACTTACTCTTTGGAGAATAAAACTTCTGGAAAGACTGTGTGTGTGTGTGTGTGTGTGTGTGTGTGTGTGTGTGAATAAAATGCTGTGATTGGCAGCTCTTTTGAAATGAGTAAGTCCTTGACATCTGCTGAACTCTTCCATTTGGTCACACATTTACAAAACACGCACACACGTGTGGCCAGCTTTTACCAGATGCTTTTTGGGGTGTGTGTGCGTGTGTGTGTGTGTGTATATACAGCACTAGAGTACAGTCCATATTCCAGCTGCCTCCTTAGTTCCAGCTCTGTCCTTCATAGCACTTCCCCTCCAGCTGAGGATCCTGGATTCCACTTTGTTGTTGTGCAGTAGACACAGCAAGAGCAAAAGAGGACAATGAAACTAATGGGGCAAAATGTTAAATATCGATGACTGTGGGTAAAGGAACTTTCTCCCTGTGTGACCCCTGCTGACCTCTTTATCCTGGTCTCCTAAGACTTGTCCTCTTGCCCTCTGCGCTATAGCCCAGTGGCCTTCTTTTTGTGCCTCAAACAAGCCAAGCTATTCCCACCTCAAGGCCTTTGCACCTGGGGCCCCGTGGTCTCCCCGAGCTGCACGTGGCTGGCTCCGTCATGCCATTTCACTCTCAGCTGAAATACCTCTTCCAAGAGAGGACATTCCTGCTGCCTCGAGTATGACCCAATCACTTTCTATCCCCCCATTTCAGTTCTCTGCCTAGACCTGTCACTGGTGATAGTTTTGTCTGTCCTGTTCTCCGTGTATCCTCAGCACCTACAACAGCCCCTGGCACTTGGTAAGTGCTCAAACATTGTTCGCTGACTGAGTGTCCTAAACTAAATGTCCAGAAATAGGGAATCATGAAAAATGATGGCAGTGCCTTATGAGTGTGGTTTATGCAAGAAAATGCTTCAGAACTCCAATCAGAGGACATGGATTCAAAGAAGAAACTTTAGCCCTATATAAGAATACTGGTGAATGAATTCACATTTTTATTTTTAATTCAATAGTAAATATTTACAATATAGAAAATGTTTTTTATATTCTCCACTCCAGTAAACTTTTGATTATGAAATATCTACACAAATTAAATTGGTTAAGAGGATATCTATGCTCTATAAAAATACCTACTAGGCACACACAGATTCCAATTATATAAATAGTATGAGTATAAAAAAACTAGAAAGGAGATATATGAAAATAATGACTCATTATTTTAGGGAAATGGAATTAAGAATAATTTTTCCTTTTTTTGATTTCCAAACATTCTCCATGTGGTCTTATTATTTTTCTAATTTAAAAAATATTTTTAAGAGACAAAACATGAGACAGGAGATGTATAATCAGACAGTCATGAAATTAGTAAATAGTAAATGCAGTTTGGAGACGGAAGGCCTTTCTTGAATTTGGCATGCTTAGTGAACAAAACTTTATGGAAAATAGTGGTAACTGATGGGGGCTTTGCAGAGACCAAGAGGACTTTTGAGGATAGACTGACAGGTAGAGAGAGCTTTTGGGGTTAAAGAAGACGAATGAGCAAAGATAGGAAGGGAGCCACTAGCACACAGGAGACCACAAGGAGACAGACCTAACTGAATGGAAAGACGAGTGAGGGGCGTGGGAAGGTGCCTGGAAGAGTGAGAGAGGATCACATTTTAGAGGCTGTTTAAAATTGGTCAGAGAAGTTTGGACTAGAAATGGAAAGAAATAAGACACTACTGTGGGTTCTTGAGGAAAAGGGTCACATGACGGCCTAGGTGTTTTAGGAAAATAATTCTGGCAGGCAGGGTAACGCCGGTGTCCATCTAGTGTCCATGGCCAACACCAAACTCAATGACTGCTCTGCTCTGCCGAGACTTGACCTTCAGAGCATCTTCATCCAGCCCTCGGGTCAGCCACCTTACTCATCTGTCCGAGCTGGTGTTTGAAACATAATTGCCTTCTTCTGTGTGTGTGTTATCAGAGAAATGAGGGAGGCAGAAACAGAGAGGTGAAGACCCAAAGGATGAGGACTTGGATTTTAATAGTTCTGAGAATATAAGCAGGATAAATATCTTGAGATCTTTCTTTTGTGTTTGTGTTACAATTAGAACCAGAAATAGAGATCTTTTTGTATAACTCATTTTTCAGTTGTTACAGGAGTGTTTTGCTTTTTCAAACTTTGTCACTGGTGTACAGTTCCTAGGTACTTGCTTTAAAAAAAATCTTTCCTTAAATATTTAATAAACTTTAAGTGCAGTAACTCAGAGAAATTGCATGCTAAAAAAAGACTCGCCCGTTTTTAACCTACACAGATTTGGATGCACCTGCTCTGTCCACTCGTGGGAGTTAACTTGTCAGAATATGTTAAGCCACTATTTGGGGTTTAAAAAAAGATTTTGTTTTCTCTTGGTTTTTTTAATAAGCTGTTTTTAGATTGCAAAATAGCAAACAAATTAAAAATAAAATTGTCTCATGTGTAGGGGAGAAAAACCTACTCTGTCAGTGTGTGGGCTGCAGGCAGAACAGAATGTTTATCTTAGCTACACGTTAAAGATGGAAAATAAAGTTAGCAATAGCCAAGAGGCCTTCTTTTGAATAACTTATCACAAAAGGGAAAACATAAATCTAGTGGCAAAACAACTCTGCTGTAGAAGCCAGTGTTTCTTGGATGGGCCTGAGAACATATCAAATTTCGTTCCTGTCTAGTTGATTGGTTCAGGGTTCCCTCCCCAGACCTCTAATTCAAGGTTTGATTACTGGGACCAGTGGCAGTTGAGTTTTTCATGGATCGCTCTTTTTCTTTTGTTTCCCTTTCCATTATTGTGATTAAGAGCTTACAAGGCCCTATGAAAAAACTGGTTGAGAAAGAAGAAAGGAAGAGGATTGCGCAGCAGGAAAGTGCGGAGGCCGCAGGGGAGGAGCCCAGTCAGTAAGTCCTGGCTCCTTCTCTTGGCAAACCTTTCTCCCCACAGGTGAGGGCAGAGTCCGCGGGGGTCTCGGACACGGGGTCGTTGCTTCATTTCCTTGCGTCTCCAAGTAGATGTGGTAAAACTGAGGCCAAACTAACCCCCACACACGTTCCTGCTAGGCCGGGCTCACTCATGCCCGTGAGAGGCCCGTTTGGGGATCTTAGACGGGATCATATGTGAGGAGTCGACTGGGGCCAGAAAGGGAAGAGCCCCGGTGCTCCCTGGGCCTGTGTCCTAGGGCCTCAGCCCCAGCTTCCTGCTCTCTCGGGGTTCTGGCCCCCATCTGTTCCTCTTGTCAACCCCACTTACAGAGCCCGTCCTAGCCAGGAAGTCCCCGGCTTTCCTCTCGGAGAAGGAAGTCACCCATGCAGTTGCCTCACAACACACGCAGTGCTCAGGTGTAACCGTGCAGAGGGTTGGCTTTTGACATTTTGTTTGCTATGTGCAGACCTTCTGTTTTCTCCTCTGTGAAGCAGAGAGTGGCTTTGAGGGCAGGAAGTGACTCCTCCATCTTCCTTTCTGGCCTCTTTACAGAGAAGGTGCCTCCTGTCATTTTAAATACTGAGCCGAACTTTTCAACATGCACAGTGCATGATTCCTAATTTCACAGCACAAGGAGGACATTTAAATGTGAACCCATGTCTTTTCTGTGGATATGTCATGGCCCACGGGAATGGGGTTAACCTTGAACTGGCTGACCTGGGAAAGCAAATTAGACTACCCAACCTCCATTCACTTCTCCTTTTTCACACATAAAAAAATTACATGACAATCTTGTGGGAAAATAGGCTTATATTTTTATTGTGTTTCTAAGGTTTCAGCTATATCTCTTTTGTCCAGCAGAAGTATTTATTGCTGACATTAGCCCTTTGTAATTTTAAAGCAAGTAGTAGAAAATGTGTTTAGTGCAGAAGGAAGACAATTTTCTACTGTAGGAACAACTGTAGAATGTGATCTGAGTCTAGTACAACTGACTATTTTTAGGGGGAAGCAGTTTAACCTATTCTTGGTAATAAATGCTAATACTTGCTACCATTTACTGAGCACCTGCTACGTACTAAGCACAATGCCAGGTGCTTTATTTATGTTCTCTCAACTCATTCTCATGATAACCCTCTATGTCATCAATGTAGGCATTTCCCTGGCGTGTAAATGATGGAAGTGAGGCTCAGAGAGGCTAAGGAACTGCCCCCAACCCCTGATGTAGTAAGAGGCAGGGCCTGGACTGAGTCCTAGCACCTTCTTTTCACCATGTATGTTACTGCAATCAAAATAAAGCATTAGCTTTTACTCAGAGAGGAACCACCCAAGATTGTCTTGATTCGTTTTGATTAATTTCATATTTCTTCACTATTTTAGTATGTGACTTCTAAAAGCTCAGGAATTATAATGCAGTAACTATTTGAAATGACAGTGCAGATGTAGAACTTTGTTCAGCAATAGCAGGTACAGTTGAACCACTGTGCTCAGAGGGAGGTTCAGAGGTACCCGCTGAGTCTCTGCCATGATCTTCCTGTGCATTGTAAGGGTTCAGGAGGCGCTGGGCTTCTGGATTTCAGAGTGATCCTGCTTTCAGCCTTGCATAATTCAGCTACCCTCCTGAGGTGTCCTCTCGTGCAGCACCAGGAATCAGAATAAACACCTGCTTGCCCAACGGCTTTTTAACTCTGTTTTAAAATTTTTTTTTCTTTGTTGTTGTTTGTGGGTTTTTTTAGGGGGGGTAGGTAATTGGGTTTATTTATTTATTTTTAATGGAGGTACTGGGGATTGAACACAGGACCTCATGCATGCTAAGCACGCATTCTACCACTGAGCTACACCCTCCCCCTATTTAACTCTGTTTTTAAAAGTGATAACTGTAAGTGTCTATCTTGGTTATACCTAACTGCCTACCCAGATATTTAAAAAATATGTGCCTTACTATAAAACCAAACTCAGATATTAAGATACGACTGCCCAGCCTCAGTACAGAGACAGGAGAAAGCCAGCAAATTATTTCTTCTTCAAAATATATGTAGCATGCAATTGACTATGTGTTCATATTGTGTGTGTGTGTAAGTACAACAATAGATATTGTACAGAAAATCTGGCTCTATCATAAGTATAACATTTTCAGAACATTACTAAACTGTGTTTTTTTAATTTTAAGGTTAATTTCATTAGAGGATGAAAACCAGCACAAGGAATCCTCTAGTTTTAAGAGTAAGTTTTGATTTTTATTTAGAATTACTTTTGAAATACTGCTGCTCAGTAGCCAGCTTGTTTTTGTTTGTTTGTTGTGTTTTTGGTGTGTGTGTGTGTGTGTGTGTGTGTGTGTGTTTTGGCAAACTCCTTCTAGGCCTTTTTTCTTTTTCAGCTGAAAAAATTGTATATTAATTTGCTTCCTATCGTTTCAGTTTTAAATTTTCAAATATCAGTGCTGCTGACCCTATAGCATTATTGAGAGAGGTTGCCTATTTTGAACCAGAAAACAGCATCATCAGTCGTTTCAGCAGTTCCCGTTGAGGGAGCATCCACAGTTGAGAGTTCTTTTTTTACAACAGATGATAACATTTCTGCTGACCATTACTAGTTCTGTCATTTGGGTAGAGACAGTTGTGATGAGATTACGGGATGACATCGGGCGAGCTTGATTTTCACCGTATTGTGGGGTCGATGTTGGCTGCAGTTGGGAACGGCTGGGAGAGCTCAGACACCGCTCTTCCAGGGCAGCCCGGGGCCTGCTCCGTAATGAGTGACACCAGACCCTCGTGTGGTCGGAAACAGGATGAGGGCGTGGGTGGACAGTAGAGTGTGCTGTGGACAGCTTGACAGCTACTCCTGCCTCCTGCCACTACTGCCAGCTCTTTCGTGGGTGGTTCTCTCATGAGGAGCACAGGGTATGATAAAGGGTGTTGGAACTCATGGGATGTAAAGCTGAACCTTTCATTAGGACTCAGATCCTTGAAGATGCAGGGGAAAGTCTTATAGGTGATAGGAAGAGAGCTAAGATTACTCTGCTCTGCCCTGCCCTTCACTGGGGCAGCCTTTCCAGGAGACAGGAGACGGCAAAGTACACCCTGGGACTCCCTGTCTCTTCCGTCCTTTCCCTTCACACTGTCTTCCTTCCTTCTTTTCCAACCACTTCATCGACTTCGTTCTTCTCCCACTTGACTGCTTTGGTTGCCTTTCTCCCAGCTGTCTTAGCTGCCACCTTTTTGCTTCTCCAGCTTGGCTTCATGTCATCCTTTCATGCTTATACTCCTTCACTCACTCACCTACTTGTGCATTTGTTCAGCAGATGTTTATTGAGAACCGCCTCTGTGGAGGGCACAGCACAGGGCTCTGGGCGTATAGTGGTACCCCAGACATACTCAGAACCTTCCTGGATGGAGTTTACAGTCAAAGGGGAAGCAGGTGGTAATCTAGTAGTTACACAAGTAATTGACCAAGTCCAACTTTGGTGAGAGCTCCCAGGGCGATGGGCATGTGTGATAGGGAGACCGCACCTGTTGGAGAGCATCAGGGAACTAGCTAAGTCGAGGCTATTGCAAGACCTAGCAAAGCAAAAGAAACAGCCTGGGTAAAGACTGTGAGCTCTGGAGGGCCAGGAGAAGGTCAGAGGAACAATATTCTAGAGCGGAAGGGAGGGAACAAGCAGTAGAAGAAGGCAGAGGCAGGCTGACCACATAAGAACTTTCTGACTGTACTGCCCTACCCCCTCCACCCTCAGTATCCCTTGGGGGTCAACAGCATGAATCCTGTGGGAATCTAGATAACTGAATAGAAAAATTTTCATCTTGTGGGATAATGTAAATTCCAGTTTATTATATTTGTATTCAAATTACATAAATCACATATTTAGATGATATGTGACAATATAGGGGGATCAGATTTTCTCTTTGTGCAGTATGTTCACTTGCTTGTGGTATTTGCATAATATTTTGATACTGCAAATGTTGATTACCTTGTTTTATGTATACATAGAATGGAATCCATTATAAAGAAGTGTTATCTGTCTTTCATTCTGGCACCTGTAGAAAGTCTAATGTACATATGAGCAAACCAAGTTTTAAGGCTGTTCTATTGTGTGTATACACACAACATGCTTTATTATCTACAGCAGTTTTTGGTTCACAGCAAAATTGGGTAGAAGGTGCAAAGATTTCTCATATTCTCCTGCCCCCACACATGCATAGCCACCCCCATTACCAGCATCCCCCACCAAGTTAAACCACCGTGAACCAACACTGACATATCGTTATTCCTCAAATTCCATTGTTTACACTAGATACTGTGCAGTGTGGTTTTGACAAATGTATAATGATGTGGATCCACCACTACAGTGTCATACAGAATACTTGCACTGTTCTAAAAATCCCCTGTGGCTACCCCTATTCATCTCTCCCTCCCCTCAGACTCCTAGCAACCACTAATCATTTTACTGTCTCCATAGTTTTCCCTTTTCCAGAATGTCATGTAGTTGGAATCATGCTGTATGCAGCCTTTATGGATTGGCTTCCTTCACTGAGTAATCTGCCCTTTTATTTTAGCCAGTCCCAGTGGCTGAGTTTCATTAGCACCATCAAGTGATAGTCAGGTACCTAAGTCATGCCTTTGCCCATGGAAAGAGAACTGTTAGGTCAATGTCATATAGTTTTCTACCAAACAAAGCAAGGATTCAGGGCTGTTAACTGGGCATTCATTGAGAGCCAGCAGCTTGAATAAAATGTAAATCTGAGGACCCCTGCTTCTGTATGACTGAGTTTGTAGATATCATTTTTTCCTGAAGCCGTGTATTTACCTTACACTGCATTAGTGTGTGAACACACACACCATTTTGAATTGGTGATAACCAAGTGCTTGTGTTATATTTACAGCTGAAGATGGAAAAAGGGTTTTATCTGCCTTAGACAAAACCTCTACACATAATGCATGCTCAGGTAATCTAGATTAAGGAAAACAACTCAATTTTAGTAGTTTGACTCAAACGCCTTACAAGATGAAACTGACTCATAATTTTCTTTTCTTTCCCCTCCTCAAACGAACCTGTAGATGAACTGTTAGACATGAAAACCGAGGAAGGTGGTAAGATTTATGCATTTCTTTGGGGTTATAACTTTTTTACTATTTTAATGCTGTTTTACATGCAGGCAAATGTAATTTTTATCTTTTGAATAGCTTTGCATTCCCAAGCAATTGTTTGTAAGTGACTGTCATTTGTCTTTATAAGTGACTTTAAATATGCCCGAGCCCAAATAGTATGCTTGGATTTGCCATGATTAATATAATTACTTAATGTTCAAACTACTAAAGCTAAAAGTTACTGGTTTAGATGTTGTATGCTGGAGTAGACAAAAAGCATGGCTTTCAGAATCAGACAAACCTGGAATTGAATATGGTTCTACTGTAAGTGATCTGTATGGCCTTAAGCAACTTGCTTCGTACTTACACTCTTTTAGCCTCAGTTGTTCTCATTTGTAAATTGAAACCAGTAGCAACAATCTTGCCAGGTTATTGTCAGGACTGGGGATCAAGTCTGCAAAGGGTCTTTCACTATCTCTGACACAGGGACACTCTTCAAATGGTACACAGTTGAGATGAAAGGACTAGAAATGTTGCCCTGCTGGTATATGGTGCTTCTCTTCACTGAGCTTAGTTAAATGCAGTGGGAGACTTTGCCTGGCTAGGTCCCACACCCAGACCTAAAATCATTTACTAAATAACCCACCATGAGAGATTCCAGAACTATGATTTGTTCTGGAACGCGTATTCTTAAGTGATCCCAAGAAACTGAATGTGTTCAGCTTGGTTAATGTCTTTGCTCTCCATCCTACCAAGGGTTTCCTTCTCCTGATTTACCAAGAGTCCAAAATACCCCTGAGAGTCTCAGCCAAACTCTAGAGCCCTCCTTGCCCTGGGTGACTGGCACGCAGTCTTCCCTGGTCTTACAGGTTTCTTACAGACTAGAAACGGCAAAGATCATCCTGCCAATTAACTAGGGCTGACAATTTTTCTCTACTCAGTCTTTGCTTGATTTGGATTTAATTCCCACAGTGTGAGAGGAAGAGAGTCTGGAAAACAGAGGACATTGGTTAAAGTTTTTTCGAAATTGGAAAGGCAATAGAACTCTAGCATGAAGTTTCCAGGGCTTAAAAAACAAACAAACAAAAAAGGTTTCCAGAGTTTAGGAATACAAACTTGAGGGCAGCAACCCGCTTTCCTTATTAATTTCTCATTCCAGGCAACACACTGCAATATTTCGTGAATGTCCATGTGTATTTTATCAGAATGACTACTTATTTGTAAACATTGAAATCCCACTAGGTTATGAAAGTAAAAAAGCAAATTGTTAATATAGATTGCCATTACATGATTACATCGCCTAAGTTTTCATGAAAACATTTCTCCCTTGGCTTAAGGATAGAATATTTTGATGAAAGAAAGTTGTTTTTGAACAAATTATTTTTTGGAGGGGGACATATTTCAGTCTTATGAAGGTAAGATAAAGATATTAATATAACAAGTGATAGGTACCTACCACCTAATTTTAGCAAGTCTTAACATTTAAAAAATTATTTATAATCACACATAAACTTCAGCTATTTTAATGGAAAGGTGGTTATTTCTCCTATTCCTGACTTCTTGTTTATATCCTTTATTCTTTGCTTTTATCATCTTCCTATTTAATTTCATTATTTTAATAAACATAATTTTTGAAAGGTGATATATTCACATTGGTACAAGAAACAAAAAGCTAATAAAAACGTATAAGTTAAAAAAAACCACCACCAACAGACCTGTCCTTCCCATTCCTGCCCTCACTCTCCTCTCTATTCCAATAGTGTTTTAAGTCTATAGTCTCATGTTTCCCCACTTCTTACAAAAAAAAGGTTCTTGGTTTTGGATTTTGACATTTTAACTTGGTGGTAATGGTACAACACTAACCCACTGTCCATGCATTTCTTCCTAGAATTAAGTCAGAAACACCACTGCCCAAGATTCAGGCTTGCTTTCATGACCTCCTTCTAACACGTATGATATTTTCCTACTTACTTTAAACAACTTTCACACCACATTGGTTTATAGTTACAACCTTTGTTTCAGAGACTAGCAGCTCATATCCTTTTTTTTTTAAGCACTCAATTTAAATCTAAAGATAAAGAGATGAATGTGCTCTTCTTCAAAATGTGTTCTTGTTCTCAGGCAGAAAAATTGATTTACACATTTTCTTGGTTAAATGCAATCTCACATCATTTCTCTTCTCCCTTTATCACTGCCAACCCACAAAGCCCTTCCTGAGTCACGAGCCATGCTTTCCCACCGTCTGCCTCTCCTGCGTCGCCAGCCCCGAGGGTAGCATCAGCTTAAAAATTAACATGGCCCCGAGTATAAAAATATTCTCTCAGTGCACAGAGAACTTGCAGTGACTGAAGAAAAGAATACTCTTAATTAGTTGACTTCAAAATGTGTGCCCTTCAGAAAACTGCCAGAAGGCCCAAGTCCTGAATTAAAACACTGATTATAATATGTAAGACATTAAACAATCAAGAAATAAAAAGAGTTTAATCCAGGGAGGGCTGCCTTTATAGGACTGGGGGGCTGTAAGCTCTGGCACCCTGCTGCTTGTGGGCCGGTTCACTCCCAGTGGTAATTCTGCTCCACAAGTCCTGGCTAAGCTCTGGTATAATATTATCAGAGAGCAGCCCCTTCTGACAACAGCCAGGACACAGTTCTCCAGGAGCCGTGGCCCAGAAAATCACTCCAGCTCAGTGTCATAATGAAATGTGTTTTCTCCTACTAAATAGATAATGTAATGAAAAACCAATATTTGGCCAGTTTATAGAAACATTTTACGTGAGAAAAGAAACTGACATTTTGAGATACTTAAAAGTGGCTCTGAAATCACCTTGTGACCACATGTGACAATGCTGGCCTCAATGCATGAGTTATAACATGTAGAAGTTTTGTGTTCCTCAAAGTTGGGCCAAGAGAAATGACTATCAGATACATGAACAGAATGTGGTGGAATAAACCTGAAGGGAGTTCTATGAATTCAGCTCACCTAATAAGTCTCCTCACTTGGCCTTACCCAAAAGATCCCTCTATAGGACAAAACTAACTGAACCAATGTAACAATGTTTTAAGAGGCCATATTGGAATTAAACTGTTTGTCTTCGGCTGCTGCTTTGGTTTCTACTTCTGATCCTACATTCTGGCCCAATATCAGAATGATGGAGAAGCTCCCTCAGTAGCTCCTGCAGGTCTGGGTGAGAAGCTTTAGCAGTGATAAACGTGTCTGTCCCTGCTCCCAGGGCACCCCCAGTCATTCAGAACCATCTCCTGCCCTGACTCATACATGGCTGACTAGGAATCTGACTGCCTCCTCACAGGCAACGTGGCAAATACTAAGCCCGTTATCTTTTCTGTTGAACTTTCCCTCCAGTGTCCCTCCCTCAGTGTCCCTGGATAAACTGCTGGCTTTGTTCCTTTCATAAGATACTGGTGCGCTTTTAAAATTAAGTTCTGTTCTTGCTTGATCACTCTGTGGTATGTAGTGTTCTGTGTAGATTCACGCCTGCTCCAAGTGTCCAGTCTTCCGGTAGGATTGCTTGCTTGTTAAGCTCTAATGCTAAATGGAGGCACAGGCATGGGGATCATCAAAATGTGTTTTCTGAGTGTCTATTCAGGGTCTAGCATCGTTGTTTTTTTTTTTTTTCTGGTGTGTGTATCCCAGAGAGTGGGTGGGGTGGATTTTCCTCCATCTGCTATTATTGTCCATGTCCTTTTTTCACCAGAAGGGAGTTTTTAGAAGCAGTGTTATTGAATTCCAAACAAGAATAATCTGTTACTTGAAGACTATTTTTCTTGTCAGACAGTTTTATAAGGTGGTTTCCTACCCGTCTTTCCCCTGTGCTGTCTTTTGGGTGATGTGAGGATAGTGTTGGTGTTTGGGGTTTTTCATGTGTGTTTCAAGTGTGTGGCCTTTACGATTAGTCATAATGTTGAAAGTGGGGACCAGGGAGCAAACCAGAGAGCCTTCCTGTTTCACACACAGATGAGGAGAACTTCTGTGACGTTTCTCTCTTTGTTTTCCTGAGCTCTCATTTGGGGTCTGTGTAGGTCTGTTTCCATCTTCTGTGTTCCTAATTTCTGCTGAGGTCATGAAACTCAGTATGATTTCAAAAATATCACCTGAGTGGGCTGTCATAAGTTTCCCACACTAGCTCTCTGTCACCCACACTCTGTCTGAACTTGAGAGCTTCCTCTGAATGTCAGTTTTCACTCATTGAAAACTCATTGGGTCAGAATCACCACACTTCCTAGGGAATGTTTTCGCAGAGGCCTGGGGGTTTTATTTTTGAGCCCTGGGGCAGGACAGGGCAGGGCAGCCACTCTGCTGTAGTGCCTGCAGCCGAGGGCTTTGCCTGGGGGTTAGTGGAGCCATCTGACCTTAGAAACCCTCCAGACTTTATGAAAACTAAAATACTCATTTATGTATGAGATCCTTAAGAGGCCCTGAAGTGAAAACAGGGTGCTGCACTACCAGGGTCCACAGCCAGGTAATCTGTAACTAATAAAGTATATGACCTTGAGGTCGTCTAGCCAGGGTGTCTTTTCCCTCATCTGGAAAATGAGTTAGAGAAGATAATATATAAGATTCCTTTCAGTTGAGGACAAGTCTTCTCTTTGGGTATCTCATTGGGAGAAAACAGCAGGTTCCCCAACAGGAGGGCAGGAAAGCATGTTCAAAGAATGGCAAACAAGAGTTGTGCCCAACTGTAGGCTTTGCTGAAGGCAGGGTTGGTGAGCAGCTGAAATTAGAGCTTGACTCTGGAGGTCCTGATAAGGAGTATTACTTCACTCAGGAGTCAGAGGGAGCCATTGAAAGTTTTTGAGGAGGGGGTAATAACCCCTCGGCTGAACTGAGCAGAGGTACACAGCGGGAGGGTGCCTTTTATGGAGTGCCAGCGGGCTCGCCAGTGGGCAAATCCCAAAGGGCCCCCAGTCAGGAGTTTATCATCAAAGTTCAAGAAAGAACTTGGAATTAGAGACGGAGATTCCCAAGTGACATTGGAACCAGGAGAACAGGTAAGATCTTCTAGGCAGAGAAGTGGGGAAAAGAGATACACTGGCTTAGAAGGAAATCTTAAGGGCAAACAGAGTAGGAAGAGGCAGCAGGGAAAGGTCGTCAAGGAGATAGGAGGACATCCAAGAGAGGCACTTTATGCGGACTCCCAGGAGATGACAGCGTGTCCACAGTGGGCCATAGTGCAAAGTTCTACAGAAGCGGAAGCCTGAGAAAAGGGGGTTGGAATCTGCCATGAGGATCTTACCATTAACCTTCAAGAGGGCCCCTTCAGTTTAGGGTGGGGCCCTGAACCTGATTACAGCCAGCCAGAAAAAGAGCGGTGACAGAGTAGAGTGTGTGGCTGTAGATGGAAGAAGCTACAACAGTAACTTGACAGGGTGTCAGGGGGCAGACAGCAATATCAGGGGAAGACTGACTTCTGTTGGGATGTGCATACATCCGAGGTCAGGGAGGAGCCTTAGAGAAGGAAAGATCACAGATGCTGGAGTTGAATAATGGTAGGGAGCACAGCAGGATCCCCAAACAGGGGGACAGCATAGGGAGGGCTGAGCTCAGAAAGAAAGAGGGATTGCAAGGAGGGTCGTAGACCTGGAGGCCAAGAAGTGAGAATTTGAATATGTCATGTCTGTTACCTTTATTTTTGTAGTAATATCTGTGGTTGGGTTGTCTGATGGGAAGATAGGCGTGGAGACTTGAGAACTAGCAAGAGCACAGAGGAGGCTTGGAATAGTATCTGTGGATTTGGCACCTGTGAGCTCCACCACCTTTGTTCATCCTTTAAGACAAAGGCAGGTTGGGGCTCCAATACTTGCTCATCTACACAGGTGGAAACTCCAACCTCAGTCGTGGCTCTCACCAGGCTTCTCCCAAAGAGCTCATCATATCCCTGTGTATGCCCCCATTTTCTCACAGTAGAGTTGAATTATTTCCAAAGAAAATGATAGCATGAGTCTTAAGAGCCAACTGACTAGTGTTATTTTTCAAGTCTTAGCTTGTCTGGTTACAGACCTAAACCTGTCCTTTTCTACTTGTAATTAAGTTTTTCTTGCAAGTTATGTATAGTCTTTTCAAGCATCTTAATTATCAGGGCAGTAATTGGGAGGTTTCCCTGTTTTCTAGTTCAAGTCAGTGCCAGTTTAAATGCTTTTAGGTAAGTAATGTGTTTTCTTAAGAGAGAAAGTATCCACAGTACAGCCTACTTTCACTGTTAAATAACCAGGACACTAAGTAATAGGCCAAATTCAATGGTAGACTGCAGACTAAATCTCTGTTTAGAACTAGCTTTAGACCACATCATCCTCACCATGGGTCCTTTTCTCATGTGATCATTACGTTTCAGTTTTACAGGATAGAATATTAGTCAGAAATCATTAGATCGGAAGTAATAGAAACCCTTCTCTAAATAGTTTGACTTTAAAATAAAAAGAAAGTACAAGCCTGTATGGATGTTGGACCATGTAACTGAGGATGCACAGAAGTGGACTGGCTTCAAGCAAGGCTGCATCTAGGAGCTTAAACAGTATTGTTGGGATTCTCTTTTCAACTAAGGAGTTTGTAAGCCTCTCTGTTTGGCTCCCTCATCACCTGGAGCCTCAAATCTGCATCTTTTGAACTTAGAATCCTGAAGGAAGAGAGTTCCTCTTCCTCACAGCTTCCACGTACCAAACCCAGTGATGCCTGTGGCAGTGCCCATCTGTGAGCCAGTCACCACGGCCTGAGAAAGGAGGCCTCTGGCCAGCTGGCCAGCCTAGGTCACGTGTCCACCAGGGAGTGGGTGACAAGGCATCTTAAGTGGTGTCTCACCAGGATCAGGCAGAGGAGGAGTCTCCCAAAGGGAAACTGAAGAGGAGGAAGGGGTTGCTAAGTTAGCAAAACCCACAGAAGTCTACTCTAAATGTCGTGGCACAAAATCCAAACATTAAACTCAGAGCTAGAGCTTTTCCAGTCTGTGGTTATTTTTGAAAGGCTCTCAGGGTGTCTTATTTGTTGTTGCTTATGTTAGTCATGACCTTCCCTGGACTGACACCCAGGTGACACTCCAGGAGGGCTGTAGTGTGACTCCGGGAGGAGCATACATAATTCCCAGTGCTCCTTTAAAGTCCTCTGTTCCTCTAGGGGCTATACGTGGACTTGAACTGGTTCCAGTAAAATGGGTTTGGTTCAGCAGTCATCTGATTTCAGCCAGGCCAGAAATTAAACCATGAGAAAAGGTTTAGGCACTCTGGTCCCAACAGAAAGTAGGAAGTACAGAAATTTGTAAAGTTACTATATGTAAAGAGGGTGACACTAAGAGAGTGAGGGAGGAAGGATGCCTAGGTGCATGTTGATGTACACACCCTGTCCCACCAGGGTTCCTTCCTTGGTTCACAGAAGTGGGCATCTCACCTTTTCTGCCCTGACTTTCCCACCACGCACAGGCCTAAGGGTCTCTTGTTACTACAAAACTATCTCAGAAGCCCATTTAATAAAGTTCCATTTTCCCCGTCTTCTCACCACCACACCCACAGGCTCTCTCTTGATTCAAATTTCTATGATAACACAAACAAGATGGATGCTTAAATTAGACCGTTGTCTGATTAAAGTGATATTTTGCCACTATATTTAAACCATAGTGACTGGAGAGTGACTGACTCCTCCCTTCCCTGTTGTATTGTCAGTCTGCTCAGCACGTCAAAAATCCCCTCCATCTATAGAGCTTTCTGTAAAGTGTGGTTGAAAATAGATGCAGTAAAGCTGACAGAGATAAGCTTTATTTAATTCTTAAGTGAAGACTTTTTTTTTATTAGCTCATATATTTGAGGGAAACCTGTTGGTCTCACTTAATATGACAGTATCAGCATTGCAGTCTCGCTCAGAGAAAACATAAATCACGATTGTTCCTTGTCTTCATGACTTACAACAAAAAATGTTAGCAATTTCCAAGTGCCAATTAGATACTACAACAAAGCCACAGTTAATAACACCATCCGTTCTTGGTTTTCAAAATATGTAGAAGACTCAATGAAAGGTTATAGGATTTCTAATAGTAATGCCCCCATTCTACCTATATTCACTCTAGTATTTCGTCAGTGTTCATGTTGTCAGAATAGATCTCTTCTTTAAATTCTTCCTTCTGGAAAGGCAGTGAGGTTTCAGGCGTATTTCTTTTGATCTTCCTGACAATATAGCAAAGTGGCCATTATTAATGTTACAATTTTATAGATGAGAAATCAGAGGCACAGAGGGTCTTGCTGAAGTCACACAGCAAGTATAGGATGGCCCAGGGGCCCCCCTCTGGTCTGGTGCTCACTCCAACCCTCCAGGGCTGTGTCTTTGGCCTGTGAGGCTCATCCTCTTGTGATTCTGTGATTTGCCCCATTTTCCTGCCATTCTTTCACTGCTGCTCTCAGGCAAACCAGATATCTTTTCTTTTCTTCATGAAGTTGGGTTGTATATATTGTAGGGCCAAGCAAGGAGAACAGGCAGCTCATGCTCAAAAGACCCAAACTCCACAATGGCTTTTAGGTAAGGGGTTTTCAATGTGAGGTTAGGGGTGTGGGTTGTAGGACACACAGTTCTCTGATTACACAATCCTCTGATAAGTTGATGGTAAGGTAACGGTTGATGTTTCAGGAATGTCAATCTTCAAACTTCTGGTTTCAACCCATCTATGTGCTGGTGGTCAGTGTGCAGTGAACTTCCACCTGATTGGGGTTTTAGTATCTGCAAAACAACTCAAGGATATGGCTCAGGATACCATCTATAGCCCTTGAGGAGGAACTCAACTCCTTGACTTTGTTTTATGGCTAGAACTATTATTTTATCTTGTTTGATTGCTTTCCTTTGTTTTTGTATTTTTTAAACTTCTCTTATTAAATTTGCTCTTTGGAAATATGGGAAGGCCTAGGAAGCTAAAACTTTAATTTTTACAAACAAGAGGTGAGGGACATGGAGAGGTCTGTCCCCAGAAAGGCCTCATAGGGTCTTGCTCGACTTCATTGGGACTAGAAATTTAATTCTGTAATTTCTTGAGAGGCTATAATGGGATTCATTTATATTTTGATTAACTTATAAAACAAAATCTATCCATCACCCCGTCTGTCCCATCTCAGCCGCTACTGTATTTATTCCCTAGAGCCTGGGCCCTTGGTGGTGATGTGTTTTGTGCTCTGTTACTTCTTTCAGCTTCCCTGGGCCCAACGGCAGGGACCCTGGAGCATGAAGGTGCTGACAAAGATGACCTGCTGCTGTTGAGTGAGATCTTCAACGCTTCCTCCCTGGAAGAGGGAGAGTTCAGCAAAGAGTGGTCCGCTGTGTTTGGAGATGGCCGGCTAAAGGAGCCAGCGCCCACTGTGGCCCCAGGAGAGCCAGATCCCAAGCCCCAGACAGGCTCAGGATTCCTTCCTTCGCAGCTTTTAGATCAAAATATGAAAGACTTACAGGCCTCGCTGCAAGGTATGTACTACAGGGATTGAAACAGGGTTTTCTGGTTGGTTCATTCTTTGTTACTTTTTAAAATTCAAAGGCCTATTTTTCCTTATCTTTTTTTATGTTTTCTATTTGATATCCAGTGTCCTTTTTTGGGGGGGTGTATTTTTCTTCTATATTCAGTGACTTTTTAGCTGAAATCTCAGAATCACATTCTGGTTTGAAGGCGCATGTCAGAGTTTAAAATCTATTTCTTCTCATAATTTTCTCCCCATGTTAACATTTCCTATTAATGAAAGGCTAGAGGGGTGGTTCTTAGTCTTACTGTCGTATCTTGATTTTAGATGTTTTCATAGCACACTTGAAGGATCAGATTGCTTTCACAGTCATGGCGTGTTGACTTGGCCATCCCTGCCTGACCATCGCCCTAGCTGAGTTCTCCCATAGACTCATGAGGCCACATTCTCTACATTTCCACAGACATGGAGCTTTCTGGGTGCCTTTTCCCAGTGCACCCTGGCCCACCCCTATCCTGAGGATGCCCTCAGCTCCGTTGTTCCCATTCTGCCTGAAACACATGGCCCAACAGTCCCCTGAAGCCCGACTACAGCAGAAATAGAGTTTCCACACTGATCAGAAGTGGTTGGCAACATTGGTAAGGGTTCAAGGTGCACCGAGCTCTCAGGCAGCCCACATGCTGGTAAAGAATTGCTGACGTGAGCTTGTTGATTTAGAGTGCAAAACTAACCCTCAGGTTGAAATTAAAATTTTTAAGTTTGAATTTCTAAACAAACAGACCTTGGGAAGGAAACCATTTTCTTAATATTTCATCACATTTTTCCTCCTTTCATGTCCCTTTAATTGTAAGACAGGAATCCCTGTTGAGAAATTCTCAAATTGTTTTGATTTTTCCATGAATTAGGCTATCTCCTTAATAAACAATGTGTTTATCTGGCACTTAAAACTGAGAACAAACAGCAGAGCTGGAATGATTTAAGCAATTATGGGCTATTAAAAAAAATATTCAGGTCTTTGGAGCTGAGATCATGGACACAGCAAGAGTTGGTGGGCAAGACCCGAAGAAAAGTCTTCACTCTTTTTTATGAAATACGTGCTTCCTTTCAGCTTCCTCTTTGAGTCCCATTTTGGAACCATCTTATTTCTTCTCCGTAATGGAGTTAGAGATAGGACGGATAAATGCCATCAAAACTACTTCTCCGCCCTGAGTTTCACCACTGGGTTTCACCACCTCCTTTGTCGGAGCCCCAGATGAGCAATGGTGCCAAAGACGGGGTTTCACCCACACCCACCTGTGGTGGAGGCGCTAACAAGGCGTGGGAGAGTCGGGAGAGTCAGAACCAGGATCCGCAGCTCAGAGCTCGTGGCTGTGGGAGACTCTCTGGCTGTGCTGCAGGATGAACCCCACTTGGGCGCCCAGCTTTGGAGACACCAGGGCCCCTGCTGCCGAACCAGAGCAGTGGTGGCCATGCTCCTACTTAGCTCCAGTGGCCAGGTGTCACTTTTGCAAGTGCCCCACGCCAGCAGCTGAGAAGTCAGAGCTGCCTGCCCTCTTCCTGAGCAGAGGGAGTGAGAAGATCTCAGCTCAGGGCCCAAAGGCACTATCCGCAGAACTCCACCCGAGAGCTATGACAAGTGGCCATGGGCTTTGCACTTCAGCCTTTCCCCACGTCCAGGAGAAAGGCATACGACCACACTGGGTTCCAAGGGCAGAGGTGTTCTGAGAACTACAGCAAGAGATGCAAGCTCGCAGTATGGAAAGAGAAAGAGGTACTACAAAGGGAGGCTGTTTATTTCTCAGGCAAACAGAATCTCACCAGAGGTTGCCACCCTAGTAATACCTGAGCAAGTTTCTTATTCATCCAACAAATATTTATTGGATCCTTCTGGATGCCAGGCACTGGAGATTCATTGGAGTACAAAACAGACCAGTCTTCTGCCTTCCCGGAACTCACATTCTAATGGAGAGAAGATAGTGAACAAGACATGTAATAGAAAAGCAAATTGCATTGTAGGTTAGAAAGTGACCAATGATACGAAGAAAAGGGAGAAGTAGAGCCAGAGGTAGAGCATGTCGGGGGAATGCACGGTAGGTCAGGCTGCAGGACTAAATGGGATTCTTATTGAGATGAGGTTTGAGCAAAGACTTGCAGGATGTGAGAATATTAGCCATGGAGCTCTGGGCAGGGGGAACCTCTGTGCCAGCGCCTAAGGGAGGACGTGTCTGATCTGGTCAAGAGTCTGGAGGAACAGCACCGAGGATGGAGCGAGGGGAAGAGGCACTGGGAGAGGAAACGGGCGGGGCCACACAGGACCTTGTAGCCTTTGGAAGAACTTGGGAACCATCACAACATCACAAGACCAAGGATGGGCATGATCTGATTTACCATTTGAAAGGATCATTCTGGCTGCTAAAAGTTTCCTTCCCTCTGCTGGGGTTCTATCAAGACCAATGTTAAAGAAGTTATTTTATAACCTCTGAATTATCCTATTTCCCTTGCACACCAGCAGCTACAAATTGAATGTCTATGGAACTCAAAAGGACAGAAAAAAGGTGGAACCTAAGTGTTTGAAAGAGGAAGCGCATTCAGCTTCTACCACATCTGCAGATTCCCAGCAGGCGCCCCACCCCAATGCTGCCCTCAGATTCAGGGAACCTTCAAAACATATGTGTACAAATTAAGGTATGGGCTCCCTGCTTCAATGATTGATCGATCATGTAATCCAGCTGTAACTATATTCTGTGCTTTTGTCAGGACTCCCCCCAACACCCTAAAAAAAAGAGGAAAAGATGGATGTTGGCTGTAGATTTTTTCCATTTTTCCATTTTTTTCCCATGGTCTAGAAAACCCATCTGTATACATGAATTGCAAAAGCATCTAAATAATTGTTAAACATTTGACACCTCATATTGGAACTGCTTCCCCTGATTATCCAGATCATCTCAAAAATGAAATTAAATCAACCACTGAAATAAGTCAGTGGTCATGGAGTAAATAAGTAACTAAGCATGGAGTAGAAAGGCTCATTGGCACACTAGCTCAGTGAAACACAGTGGTGGGGAGTTCAAAGCCAGGGTTTTATTCTGCAGACTCCCTTCCCTGCATTCATTCCACAGCAATTGGTCAGGCCACTCATTCTCTAGGCCTTTGCCTTGTCATCTGTAATACGAGGTGTTAAATTCACTAAAAAAATCTATCAGGAGAGACCCAACTCATGTGAAGGAGCCTTCCACCTTTCCACAAGTGTTATCTTCTTATCCCTGGGTTAGTCCCCACTTCAGAGGTGCTGAGGTCTAAAACCGTGTGATTCTGTGACTCTGCCCTGTATAGCTGGTCAAATAACAAGAACCAGCACTCTGGTCGGTATGTGCTCTGTGCCAAGCACTGCCACGTGTGCTTTACTTGTGTTGACTTACTTCATCCTCACCACCCACTTCTCGGGCAGGTAGTAGCACCATCTCCATCTTATCGCCTGGGAAACGGGGCAGTAAGTAATTTGATCATGGTTCTGGTAGGAGGCAGGCCAGATCATGAGCCTGAGCCACCTGACTCAGGAATCCTTGCCTTTCACTTTCTCATTCTATTGCCTCTGAGTACCCCATCTCGGATGGCAAACGTGATTCCCCGCCGGGTTCCCTCACGCCTTGTCTTGGTTGTTCCTGGAGGAGCAGGACTTGTACTGACTGTTGGCGAGGTGCCAGGCATTCTGGCCACACACAGGGACCGGGCCACCCCGTCGTCATGGGGGAGGAAGGTGGGTGTGGGAGGCAGGGTTCGTGTCAACCACAAAAGTTGAATGATGTTTCAGAATAGAATATATGAAATTGGGATTGTCTACAGAATCTTGGCCATGTTAGCCGTCGCCGCAGCTCACTCTAGTGCACCCATGCTCAGTCTCACCAACTTTGTGGCTCTTTGGGAGGTCCAGGCGGAGCTGTGTCCTCAGGGTCAGAGTGTCCGGAGGACTCGGTGTATGGCTCCAGGCCACAGCTGTAGGCATCCCAGCGTTCTTCCACACTCCACAGCCCCTCTCACTCCCCACCCCATTCTCCTCTGCCTCCCTCCCTCTCTTCTTTGGCCTCTGTTCCCCTTTGCTCTGGGGAAATAGGAAGGGAGGTTTAGTAAGAGAACAATTATATCTTCCTTCTCCCACCTGCTTCAGGCTCTCAGGGAGCAAAACAAAGGAACTTACATTTAGGATCAAGTTGTGCTGAAAAATTTGAAGGAGTTAATTTTAGCTAGGATTTCTCAGAAGTTCCCAGTGTGATAGGGGCTGGGGTTTTTGTGTCCTACAGTGATGATAAAATTGTACCTTCCTGAGGCCTCTTAAAGTGAGTGGGAGGGCCAGCCATAGAGGCTACGGAGACAGAGATCAGGCAAGGCTGATGGGCCTCATTCGACGTTCTTCTAATTCCCTGCCAACATCCAAAATTTAATTGAGAAACAGACGCTGATACTGAAAAGATAACCATCTGCTCCAAGTAAATGCACCGGGACATCTTTTAATTTAGGATGCTGCAAACCAAAGTTAACAGTCTTGTTCCAGATTCTCTCAAACATACAACCCTTTGTTCCTTCTGGATATTCTGTTGTTTTATCCAATTCCCAGGTGCTCTTGCCATCTGGGTGGGTTTCCATTTAAAGCTAATGTCAAGCTTTGCGCTACCTCAGACTCACCTCTCCTTGACTAGGGCTCACCTCTTGCTGTTTCTGGCTTAGCCTGACTCCAGGTAACTGATATTTCTGGGACTCAAATGGAATAATGTGAAGGAAAAGACTGTGGGCCACATTTGAAGACAGTTTGAGCCCACGGCGTGAGTCAGTGGCATTGTTTGTTCCAGCAAAGAAGCAGCACTTTGTAAGCCTGATGAGACCCATTCCCAGGCCTTGGCTATCTGCAGAACCTAAGTGCCCCCATTAGTCCTTAGAAGGAAACCTAGTGACCATCAACTCCACCCTCACGTTATAGATGAGGAAATTAAGGGACTCCAGAAAAGTCTTGTGACTTGCCAAGTTGTGGTTTTATCCACCACCCATGTAAGTCCTAAACTCCTCAGCCTGGCTTACAAGGTCCTGTAGGGCCTGACCTCATCGATGCCCATACCTCCCTCACCTTTACTTAGCATGACTTAATGACATTGTTCTGCTGGAGAACCAGGTACTATGTCTGTATGCTGGACTCCAGTGAGCCCCACTCTCCCACCACTGGGCCTTGGCATATGCTCTCCCATCTCCTCCAAGCACTGCACCCACCTCCACACCCATGATGCTTGCTCTCCTTGGCTGATGTCTCATCCTTCAGGTTCTCAGCTTTAGTAATGTTTCATCCACGGACTCCCCCAGCAATCAGTGTTTCATGTTTCTACCCTCCATTCCCTTTACACCCAGGACTTAATCATGCCTTTTATTTCACTTCACTGTAAAGTTGGTTTCATTTTCTGTCTGCTTTAGATTGTCCTGGGCAGGGCCATGTTTGTGTTGCTCACCATCATATTTCCAGAACATAGCTCAGTGCCTGGAATATAATAGATGTTCAAAAAGATATCCAGATGGATGGATGGATGGATGACAGGCAAGAAGGGAGGGAGAAATGAACTGACACTGCATCACTAGATTAGAAGAAAACAGTCCTATGACGGTCTCAGGGGTTGGTCCTCGTGTCTGCTGAGTTATACAGAAATCCAGATCCAACTTAGACTTACTGAGGGCCTGCTCTTTAGCCTCTGTACTCCCCAGTTTCACCTACAAGATCCCATTTTAGCCATACAACAATCTAATGAGGCAGAAATTTTTACCCACTCTTTGTAGGTACGGAAACTGGGGCCCAGAGAAGGTGTGGACGGCAGGCTAGTGGTCTTCCCACTTTCCCCTTCAGGGCCAACCCCACCCCAGAGGGCCCCAGGCTGTGCTCGTCAACATAGCCCGGGCTTTTGCTCTCCCACTTAGTGAAATTACATTCATCATAAAGTGCTGCTCTGGGTGGTGGTGTTTTGGCTTCTCTTGCTCCTCAAGCTGGCCAGTGTTATTTCTGGCTGATTTATATTTTCCCTTATGTAAGTAAAGAGGGCAGAATGGCTCCAATAAAATTTCCTATGTGTTTCCAGCAAAGGGGTAGCACAGTTGACATATCAAAGTAACTGGGAGCGAGGATAGTCATCTTGTTCACAGAGCCCTCTGCGCACTCCCGCCCCCACCCTTCACCACCCGTCTCCTGACACAATTTCTCTGAGATGGGGAGACGTCTTTCCAGCCACACCTTCCTGGTAAAAAAAGCACCTCAGCCAACTAACACCAGCTAGGGAACAGTTGACGGCAATTACCGGAATATTAGCAACACCAAGTTCTCTTTAAATAGCATTTTTTTCCTGACAGAAGCCAAGACATTTGAAATCGGGCTTAACATTCCATCCATAATTATGCTCACTAATTTTTCCTAAAAAATTCCCAAAGTGAAATGAGTGAGGGTGAAATTGCTGCTCAGCTTAGTATTAGCTTTTTTTTTTTTAATATATAGCTGGTGTCACAGCTGTACCATTTTCTCCCCTCATGCACATATAGTCAGATAGTCGGACATGCTTAATGGCTGTTCTGAGGAGAGACTGTGACTTGGCAAACTGGCTGTTGTTTCTGCTTCACACTGTGGGACAAGCGAACAGTGATAAGTGTGTCTTTGGGGAACAGGTCGGCTTTCTGCAACATCTTAATCCCGAGAGGGCAGTGTCTTTATGCTCATCCTCGTCTGTGTCCTCCGCTGCAGAGAAGCCCCCAAATCCACACATTCTGGATGTCTCTTGCATGGTTCATGACTGTTTTAGGTGTGCAGTATTCAAAACTCCATGGTTACAAAGGAATCTAATTAGAAGACATTTATTGTCTTTATACAGAAATCTGCCATAATAATCCTTTAAATAATAGGCTTAAAAATACAATTTGTATTTCTGGTACTTTAAAAATATGACTTGATATGCAGACATTTTATTTATTTATAACTATTCGGGAACATTCCCATTACATAAAGTGAGGGGAGCTCCGTTTTGACATGTAGATTTATTTCTGCCTCCTTTAGGAATGTGTTCCATTTTATACTGTGAAAAAGACAGTGCTTGGAACCTACCTCTTTTCCACTGTTCTCTGCAGCCATTTTTTTAA
Organism: Vicugna pacos; assembly: GCF_048564905.1. Taxonomy (NCBI): domain Eukaryota; kingdom Metazoa; phylum Chordata; class Mammalia; order Artiodactyla; family Camelidae; genus Vicugna; species Vicugna pacos. The sequence goes on from NC_132993.1 coordinate 58,010,690, forward strand.
AAAATGAATGTTGTACATATTTTTGAAATGGGAAGAATTATCTTGCTGAGTTCCCACTGTATCAAATGGCATTCAGAGATCAGAGAGGGGTTGACTTCCATACCTCTCCCCTGGCTTTCCTCTGCATGAGTACCAGGTTCTCTTTGAAAGTGTGAGCCTCCCTGAACTCAGAGAGCTCAACAGGCTCAAGGAGTTTAACGCTGCAGGACTTGGGAGGTGGGGTCTTAAATGCAGACGCCTCTGTTTCTGAGGAGAGCCTCTCCTTGTCTCTGGCACAACCAGGATGACCTTGGTCCTAAAGAAGATGGTGACCCTGGTAGCCCCTTGGGGATCATCTCTGGCAATACCTTCCACACTTAGACTTGCATGACAGTCACTGAGGGTTTGCTGAAATGGTTTCCTGGGCGCCACCCCAGGATGCTGGTTCAGTAGGTCAGGGTTGTCCCGTGAACTTGCATCCTAACCAGCTCACAGGTGATGCCTACTGTGTGAGCACCATGCTTTGAGAACCACTGCCTTAAAACATTGAGACCAGGTTGCAGGTGCTGTTGGAAAGGTTGCACAGGCTCTGCCAAGCACAGGTGGGTTTTGAAGACTGGTGTCCATAGAGTATTGTAGGGAAAAGAGTAAAATTGACCCAGTTAGATTCTACCTCTTTCAGCTTTATTTGGCACACAATGGAACCACAATTTTAACTTTCCACATTTACCATTATTTTGTGTGATTTGGGTTTAGAAGGAAAATGCTCATGGTCCAATTTTCTAGGAACCAGAGAGGTTATGTTACTCCTGGATTACTCCAAATACTGGTCATTTTTTAAAGCTGCTTTCTTAAATTATAATTTACATACCATGAAAACCACCTGTGGTAAGAGAACAGTTCAAGAATTTCTAGTAAATTTATATTGTGCAACTGTCACCGTTGTCTAGGGTTAGACCATCATCCCAAAAACTTCCCTTAAAATCTTGTGCTTTTTGTGTGTTGTGAAATATGTTAACAACATGTTCAAGTTTTCCAATGAATAACAGTATTTTTGTTTAATGAAAATATGTTTTCATTATTTTAGACCCAATAAATAGGTCACAGGTCATTTCATTTGTCATTGGTTAGCCTTCATAGAGATGTCTGTGTGCAATTTGCCTAAAGTGGAATAATTCAACCAGTGAGTATCAGAGCATCTACTGTGCCAAGTGTTGCTTTGCCATCTCTTAAAATAATGCTTCATATGTGTACTTCTCCTGGTTTAAAGAGTTCTTCAATAGTTTATTTTAATTTCAACATCCATCATGTGCCAGGAAGTGCAAGAAAGGATGTAAAGATGAATACTACATGGTTCCTGCCTTCAGGGGGCTCACAGCTCTCGGAGATGAGCCGAAAGTATGAGCTAATAAATATAGTATGAGTCTATAATTAAGTCCCTCATTACAAATCTTAGAATGGCAAGGTAAACAAACAGCCTTAAATCTTATCATTTTGGGGGCATGTACTGAGTGGCTTTCTTGCTCCAGAAATTGGCTTCAGCTGAACTCTGTCATTCAAACATGATGTCACATGAGGACCTTATCAGAGACAAAACCTTTTCTGTAGTAAATACTGTGACCAGAGCATCCCAGTGAAAGGATATAGTTTTAACCATTTGGACCCAACAATGAATGATGCATCATCGGATGGTCTGAGTTTCACAATGAGAATCAACAGTGGACTTTGTCCACAAACACCTGCCTATACTGCATTAAGTATATGACGGAGCTCACTGAAGAAACAGTTCCCTGTCTCATTGAAAGGATGGGACTTACACAGGAAGAATTAAAGCAGATGTGCAAAGAAGCCTATGGTAAAGTTCTAAATTAAATGTCATGCCAGGACATCCAGCAGAGACAGTAAATGCTTCAGGGAATGAGGCTTGCTTCCCCCAAAGCAGGATTGCTGAATGCTTCTACATCATTAGAGGCGGGCAGAGCACAAGGGGGCGTTTCAGAATGTTGGCTTAAACAAGATAAATGCCACCATAAGAGCGTGACATCAAGGTAAGGGAGGCTTTCTTTCCCGTCATATATTTGGACTTGATTGCCATTTATCTGTGTTAACTCAACTTCTCAGTTTAAATTCACTGCATAGAAAATAGACTGGATCATATGGGAAGTGGAGAAGGCCTGCCATTTACTAGTTCTGTCGCTGCATTTAATGGCGTTCAGGTTTTTTAGCTTTCCCCATTTGTGACAGAAAAACAAGGCACTTGAGTTTCTGGAACATTACTGATAATCTTTGGTATGACTGTGAAATAATGTCACTTGGTAAGAAAAATAGACATAAAGCTAAAAGCAAAAATACTTTAACTTTAGCAATTTCTTGTTTGCTTTTCAAAATGCAGTCTTTCTCTTAGTTTTCCATACTTTTGAGTTGGGCATGATTCTGTTTATCTACTCTCCTCTAAAACGTAGTCCAGTTATGAGGAACACAGGAGAAGGGTCTTTGCACACCACCATCCTTCTCTTTCCTGGAAGCTGCCGTAGTTGAGAACCATGGGTACACCCCTGCAACTAGGGGGCTGTGTGACTGCTCTTCCCTATATCTAATGACCTCTGGTTTCGAACATTAGGCTGGTCAGAGAGCAATGTCAGTCCCACTTCTCCTCCATGGCCAGCACCAAAGGCAAGCAGTCCAAATGACAGCAGCCCTGCACTGAAAGGTAATGCAGTGTTCTCTCCCCCTTAAATGATAGTTGTCTTTCTTTCCATGGGCCTAACATGCTTTTCTGTATTTCTTTACTAATTTCCATTTGAGCACCTTAGGTTCAATGTATAAGGGTGGAGAGTTTTGCATGATCCCAGAAACTAACATTTTGACTGTTTTTCTGGTTTAATGTCCTAATTCATAATTCCCTTTATCGCATTTAATGAGGAGGAATCACACATCTGTCTCCATGTGACTGGGTGCTCCCCAAGATTGAGTGGCAACAGCAGGGGAGGAAAGACCATTGAGGTTTGCAGTCTTCAGCTGAAAATACCATTGCCTCCACCAGACAAGGCATTTGATTAGTGCTTTTTTTGCAAAAAGCCAGGTGTCTTCGTTGTGACTTCGTGTCTTCGAAGACGGTGTCCTCGTCGTTCTTTCCCTTGAAAGAGGGCCTTTCAAGCTGGTGAAATCTGTTCTCTTTTGAGACAGAACATCTGCCTACCTGAAGATCTCGTCTGTTTTTGCAGTTCACTTGCTCTCTGCCTTTGGTCATCACCCACTCTCCCTGTGCTGACCACAGGAAGTTAAAGGAAGTGTCTATTCTGTTATCATCAGAAAGCATTCCCTTGATGTTCTTTGATGTGTTGTGCAATTAGTTGCACCTGGTTTTCCCTTCGACAGTGACAGCGGAGGTCTGGGGAATGTAAGGACTGCCCCAAAGTGCAGTCACCTGAGGCTTCACAGCAGGGCAACACCCATTCTCGGAGTGCAGCAGGGCGCGGGGGTGGGGGGGCGCGGGAGGTGAGCAAATGAGCCTGTAGCATAGTTTCACTGGCACTGTCTCTAAGATGTTTTGATATTCTCTATCAAGAACAGACTAATCCTCCTAAAATGGGCTTGCCCCATACAATTTCCTTGTGTGACCTCCTACGTAACCAAAGAAAGACAAGTTGCTCCCTTTTTTTTTTTTTTTGATTATTTCTCCTCCACCCCCACCAAGCTATATTGAGATCTCTGAGGTCTCAGTTTTTCATATCAAAATAAACCAAATGTTTTGGGGGCTAACTGCACATAGTATGCAGTTTATGTTACATAGTAGTAACTTTCATATTACTAACTAGTCTTGCGTGCAATAGCTTATCTCTGTAATAGATGTATTGTCATCTCATAAAGTAATACATCTATAAGAGATTTTGAGGAAGAAAAGACAAAGGGGGGAGAATCAGAAGTATAAAGTGATGAGTACACTCTCTTAATGTTTTTAGTGCCATTTTAGTGGAAAGGTCAAAGGTTCTGTGTATGTGGGTATAATCCGATCAGTACTCTCCTTCACTCTCATATAGCCACTTTTATTTAGCAACTTGTCCTGCCAATATTTTTTGAGACTCTTTTCAACCAGATGGCCAGCACATTCCTAGCTACTCTCAGCTAGAAAGATAACCTGTCAGAGACATTTTCTTCATGCTTTTGATATTCCCACCTGTTGGAGAAAGAAAAAAAGCATGGGTCACCTAAGCCAATGAACCTAGATTCTCATGTGGAATGATTTATAGAAAGAAGAGCCTCCAACTTATTTAGAAATCACTTGTATCAGGTACTTTTTTGAAAATGTTCTCATCTGGAAAGTAATTGGGCTCTAATCGTGCCACTCAGCAAGTTAGGGCAAATAGTTTGGTGAAAAGAACAGCTGAAGGTAGTCCTCCACCGAGGCTGGAGTGTGAGGGGGTGGGGGTGATACAGAGCCCAGTGGGGAAGGGGAGGCACATCCCAGGCCCACTTCCTCTGATGGCAGAGGGTTGAAGAAGGCAGTGACCTTGAGAGAAGAAGGGCAGTCAGGCTCAAGTGCCAACCCCTCCTTCTGGACCTGCTACTTGGAAGGCTGAAAAGAGTGACCACAGTCGTCCTCTTGACCCAGCAGATTTGACAAGAGTCCTCCAGTGGACACTGGAAGGCACCTTGCCTTCTTAGTCATTCAGTCTGAGTTCTGAAATGAGTCTGATACTTCCTGAGGTTGGGAAGCACAGGGTCTGGGATCTCAGGCAGCTCTGTGGGGTTTGGTCATCCACTGGGTGTGGGGGCAGGTGGGGTCAACACGAGGGCTCACTGTTCACTGGGCTTTATCCAACTGAGCGCCTTCCCTTTTCAAGATGAACCTGGACCCACCCACGTGCAGCATGGAGAGGTGGGTGTTTGCAGGGTGGGTGTGCTGATGCCTTCTCTTCTCTCCCCAGAGCCTGCCAAGGCTGCCTCGGACCTGAATGCCTGGTTCAGCCTCTTTGCTGACCTCGACCCGTTATCAAATCCTGACGCTGTTGGGAAAACCGATAAAGAACATGAATTGCTCAATGCATGAGTCTGCGCCTCCAGGAGGGAGCCCACAAGCAGCGACTTCTCCTCCACACACCACAGGGCTAGCAGACATAGGAAGCGATCAGTATGCTGTTTTAATATTTCTGTGCCATTTTAATAAAATGAAAGGGTCCAAGGCCCTGTTTATATTGGTATAATTATTTACTCTTATTTGGTATAAAGGGTTTAATGTGTTTCCTACGTGGACCTGACAGTAAAAGATTGCCTAGGAGCGGTTTCCAGGCCGGCCACACTCCTGCTGAGGTCTGCATGGTGGCTGCGGATGTGTCCGCGGGCTACTGTGAGGCAAGTTCAGATCGTAAACCTACGTTGTGTTAGGTTTGAAAAGGTGTCCTACAGCCTCAGAGGCAGCAGGAGGCTAGTGAAGCTCAAATGCCTCCTCTTGTACCCCCTGCCTCTGTCCTCCCTAGAGGGGGGCTGCAGGGACACTCCCTCTTCCTGCCAAGCCACCTTCCAGCGAGCTCTGGATAAAACTCCCGCCAACCAAAGACACTCCCTCGCCCCCTGCCCGCTGGGCCATGGGCTCTCTTGCGGGCGGAGGGGCTGGACTTGAACTCTCCGCACAAACCTTTCTATGGACAGCAGCCATATCTGCAGATCCCACTGTCTCCTTTAGTCCTCTACATGGCTGGAATTTAAAAGCATGTATTTCTGGAGCTCCTGTGACATTAACTGTTTTTTGGTTTTTTTTTTTAATTAAAGGAAAAGATATTTGACATGCAAAGTCAAGTTAATAAATGAATATGTTGTGGGAACTCAGCGGGGAGGTGCTGTGGGTGTGGGGGCTGGAGAGGGACGGAGGAGAAGGATGGGTCCCACCTGCTTTAAGCTGCCGGCGTGGCCCGTGCACCCCTAAATACGCAGCGCGGGGAGGAGGACGTGGACACTTGTTGGAAGCCCGTGTACATGTCTTTCCCTAGGCCGGGTGTCCTGAGTGGGGCTGGGTCCATGACTAGCCAGGCTTTGGTTCTTCATGCTCAGCTGGGCCAGGGAGGTGTCTGCTGCGCTCCTACGGCCTCATTCCCTGGCTCTGAGAGGGTCTCCTGGAGCCGCTTCCCCAAACACACAGAGACACTGAGCGTGCCTCCTCAGCTCCGGGATGCGTGGCCCTAACAGCAGTCACGTCCTCTGTAAGACAGTCTGGGCCCGGCGACCTGGCCTGTGAAAGGCGTTTCCTCCTCTGTGCGGGAAGAGATGCTGGTGAGTTGCGGCTGGAGACTCTGCTCACTTCCTGGCCAGGCCAGCACAGCTGTCCACAGGGGTCTCGTTTGGTGGAATCTCACGGAGCCAGATTCCTCAGCCTGGCACTCGTGCTCGTTGAGGCCTCGCCTTGTACCCTCCCCTTCACACACAGGAGGGCTTGCTCATCCCTCGACCCCCTCAGCCTGTGCACTGCTGCCCACTCCACCCGGGATGCCCCCTCCCTTTGCCCTCAGCCCCCATCACGGTTACCCACCCCTCAGGAGCCTCTGCAGACCCCATCTCCTCCACAGGGATTTCTCAAAGTGCAGCCCGTGGTTTTCCTTTGAAGACGTGCCCCTTATCTCTCCCTGACAATTCCCTCCCTGTCCTCCCAGCTCCTCTGAAGGCCTGTGCTGTGTCCATCTGCCTCTGGCCGTGGATGCTGCAACCCCGGAGAATCGAGTCTGTCTTTCCCAGGTAAGCAGCACCCTGGAGTCGCCTTGTAGGCACTGGATTAATGATTGCTGAATGGAGCTGCCCTGGGTGGAATGTGGAAAGCCTCATAGTTTCATCCTGGGTCACATTTGTTTGCAGCCGTGGAAACCCACAGCAGTGCAGTAAGGTGACAAACAGGCTAGAGGCCCAGGGAACTGGGTGGGGAAGAGGGTGGGAGGGCATGGGGTGTGGGCTTGTTCTCTGTTGAATGGATCACTTTAAATACTCACAGGTTGCATTTTAAAGTTGACCTGTGGATGAAGGAGAGAGGATTATGGTCATTGGACAGGCTTTGCTACAAGTTATTTAAAAAAAAAAAAGCATTTTCTCCCTGAATTTTCTTTATATTTTTGTTTAAAAAAAAAGATTCAATTCCCTTCCCCATCTGCAGTCCACTTGGTCAGGCTCTTGATCCCTCTTATAGGCGTGTTTTGATCTGGGCTCACACAAAGCCCCTTCGACCACCTCTCCAGTTTAAGGAGAAGCAGCTGCTGCATGATTCTCTTTTAAGTGGCCTGTGTGCTTCCTCTGGGGCCCACCTGGGGGACGGGCTGTCTCTGGTCTGAAGAAGGCGAAGGTACCCCACCCTCTTCACACCCAGTTTTGCTTCTCCCTCATTTTCATCCCATGTTGCAAGGCCAGACTGACCACAGTGGCACTATACCCTCCTGGGACATTGAGAGAGCACCTGCTTCCTTGAAAACTCACTGCCACTGGAGGTGCAAGTCCCCCTTCTCCCCTCCCTCGGCCCCAGCCAATATAGAAAGAATATTCAAATTTAAGGGAGGAAGCCAGAGACGTTTCTATTTCTTCCTTCCTTCTTTTCCCAGCCAGCACAGGCTTTGGTGCACGTTATAGATTCATTACTTTCAAAATGTAATTTTAGAAACATCAAGTTGATTTTGAGTGCTGGGAGAGTGAGAAAAGCCTCCATCAGCTTCAGAATTAGAAAGGCACCAACATAGAAAGAAGCAGCACTTATTGTCATTGGAGGTTAATGCCCAAGGAAATGTCATCTGCTTGGAGCTGGCCGTCCAGGGAGCCCGGAGTTGCCAGATGGGGCTAGCCTTCCTGCGGTGGCCAGGGCTGACACTGGGTGTGGAGCGGCCTAGCCCTGTGTGTCGAGATGGCACCGCCAGACCTCTCCTGCCCTCTGCCTGGGCTTCGGCGCCAGGGGCTGGCTAATGGAGCTCCAGGCTTTCCTCCCTCAGAGACCCCTCCCCAGGGCTGACCCAGCCAGGGGCTCGGGGCTAACTATTTAGCATTACTTGGGTAATTTTGATTTTGCCAGTATATCAAAGTTGCTTCTGTCCTTGTGATCAACCGGTGTCCTCCAGACAGGCCGTGGTGGTTAATATGCTTCGATTTAAACCATCCCCCAGTCCTGTGACTGGCACCACTCACAGTGTAGTGACGTAGGTCTCTTCAGCTTTGTTGGAAAATAGATTTCAGCTTGGAGTCAACTCCAAATAATTGGCAGTGGCTGCCAAGAATTCTGCATTGAGAGGGATTCTGATAAATGAGTGATGTGTGTGACGGGTACAAGGCAGGGAACAGCGACGACAGTGCTGTATATTTACCAGCACCACATTAGAACTTGCCTTTCGTTTGGCTTTTAGATTTAATGACTTCTTTTTCTCCTTCTCCTTCTTTCTCCTTTCTCTTCCTCCTCCCTTTCCTCTTCTTTTAATAAAAAACAGCTAGGATTTAGCAACACTGACAGAGGGGCATGCATGAATGAGAAAAGCAGAAAGTTCAAAGAACATATCATTGCTGACACCTAATTCAACTCAAACTCAATTAAACAACAGCAAAAAATAGTTGGGGTGGATTTATTTGTTCAGGTAACTAAAAAGTCCAGGTGTAGGTTTTCAGGCATGGCTGGATCTAAGGGCTCGAATGATGTTCTCAACAATTATCCCATCTTCAGCTCCCAGCCCTGATTGCCTGTGTTGCTTCATCCCAACAGACTTATAAGGAAGCCAAAAGGCCACCAGCATCTCCAGCAAAGTCTCGATTTGATTCTGTCTTGGGTTCTGTGTCAGGAGTGGAAAATGGGCTATTTGCCTAGCTTTTCATGAGCCTATCCCTGGAGCTCAACCCTCAAGGGCTGGGAATGGAGAAAGGATAATTCCTTAAGGAAAACTGGGTGCCATTACTAAAGAAAGTAGGAATGGATCTTGGGCAGGAGAATGCAATAGCAATCCACTCTAGTTTCCACTGGAAAGACTTTGAGGAGACACTGTGTCATGTTTCCAGAGAGGTATGGAGTGAGCTGGCCTAAAGAGTTCAGATGTTTTCCAAACCCCCACCCACCAGGGGGCACTTTTGAGGCCACCCCTGGCACTGGAGCTGGAAGGTTTTGTGCCCTCAGTGGCCCGTGGAGAATCCCTACTTGCAGCTGTCCTATAGCTGACTTCAGAGAAGTCAGAAGGGATCACAGAACTCTTTGCATTCAACTGTTCATATTCAGGTGAGGAGACCAAGGGACCCAAGGGATGTAAAACAAACCTATAAGTTAGTGGGAAACCAGGACTAGAGCCGACGCTGCCTGACTCCTGGGCCAAAGTTTCTTTTACTTCAAGATCTTTGCTGGAAACTTAGAGCTGAGGTTTTAGATCAATTATGAAATAAACCCCTTGGAGACAGAATCTAGGACAGTAATATAGGGCAGTCGTTAGAGTTTGGGTTCTGAAGCTGGACAAATCTGTGGTCAGACTGAGGCTTCACCAGCTCTAAGTCAGGAACCCTCTCTGAGCTTCTGTTTTCTCACCCATATATAGGGACAGTAGCATTCCCTGCCTCTGTGGAGTTATTACAAGGACTGAGTTGATGCCCCAAGACTTAGCATGGGGCTCCCACCCAGCAGCACACAAGTATGGCCACTAGTGTCACAGAAAGTCAGTTGTCTGGTAAACACTGTTAAAGTGGGAATGGGAGGCTGCTCCCTCCCTACGACCTTCTATAAGGGTCTCCACACTCCATCTTGTCTCCCCATTGTTAACTCATTCCTAAACATAATGAGGATGATGGAAGATAGGAGGGGACTAGAAAGTCTAATGAATATGTTGCCCCTAGTTTTTCCATAAACCTGGACAAAACTCTGTGCTAAGACTAGGAGAGATGAAGTGGGTTCTCTGCCAGACAAAGGGGACACACTGCAAAACTTACCAATTTTTTTTTAATTGAAGTATAGTCAGTTACAATGTTTCAGTTTCTGGTGTACAGCATAATGTCCTAGTCATGTATGTGTGTATATATTATTTTCATATTTCACATATTCATTTTCATATTCTTTTTCATTAAAGGTTATTACAAGATATTGAATTCCCTGTGTTATACAGAAGAAATTTGTTTTAGCTATTTTTATTATAGTGGTTATCATTTGAAAGTCTCAAACTCCCAAATTTATCCCTTCCCACCCTCTTTCCCCTAGTAACCATAAGATTGTTTACTGTGTCTGCAAGTATATTTCCATTTTGTGGATGAGTTCTTAGTGTCCTCTCTTTTTTCTTTTTTAATTCCACCTGTGAGTGATATCATATGATATTTTTCTTTTTCTTTCTGACTTCACTTAGAATGATGATATTCAGGTCCATCCATGTTGTTGCAAATGGCATTATTTTATTCTTTTTTATGGCTGAGTAGTATTCCATTGTAGAAATATACCACAGCTTCTTTATCCAGTCATCCATTGATAGACATTTAGGTTGCTTCCATGTCTTGGCTATTGTATTTAGTGCTGCTATGAGCACTGGGGTACATGTACCTTTCGAATTAGAATTTTATTCAGATATATGCCCAGGGGTGGGATTGCTGGATCATATTGTATGTCTGTTTTTAGTTTTTTGAGGAGTCTCCATACTGCTTTCCATAATGGCTGTACCAAGCTACATTCCCATCAGCAGTGTAGGAGGGTTCCCTTTTCTGCACAGCCTCTCCAGCATTTATCATTTGTGGACTTTTGAATGATGGCCGTTCTGACTGGTGTGAAGTGATACCACGTTTTAGTTTTGGTTTGCATTTCTCTGATAATTAGTGATATTGAGCATTTTTTCATGTGCCTATTGGCCATTTGTATGTCTTCATTGGAGAATTTCTTATTTAGGTCTTTTGCCCATTTTTGGATTGGGTTGGGTTTTTTTTTTGTTATTAAGTTGTATGAGCTATTTATATATTCTGGAGATTAAACCTTTGTCAGTTGCATCATTTGCAAATATTTTCTTCCATTCTATAGACTGTCATTTTGTTTTGCTTCTGGTTTCTTTTGCTATGCAAAAGCTTATAGGTTTAATTAGGTCCCATTTGTTTATTTTTGCTTTTAAAACTTGCCAATCTTAAAGGTAGTTTTTAAATGAACCACTAACCAGAACACTGATCAAAAGAAATTGAGATGCAGAGTGACTAGAACTCTTACACATTGTTGATGGGAAAGCAAAGTGGAACAGCCACTTTGGAAACCACTTTGGCAGTTTCACAGAAAGTTAAACACACACTTACCATACAACCCAGCAATTCCACACCTAAGACTTCACCCTAGAGGGAAAAAATTGCATTCACACAAAAACCTGGATGTGAATGTTTATAGCAGCTTTACTCATAATCCCTCCAAACTGCAAACAACCCAGATATCGTTCACCTGGTCAATGGATAAACAATCTGTGGTGCATGCATCCAATAGGACATTATTTAGCAGTAAACATGACCAAACTATTGATTCAATCAACAACAGGAGAATTCATATCGGTATCGTGTACCCCATAATGTGATGCAGTGAGAAGGAAACTTCACCTCTGTAGTATTCTTTTCCAAAACTCATAACCCCATCTATTATACAAAAACTATCAAACAAACTCAAAGTGAGGGATATTCTACAAAAATACCTGACCAGTACCCTTCGTAAGTGTCAAGGTCTTGAAACACATGAAAAGACAGAGGAACCACCACAGATGGGAGGAAATTAAGGAGACATGGCAATTCAATGCCACGCGGGATCCTGGGCTGGATCCTGGAATAGCAAAAGAACATTCGTGGAAAGATGGAGGAGATCCAAACAAAATCTAGTTTAGTTACTAGTATCATACCAATGTTAAATTCTTAATTTTGACAACAGTCTCATAATTCAGTCAGATGTTAATATGAGGGGAAACTGAGTAAGGAAATTTGTACTGTCTCTGCAACATTTCTGTCAGCCTAAAAATACTCCAAAATAAGAAAAGTTTGATGTAAATGGACTGATAGACCAACATTCAAGCTGTCACACCCGTGTCCCCCTTCTAAGCAGTCCTGGCTCCCACTCTGCTGGGAGAGACATGGTCTCAGGCTTGTACGTCACGCTCTGAGCCACAACTGACAAGTGCAGGAATTCAGTGTGGCAGGCCTGGCAGAACAACTTCTCACCCAGATGAGATTCAGAATTTATCAGCTTCTCCTTCCTTTGATTCTGAACTGGTGATGATATGAAAGAAATGGGTCCATTATAAAAGAGTAGATCCCAAAATTAACAGAAGCAATGCAGTTACTCTAAAGCAATGGGAGAGGTCTGTAATCAGAGGCAGCTGAAGCAGAGAGGTAGACAGGAGACAGGAGGTGCAGGAGGGGAGATGGCAGGTGGTGGCCGGACAGTGGAGACAGCCTGGAACAGCATTGTTCCAATGCTCTCATCTAAATTTGTTTGATCCATCGATCCTCTTTGTACTTCCCTCTGAAAATAGGATCTTTGGCCTGAGTACAAAATAAACACCTATGTCTTGCCTTCTGATAATCAGTAGACTGACCTGAGAGCCCTAATACTCTCAACATGCCCAAAGGCTGGCTCTCCAGAGGGGCCTTAGTCATGGAGAGTGTTCTCCCAGAGAAGAGCATAATTAACCTCAGTGGAATTCTGGGGCCACTTAGGCTCTCTGTCAGATCTCTTTCTTTCCTCCCTACTCCTATCACCTGACAATCTGCTGGCGCTCTAATATGCAATGCATCCAAGAGCGCTGTGATGTACCTCCTTCCCCTGCTAGGAACCGCACCCCCACCCCCTCATCCGCCACCCTGACCCTGCTGTTTTTAGCATGATGTGGTGACTTCATGACTTGGCCCAGCAGAGAGCTGTTAGAAAGTGCCCAGGGAACCTCTAAAACCCGACAGAGGCCCCCCTCTGCCAGCCAGGGTGGAGGCAATCGATTTTAGAAATGCCTCATCAGTAGAGGCTGGATTATGTATCAGTTCTCTCTCTGGGGCTTCCCCCTCCAGCTACTTCCCAGGGAGCTCTAATATTGATTTTGATCCACAGTGTCTCCTTGCTATTTCTGGTTCTGAACTGTGGTGCTGTCTCACATTTAGAGCATCCCTGACTGTCCCCCTGTACCCAGCACAAGCAGAAGGCATTCTCAGGACACAGCCCTGGACAGATCGACACCCTTGTTTCCACCCTCTTCCAGGCAGTTCATTACTATTTCCGACAGCTGGGTTCTAAATTCTTTCTGCCCTGTTATAAAGTCTATTCTGGCCCAGGGATTTATGGACCTCTTAGCATCAAGAGTTCTGTACATCCTCTGAGATCATATGTAATATTTTGTGTGTGTGAAAATGCACCTCTGTAGATTTTTTTTCTGAGGAAACGGCCTAGAGCTGCCATAAATCCTCAAAGGGGTCGATGAGCAATAAAAGTCAGAAACATTCATGCTAATCATCATAGGTTTCACGCGGACGCCGAGGGCTCCGGTGTGACTGGGATTTCCTGTGCGCACTGAAAGCTCGCGTCGTCCATGTGTCCCCAAGCGGGAGGCTCCTCTGGCCACCTTTCCCTGCAGGGAAGTCACAGCCATTCTGTACTGTTTCCTCTCCCCCTGCGCTTAATGGCTGAGCTGGCCACGCTTGGGCTCAGCAGGCAAACTGAGGGGTATTTTTATCCTGCCAATAGGAGCTGCCATCCTGGGTGAGCTGTGACTTTGGCTCCAGCTGGAAAGGAAGAAGCTAGCAGGAGAGAACAAATCTTGACAAAGCACTAGCCCGAGTTCTTGCTGCCTGCAGTCCGCACCCATCTGTTAGCTGCCCTCAGGGCCAGCCCCGAGGGAGCCCTTGCCTCTTCATCTTGGGCTTCAGTGGTGAGCCTGTGGTGAGAGCAGCCCAGGGCCAAGCAGGCTTCTACCCTGTAAACCAGGTCCACGTGAGAGACGAAGCACCTGGCAGGAGAGAGGGGTGGGCCCCGGCGGAGGCCAGCCGGAAGTGTCAGGGTCTCCGGACCTCACTTCCGGGGCGGGGCGGGCGAGGAGCGCGCGCGGTGCCGAGCGAACCGCGAGGTGGGCCAACGAGGCGGTCCGTGGGAGGAGGGACGAGCGACGAGGTCCGAGGTGCGCACCCCGGCCTCTTGCGTGTGAGTAGCCAGGGTGCTGTGACCCTGACAGGCTGCCCAGCGAGAGCCAGGAGCGGTGCAAACGCCAGTGGACAGCAGAGGAGGAGGTAGGGGCCGTGCAGTGAATGTCCCTGTGGAGATTTTAGGCTCTTGAAACCATGGTTATGGCTTTAGTCCCTTCACTTTCTGACCCCGCGGGGACTATTCATGCTCGTCATCATAGGTTTCACACTGTTGCGGAGGCTCCCGTGGCCACCTTTCCCTACAGGGAAGTCACAGCCACTCTGTACCGTTTCCTCTCTCCCTGCCCTTAATGGCCGAGTTGGCCATGCGTGGGGTCAGGCGTCAAACTGTGATCCGTGGGGAACTCTGCCCTGCCATGTGCTAGGTGCACAGAAGCCCCACTCACCCTGTTAACTATCCACACGGTACGATTTTTTGAGGTGTGTGAGGTTATTGGTTTTGTTGTTGTTGTTGTTTTTAATTGAGTTACAATTTGCATACCATAAGATTCACCCTTTTAAAGTGTACGATTCAGTGCTTTTTAGTATATTCACAGTGTTTTGCAACCATTACCATTGTCTAGTTCTAGAACATTTTTCCTTACCCTTGAAAGAGACTCTGTACCCATTATCAACGACTCCCTATTCCACCCTAGCCTAATTGCTGGCAACCACTAATCTGCTTTCTGTCTCTATGAATTTGCCTATAATGAATGTTTCATGTGTATGGGATTCATGTGAATGGGATATGTGGTGTTTTGTAACTGGCTTCTTGTGTTACCAGACCCAACTTGTGTCTGCTCGCCTCGTGTAGTAAAGACAATCTGTTGACGCTGAGTTGTGCTGAAGGGAAGTGCAGCAGTTATTGTAGGGCACCAAGCAAGTAGTACCGGTGGCTAAAGTCCAAAGGAAAAGACCTGAACTCCCCAGTGGCTTTCAGGGAAAGCTTTTTAAAGAGAGGGTGAAGGAGAGGGTTGCAGGGCACGATCAGCTCCTGGCCATCTTTCTGATTGGTTGGTGGTGAGGTAATTAGGAGTCAATGTCTTTAACCTGGTTTTAACCAGTCTGGGGTCTACATGCTTTTAGTCAGCATTCAGTTAACTTCTCCCACCTGGCCGGGGTTTTAGTACCTGTAAAACAACTCAAGGATATGGCTCAGAATATTATCTATAGCCCTTGAGGAGGTCTTTGACTTTGTTTAATGGCTAAACAATTATTACTTTGTCTTGCTTGACTGTTTTCCTTTGTTTCTGCATTTTCTCATGTCTCTGACTAAATTTGTTCTGTGGAATTCGAGGAAGGCCTAAGAGGCTAAAGTTTTTCTACAAAGAAGAGACAGGCAGAGAATATGGGGGTGTCTGTGCAGGGAAGACCTGATAGGGTACTGCTCGGTTATAATACCCCCCTTTGATATTCCTTAATCTTGAGGGGTAACAGGTGCAAGACAAGAAAGGGAATAAAGTATTGGATGGAGAGGTTAATCATCAACCCAGCAGAGGAAATTGGTTTTAGGAGGACTTGACTTTAGTCCCCATTCCTATTTCGACTTTCCCCAAATCTTTGAGGGAATGGGGCGATGACTGCTCTGGCTACTTCCTGCTGAAATGGGGTTTAGTCCTGCCTCAGTGTGGGGAATGGACACAGAGTTGGATATATTCCCAAATTCCAAGCTGGGCATCAATATTTTGTATTATGAAAACATTACCTCTTTTATTTCTTTGCCATAGTATCTGTACAAATAATTGAAAATGTAGACATATTAGAATGAGGATAGTGATTAAAATGTACCCTTGCAGTGTTCCCTCAACAGATGATTCCTATTTTAGATGATAACCAAGAAGATAAGTTTTGGAGTGGGTCCTCTTTACATACATCCGGTAACAAAATAGCCTTTTGAATTATTCTATATTTGAGTTTCAATTTCTTCAGGGGTATTCATTGTATATAACAGAAGCTGTTGGCCGCTACACATCTCCTTTTTATTTTATTTTATTTTTGCCAAAATATAATTTAAAGCAATTTTATTATCTAAAACTATTCTGGCTAAAGAATCTAGTGCCTTCTACTGGTAGGCTATCGCTTGAGCTGCCTTGTTTGCCATGACTATTTCTAAAGTCATAAAAAGTTTTCATAGTTACAAGAGGAGACCTTGAGACCATAAGATTGTGGTTGGCAGGTGCTAGCAGATATTATTTTGAGAGGGGCTGATGGTGTCTTTGAGTCTGATACAGTTTAGAGAACTCATGTTCTCAGTAAGACAGGAACGTGTCTGAAACCATGTCCATAAATGCCATCAACTCTGTTTTGAATGCCTGAACCACAATTACTCCCCACCTTTTTTTTTTTAATGTATTCTTTTCTTCATTGGTTAAAGCAGATGTACAATTTATATTTAATAGGCCACAAACAGCCTGTTTTTGTTAGCCTAAAGTTCAAATTAAGTTATGCATAAGCCTGCATGATTTTCCTAGACCTCAATACGTAAAAGTTCTCTCCACCATTTCTCCCTTTTAATTGCAAGTCTTGAGAGAAAGCATTGGTAATCAAAATATTTGTCCCTTGTTGTCAGAATGGTTGTTGCCACCCTGGGTCCATGATGTCCCTCCGTGCTAGGTCTGCCTAGCACACCTGCCTTGTGTGTAGGTGTGTATATTTGCCTAGTTATCCATGTTGGGGGAGAATAATCAGACAAAATAAATAAGCGCAGAAGTATGCTGATGGGGAAACATTTTGTAGCTATACATTTTATCAGTTACATTGAATTGTCACACAAACGTTGTATGTGTGCTTCAAGCAGTAGACCTAAAGCAAGTAATGATAAATGTCATGATAGTTATACTTTGTGACAACTTTATTAGAGAATTTTCTTTCCATCCTAAACATTGGAAGCAACAGTATGGTTAGAAGTGAAACAATAACTTTCAATACTGATAGGGAGACAAACATTTGGTAACAGTTTGGTAAATTAGTAGGATAGGTCTTATAGGCCTAGTCTGGATTCTTGGGTTGGCTGCCTACGTTTGCTGTTGTAGCCACGTGGGAAGTGAGGCTTAGGCAGTAAATACTGACCTCAACTAACAAAATCAGAATTTAATATCAATTGAAACCTAATCTTTTTCTTTCTAAAATTACGCTTATATTTACCATATACAGCCAAATTAAAACTGCTTTGTTTGCAAAATAAATCTGTTTAATTGATCATATAGGCTATTTTAAATTGGTTTGCTGGAACTTTTCATAAGGAATCTCATAGTGAACTTCTAAAAGGTCTCTCAGGGCCAGGAAAGCCATGCCAAGGGCTTGCCATCAGTTTGCCTGTGATATCTATAGATTTGGGTGAATTCCTCTCTTTTCAAAGTCCCCATAATATCTTGAGATTCCTGCACCTGCCAAGAGGTGACCTTTTTTATTCATCTCTGGGTGAATAAGTCTGCTGGGAACTTCAGAGTTCCCAATTTCTGGAGGGATCAGATAGAAAAGATAAATGTTTCAGTTTTATTTGCAAAGGTATAATTTACCAAGTTGTTATAATTGGCTTAAGGAGAAAGGTTTTCTTATATCTGGAAAACACAGATTAAAAGCCAGTGCTATTTCAGACAAAAACCATAAAATAACTGTGCTTCTCACTTCACCCAGTCCTATGTAACTAATCCTTTTTGTTAACGGTTTTATGAAACCATCAGTGTTTCCATTAGAATTCTTTATTACCCAGTTCAGCAGTATGATCAGAAAGTTATCAGAAACCTGTACTTGCCAAAAAGTCCTTTCTATGAATCTTCTTAAAGATGAAGCATTTTTGCAAAAGCATCAGAGTGAAATAATAACTGTCTGTGAATGACAAAAGACTTAAAAAGGCATGGTTAAAGATCTGATTACAGTGCAGTTGACAAAGGGACTTTACCAAGTTGCCGTGGCACATGACATTTTGAGATAATAACTAGAATTATGACTGATAACATTATGTCAGGACATACTTAAATTTTAGAAACTTCACATATTTTCTAGAACATTTATATTAATATTTATCCATACAGTATAACCTAAGAAGGTTTGTTACCCATGTGATAATGCTTCCCATGTAATTTAACATACCAAGTAATCCTAGTTAGTTTAACATTTCCTTCTGAGATGCTTTGGGGCCCTCTGAAGCATCCCAAAGTTAGCTGGAGGTCAAAAGAACTTTAATTAGAATTTGATATTTGGGGAATTTGTAAAAATATCAAAAATGTTTCAAAATACTTGGTCAAATAAGATCATAGGCCACTGTGAAACAGTACTTATTCACTTAACCAAACCGACAAAAGATTTTCAGAGCAAATACAGATCATTTAAAGTCTGTCCTAGGAAGGCCCCGTAGGCTCCTGTTTGGTTACACTTTCACTTTGCATTATATTTTTAAAGCTCATCCATGTTGTATCATATACTAGTACTTCATTTCTTCTTATTGCTGAATTAGTAGTTTTATAAACATGACACGTTTTATTTATACAGTCATCAATTGATGGACATCTGAATTGTTTCCACTTTTTGGCTACTATGAATAATGCTGCTATGAACATTGGTGTGCAAGTTTTTATGTAGACATACATTTTTGTTGGGTGTATACCTAGGAATGGAATTTCTGGGTCATATGTCAACTCTATGCTTAACATTTTGAGGATCTAGTAGCTGTTTTCCAAAGTGGCTACACTATTCTACACTCCCACTGGTAGTGTAAGAGAGCTCCAATTTGTCCCCATCCTCAACAACACTTGTAATTATTTGTCTTTTTGGTTATGGCCATCCTAGCAGGTATAAAGTGGTACATCATGGTTTTAATTTGCATTTTCCTAATGGAAGTAGGTAGTTGCTTGCCCTGAATTGTGTCTCCCCTGAGATTCATATTTTGAAGCCCTAAACCCCCAATGTGAATGTATTGGAAATAAGGTCTTGGGAGGTGTTTAAGGTAAAATGAGATGCTAAGGAAAGAGGGGCGAGCCTTACCTGATAGGATTAGCATCCTAAGAGGAGACACTGTGGTGCAGAGGAAGGGCTGTATGAGGACAAAGCGACTGTCTGCAAGCCAGAAAGAGTCTTTTCTAGAAACTGAACTCTGCTGGACCTTGATTCAGGACTTCGAGTCTCCAGAACTGAGAAGTACATTTCTGTTGTTTAATCCACCTATCCTACGGTCTTTCCTTATGGCAGCCCAAGCAGACTAAGAATTATCTCTATTTTACAAATCAAGGCTCCCAGGTTCACAGGATCATCACTCTTTCTGATGCCAAACCTGGACCACTTCCCCTTATGTCATGCTGCCCCTGGGTTCCATAATGTGGGAGGGACATTGTTCTACCAGGTGTGGTTACCACATGACCAAAATCATAGATGCCAAAGGGCTGAGACTCAGTTTGGTGAATAAGGGGTAGAAACTTGCCAAGAAGGAGAAATGAGCAAATGTCCCAAGTTTCTTTCCACAACACTGGCTTATGTCAGATATAGATTTAAAGGCTAATAGGAGGGGCCAGGTCCTCCTACACCGGTGATCCCCAAGCCAAGGAATTCGCTGCAGCTTGTCTAGTGCTTTGATTCCTGATCTCCTCTAACATAAATTCTGGTCGGCCTCCATCTTACCAGTACCCCCTTCAGGCAGTCTCTGTAAAACTAGACAAAACAGCCCTCCACAAAGAGTGTACTGAGAATTAGGAGTCTCATTCAAGAAAAATTTCTTGGCCATTCTCAGGTTTCTGTAGTTTGCTTGGGGCAGGGAGTCCTTTTCAGTTTTCTAGATGAGGCAGTTTAAGAAATGTAGGTGACAGGACAGACTGCTGAGCCTCCCCGGTGTCCGCTTCCCAAATCCATCTCAGCTGAGTGCAGGGCTGTTCGTACACATCCACACTCCAGGGACTGCTCTGTCCTCAGAACTAAAGCTCCAGCCTTTCCCAAATGTGCCTCCAGCCCCGTTCCAGGCTTAAATAATTTAAGCCTCTTTGCCTGAAAATGAGGCTGTTGGGCCATTTCCACCCCCCCCCCCCCCGGGAAAGAGGAAAAGGCCAGAAACTCTGTCATGTTTGGATTATCCCACTGAGCCATTTAGGCACATTTTTAATTAAATTCTCCCAATACCCCAGTAGGTGAGTCAAATATTTTCCAGAGATGGCATTAACATGACATCTTCAAAGACATCTAGAAACCAGGAGTAGAAGTGAGCTGGAACTCTCCTTACCAAACCTTCTCTCAAGCCACCTTGATTCTAAGAGATCTGCTGCTCGTTTCCATTAAAACTAAATATTTTGCTACCATTTCCTTCCTTTCCTCCCTAATTTTTTCCCCTCCCTTGATATGTAGAAATTAACATACATTTTCTCTCAAATTACAAGGTTAACAGTTGTTACTAAAGAAAACTTAGAAAAACAGAAATGTAAATGTTAAAGGCAAATTATCTGCAACCCAGACATAACCACTATTAATTTTTGTACATTCATCATGTTTTTTTTTTAACTCACATATATCTTCATTTTTACAAAACCAAGGGATCACACTGGTTTGTAACCTGCTTTTTGTTGTTTGGTGTAAGTGCTACCACATTCTTGTTCAGAAAGAGTGTACCAGTTTATTCTAATGGCATATATGACCATATCCCCGCTGCCCCCTTACCACTGAATATTGTCCTCTTTTGTAATCTTTGCCAGTTAAAGGGAAACAAATTGTTTTAATTTGCATTGCTTTGATTACTTTTGAAGGTAAACATTTATTTTCTTGTCAATCACCTCCCTTGAATTTCACCTTGTCTTTATATGAAGAGTATGTAAAGCAGTCAGTTCAGTCATATCCACTTTCTGCTACAAGGATGATGAATGAATGGCAAGAAGGTGGTGCAGGCAGAGGGAAGAGGCCTGCCAGCAAGTCTGCAAAAATGAAGGTCATGTTGCTTCCCTGTCTTCTTTTAGAAAATGTTTACTAAAGGAGTATATGCTTATTGTAAGAAAAAAATCAAATATCTCAAAAGGGCATATGAATATTGTGAAAGCTCAACTCAGCCCTCTCCTCACCCCACCCACAGATTCTGTTTCCCAGGTGTGACCATCTTTGGCCTCCTCCTTCTACCTCTTTATAGTCTTTCTGCAGGATTTACTGCAGTGGTCATGGATTTAGCAGAGTGATCAGGAGAATCAGTGGTCAGGGATTCAAAAAGGAATAGGCTCTTCAGACAAAGCTCCCACGGTGGTCAATTGGGAAGGGAAGCAGGGGAGACCACACCAGGTGTTTGTCTGTAATCAAACGGGTAGATGAATGGAGAGTGAGGTAAGATTACCCTGTTTGCCTTGATTTCAGTCCATATGAAAAATGGCAGGCTGCAGATTACAGCACATGAGCAGTGTCCTTTGTTACCTTCTGTCCCTTGAGTATAACCCTTTCCCCTTACAAAGTGGAATAGAATACCTGAGAATTGGTTTGCCTTTCCCTCACCAACCCTTCTCTCCATTTGGCAGGTCCTTGCAGAGCCCTACCTCCACCTTTTATCCTGCCTGCTTCCCCACAGTGGTTTGAAATAACATCCATTGACTGCAGGGCCATACTCAATTCTGGCTCAAGGAATGTCAGCAAAGTCATGCTTAAAACTGATTCTGAGACTTGAGTAGAATCTGGAGTGTGAAAGGGGACCCATTCCTTGTTATCAGAAAATCTTGTGGAGGAAAAATGATCTAATTATTCAAATTCTTAGTCATTCTTAAGAAAATGGCTGTTTTGAATGAGAGGGGTCATCACCCAACTGATCTGAAGCCTTTGAAAAACTTTATTTTTCCTCCCCTGAGAGATGCAAATGCCTCTGAAATGGAATAGGCCATTAGAATCAATGGGTTACCAGCCTCCTGTTTACTAAAAAAAAAAAAAAAAAAAAAAAAAAGTTCACGATGGAAATGTTTCTCATTTTCTTGAGAGATTCTGCTTTGTCTTTTTTTCCAGCTTTTAAAACTGATGTCTCACCTCTCCTTGCAACATTTTCCATGGGGAATCCTTTTCTGCAAGGATTTAATTTCCCCTTCATTGTATTTTCTTAGGTAAAATGGTTTAGTGTTAGACAACTTTTAGGTACAAACCGTAGACATACTATTACGTGAGTTGTTCAAATAACAAAATTTTGTATGAGAAAGCTTTATCTTAGACCTAGTCCAAATGGGCTTCATTCAAGAAGTATCCATTCCACACAACATTGTAAATCAACTGGGCTTCAATTAAAAAAAAAGAAAAATGTCCATTCCAAAAAAGCAAGCCTCCCTTTCTGGACCAGAGGACAGGATGACATAGTAAGACTCTAGGTGATCCTGTGGCAGTAATGGGTAAATACGTGTGGGGGGAGGCACAGAGAGCAGCTGCTGTATTGTGTTAGTTCTCTAACCCTATGTAACAAATTACCCCCAAATGTAGCAGCTTAATACAGCAAACATTCTCTCACAGTTTCGGAGGGTCAGGAACCCAGGAGTGGTTTAGCTGGTCTGGCTTGAGGTCTCTCATGAGGTTCAACAGTGAAGCTGTTGACTGGGGTTGCAGGCATCTCAAAGCTTGACTGGGGCTAGAGGATCTGCTTCCAACTGACATGGTTGCTGGCAGGAGGCCTCAGTTCCTTGTTAGCTGGTGGCTCACTGGACTCCCCTACTTGCCACATGGGTCTCTCCGTAGATAACCTGAGTATCCTCACAATGTAGCTTCTCCTGTAGCAAGTGATCCAAGAGAGTGCACATGCAACACAGGAGTCTTTTTATAACCTAACTGTGAAACTGACAACCCTTCACTTCGGCTGTATTCTATTCTCAAGCAAGTCCAGCCCACACTTAAGAGGAAAATTAAGCTCTACCTCTGGAAGAGAGGAATAGTAAAGAATTTGTGGACATATTTTTAAAACAACCACTCTTATGACACAAGTTACCTACATCTTGTTTACTCTTTGGTCTGTGGCTGAGGTCAGTAAATGTCTTCTGTAAAGGAACAGATAGTAAATATTTTAGGCATGTGGGCCAGACTTCTCTGTTAACTACTTAAGTCTGCCATTGTATAGCAAAATAGCCATAGGCAGTATATAAGCAAATGACTATGGCTTTGTTCCAGTAACATTTTATTTATAAAAATAGGCATTGGGGCAGATTTGGCCCCTGGGCCATAGTTGGTTGACTCCTGGTCTACATCAGTAGAGGTTACTGCAAGTCCAACAAACTTAGTGATTTGGTTTCCTTCCTATTAGAATCCTATTTCAAAGGAAATTCATTCACATGGCATGGCTATTTGATTTGCCCATTGTGTCTCTGCAGCTTGATATTTAGTGGTGAGATAACAAAGACAGAAAGGCAAATGTGAGAGATTTAGGTGGAGAAAACTTCAGGACCTAGGATTCTGGTCCTTGTCTTTTGGGAAATAGGAGTGTAAAGGGGGAGAGTTGATTTGGTACCACAGGGACAAGGGACTGTCTTCATTCTACTTAATTACTGAAATAATGGGGCAAGAAGTCAGAGAGGAGGTGCCCTTCAGACAACTGGAACCGTGGGTTTAGACTGTGGCATTCAGGTTTTGACTCCAGGTGTGAATTATAGGATCTATCGTCACAAAGCTCCTGCAGCCCCAGAGAGCCCTGAGTTCACCAAAGGAGTGCGTTTACAGGGGAAGGAGGGCTTCTGAGTACCCAAGATGAGGCAGAAGGTAGAAGCTGCTGGAGGGACTATACTGGGGCTAGGAAGGCTTCAGAGCTGGAAGGGACCTAGCCTCACAGTGGGGGGTGGGTAAACATTTATTGTGCAATGTTCATAAACACCCTTTAAGTGATTATTTCTAGCTAATGTAAGGTTAAACATATATAAGTGCTTAGAACTAATTTCCCCTTCCTGTTCCTTAGGTTTGATTTTGCAAACACTGACTTGTTTCTCAGGGCTGTTTAATTAATGTTGAGCCTATTATATGATCAAGTCAAGCAAAAGTGAGTCTGAGAATTCCACTTTTGCTTCACATTCACTTGCAGCAGAGTTTTAAACTTGTGTAATAAGGTAGATAATTTTTTGCCTAAGTCATATATTGCCCTCAAGAAGATAGCTGATCAAACTCACCATTAAAAGGTTATATTTTATGTTTTTTTTAAAGCCCAAAACACAGTTTCTAAATAGTCATTTTAAAGTTCAACTTAAAGTCAAATCTTATCAATCTCTTTGATGAGATACGCTTGGGAAATAAAGAACACACTACTGGTAAATTATTTCTCAAGGTGGTTTGTATTTGCTGTCAAGCCCCCAATGCAGCCCACGATGACCCTATTCGGATAACTGGGTATAACATCAGCACTCCTTTGTTCTTCTGTAAACCTTTTCGTTCTTTTATCCTGAATCTAAACATAAAATAAAAAGAGTAAACTTTTAAAAATTTTGCTGCAACTTCCTTTGTGGCGGTTTCACTGAACTTAACTTTTTTCAATAAATAATTCTTGAGCATAAAATAATGACATGGGGACAATGTTTTCTCTATTTAAGGTGCTTATAAGCTGGGAGCAGGACAAAGACTTGGAAGTTAGACATCTAGCTTCTTAGCTTGTGATGGAAAATGTGCAACTTAAATGTCAAGAGGAAACCAGGCTGTGGAAATCTGATCCGGCTACACTACCTACAGCTCCTGGGAGCAGGTTAGGAACTCAAGGAGCACTGAATACTGCCATTACCCTGAGCTGAACTCAGGTAAGATGCTAACAGCCCAGTCTTTCCAAAAACACATGTGAACTACTCCAGTTTTACTAATAACTTTATTTAAATAAGACACAGGAATTTCTATACTGAAAAAATACAAAACAAAAGCCACACATTTCCTTGTGTAAAGCCATATTGTATGGTAACTCAAATACTGTTCAGCGCAGTGGCTAGAATTAAACAGTACAACTATATACAAAATTTAAACAATTTCTGACAAATTTCTACAGCTGGATGTAGGATACATTTGAGCTCAACAACTTCTGGGAAATTTACATGGCAAAGCATTAGCTTTAACACATTTGGTTCAAAACTTTAATATATGCTAAGAACAAATGTACAACACAATATTTAGTTTCTCATGAGAAAATAAAAGCACATGTCACTATAAATATCGTACATCAGATTTCATCACCAAAAAAAAGCATGTTTTGTCCATTGTTCAGAAATTGATATTGATACTATTGCATCTTGTTTGGACAAAAGCAGAGCATAAGATCAACACATTATATATAATCCTAAACCAGACATCAGAAGTTAATGGAGCTCATATTTATCTTACAGAACTAATTATTTTCTCCCTTTAACCATAATCTACAAAATATAGTATTTTCATCAAGGCCTGAGATTATTAGAGTTAAAGGTGTCTGCTGCTGAATAGATTGTTTTAAAAGGTTCCCCTGTGAAAATGGCAAAAGTAAACTGAGTCCTTTTCCATGACAGTCTCCTACAATATAACACTGACTAATTTAAAGGAGCCAGAATGCACCTTCAGGAGAGAATATTACTGCAAACTTTGGTGGAAAGAAGATATTGAGATCATGACAAAATAATACACAAAATACATACACACACAAACATATACATATACATATATATATATATATATATATATATATATACCATTTCTTTAAAAAAAAAATCAATGGTGTTGCTTTCTTTATCACCTCTTCCTTCTTCAACCTCTTTAGAAAATAAAAGAAAGAAAAACCCAGGAATGACTGAAGGGAACTGAAACGTTCCTGTAGCTGTAGGCACCTTGTTCCCCTAATTTTTAAGAAAATCGTGCCATATACTATAGGTACAGATGAAACAACTCTGTTTTATTGAACTGAAGGCAATGGAATAAAAATACAAACACCTCCCTTTGCTTTTGAATACTATGTGCTGCAGAAAACAGTGTCTGAAGTTGGGCTCGTCCACTGGCCAGTCCACACTATCTAGGGCTCGCCTCACACTTTGAGATGTTAGGTCAAGTCTGCAAGTTCAAGGCTATTTACTTGGGTTATGGTCTACTTCGCACATCCAAAGTATTAACAGAACTATTCATGGTAGTATTATGAGAGGCTTAAATGAGACAGGTTCACACTACTGCTTTTGTAGGTCAGCATATAACCTGCTTACTTATATTGAGGTCTGAGACCAACATACTCTCTCTCTATGTGAATACAACTGAGGCATCTAAACTGCTTGAGGAAAACTATAGCCGAAAGTGTGTCATTTCTTAACTTGTAAAGAATTTCCAAAAGAGAAACTAAATATTAACGTGCCTTTAGATAAAACAGTAGCATTTCACGACCCTGATGGCCAACATAAACAAACAAAATCTCAATCATCCACTGTGAAACTTCACTTATTCTGAAATTAGATCTAGACATTCTTGTTTTTAAATTACACACACACACATCGTGGAGTGTGTGTATAGCCTAGTACTGGACACTTTATTTGCAACACTGTAACAGTCATTAAGCAACACCTGAACTTGTCAAAAAAAAAAAAAAGCCACATTTACACATGTTGAAACAGTGAATGCAACAGTTGTTTTACTTGTAACCACATGACAAAAGTGATGTCAGACACCACAGATTTGCTGGTTCTCCTCATGTTCACCCATGTCCAGGATTTTCGCTCTCCTAGGGTTGAATGCACTTCTTATTTTAAGAATGTGGAATGTAATGAGGAAAGGGTAATGCATAAAATAAGGAAAGGCAAAAGAGTGATGTTCCCTCTTTAGCTTTTTAGCTGTGAAATAGTTAATATCCCAGTATGATATACATTCCAAGTTACCTGAGTTTAGACTTCAACTGAAGTACCTGAAGCTAGGCCATAGGGTGGGCACTGTGCAACTGTTGTGGCCATTTTTTTTTTTTTTTGCATTGTATGTATTACAGAAGTTAGAAACAAACACCTGGATCAATTGTAAACATAATCCTGAAGTACAGTATTTTTCCATAGGACAAAACACAGCAAGACGTTCTCTATTTAGACAGGCAACTTTCTGATATAGAGCTTATTTATACTGAAGAATTTGGAACAAAACACAGGACACAGTACTAATCTGTCAAACATACTATGAAATGCATAGTCTCCACTTAAAATGCTGAATGACACACACATCTTGCAAGCATTACTGCTTTCCACAAAAACTGCTGAATAGGAGTTCCGTCCCTGCCAAGATCAGTGTTAAGAGATACTTTATGATGCTGATAAGTATTTTGTTGTTGGTGGTGGTGTTCAGAAAGTTTGTCACTCCATGCAGGTAGATGTCTGAGATCTAGTTCCTAATCCATGGAACGCAGGGTAGAGGCCAGCTCCCCCTTCGCTTTAGATGATCACATAGTTCTGAGCAGAGATGTGTTCCTCACCCTGCAGTTCCTGCAGGAGCTGCTGCTGCTGCTGGGATGGCTGTTGGACAGAGGCCTCTGTGGCGCCTGCCACGCTGGTGTCATCAGAAAGAGATGTAAAGGAAACCCGAGAGGAGAGCTGCTCAACGGTCAGGGTTGCCAGAGCTGAGCTCTGGCCAGAGTTAGGAGAGTTCTTGAGCATCAGGTCAGAGGCAGGTAAGAGAGGGCCTAGAAGTTTTACAGGACAGAAAGCTGATCCGGTTGGGATGAAATTAACCTTGTTTTTGTCAGGACATGAAAAGAGAGGGGTTGAGATAGGCTGACGAGACCTAAAACCATAAAACAAAATTAGGTTTACAATCATTAAAAAATTAAGCACTTTCTGAATTAACTGGAGTTCTCTAAAACAGCTAAAATGTGAATGGCAGGGAATGAGTTAAGTGTACACAGAGGGGTAAACATCTTCCATAGCACAAGTCAGCTGGCAGACTACTGATGTACACAGCACTGAGATGATATTTGAGACAAAAGGATTTTCAGAAATGGGCAGACAAATTTTTTCAGAGATCATTAGTTTGCTTTCATTCATTTAGGAACACGGAAAAGCCTCCCATGTTATAGTTGAAGATTATGCAAGGTTAGAACGACCTTTTTTGTTAAGTATATTGGCAGAGGGCTTACCCCATCAAATATTTGGTTTTAAGTATTTCCTCTTTTTACCCTGTAATCCTATAATACTTCTACTAACACAGATCAAGGGAAAAAAAGTTTCAGTAGTTTCTCGAAGAGCCAGTCAGCCCAACAGAGCAGCATCCACAAGCCCTTTCTCTCTTCCCATTCCCAGGCACTAAGCCATCAACTCCTGCAAGATCAGTCCCTGTCCCCTTCTAGGATGCAAGAGGACAGCAGCCTCCACTAGGCACCTGCACTGGTACAAAGGGATAAGTGAGTCCAAGAGCCACACACTCTTTCTTTGAGCTATTCTGCAAAGTATTTACAGCATGAACCTCTTTTTCCTTTCATTTCTAATTTATACATATTGAAATTTCAAAAGTAAAAAATCTGCGAGCAGGAAGTCTAAATTCAATGAATACACATGCTAGATGTGCGTGTAGGGAAGGAGTAGTTAGTGAGTTCCCTCTGGCTTGTGGAATCACTGTTGTTAGGCTAGCCACACATAGATACTCACTCGCTGCTAATTGTCTTTTTGTCAGCCATCTAAATTGACAGCTTTTGAACGGGAAAATTCTTAATGATTAAAAATAGATTTTCTAGGTAGGAAGGAGGAATTTCCAAGTTTCTTTGTATTAGCCTATATATTTCTAGCATACGGATGCTAAGTCTCCTTCAATAAGATCTCTTTTGCCTATTCAATTCTCCTTTCATATCTTGGTTTTGAAACACATTATCAGCTGGATGGAGTAGTTGATTCATCTGTAATCAACTGGTCTCAGTAAAAAGCTTTACAGCTTTGCAGATCTCAGCTGACAGAAAAGACATTACTTACGCCATTTCCTCAAAGACCTTCACTCGCTCACATCCCTCTGGGGGCTCCCGTTTGAACATGTAGCTGTTGTTTGGTTTGGGAGATGAAGCATACTTGGGTAACGGTGAGCTACTCCCACTGTCTGTAAATTTAAAGCAGTTATATTAACTAGTGATTGAAAGCTCTTTTAAATTAAATTTGATTTCCAAACAAGCAGCCTTTTGCACAGTTTATCCACTATTGCCCCTTCACTTCCACCACAGGGCTTCCTTTATTGCAAAGCTATTTCTAATGCCCGTGTATAGTACATTTCTTATAAATAAAAGCTTCAGTGCAACAGTAATCTGCCATACCACCGAACATAAAAAGTGGATTTTTTGGTCCAGAGAAGTATATTTTGAATAAAGTAGATCTGTAATCCTGAAAACAAATACATCATTATGTATTTCAAAAATGTAAATAAATGGGGTAATTTTTATAAGCCATGCAGAAGAATTACAAGAGATTATAATACAGGGTTCTTTACAGTTCTGCACTGTCCAACCAATTTAATTGAACATTTTAATATGTGGAATAATCTTCATTACAGAAGTTTTTAGCAGAAATGTTACTTTACTAACCACCATGAATAACATGTATGCAGGGGAAAAATAGGTTTATAGCACATAATATATTCTCCCTTGGCCCAGAATGAAAAAAGTAATATTCAGAATTTTGCCTTTAAAATGTCTATATAAAAAAAACTTTTTCAGCACTATTTGTACTTTTGCTACTCGAAGCATAAGGAATCTAAAAGCATCTTTACCTAACATGTTTTCTTCATATTTTTTTGACCAAAAAGAAACCTTCTATTCATGAAAAGCCATAAAAACTATATGCAATTTCTCCCTTTTCTACCTGGCAAAGGATTTTGGAAATTCAAATCCAACAAAATGTGTCATTATCTTTGTAAGATGCCAAGTTGTAAAGTCAGTAACATACCTGTATAAATACAATAGTCCTATTTAAACAAAGTCTGACTTAATGCAGACCAACCCCCAGTGCTAAAATACGAAGCATATGATCTATTGAGATGTATTATTTTCATATATATTTTGAAAATTAGTACCCTAATTATGTTTGTCACAATTTTGACGTTTAGGATACAGTACAAAGTCCAACATTCAGAATCTGAGAAATAGGGATGTTTTTATCATCATTAATAAAGTATAATACACGCCTAGAAAGTAGACCTCTTAGGCACACTTATAGTGTATTTGGTGAATGATTCAAAGAGCGACTCTGTTGAATCTTGGGAATGCACATGTGTGCTTCTATTTGAATATGGCTATATCTCTGGCTGGAAAACCATTGCCTGCAAAATTATTGGGAAACCTAGAAAACCACATAGTTTCTCCATCACTACTTTTATGCATGTCTGTACAGATTATGCATAGTCTTTTGGAAGGAATTAAATTTTAGAATTAAGTTGGACTTCTTCAGACTTAAGCAATCAACACTAAACTCAAAGACATACAAAGAGACAAAGAGCATGATTAAAAGTTAGCTGATAGAATTAGATTAGAAATATGATGGACTAAATAGGATTTAAACAGAATTACTACTCTATTATTTAAATAACTTCTTTTGCTTCAGGAAATGAAATTATCATCTGTAGTGTGGTTTGATGGCCTAATGAAATCAGGAGAAACAACTGTATAGCATTTCTTGACAGCAAGCTTTTGGAACCAGTTGGCATTACCAATTGTATTGAAATGCCTGCCTTTTCAGTGAACTCCAATACCAAATTGTGAACAAGTGAGGAGAACATTTGGCTTTTACAGACAGTCTCTAAAATTTCAAAGGCAACTTCTTTATGAGAAGGTTATAGAATCTACTTATATTTTTGAACTTTGTTTCAAATAAGACCGTGTTTTAAATAACCTGGACATAACTTACATTCCAAATGTCAGGCCCACTTGTCATATGTGGAAGGTGTTTTATATTTTAATCACATCATTCAGTAAGTATTCACTGAATTGGCATTAATTTACAAATTAAGCAAACCAACTGTAGTTGTTCTTTTGTTTTTGTATACTTACAGTCAGTATAATGCTGCTTCTACAAAGATAATTCTGACATACAGAACAACACTGCTTATTATTGTCTCCAAATCTGACTTGGCGTCACTGATAAGCTGCCTACTCACTCAGAATCTTACCTGAATGTGAACAACTCACTCTGAATCTGATTATCTGATACGGCAGTTAAAATGAAAGTACATCATTTTATTGAAGACAATCCTCAAACCAATTTATAGACTAAAATTATACCCCTTATAAATATAAATCATAATGGTAAAACTAAGCTGAAAATAAATTTGATTACGTAGAATATTTTCTATATTGAAAAGTAATACAATTAAGGATCTCAGGAAAATCATTCTGACACAATCTTAGTTTTTACATTCTTCAGCTTTTTAAATAAAAGAATTTCCAGGGACATCAGTTTTCAAAAAACTGAAACACATTGTTCATATTAAACTGCTTTTACAGTGTCCTACAGGGGGAAAATATTAAAACTTCTAAAAAAAGTTTCAATATAATTTTAAATGCACACTTAACATATTTACTGAACACTTAACTATGTGCAAAATAGAAGGCAAAACAAAATGCTACGTATTAGGTAAAACTCAGTGTTTCTCTTTTTTCCCCAATTCTTGCCAAAGGGAAATGGTATTGTAACATCTTCAGGCAGATAATCAAATGGAATCTTAAGCTTATATGATATTTGTTTTAAAGCCTGTCCCTTCTCTGACAGACACTGCCTTATTAATGGTGGTAGTCATTTTCCACACCTTCCAAGCTAGAACTTTGTTAGATCTTCGCCTTTATGCTCATCTTTCTCCTTCCTCACCATGTACATCAAATCAGCCACCAAACGCTGTTGATTCTTCATCTATTTCCTCTAATTCCTTTGCCCTTGCTACCCCTCCTCATCTTTGCCCTACACCTGTGGTTTCCCAAGTGAGGTGCACAAAACAATCTGCTGACATGCAGGAAGAAAACAGGCCAACATTTATATATATTTACTTTCTAGCTCTGAAAATGAGAAAGTAAGCTTTACTAGCACATATTTAGTTTGTGGATTGAATTATGCACATATATAACTTAGGAATATATGAAATTTATATTACAAGTACAGATTAAAAGTTGCTGGAAAAGGTATGTAATAAATCAAGCTTAGAGACATAGGACCAGGCTATTAAAGTAGCATCTTATCTTGTCCTCCTGCTGTCTCTCTCCATTTCTGTAGCTTTATCTTTAAAGATAAAGCTGGTCACGTCCTTTAGCTGATGAAAGATAACCTGCTTGGCTTTTCATTTCTTTTAGGAAAGCTACAAGGCCCTTATGAAATAGCGGTCTATCTACCTCTCCAGTCTCACTGCTTTCTACTCCCTACCATTTACCCCTACATTCCAGCCCACAATTTCTTACTGTTCTCCACACACCAGGCCCTTTCATAGCTGAATGCCTATATAATGGCTCTTCCTCCTGCAAAGGCAGCCAAGAAGTAGTATGAAGTTCCGACAGAAGATCTTTGTTGGCATTTGGACTCCATAAAATTTAATAAAGTTTAACTTCATTTCTCTAAGCCTTAGGTCCCCCATTCTTAAACTAATGGCAATGTTCCTACTCATAGGATTGTGGTAATATTATTGGAGATAACAAAGGGAAAAATCACCTGGGCACATTTAATCATCATCATAATCCTCTAAGGCAGGTACCATCTTTCCCTCTAATTTGCAGGTAAGGAAATTGACATACAGAGAGCTTGAGTAACTTGCCCAAGGACACATAATTACTAAGTGGCAGAGCACAGACTGAATCTGGTTGCACCAGAGTCAGAGTTCGTTACCATTACATTCCCTGCC
This sequence comes from Vicugna pacos, assembly GCF_048564905.1. NCBI lineage: Eukaryota > Metazoa > Chordata > Mammalia > Artiodactyla > Camelidae > Vicugna > Vicugna pacos. The sequence continues at coordinate 58,043,483 of NC_132993.1, forward strand.
CTACTAAATTGTGATCTATCTCAACTCTAGGGTCCTCATTAGAGATATGAGAGGTGACAAGATGATCAAGTTCCTTCCAGTCTAATATTTTATGCTTCTACCTAAGTCTTACAGCTTGGGTAACAGCTTTATTGGGTCTGCCTTCTGTTAGTCTCACAAGGAGACAGAGTGTAAGGAGTAGCCTCTGTGTGTCAATATTTCTTCTTACAGGAACACAAAAGGTAACAGGGAGAAAAAATTCAACAGATACTCTTTTCCTCTAGCCTAGTTGATACCTTATTTTTTCCCCAGGCGTGATCAGAGTAGAAAATGAGATGGGTTTTAGCAGTTAACTTCTCTTCCCCTAATTTCAAAAGAAATTTGAACTTCATGGCTTCTTTCTCACCAAAGGCCTATCACTAAGATAGCATAATCTCAGAATGGCTACTCTGTTGTCTTCTCTTGGGTGGCAGTAGTGGGGAGGATTATCATATTCTTCTTGAATATTCAAAAGCCTAATGCATATGATTTAACAACATAAAAAGACACTAATGTTTTCAACACAGCTACAAAAATAGATTTTTTAAAAATGGACATACCATGAAACAGGAATACTCAAAGGATCTCCACCAAGCACTATTCCATGCCAATGCTATGCACTACCCTATTTGCTAAGGATAAAGTAATGAGTAAAATAAAGTTACCTGCTTTTGCTGGAGCTTACATTCTAATAAATAGATAATAGAAGATTAAGTGAAACTATATATGCAGGCATATTAATAAATCTTGATCTGCTTTTATTCTAGACTCTGGGTTGTAACTGCTAGAACTGAGCTGCATACTAATTAGTTTAGAATTAAGAATAATTAACTCAACCACAGAAAGTTAGCAGAGCAACTGCCATTAGTACAACTATGAACATTTTCCAAAAGAAGAGGAAAGGCATTTATTGGATGCTTCTTATGCATGTCAGATAATGAGAATATATGTAAATTTAGATGTCATCTTGAAAAAGCAAAATAGGGATAATGACCTTAGGGACATAATTCTAGAACAGTTGTTTTTTGGCATAACATTTCTACACTCTTTGTAGTTTCACCACCAAGAGGTTCTTCTAGGATAATAAACATCCTAGAATCATGTTTTGATCAAGAAACAGATTCAGGCTCAAAAACAGTGATTTTCAAGAAATGGTGGCTAAAAGAAGTATATCCAATGTGTATGCATTTTCACAATATAAACCACAAAAGGAAAGTGCTACAAAATCTTGGCCAATTAGGCTATTAAGAGAATAGAAGGTTAAAGTATGGTAAGGGCAAAGGTCAAAGAAAGTTAAGAAACAGAGCCCTAAAGACAAATGCAAAGAGAGTTTAAAACATACATGGAAGATGTCAAAGAGTCTCTTTCAAAAGTCTTGCCTAGGGTCAGCCTTAGACCCTGAAAATGTAATACTTTTTTTTTTCTCTTCTGTAACTAAGGGCTGCTCAGTCCTATTACCCAAAGTTTACCCTAATACCCATATCATAGTATGAGCTGAATAGGCCTATATGCACTGGCCCTTGGAAACTCCATCCACGTAACGTGTATTGTTCCTGTAGGAAAATACAGTGTAAGTTCCAAGTAACCAATTTATGGATTCTTGGAATACAACTCTCACCAGTTGGCCTGAGTAGAATGGTTCAGCTGACTCCATGATTAGAATAATCAATGTTTCCACAATATCTTATGAAACTGCAGAATTGTATAACAACTGCCTAAGTGAACTGTGCCAAAGATCAACTAGAAGTGGTAGACTGAAGTCTAGATTTTGTGGTTTGCCCAGTGCCACTTTAGCTACCATCAAGGAATGCTGGCAGAGCTGCTAAAGGAACTAATATTTGACACTGCCACTATATAAGTGACTATTTTTCTTCCTTGCATTTTGGGCTTGATAATGTAGAAGCATTTAGGCTAACTCTAGGGCATATTCTAAGGATGCCAAGATTAGGGCTCTTATTCTTGATCTCTGATTTCTCCACATAGTCCATAATGTAGGAGCTGTGGCTGTTATTGGGTTAGTTAGCCCAGCAACTTTACACATGTGACTAGGCTGCCTTCAGTCTGAAGGTCACTGGGAAAACCTTGCGGGAAAACAAAAAACAAAAAACACCAAAAGCAAAAAACCAAAACCTGAAAAAAGTCTCTTAACGGTTGGACTTTTCTCAATAGTCAGCATGTTTTTGTCCTGGCACTGCAACTTAAACAGCCAAAGAAAAACCAGTATGCTAATCAGCTAAAATTATTTCATAGGGCTCAAACTGCCCATGCTTCATGGAGAAAAATAGATGTTAGGAATAAGCAAAAATAATAAAGTCAGGAAAAGGATAAGTATGTAACAGACGAGTACTAGAAAAACAATCAGTTCATGAACACATTTTTCATTGAGCATGTATTCACAATGGCTGTCCCTCCCCGCACTGGCATGTGCCTAACTAGGTGCCCAACGATGTCCCAACCGGCTATTCTACAATAGCAACTACAGAATACTGAGATACTCCAAATCAATCCTTGTTGACTACAAAATTACAGTGTCATTGTGTTTTTATAGTTAATGATGCAAACTTATTAGAAACCTACAGCTTCTTTTTTTTTTCTTTACTGGAAATAAGTATAAAGAAACAAAAAAGCAATTTAAGCTTTATGGTGGAAAATGCAAATTATTAGCTTGAATTAGTATCTTAAAATAATTTGGATGGTCCACAGAGAAGTAATGAATCAGAGATTTTAGTTCGAATGACTTATATAAGTTTCAGAAACTGTAAAAATGACAGCTCCCTCATTTGTACCTTTAGTGTTCTGAACATACTTGTATAATTATGTATTATTTGTTTATATTACTATTATTCCTATTAGACTATAAATTCTTTAAAAACAGATAATCACATCTTCATGTCTATTTCTCCACTCTCTAGGTAGAGTGCCTGACATACAGATAGATACTGAACAACATATGCTTCTTAAATAAACTCAGTTGAAATACATAAACCTCCACTCCCGATCCTAAAATATATGTATATATGTATACATACACATATACATACATACATACATACATACATACATAAGAGATAGACACTATTTTAATTTTCTCTTCACAAAGATGGCAGCTGATTTGTTTAAGAACTAGGAATTTCACATTGTAAGAGAAGGTCACACATTTTTCCAGGAACTAGTAACATCAACTTGATCTTAATCATAAAGTAATACCTCACAGCTAATTATGGTAGATAATGTTAAGAAACTTGTGTAATGAAGTCTTAATTCCCAAACTGAAGTAGTTCTGTAAAAAACAAAAAAATGTCTTAAATGATTCGGAGATCGTCATAATTTCTAAAGAAATTAAAAAAAAATCACTATAGTCATACTCGACACCATTTATTATTTACTATATACCAAGGGTTGTGTTAAGCACTTTGCTCCAATACCTCATCTAACCCGAATAGTGATATGAGGTATGAAAACAGCTATTATCACTGTTTTACTAAGAAATATATATATGTTTAACTATTGGGAAAAAACTGTTGGCCTTAGAGACGATTTGGACAAATGTTCTCATTTTATATTAAAAAAAGAAAAGGAACAGAAGAAAGAAGATTTGTGTTATGCAGGCAGGTATCTGGTATGAAAGAATAAAAGGGCATAAAGGAAAATATACAAAGAAAGACAAAGTCTTAGGAAAAGGTCTAACTTGTCTAAAAACAGTCAGAATTCAGGTTATTACCCTACGTTGAAGAGATACCTGCACTCTCATGTCCACTGCAGTATCATTCACAACAGCTGAAACATGGAAACAACCTAGGTGTCCATGAACAGATGTATGGATAAAGAGAATGTGGCATAAACATACAATAGAGTATTATTCAGCCACAAAAAAAAGAAGGAAATCTTGCATTTGTAACAACTTAAATGGAACTTGAGGGCATTATGCTGAGTGAAATAAGTCAGAGAAAAATACCGTATAACCTCATTTATATGTGGAATCTTAAATACATCGAATTCATAGAAACAGAGTGAGGATAGTGGTTGCTAAGTGCAGGGGATAGGAAAAATGGGGAGATGTTGGTCAGAGGGTACAAACTTCCAGTTATAAGATGAGTAGGTTCTAGGGATCTAGGGTACAGCATGGTGACTATAGTTAACAATACTGTGTTGTATACTTAAAAGTTGCTGAGAGAGTAAAGCTTTAATATGCTCACCGTAACAACAAGAAAATGATAATTATGTGAAGTAATGGAGGCATTAACTAATCTTTTGTGATGAGTATTTCCCAATATATAAATGTATCAAATCATTACCTTGTACACTTTAAAGTTACGCAGTGTTCTATGTCAATTATATCTTAATAAAGAATTCAGATTATTAGAGCATTCATAGAAATTTGGCCGGAGAGGAGGTTTTGGTTAAGTTGTAGATGAAAAGTAAATTGTTCTACTTTTCCTGAAGGCACTGGGGCTCTCACAAGTAATGATAATGATGATTATTTTTATAGCAGCAGCTACAATTTATTGAATCCTTTAGAATTAATGTAAGTTTTATGCCTAAACGTTTACAGGACTCAAATCCATTCCTGTATGTCAAACAAAGCCAGTGTTGCTCTTAACATGGTGTTGCTCTTAACATGGTGTTATAATGTCTCTTGCTGAAGATCTTGCAAAGAGTGACATGAATATACCTTCTTTCTCATAATAAAACAGATTCTACATCTTTGGGAAAAAGACAGTAAAGTCCTATCCTGTCCTATCCTAAACTTAGGATCTAAGCAGTACCTGTGCTGAACTTCAGAAACCACACATCTATCTGCCTTATCGAATATAGTCTCTTAGAGGCCCTGAAGGCAATCTCACAACCAGTTAGTGAAAACGGAACTCATCTATCATGTTCTTAATACATCTCCTTTTTGGTTCAGCATCTCTCAACCACCCACAATATTAAATTAAGAAAGAAGACAACAAAACCCCAGAATTAACTGCCTTGCCTTATTATCACTGTTATTTTTACTTTTCATTTAACCCAACTACAAATGCTAATAACTAGCAAAAGTGTTTTTGGGGTTTTTTGTTTTTGTTTTTGTTTTTGTTTTATTTAGCAAAAGTTGTTATCCTTTCTACTGGTATGACAAAAAATACAGGATTTGCAATCAATCTGACAAGATCTGCTTCACCATTTACCACCTGTGCAGTCTAAAACAAGTTACAGTTACCCAACATTTCAATTTGCCTTCAAAACAAATACTCCTACTAGAAGCAAGATGTTTTCTTATTTGTTTTACTATGAAACATCCATAGTAAAAATGTGAGGAAGTGATTAAAGGTGTTTGCTGTGGTAGGATGCCTCAGTGAAAGGAATTTCCTAGTCTGACATTATATGAAAAGGAGACTTCCCATTTGAAGGAAAGAGATGCCTAACTAAGGTACTGCTTTCAATACATCCTCAATGGAGGAAGAGAGTTCAAAAGGCTTCCAGTAAGTAAAGAGTAAAAAGAAAGGGAAGATTTGTTGAGATCCACCCACAGAAATAAAAGCAGAGGACAAAGTAGCTTCCATCTATTGTCTCAGCAGAGTTAGGCATAAAAATGAGTAAAAGAAGCTAGACCAGAAGAATACACTGCATCATTCCATTTCTATGCAATCCAGTAACAGGAAAAAAACTAGATTATGATGATGGAAGTCAGAACAGTAGTTTCTTTCAGGTGGAGAGGGGAAGGATATGGTCTGGGAAGGGAGGCAAGAGAGCCTTCTGGGATGCTAAAAATGCTCTGTTTCTGATCCAGGTTATGAGTGTGGACATGTGTAAAAATTCAGGAGGCTGAGCACTTAATAGCTGGGACACTATTAATTCCTCAAAATGAAACAAAGGAAGGTGACTGGAGGTCAAATCAGAGCAAGGAGCATAAAAATCCTAAGATTCTGTATACTTTAACTTCTCCATGTTTTAAAATTTTTGTTGCCTATGATCTGTTCCTCTGTGGTGAGAAGCAGTAAATGTGCTACAAAGTACGGAGTTACTCTGTAAGAAGCTAGGAAGGTGAGGGCTGGGTAGTCTTTGTTATGTTCTGTGTCTGGGTCTGAGGGGGCCAGAAACTGAAAGAAGAGAGTGAACAGTGCTAGCCAAGTGCCTGACACGAGGACAGGAGAACATGGGCCGACAATCTGGGCCTGACAAGCAGTAAGAACTCTCAGGGATTCTGCCCTCTTATTGGTGTTAGTTAATAATTCATCTACATATCATAATATAATCCCTGATGTGCTGCAGTACTTGTTAAACTTTATCCTACTTGGTTAAAAATATACTTATTCTTCCAACAGAATTTTTAGAAATTATTTCTTCCCAAATCAATCTGATTACAAAATCTGACCTTAGGCACAAGAAATACAAACTCTACCACAGTCATTGTTAACTCTGGACAATATCAAGGAAAAAACTGTGTGTTATAAGATGTGAAGCTGTACACACTCCATTTTATAGCTTTCATTAGCTGTTAGAACCATGCGCTGTGCTCCTCTGACACATTTATGGAAGATGTTTGTGAGAATCACAAAGAAGGGGGTACGTGAAACCAATGAACAAACAAACCTAGATCAACCAAACCTTTATAATCCCACCACTCAACAAAAGAAAAAAGGTGATGTAATGGTCTAAGACAAAGAAAGTATAATGAGCAAGGCTCTATAACAAACTCTCTATTTAAGTGGATGATTTCATTCTTACCTTTATCACGATCATAGAGTAAGTCTTCTGTTGAGCAAGGGCTACCATCCTGGGATTCCGGGGGACAGAAGGGGGAGACACAGGGTGAGTGACTGCTGCAGCTACTACTGCGCTCCTGCACGGAGGGGGTCTGCGTGTCAATGCTGCGCGTGCTGCTGCTCCGGTAGTGAGCAGGGAGCGGGGCTCTTCGGCCATCCGGGATATCCAAAGGCTAGAAGAGCAACAATCATTACAGGTCGATGACAGTGCATACACTCCATCCACGTAGAAAGCACATGGAATTTCCTTTGATTTCATATTCCACTTCTATTACCACCATTACTGATTCTTCAGAGAATAAAGATACCAATTTTGTTCTTAATTTCTGCCCCTTACCTTTAGGTTAGCACTTCTCTTACCACTAGTCAAGGACAGGGTCACCTTTCAACACTGTCTCTCTAATGTCCAGCACTGTGTGTGACACACAGCAGACATTTAATAAACATTTGCTGAATGAATTAGTCAAATTGCTCAAGAAATCACTCTGACTTCCTAGATAAGAAAAGTGAAATGTCATATTCCAGGTATGGATTTTTGTTTGTTCACTCTTTCTTATTTTAATTTTTTAGAAGCTAGTAACAGAACT